>NC_079484.1:11928280-13191084 GCF_026230105.1 Diorhabda sublineata
CTGATCTCCATCTTTGCCGGAGAACGCCGGAGAACAGTGCGAGTACTACGCGAATCGGTTCCACATTCGCATTTCTCACATGTTTCTTGCGTTCTCGCGAGAGTGTGGAGGGGCCTTTATAATTTTGTATTCGCAAGATTGATAAACATTGCATCTCTGTCAGCTAAGAACTAGAGGAACGCAAGTCAGAAATAAACAACCTTCAAAACTCATTTTCTTCTAACAACAATGTGGCCATTGTACTTATTCAAGACAATTATGAAAAATGTCATTTTTTTCGAAAATTGGAAAATACTGAACGATATTTTGCCTCGAAATTTGGACCTGAAATTCATTTATTTATAACTACTTATATAATAACCACCTTGATGTTTTCTCAAAATTTTCCATAATAGAATCATAAGAACTAAGCTTTCAATTCGGGTAAAGGAATATTAAAGCACGTGGTGCGCAGTTGACGTAAACACTTTTTGAAATCTTCTAAAAATTGGTTTTGTAGAATTGCACTCCAATACTACCTTTCTGTGGTTCAAGTAACACAGTTAATAATAAGGGTTCTCCATTAGTGTTCAGTATCCTTGAAATGTTTAGTTCTTATAAGAGATATTGACATTGACAATTTGCATAATTATATTGATCAAAAATCGTCTCCAACATGAACTTCAAAGTAAAAATTTGTTTTAACCACAATAGATATTTCTAAAATAAGTAGCCGCTATCAATTTTTAGAATAGACATAAAAATTCTATTTTTGTATTGGATTCCGTTCCAGGTTTATTGAATTTTTTCTTCAATACCTCATAGTTTGTTAATGCAATTTCATTGTTTTTTTTATCGTATTGATTACCTTTCAATCCATTATCCAAATACTGAGATGTCTATCATTAAAAGGACAATAGATACAAGTATGTATGTCTTGTCATTCTGAAGGTTGTTTTTTTTTTAATAAGATTAATTAAATATTTTCATAGAAGTTTGTGATACCTCAAATCTCTAGCAGATAATTCCCTGATGATGAAAACATTATGGAGGCAGACTAACATTCAACGACATATTATAAGAGAACTCCGCTGTACTATTTAAAATAAAAAGCGCCATTTTGTTTTACGATATTGTCCGTCCACATGAGGTTAATCGTCAAGACCGCATAATTCTGCTTTTCCTAGTAACAGTCGTTTGAAAACAAAATTAAAAATTGTTCATGTCAAAAAGTAGTAGTTTGTCTGTCATTAATTGTATTTGATTGTCATGACTCATGAATTATTACTCATTGTCATCAGTGAAAGGTGATTTTTATAATTAGGTAAATTTAACTATGTTCACCGAACAGGAATGAATAACTATTCTTATGATGAGTTACGGTGATTGTAAAAAAAAATTAATGATACGTATCCAAAACACAACCAAACTACGAAAACTTCAGTTCGGAGGGTGGTTGAACTAAAACCACACTCAAACTGGCTGACCAAAGACCGTAACTGATAAAGAAAAATGAAAATGTTATTGTAGAAGTTGCCAGTAATATTATTAAGTACAATTAGTGTCATCCTTATGAAGTAACTGTGGTACAAGAATTTTTTTATCGAAAATGGAATTTTATAAAACCAAAATGCAAAAGGGGGATACATACCCTCATTGTATGAGTAAAATAATATTCTCAACCCTTGGACGTTCATCATTATGACAACGATGATGAGGTCAAAACAACCGTGTGGTGGGGGGGGGATTATCAAAAAGTAGGCGGAATTTTTTAATTGCAGAATTTCAAAGCCAATAGGACAATATGACATGTGCCTTGATGTTAGGGAAAATTATGCTTTCTCAAAAAAGTAAAAAATATCTACACGTTTTTATATTTCAAAACTGTACTTACTTAAACAAAGTGCCTCGTATTTTTTATTATATATTCATGTATTATAAATTATACAGGCCTGCATTTCTTAACACTTTGAAAATGAATTTAAAAATTTTAGCGATTAGTTAGCGGTGATTTTAAATCTGCTTTTGTATCACGTAATGTTATTTTTCGAAACAGTAAAATCACAAAATATAGAGAAACCACGAATTATTCCATTTATTAGCTAAATTGATAATATATCAAAGAAAATACGAAAATATATAAAATATCTATACAGTAACTGTTAGAAATATTTATTTATTCTCAAAATTACATTTTTTGTTTTTTGAAGAAAACTGATGGTTGTTTTTCTGTCATATTTTGCTGAAAGAACTGTCATTGTAGTCTAATATTTCACCGCTTGATCTAGCAGGTATCTGTTTTTTGATTAAATTAATTTTAAAGGAATCTTGAGGATATATGGAATGGATTAAGGATAGGTTGCCTTGTAAAAATTAGCTGCAATTACCTGCAATTAATTTTAATGTCATTAATATACTAATATAACTTGCAGCTATATGTTTTTTCAGTCACTCTTACAGCATTTGAAAAAAAATGATGTCACAAATCAAAATGGTTACCAGCTCTCAGTCTTAATTAATTAAATTAAAGTTTTATATACATTGAAAGATGAAAATCCATGGTTGCCAGTTGCACAATGGCCGCAAACAGAGGTTTCTATGATTTTTGTGAACGACTCTCGTTCCAGTGGAATGAAAAACGATGAATGCAATTAATTAACAATAATATACCTGTTTACACCTGGCAACCCTAATGCTGCGGCCGACTGAGAGCGGGCAACCATTTTTATTTTGATTTTGACATCATTTTCTTTCAAATGCTGTAAGAGTGACTGAAAAAACATATAGCTGCAAGTTATATTAGTATATTAATGACATTAAAATTAATTACAGGTAATTGCAGCTAATTTTTACAAGGCAACCTATCCTTAATCCATTTCATACATCCTCAAGATTCCTTTAAAATTAATTTCATCAAAAAAACAGATACCTGCAAGATCAAGCGGAGGGATCTTAGACTTTTAGTGTCCAACAGTAATCGGTATCCTATTTGTGTCCCATCGCCGTTTGTACCGTTTTTCTATTTCGTTTTGATGAAATATTTCACCTTGCTCTTTACTTACGTCACCAAGACTTTTCGGGAAAAGGTCCAAATGGGACTGTAAAAAGTGAATGTTATTCCATTTTTTAGTAACCTCTTAGTCCGACCAATGTATTTTCCATCACAACAGAGAATCTCATAAACTAATTAGTCAATTTATTGGTTGCTTTTTATCTTTTATTGAAATTTTAATGAAATTTGATTATGTATTACTGTAATTTCATTCGATATTTAATACTGTACTATATTTCATTTCATTATTGCAATTCGTAAGCTTTGTTAATTATGTATTACTGTAATAATGCATCTTTTAATTAAATAAAATATAATGTATCTTATTGCAGTGTTTGCATTTACACCATATTTTTCTCCATAATTCGCATTGAAACAAAATCATGAGGTTTGTTGTGAACCTCAATATATCGAATTTTTCAAAATAATTGTAATATTAAGTCAGCTCTTATTTGTTTCAGATATATCTGCATTGCAATAAAGGGAAAGAAGAGGTGTACATGCTGGTGGGAGCGAAGACTGCGGGGGCGACCCCATTAGTTATAGCTTGCCGGAATGGACACTATGATGTAGCGGAATATTTGATAGAAAAATGTCATGCTGATCTAGAACAACCTGGTTCCGGTAAGTATCAATTGATTTTTATTGATTCCTGTAGTATATTACACTGTTACGGAATCATATACGAATATTGTTATACCGAATTACACCAACTGTGTAAAAAACATATTTATTAATAAATTCCAAGCCCAAAATTTCCATCATGTCTGGTAATAAGCAGGTCAGTAAATGAGATCACCTTCAGAATATCTAGGGAAGGTACAATAAGAAGAAGTACTGAGAAACTAAAGAAGACACCATTTATTAGTACACAGATGGTTCAAAAGCTTCTACAGGAGCTGGAGTATTTGGAATTGGTACCAAATCCTCATCACCAGTTAAAATGAGCGTAGAAATGGATATGGATAGAAATGTGACATAGCGGTTCAGTATATTATTCTAAAAGCTATTGCATTCCCATGAAACAACTCGTATCATGACATGAGAACAGAATGAAACTTGAAATAACGGCAATCCTGCGATCCTAAACTGGAGCCTTTCTATAGTTTAGAAAGTATAGGAGTTTCTAAAGAGGTGAGAAGCCCTCTGACGGTGTCTTCCCAGAATGGATCACTACAAAAAGTTCACTCGAAATTTTAATACCACTAATTCCAAAAAATTTTTGGATCTCAGCAATGCACTGTCGGCTCGAAAAACATCTCATTAGAATAGATTCAACCAAAACTAATAACTGCAGCATCTGTGTAAGGAGGACATAATTTTGTTTCACTTAGTTCTAGAATGCCATAAAAATGCTTCAGACAATACTGTACTAGCAAGTATCAAACCTTATTGAAGCCACCCGAAATAATAAAATTTATTAGAGATTTGTGATTGGAAGGCGAGCTGAAGATGATAAAACTAGCTCTAATAGAGGGACAAGGTGCAATAGAACTTGAGGTTGTAGTGTAATCTACTTCTATAAATCTATTTGATTACTTATAAAATGTAGGTGCTATTATTCCCAACTCTCTACTATTAAATTTGACCATATAATTATAACAAATGAAATGAGATACGTGATTTCAAAATTGCAATGACTAGACAACCTAATTGAAATTTAAATATCTTCTACCATTTCAAATATATAAATTTGTTTGTAGTAATATTTGACGGTGAAACCATCGAAGGTGCTCCACCATTATGGTGTGCAGCAGCAGCAGGTCACCTTCATATAGTGAAACTTTTGATTAGTCACGGTGCCAAAGTCAACACTACTACACGTACCAACTCCACTCCTCTTCGAGCAGCTTGCTTCGATGGTCACCTCGATATCGTCAAGTACCTTATTCAACATGATGCTGACATAGAAGTGGCCAATAGGTAAGAATTATAAATTTTACCACGAATGTACCATATATAATAAATACATCCATTATACGAGTGCTTCTTGCAGTATAACACTATCTATTATTCATTAATGAATAGTAGTTCGTTGGTCACTGTAAATTGCAGTAAATTTTTTGAAAATATATTATTATTTGATATAATGCCCCCTTTTCCATCTAATGAGAAGTTAGTTGTTCGGTCAATATATATATATATATATATATATATATATATATATATATATATATATATATATATATATATATATATATATATATACATATTTCACTTTTACACATATAAATATATATATATATATATATATATATATATAGGCTTTACCTTAATATTTGCTACAGTAAAAAATGCAGCAATAGCCTTCAAAGATGTAAGAAATAAGGATTTCTCTTTGAAAGCACTAAGCGACACTGGGTTTAGTAGCAGATATGAAAGCTTGCGAGCAGATCAACAACTTTTGATAGATATACTGCACACTCTGGAAAATATTGAAGCGACCAACTCAAAAACTGAGATGCTCACATGTATTACGAAGGTTGAATTTATTTTTGTATTGAATGCTATGAAGCACTTTATTCAAAAAACTAACATCTTTTCAAAGTACCTACATAATCATGATGTATCCATTCATAGAGTAGTCCAGCTGTCTCACACCGTAGTGTCATAGTGACATAAATGGTTTGAGAAATGAATAAGAGTTCCAAAAGTTTTTACTGAAGAACTTTTAGTAAAAGATACTTTGAGGGGCCAACAGCTCACTTTCACCTAAAATAAAAGGAGGAGATGGTCATCCTGAATATGATTTACATCAGGCTTATTTTCTAAAAACGTTTTCCTACCTTCTGCTGGATATACTGAGTGAGAACACTAGGTCACGATATAAAAAAAAAGCAGCTGGTTCTACTCTACAACATGGAATTGCTGACGGCTTCGATGAAGAACAATTAAGTTTGTAAAGATCGCATCAAAGAAGCATGTTTTGTTGTGAGTTCCGCGTTTGGTTTGGAAAATGTCACTTCAGTCTCAGAAATTGATGTATTTTCAAAAATGAAGCATGATCAGACCAATATGATCGACGGCATAACGATTTTTCGGTGTCTTGAAACGCATCCAAAACTATTTGAGAAATTCTGTCTTCAAACAACTTTTAACTATAGTATAGCTAATAGTAAAAGCCATTGAAAATTATGCGGCTAAAACATCGACTTAGAGGAATGTAGGAAAATTTATGCCTGGCGAAAATCAAAACATCTAGCTTTGATTTAAAGCACTGACACTTTGAGAAGACATTTAGTTTTTCGTTTGTTTTGCTCATAATTTCTTTTTTTGTAAGCAGTATTTTTAATGGCCTAATTAAACAACCAATTATAATTGTATTCAGCTTTTCTCACATTTTCCAGTAAATGACTATAAGTGCAAAAATGAAACAATAACATGAAACAATCTCTTACAATGTCAGTTTTAAACATCTTTTTCTGTTGGAGATTCAACATTTATTTCTTTCCATTATACCTGATACACATTTTAGGAAAAACCAACAGAATTACACGAACCCAGGCGAGACGTTTTGAATCGAATAGCTCACTCTGTCTCGGGATAGCGGAATGAACAGATTTCGAAAACCCAGAAGTTGCTCCTAGAGATTCGGCACGCGCGACTTAGTTTGGTTTTTTGTTTTGTATAAAATTTTGTGTATTTTTTTTTGGCATTTAAGTATTCATCGAACTTTGATTATCATACTACGGAAATCCTCGACCTTAAGACTAGTGCCCTCAGTTTTCTTTTTCTAGTCTAGCCCTCGAGGTATTGTTGTCGATTGTTTCATCTCTTGTTATAATTATTTTATACACACTAACTTGGAAAAATTTTGTCAAAATAATACATGATTAACTACCGCACTAACATTCATGTTTTGTTTTCTAGTTCGAAGTCCTTCAAACACAATTCCGTTCCAATAGTTTTTTATTCGTATATTAAATTGTGATGTTTTCTTTTGATATCCAGTTCACTATTACTTTTCTAACATTATATTAATAGGAAATACCAACAATTTTTATTACAAACATCAAAACTTCGACGTCTCGACGATAAGTACTGCACGTGAAAATTTATAATTAAAACTAAATGTAAAAACTCCTCCCCTAGTAATACAAAAAAATTTCTCAGCTTTATGAAACCCTACAACACGTGTATGAAATTCACATAAATTATCTGATAAATGGCTTTGTTGTCAATAACGTAGCTTTTATCGATGATCGAATTAACCAGGTAATAATCATATGATAAGAAAGTTTTTACCTGATGATGGATTTTATAGAAAAATCGCACATGGTTAGCTTTGTTGTTATTTGTACTACCAGAAAAATACTATTAAATTATTTGCGTTCCCCCAAAAAAACGAAGAAAATACCGTACTATCGGAATATGTATACTTCTGGCAGAAAAATGGAAGCTCTTGACTAAGTCAAGGAGTAAAGAGCTCTATTTTAATTCGGACCATCCAATTATGATAAATTTTCTATTTGTTCCTCTTTAAAACCGAAAAAGTTTTTTAACGACGGATCAACTGCTCCAATGGTCGTACCTTTCTACGCATCTGCGGTAGATATCCCCGATTTTAATAGAAAATTAATTCAATTTACCAAAAGGAATCACACATGATTCGCTTTGTTTTCGTTTGTACTATATATAAATTATTGTTAACTAATTTGCACCCTCAGATAAAGTAGAAAAACATAAAAGTAACGTGCGTTCTGAAAAATTATATCCTTACAGAAAAAATTCGACTGTAATCAAGAAAATTTTCTGGTTTTATTTTCATTTGTACAACCTGAACATTTTTATTTGTATTCCTAGGCATATATAGAAAAATATGTTTTTCTTAGGATAAACCGAAAATATTTATAATCAATTTTCAGTACATTTTTAATGTCTGCTAAATCAAAATATAAATTATGTAATATATATATATATATATATATATATATATATATATATATATATATATATATATTCTAATAAAAGAAAACCTTATTGCTATTTTGGCTATTTTAATTTTATATAAACTTTCCAATCTGTGGTAAAGTTATAAATCAAAAATAAAAACCTACTTCCATAAGTCTCATTCAATAGTCAAGAATAAGCAAAAAGCAAACAACTTTTTGACTATATTTTTGCATTAATACTGATGTTAGCGGATGTTTCCATACAATACTTAATTCAAACATTTCAAGTTACCAACTTTTACTAGTATCTACATGGCCATGGTAACTACAGTTAGATGCAATAATAATTTTCTTCATTTACTATCAAGATAACAATACATGATTAATAGCAAATGGTAAGTTTATAGCGTTTTTCTGTAGTTGTCATTAAACTTCTGGTTCTATGAATGTTGACTGTTTCTTTAATGATAGTGAATTATTTTTATTCTCAATAAACATACTATATTAGTAAATTATTAACCAAAGCTGTTAAAATTGAATTGAAATACAAAGTAAAGCTTGTAGTGCAGTGGCAAACTGCAAAAAATTGGCAATTAATGGTAGAAACATGAAAATTGGTATGTTGGGCAATGATACCGAAACCACCCCTCCGTGAAAAAGTGGGGTGAGCAATTTTGACGTTCTTAGGGTCGATTTTATATATTTTGACCCTCCCGAACATGAATGTATCATTACTTTTATGATCCGACCTCGAGAGGTGCCCCAAATTTCCAATTGGAAATTTCCCCATATTCCGATTTTTGTGAAAAATATGTCACAATTGCAGTTTTTCTTCAATAGACCGAATACATTTTTCGGGATCGAATTTTCAATACGATAATCAAGTAGTAGAGGTCAAATATGACATTTTAACGAATATATTATCTCGATATGTCGAAGTGGGGGGAAACATATACGTTTTTTGAATATTTTCTTCTCTGTACAAAATGTGAGGAATTTTGAAGCATTACAAATAGTTGATAATATGGTGACTAGAGACTTCGAACAATGAGCCTTTTCGTTATCGAGCCTCTTACTACATTTTGACGAATCTTCAGTATTGGGATCGATTTAAAAATTTTCATCGTAATAACCTGTTCTGAAAACAATAATTATTATTAATTATTAATAAATATTATACTGAAGCGAAATCCTTTTGACCACTTTGCGGGGGCGCGGGGAAAACAAATTTGGGAATAAAATTTGAATTTCGAATTTTTTCTTATACTTTTTTTAAGTGGTGGTGAAATACGAACGTTTATTCAAATTTATTTCCTTCCCTTTCAGACAATTGACTCCAACGTCCATCTCCAAGTTTAAATGCTTCACACTTACAAGCTTGAGACATTGCATTAAAATGAAATAAATTTCCTGAATATAAATAAGATATATGTAGGTAATATTTTTCATGGGAATAACGAAGAAACAAGGCTTGTGATGAGGTTTAGGAGTTCTTCCCCCATAATTCCTTCTACAAATGAAAATAGGAATATAATTTTGTAACATATTTTAAAACTACTACAAAAATTATATGATTAGTACGTCTACTTATGTCGATATTTACCAACAATACCAAATATCCATAACTACCGACTTGCTATCGCTGTAATAATAATTAATAAGTGTTCAAATTTATTACCAAATTTTTAACGATTTTAGAATAAAACTAACTTTATTTTAATACGGACTAAAAGTGCCTATTTTTAATTTTAATTTTAATCCTTATATATACTATTTTTAGAACGCACGTTACTTTTATGTTCTTTCCACTTTACCCGAGCGTTCAAATGAAAACAAAGCGAATAATGTGTGATTTTTTTTCAAATTGAATTTTCTGCTAGAATCAGGACTTTCTACCGCACACGAACAGAAGGCACGATCATTGGAGCAGTTGACCCGCCCTTAAAAAATCATTTTTTCTCAGTTAGAACTATTTACTTTTCAATTCAATCGAAAGAGCACAAAGTATTTTCTCATATTCTTTTCCTTTTTGGCGTTTACGGAGTATTTAGTTTGTCGATGTTTTTTTGTTCATTAGACTAACAGTACTGCAAGCGAAACGTAGATACTAAGTAAAACGGAAGAAACCAAATTAGATATATAGGAGAGGAAATTACTTAAAGGACTTATAGTAAACGAGCACATAAGGAGGGAAACAGATGGGAGACATACGGAGAAGGGAAAACAAGGAAATAAAGAGAAGAACGGCGAAGAAAATTACTGTTACAATGGCAGAAACACAAAAAAATAGACCTAAAAAGATATAGTATGCAGAGGTACAACGACATCTATTGGAGAGATGGAGAGAGGAACTTGGGACTGGAAGGCGAAGACAAGAAATAGAAAAGAATGAAGAAAATTATTATCACGCCATATCTTGGTATTACATAAATGCTGCACAAGTTCAAATGATTGATATTTTTACTGGTTTTTAATTTTTGAAGTTATTTTAGTGATGAGAATAATACTAGGTATCATTTTTCTCTGATATCCTTATATTTGTATTTTATTTTAGGCATGGACATACTTGTCTAATGATCGCTTGTTATAAAGGACACATCAGCATAGCTAAATATTTGCTCAGCATAGGGGCCAGTGTTAATAGAAAAAGTGTTAAAGGAAATACAGCGTTGCATGATTGTGCAGAATCCGGAAGCTTGGAAATTTTGAAATTACTGCTAGAACACGGAGCAAAAATGGACGTAGATTCTTATGGTAAAACAAAACTAAATCGTACGAAAAAAAGAACTATTCTATTTTTATGTGATTTTGGTTTCAGGAATGACACCATTGATGGCTGCCGCAGTAACAGGACATAATCATATAGTAGAATATTTAATACAAATTCCAAATTTGGTCAATAGAAAAGAAAGAATTGATGCTATAGAATTATTAGGTGCAACTTGTGTTGATAAGAAACGTGATATGATAGGTGCTTTAGAATTATGGAAAATAGCATTATTGGAAAGGTAAATAACATCAATTACATATTAATCATAAACAAAGTGATATTATTTTTTAAGAAAAGTAAAAGTATTGGGAGTATTTATTTCAATATTAACACTCCATTACAATCATCCTTTGAATTTACTTCAGCACATGCCTTATATCTGGGGGATGCAAAATAAATCCTACATTACGAGGGTTGCTACTTAAGCTTTAACATATGGCAACACTGATGTGAATATTTCGTTGGTATCATTATAAAATTTGACATTTTTAACGGTGAAGGTACTCAGAACGTGTGCTATTTGAGTTTATAAAAGATATTTGAAACATTCATCTTGGTCGAAAAATGGAATTAAATCGCGAACATTTTCGTGTTTTCGGCATGGATTAAAAGAAACAGCAGTGTGCCTCTTGGGGATGAAGCACTATCTCGAGCCACCGTGCTTCGTTGGTTTTCCGAATTCAATCGTGCTCGCACTTCTCTACGGGATGAATTTCGTGAAGGTCGTCCAAAAACGCCTAATGTGCCAGATAACATTCATGATGTGCGTTAACTGATATTGCAAAACCGTTTGGAAACAACATAATTTGACAATCACTCAAAAAAAGCTCGTGTCGATTGAAAGAAATGCTGAAAAATTTCAATCGCGGTGCTCCAAAACACGTCTATAAGATCGTTACAGGCAACCAATCATAAAACTAAACAACAATCGACTGTATGGGTATTTCAAGACGATCCAAATCCAACAGAAGTTGTTCGTACACGAAACGTTTCGAGGTAGATGGTCGCCTGTTTTTTCGGAATAACTGGACATATTGACACCGTTCTATTAGAGCAATGTGGAACGGTCAATTATGAATCGTACACCAGTATTTGTTCGCCAGAATTGTTCGAAAAAATCAAAGAAACCAATCGCAGAAGACGAATAATTCTCCACCATTCAAAACATCGAATTGATGGGTCATCCGCCGTACAGTCCTTGTTCGGCATCCAATGATTCTTTCTTATTCTCGCAGATCAAAAATAAATTGCGAGGTCAACGTTTTTATACACCCAAAGAAGCAGTTAGTGCGTTTAAATCACATGTTTTGAAGGTACTTCTATCGGAATTGACAAAATGTTTCGACGATTGGTTCAAATGCATGAAAAGTGTATTGACAATAAATCCATATCCAATTACAAAGATTTGCTTTTATTTGTCTATCTCAAAACTTTAGTAGCAACCGTTGTACATATAAAAGATTTTTTAGGTGAAAATTGTTTTAATAGCTCAAATGAAAAATTCTGTTTGGTGAAAATTGTATAAAACTAATTAAAACTTTGGTACTCTCATATAAAGAAATTAAAGAGTGCACCAACTTCTTGAAAAATTAACTCTCCTTGCAACTATGGATGGTAACACTATTAATTAGGAACTTGAAAATGAGAATATTTGTAATGAGAGGAGTCATGCATTTAAAATCAAATATTTTCATATGGAATTGACACCAAATAATTCTATTCATTAACAATCAGCATGCATTTTGTTCTATCGAGTTGGCTCTCAGCTTTCAGGTCTCAGGGACGTGATGAGGTCTTCTCTAGTTAAACCTCCTATTAGGTTTAATAGCCTTTTCTTTTTGGCTATTCTATTATTATGGGCGCTTCTGTTAATGGTTTGAGTACTGCAATATATGATTTTTGAGTTTGTTTTTCTTTAATGATTTCCTTAATGTTAGGTATTTCTAGATCTTCATGTATTGTTTGGTTTAATTTATACCACTGTATATTTGTTACCATTCTTAGTATTTTTGGTTGGCTTTTCTGAATTTGGATTTATTCAATTTGCTTGCATAACATCAGAACTCTATTCCATGAACCCGTATTTGTTTAATGATTGCTTTATGTACTTTAATTATTGCTTTAATGATACAAGGAATTTATTATCTAATGATATTTTGAATTTTCTCCTGATTAACCAGCATAGTTCTTTGAGCTTGATGTATATTTGTTTGTTTTTCTTGTGTGTGCCCTTTCTAGGTGAATATTTTGTTCATTTGCAGGATCATAGGTATGTTATGGTTGTTGACTCATTTATTCGTATATTGTTTATATTTACTGGGGGGCAGGGCAATATTAAATAAGATATAGGAAAATACTTTTTAATTTTGTATAAAAGACCTTCCAAATGTCTGGTTCACGTCTAAGAAAACAAATGTGTAGTGTTTTTGTGTTTTAAAATTTGATATACTTCTGGGCTCTGTGAATTTGTTACACAGTGAAATGATTTATCCAGAATCCAAACTGAAGAAATGGGATCCAATTTTGTGAAGTGGGATCTAGTACACAAATAATTAATCAGTTTTAGTTTGAAGTCACTTAGTTAACAATTGATATTTGAACTAGTAAAATAAATTTAGTGAGATACGAGGAAGACAAAAAAAAATAAATTGGACAAGTGAAACTCAACAAAAATCAAATGTCTACAATCAATTTAAGTGAATCTTAAAACCTGAATTTGATTATAGAATCATATTGTGCTCAGTATTTATACAGTAAAAGCCCACTTTGGTTTTCTCAGTTTTCAACACAATCATTAGATATCATCAAAGTTGCAATCATAAGGTCAAACAAAAGAACAATATTGTTGACAAAGATATTGGATGCATCTTTTGTAAGTGTATCTGATGAGCCTTGTTAATATCGTTTTCTCTCAATAAGGCTGAGAACACTTTCATGTTGTTGTAACTGCTGAATTGTTGCTAGGAACTACGTCCAGTGATCTACTAACGGTAGAAGGAGCTGAGCTGAAGGAATAGGAGAGCTGAGGTTGAATTATTCTCAACGTCTCTATCCTGTCTTCAAACATCAGTCCTTATTTGTGTCAACTCTCAATTTTTGCTTATTTTATACAACAATATTTTTCCATTATATACGTTATGTTTCAATATACTTTAAGCAAATTCATATTATTTATATTCCTATTTAATACACATACTTTTTTAAAAAGTTATTTTACTGGTTTGATTTGAATATTCATATTCATTTTCAAGATTTTTCACAATTTTATTTGTGAAATAAAATACCTCTCATGAGTTGGCTCGTATCTTAGATGATTTTTTATTTTGTTTTGTGTGGTACATAGTTGACCTGACATAGTTTTCGAGTAAATGAATTATTATATAGATATAAAACGACTAACAATGCTAACACTATGGCGGACAGTTATCACTAATAGTCATCTGAGGCATTGAAAATATATATATATCGGTAAATCATCATTTGTATCATAAATTATTATTAGTATTTTTTATAAATTGATATTGTGTCGGGAATTTCCTTAATATTATATTCAAAATAATGACATAATTTTATACATAATTTATATGATGTGTTGAATCAATTATACTAATTAGAATGGCAATATAATGACTAGAACATGAATATATAGTAAACCTGTCCTCTTTTAGATTTTAGTTTTTATATTATTATGTTGATGCAAGTTTTTGCGAATTTTTAAAAAATTGAAACCCATATTTTCTATTACCACGTCACTTTGGTGATACATCCTGATTATTAAGCAGCTGTCAGAGCACTGAGAGGTATAGAAAAATCAAAAGAGAAGCTTTCTGGTGGTCGTTACCCAGACTGAAATTTCGCTTAGATCCAAATTCTTTTTGACTACAATTTCTCAGTGGCTTCCTTACAAGGTATTGCATTCGATGAGTGTAAATTTTGTCTCCATTTCACTTAGTTCTGGAATGCCTCTCCGTTTCAAGCATAGGCAAGGGATACCTTTCATACCCAAAAAATGCTTTGGACAAGTAAACTATAAAAACAAAGATTCAACCTCTTTAATTCCATAGACCTCTTCATAAATCTATATGTCTATCAAATGTGTTATGCTTATAATATATTCTATTTAGGTGCTAAACAATCTTTATGTCTATTTAATTTTTCTTCAACAAATTCTGCGCGAACGGAAATTGAAAAATTTAATCTGGATGGAAAGTTCTTATATTGTCCAACCTGCAGTAATTCTAACTCTACTAATAATAATTTTATTACTGCTGCTACATGGCTCTTTTATCTGGCCTCACAAATAAAAGTCTAAGCATATTAGCACTGGAGATATTAAACTTCCACATCCTATTCACCTATGAGGGTATGTTAGATCTAAAAAATGCCAAACATATATGGAATGATGGCAAACATCGTGTTGTAAGAACATGTCACGACAAATTACTAAGGGTATGTCTTCTAAAAAAGAAGTGGCAATTTATTTTTTGAAGAGTCTAAATCGACTAAATGTCTCATATTAAAAAAAATTACCAAATTATTTGTCCGCCTAAAATCCCGCACCACACATTCACAGACCAACGACCCTGATGTTGGATCTCTTACATCCAACGGGGATTCGTTTTGGACCAGTAGTGCATATTATGGCGATTTTCTCTACCATTACTAAGAAACGCTCGTCTATCCACAAAATTTGTGGAAGTATTTCAGGAACGTCGTGTATCATATATTGTCTCACAAGAATATAGGTTTTTACTTATATGTAATGCTTTGATTGACTGGTAAACAAATAAATTTTTAAATAATGAGAAAAAATACGGAACAACTTATTTTATCAACCTACTAGACGTTTGAAGAAAAATTTCTTAAGGCATCTCTGTACAGAAAAAAGATGTCGACATGTGGGTTTCGCTGTTTATGTTAATTTAGTTTACTTTTAAAATACGTATTTAAACTTTTATGCTTCTGTTTAAATTTGTCAATGAAAATAAAAATATCTAAAATATAGGAAGCAACGCGTTCTAGCATTCACGTTGTTAATTAAATTAATTAAAATTTATATATTTTATATTTCTGAACAAAAGATCTTTCAAACAATATCATGTTTATAAAAATCGGCTAAGCAGAACGACTCATTTTTTCAAAACAAGGTTCACACTCTCTTCCACCTCTTATTTGAAGATTTAGACTAAACCTTGTTAAATGAAAAATGCGCAGCATTGGTTGAAGAATTCGATTACCTTATATAAAATGACACTTAATTGAGTAGAATTTGAAAAAATTGGTTTTTTAATTTCATACTTTCTAATACGTCCTCTAGTTGTCTATCTAAAAATGCTGAAAATAATCTCGGAGCCACATTTTTTTCCTGAAGCTTTTTAGTTGCCCACCTAGTACATAAATTGATACATTACAGGCAATAGTTACAATAACATATTTATTTTTTAAAATAACCGTTGTAACGTCGCAATCCTGCAGGGAAAATTTAATTCTCATGCGAAGGTTTGGATTTTAATCAGTATATTTATTTTTAGGTACTTTTATGATCCAAAACACCCTATCCCAAAACCAAATTCTCAAAAAGTAGCAGCTTATGATAATGTTATTGAAGTTGATGACATCGACAACTTGGACGATCTCCTAGCCGATCCTGATCAGATGAGAATGCAAGCACTAGTAATGAGAGAAAGAATACTTGGACCAGCCCATCCTGATACTAGTTACTATATTCGTTACAGGTAAAATATCTTTTTCTCAATTCTTTCGTTTATTTTATCAAAATTTTTCCATAATATTTCTTGATACTTCTTTTATTGTTCTTCTATCCAGTAAGTTTTCTCGTTCATTTTATATTACAGGAAATAAAAATACCTATGAGTGTAAAAACTGTTTCATCACGCTGTAAATTGACCCGAACTTTCTTGATAAGATGCATTGTGAGAAAAAATATTCTTTACCGAAAAATGGGCGGAGGAAGGCAAAAAACATTTGAATTCAAAATAAGAAAAACCATTTTTTTATTGATTGATGAGTAAAAGTTTATCAAACTTTCCACAAAAATTATCTCTCACCCTTTTGCGAACAACTGTCATTTTCTTATATAACGCAATTGAAAGCTTAGATTTCCCGCCACCGTGGGATAGCTACAGTACTTACAGGAAAGCTTTAATAACATTGTTAAAAATCATTGTAGAGACAAGTAAATATAAAAGTACGTTGTGTTCCTCAAGACCCTCAGTTTATTTTCCAGTGAAAGTTTTTTGGAAAACCCATCATAGTTATTAGTTTTCAATAAGGAAGAGTAAGAGACCAGAAAAGAAGCCCAAAAGAACTGCATTTATATTGTGTCCCGATAATCTTTTCACATAATTTCCGACAATGTTCTTGGCATTTTAAAGAAACGTCTGAAACAGCAAAATTTTGAATTGCACAGCATAAAAGGAAATTTGGATGTACCTAAGTTTTTGGAAATCCTAGGTTCATTTCAATTACTTTAGTTATAATCATGTTATTAGAAAGCTTATACCTTCACTTTTGGAGTAAAACGTATATTAAAGATTATTTTTCTACGACCGTGCATTTTAACCCATTTTCCCGCACGCATTTTAGTTTTGAAAGTGTTACTTTCCCGCACTAGTGCGGGGAAGTAAAATTATGCAAATTTTGACCTTATTAGATACTTTTTTACTTCGGAGGTTATAACTATTGTTACTACAGGTAAATAAATATTTACGAAATAGTCCATCAAATAAATTTAAACCTTTTCTAGCTTTTTGTAGCATTTTTAATTTTTTGAAAATATATAATAATACAGATATTTTTTATATAACCTTGTACAATCTTCAAAGGAGTGTCACAACTATCAAACCACCCGGGCTTGATATCAGTTGCTATGACAACCCAGTCGTGTAATTGTTACTAAAACGTCAAAATTGTTCAAAACGTTTTGGAAGTAACCGAATAAGTACAATCTTCTTCTAAATTAAACCATATTAAACCAAATAACTCCACTGGACCGACAATTCTTACTAGTCTACAGAATACAACAAATATTTGTAAAAATTAGTAGTTTTAGTTAAAGTTTTGTATATTATTATGTTTGTTGGTATAAAATAATTTTTGAAAAATGGGTCGTTGTATATACGGTTGTAGAAAAAATAATGTTCTTAACTAATGCGTAAAGTGTCTTTCCGCACTTGATCGCTTGCCCGAACTCCGCTCCGCGTCGTTCGGGACAACTGCAGTCGCGTGCGGGAAAGTATCACTTTCCGCACTTGTTAGGAAAGTAACTGTTTCAACTTTTACTCCAAAACCCAGAAATTTTTTAAGAACCTTCCTGATAATAATCTGCTTATCATGTTAAATTAAGAATTTTATCAAGTTAAAAGGCTTCTGTAAAACTTTGGTTAGAAAATAAATTGGGGATCTTGAGAGGTACACCATACTTTAATGCTTGTCTCTATGATGAATTTTTAAATAAGTTATTTAAAGTTTGTTTTCCCAATCTTAAATCCTGGTTTCATTCGCGTTTTGTGAGAAAACGTCTAATTGAACGGAAAAAGGGCAAGAAATCGCTTTTATAGGAAATATAATAAACTTTCATTCTATAAGAACAGTTTTGGTATTCAAAATATAATAAAAACTTTATTTTCTTATTTTAAACTCAAAATTTTCTTGCATTCCGCCACTCATTTTCTGATAAACAAGTTATTCTTCAAATACCTCTCATGAAAAATTTTGAGTGTTTTTTTTTCACCCCAATTTTTATTTTACTATTGTTTTAATTATTTTTCCAAAATGTCTATATTCTTTTATTTTAATCAAAATTTTTAACATGTAATTATTTCCAATTCCTGTCTTATTTTTATGTCTTCCAATTTCTATATAAATTCCTTAGAATATTTTACAACAGTTCAGAATATCCAATATCTGCATAATCATATAAGCAAAACCAAGTTACAGGAAAAAGATAAATAACTCGTATGGTCTCGTTACAATAATTTATAGTTAAAATTTTTATTGCAGTGTCTAGTATTTTTCTATCTTCATTATATTTCCAGAGGGGCAGTATACGCCGACGCAGGTAAATTCAACCGATGCATTGAACTATGGAACTATGCTCTAGATATGCAACAATCAATGCTGGAAAGATTGAATCCGATGACACAAAGTAGTCTTTTCAGTTTTACGGAATTGTTCTCTTTTATGATGTGTGAAGAAGGTAAACATAGAGGAACAAGAGGCAGAGTTGTTCCATCTGTAGACGTAATTGAAATTTTGAGGGTGTTTAAAAAGGCTGTTAGAGAAGTGGAATTAGGTAATATCTTTGAGAACAAAATAATTTACCCATTAATGAAAAAAATTTGCTTGATTAATTTTGAATAATTTCAAAAACCAATGCGACAGACTCTTTTTTAAATACCAGTATAATATTTTATATGAATAATAAACTCTAAAAAAAGTTAACTGATTCGGGAACAGCACCATTTGTATGTATAGTTCATCATTGAAAATAATCTTATTGTATAGAAGTCATAGGAAACTTCCATACAAGGTGAGTCAACTGTTTTTGTACAGATTCTAACGAGCAAATGGTGATAATTTGAATTTTTTTCTCCTAGCAACACGAACAAATAGTTCCTACAATTTGCAAAAACGATCTATATAAAGATACCTACTGGGCTATATGCATTTTTTTCATAGTTCAGATAGATAAGCAATTTTAAAATAACATCAAATACAGTTATGCGTTCAAAAATACGTTTCAAGTAAATGCGGGGAGTCATCTAATTTTTTTCGTCAAAAGAAATTAAAAAAAAAATTATGAAATATTGGTGTTATCTGTGAAATCTGTTGACTAATTTACTGGCTAAAAGACTTATTAGTTCAAGGATTAAATCATGAAGTTCACATGGTTCACAACTTATTTTTAGATACTGGCTATTTTCAACAACAACAACTGTTTAAATCCCCTTTGTTTGTCGTCTTCTAGTATTAAGTTTATTAGATAAATTCCCAAAGATAAAATAAAAACTTAAATTCATTTATAATTTCTCAAGCACTATTCTTTAATAACTTTAAATTAATTTCCAAATCTCAAAAAAAGTGAGGATTTCATCTATCTATGGAAACTTGCGTTGTGGTTGAGTTTCAAAGACGAATTAACGGTTTTTGAAAGAAAAGATTAAAATTAATTGCTTGATAAAATTAATTATTTCACAATAAAACCAACTAAACAAATTATAAATAAAATTTTAATTGAAAGCTACAGTGACTCGCAGTACAAGAAGCAATCAATTCTCACAAATTTTGTAATAAAAACCTTCCCATTTGGAGTAATAAAAAAAATATAGTTTATTTTCTTGTGTTGTATCTCACAGATTTAAATAATGTATTAGTAGTATAAATAGAAAATACTTTACTTAAATGTGTCCTAAAGAGTGAAAAATCAAGTTAAAACTTGAATGCTAGTTAAGCGTATTGCTGAAAACAGAGTTAAGAGAAAATTTGAAAACTTAAGAATATTGTGTACCTGGTGTCTAGGAGGTATCATGCTACTTATAAGATCATACTACTTCAAGAAAGTTTTGAAAAAAGTATTACTAGTATTCCACTAGTGGGCGTACATCATAATAACACATACTTTTCATTTTTCTATTATAAATGTAAAAATTTTAGTATAATTCATTCTACTAATCACAATCTTTGAATCATTTGATGTGAATTTGCTCCAGTCCAACAGACCCATTATTGTTTTATCAATTATATCTAAACTTCTTAAAAAACACCTAATAAACTGAATGAGTCCCATTTTAAATGAAATTCAGCATCACCAATTTGGTATCCGCCATTCACATTCTACTATCCAGCAATGCCACAGAATTGTACATAAGATCAACAGATACCTCGAAGAAAAGAAAATATGGTCCATCTGTATTCCTTAATATAAGTCAATCCTTTGGTAAGGTGTGGCACGAAAGCCTCCTTTTCAAAATAAAACAATATATTCCATCTAACTTCAAATTAAGTTTTACTTAATAAGTAGACAATTCAAAACCAGAATCAATAAGACCTGATCAAATCTGAGGTACCATAAAACAGCGTTCTGGAGTCATTATTTTATTTTTTATTATATATATCAGATCTTCCTACGACAGAAAATACTGTATTTGCAGTTATTTTATCCAGTTACAAAGGTCCAGCAACTGAGATAGCAGCTCACTTCTAACACCACTTAAACCTTTTAGAAGATCGGACGAGGAAAATAAAAATAAATGAACTCAACATTAAATATATGAAAGGATGTCCATAAATCACTCCCAATAACGTAAATTTTGCTACCAAATCGAGTATTTCTTTCTTTCAGAGGTCCCAATCCAAAATACTTAATGCAATAGTGAATGCACCTTGGTGTGTTTCTAATGATACTACTCACAAAGATCATGGCATATCTTACATCACAGAAGAAATCCAGAAGCATAGTACCAAATTTCGTGAACGACTAGAGAAAGACGATTCTCTATAGATCTTAAATGAAATATAGACGTCCCTTCACCGGAATAAGTCTTATCGTACCATTGATGAATTTGGAAATACTGAATTCTACGCCAGTCAATTAGCTTATAGAATACCTTTTGACTGTAATTGCTGATTTTGTACAAATTAAAAAAATTCCTTTTAAGTTATATTTTAGAAATTATTCTGAACTCCAACTCTTTACAGTATTTTTTTTCCTAATTTTATCTTAACTCTGTTTCAATCAACTTTTGACGCTATGACACGCCAGTGTTCACAGTTTTGATGCAGTTTTTACTTTTCAGTTTCTTTTATCTTTTCATACAAATCACTGTCGTGCTTAAATAACTTATTACGTTAATTACTTTTATGTTTCAGGAAATTTAACCATAGAAAGATTGTCTAGTTGCAAAGGAGATTTGAATTATCTAACTAGAGTAATGGTTATTACTCTTCATTTAGCGTGTTTGTTGACTAAACTTTTAGATCACCGTACCAGCAGCGAAGAAGTTACCAGGAACATTTATCAAGTGATATACCAATTGGTCAAATTGAAAATTAGAGCTAGATCTGGAAGAACCATATTACATTTAGCTTGTTGTAAAGAAGTTGCAATTTTGGGAAGATATCCCGCTTGTCAATTCCCATCATCACATCTGGCCGAGGTAAATTGCTTAAAGTATTGTTTATAATAATTCCAAATGTATATGAAAATGTACATTATTCTTAATGAATATTACCTATAATTACTTTTAGTTGGAATATTAAAAATGTTTATATGTTGCGCATATTATTGAAATTTAATTCTTTGTATATTACAAAATATTTATTGCACAACTTTGAAAAAATTGGTTTGCATGAGAAAAAAAAATATTTCTGTCTACTATTCCACTAGTTCATAATAAGTCAAGAATATTTTTCTATAATTAATGCAAAATTTAAATATTCCTAATCTTCGATATTTTTTTATTGCACCTGACCTTTTTCACTTTGTAAAATAACTATTAGTGGTTGGTGGAAAAGTACCTCAATAAGTTTATAATTCAAGTCTATTATCAAGCAAAACGAAAACATATTTACACAAAGTGGCAAAGTGCACGTGACCAGGATTGAAAACGCCAAAGCCGAGCATGTAACAGGACCACACTTAAGAAATCATTTGCAGTTTCATACAGCAGAGTGATAATATAAATCTTAAATAATTATGCACAATAAAAAAATATACAATGTAAACGAGAAGTTTGGAATATATACAAAGTGAATGGCCAAAATATGGAACATATTCATTTAAAAATTTAAAAATATGTGTATTGAAACATTAGAATAAAATCTTCATTTTTTACCTCAATAAACACATTTTCTTATTCCCCATCAGATGACATTGAGCTTCCACTGTCGTCAACATTTATAATAAGTGGCTCAACTTGCACATCAATGACAATGTTTATATTCCATATTTGGATTTCAACCTTTTCCTTGGCATACTAAATATACTTTTTCTGCTCATCAGGTGTAATTCTTTGAATATCTTCATGAAAAATTTGAATGTTTTATTTTTTGCTGCATCATATTGTTTCATATCTGCCCAGATCAACTGAATGGAATTGAGTTTACAACGGTAGGGCGGTAAACATAAAATGGTTTTATTTTGTTTTTGGCCATTTAATCAATAATGTTTGAGTTATACTTATTTTTATGCTCTTTGACAATTTCTAAAATCTCTGCCTTAACCATCGTTTCACCAAAATCGATATTTTTGGTAGTAAGCCATTCTTGATTACCTGCTTTTCTTGTTGCCATTGTTGGAATTTTCTCAAGTTTTCTCGTGTGATACGAAGCATTGTCTAATATGACAACACAGTACTCGTCAAGCTTTGGTAGAGTTTTCAAAAATCAATTTTCGAAAGTTCATTAGTTTATCACATTATCTACCTTTAGCGATTCTAGAATCTTTAGGTGAATTATCAGATCCCCTAACTTTTGTCTGTCACTGTCACTAACTGTCACTGAAAATGCCTATATCCATAAACACATTTAAAAGTGAAAATAGAACCCTATTTTTAGCCCTTTGGGAGTATGTACTTATGAATTATTGTTTGAAGCAACTTTCCCTTTTCTACAAAAAATGTTTATTGCAAGAAATAACATAAAAAAATAATAATAGTTGATTACCAAAATTTATATTTAAGAGGAGGATGCTGCCAAGACGTTTCATTCTTTAGTTCATTATGATTGTATTTTTATTTTTTTTCTATATTCATTTTTCCAGTAAACTTGAAACAATATAATATTTTTGACTTTTTAAAGGATAGAATCACAAGCCTAAACTTTACATTATCAAAATTGAGGATTGTACCTGTCATTCAAAGTTAGAGATCACGTTTTCATGTTGAAGGAAGTCAATTTTAAATTATTTTGCAATATACGGTAACTGAAACAATGAATTCATTTAATTTGGAGTTTACACACTGTTTACGAAGCTTGCCCCTTATAGCCATAAGCCAAATATTGAGAATTTTGCAGAATTTTCCCTTATCTTGGCAAACATTAGTCTAAAAAAATTTACAGTAAAAGAAGACCTGTTCACTATTGTTTCTGTTTGAGGAAAGACACCACTCTATATTAAAAGTGATGAAACTAAATTTCCTAGTGTTTATTGGATTTCACATTTTTTTAAGTAAATTCCTCTTATTCGCATTTGTAATTATTTTTCAAAGAGGAGCAGTTCTAATGATATTTTAAAAGTTCTGTCGAATTTCTAATATTTAGTACCTAGGTAAGCTATTTATCTTACTTTTTTATTTGGTATTACAGGTATTACTTAAAGTAGGCGCCGATCCTAATATAAAAGACGACGATGGGAACACTCCTCTCCATTTAACTGCTATGACGAAACCTTGTCCGTCATCAGTAGTTCAAGTGTTACTCGCTAACGGTGCCCACATCGATACCGTGAACAACGCAGGTGAAACCTTCGTTGATCTTCTGAAAGGTCAACCTGTGCATCAATTAGTTAATACGGCTAAATATACGAGACTGAGTTGCGCAGCAGCGCGAGTGATAAGACAGTTCAAAATACCATATAGAGGTAATGTACCTCCTAAATTAGAGTCCTTTATAGCGTGCCACTGATTTCAATAAATTTGATTGTGATTTATGTAAGTTTTTCCTTTTTTTAAATGTTTGTAACATGCGAATTTTATTTGATTTAAGATTCTTTGTATTTGTAAAATGACATTTTGTTGTTTAAAAACCAAACGCGATTTCAGAAAAAATGCAGAATATGAATAATGCTTGTTTATTATTATTGTTTAGAGAAAAAATAATTAAATCAGAGTTAATTTTTTCCTATCATATTTTTTTCACATTTCAACTAAATAAGTGATTTAGGAAATAAGTTATTACTGTCATTAAATAAGTTTAGTGTTCAAATGTCACCTAAACATATTTTTATAATACTAATAATAATTGCTCTCGATTTTTCTCCGGCCGTTCTCGACTCTCTATTATAATTATTATAATAATTATAATTATTATAATTATTTTTTTTTCTTATGAGAAAACATTGAAATTTGGTTCTCATTGAGATTTTGAACTGTTCTCCCATGCTCTTTCTTGAGATGGAAATCGTGGATCTTGGACATTAACCATCCTCTCGAGGGATTTTGCCATATACAAGATTTCTTTCGAATTAAATAAGTACCTTGGAAGGTTCTTAGAAAAGGGTTTTGGTGTGTCATAAGCCGGTTGTTAAAAGTCACCTTTTTACCTATTAGACTGGTCTCGCCTCTCATTTCCCTGGACACGAGAGTATCTAGGGACTCTAACAAAATTGACATAATTATTCGTCGATTGCTTTTGAAGCTGCTCTATCTAATTTTGTACCACCTTACGAGGTAACAACTGCGAACTCGAGAGCTTTCCTATTGTCACGGCAGATATAATTGTGTATGTTCTATATTTTGCAAATTGCATTTATCTTTTCTTGGAAGATTGTGGCTATGAGACCGAGCCTTGGAGTCTCCTCTATTTTTGGTCCATCGCTACAAAAAGGTTCTTTTGTTCTTAATTGTGTAACTGACCCATCTGTGTACCAAACGGGTCCTTTTGGGCTTAGGAAATTAGGAGAGTCATATTCCTAGTACGACCTCTCAGGACAGATGACTTAAATTTGGTTTTGAAATTTTGGGGACGACGGTCGCACCCTATGGCTTGTATCTTATTTCTTATTATTTTAGGACTTTGACCAGAAGCCTTATCCATTCAACCACAAATTGTCAATAATCACCGTCCATATAACGGGAGAGGACACTCCACCTTATGAGTTTCCTTTTTTCACATGGGCCGCAAGTTCAGTAGTTACCAACTTCCATCTTAAGACTTGAGGGGTTTAGTTCTAAGGGCGCCCAGCTCTTTACTCCACCAGGTCATTTGTTCTTACAAACTCTACTGTTAAGAGGGCAGTCAGCTTCATAGGCTTGCATGATTGCGTCTTGCACTCTGAAGACGCCCCAGTCCCTGAATGGATTACTCTTTAGGAGAAGGTAATTTGACATTGGCTAAAGATTGTGTCCTCGGAACAAACCTGTCAGATAGAGACTACTTTCGACAGCCCAAGGTTAGATTGTTAACCTCCTGTCTTCAAGGGGGGCCCTAGATTATTGCTTGAAACGTATTCGAGAAGAGTCGATGTTATTTATGGGATTTATTGGTATGGGAGCTGCAGTAATTAATTAAGACCTTTACCTTTTCTGGGTGGGACCTCTTCATGATCATAAGGGAAATAATCAGGTGATACCATTTGTCTGGTTTTTGTCCCTTCGACAAAGAACCACTACAACTGCGAGGTCTCTGGTACACAGTTGGCAGATCTTGATCAGCCGCAGTTTCCTTTTGATGAACAAGCTGGCTCTTGGTCCAAAAGATGAATTGTCTTGAAAAATTTGTCTATATTTGACTTCTAACCTGACTCTGACTAGTCAGACATTAATTAAGTGCTCATGTATTAGATATATATTCGTCTGCAACCTTAATAGGCTTCTACTATAGACACCTGAGGCGGACTTGGCAGTGTTGCAAGTTGATCTGCGAGGAATAGATTGACTTTGTATTTTGTGAGGCAACTATCGTTTTTTGGGACAGTTGTGGGAATATGAGGACCCAATGACCGTGTTACTGGCCATTTGTGGATATACCCTTACCATTTTTCCCTGGTGGGGGGTATAAATGAGGAAGATCCGGCCGTGTAACGAAGTCAGGGCAGATTGAGTTCTTTTCATAATTCCCACCAGAGCCTCCTTGATCGCTTGTGTGGCGGAAGAGAACTTTATCTCGAATGAGACTCGGGGCTCAGCATCTTTATAAGTCTCCTGTGTAAAATACCTGGAAGGATCCTTATCCTTATCCTTCGGAGTCTCAGATGGAGTTAGTTCGTGCCAGTGCTTTTATAATCCTGGTGCGATTTTTACGCCAGTCGGACTTCCTGTGGCCACTGTAGTCTAAGTTCTGACTAGAAAGGCACGTATTATTTGGAAGGGGGGCTGAGCCTCACTTAACTTCTCTCTGGTCCCCTTATCTGCCACCTGAGACACACCCGATCGGCACTCAACCATGTTAATCGCACTCGTTTTCAGAATTAGAGCCACCTCGGGATAAAAAAACGTATTAAGAAAATATATTCTTCGATACTAGGTCCAATTAGAAAACCAACAATTTTTCTAATAATAATTACAAAAATTTCAAGGGTTTAAAATGAGAATATGTGGAGTTCGACTAAACTGTCACTGGTAAATTCAAAAATGATAATTATCAAATGTTGTATTGAACAATAAATAAATCATTACCATTATACATATTTTTTTTATTTTATAGTGGATAACAAATATTGATAAATATTCATTCTTGTATTTTTTTCTGAAATATTGGTTGATTATTTATAATTGCACCAACAGTTGATATTTACAGTGGTTTATTTGATGAAGACTCTCCTATAATTGTCCTTTTAAACTTGTGACTAGACATATAAAAATAATTTGAAATCAGAATGGCCATGTTTTGTATTTTGTTACAAGGACTATGAAGTTAAAGTGCATATAACTGTTAAATAGAGCAAGGTTCAGAATTTCTTAGTTTCTAGGCTATTTGAATGTTTCAGTGAAATGTATATTTTGCTGTTTTTTGAGCAAGAGTTTCAACATATATATTATTGTTTAGAAGTTTCATTATTGAAACAGAAAAATAAATTTTAATTTGAAATTTTAGGATTGTTTGGGAACAATTGATATTCTTTTATGACAGTACACTTAATGAAGGCTACATTCTAATATAAATGATATCGCATTAAAGTAGAAGTGTAATTGAAGAAAACTTCAAAATCATTATGTTCCTAAAAAAGACATAACTTTGTAAAATAGGAAAAAACTTGAAGTAGACGTTAATAGTGAGTCATACAACTATAACATTTAAAATAATCGTGGGTCCATAAGAAACTTTTCTGCCCTAAAAATTATGCATTCAACCCCCCAAACAAACAGTGACAATCGATATGAAAATTCAAAGACATCACTCTACACCATCTGTGACTCCCAAGGTGGTCCGAATGAACCCCTAGGTGTCAATGGGAGAACTCGACATTGGTTTAAGCAAATTTCCATTGTTGTTTGGGAAAATGGTTGAAATGTAGTAGCAGGTGGTCCATTGAAGTCAGTGATATTTTGAAAGTGATCCACAAGGAAAAAAAGTTTGAATCCTCTAGTCTACACAAGTAACACTAGTAGCAAATTCAAATATCATTGCCACTTAATGAAAAAATAAAAATAAGTTTATTCAATTACATTGAAATTAGCCTTTGTGAATGATCATGTTATCTGTATTTCACTTTTATTAGCCTCAAGGCTAATGAACTGCTCAGAGATTTTCAACTGCAAATTGCTAATATTTGTTTTCGATTTTTTACAATACGCCCTAAAGAAACTAGTGAAGCATTTGAATCGAAAAAATGTGATATAATTGTACTATGTAAAAAAATATGCACAGATATCGGCAAATATTTTTGACTGTCTGTCTGTTGATATTCTTATAAGTAAATTATTAAAAAAAATCGTACAAAAAATACTGAATGTTTAAAGTTTAGAACAATATTAGGTCTCCTTAGAGTTTCTAAAGGTCCTCATATTTTATTTCAAACAATAACGAATCACTGAAAAAATCTTTACTTTTGATGATCTTTGTATTATTGCAAAGTCAAACCTAAAATAGGAGGCTTATATCTCAAATTTAGTAGCAAACTGTAATTTTTTTGTACATGTAATGCAGGAAGCATTTTAAGATCAGACCTCTGATACAGGTTTACATATTATTCATACGATCTAAATTTTAATATTGGTTGTTTTGAAATCAAACTTCAAAACTTTAGCTTAAGACTCTCAAAGAACCCCACGCACTTGGAGACTTAATTGAAATTGTTGAAATTACCACAAATTATCATGATTATTGTAACGTAAATATTCTCAATTCTTCCTCCACGAATCATATATGGGGTCATTTCAGGAAGATTTTCAAGGTAAAATGTGTCCAAGAAAAATCTTTCTTAGAAACTGTTCTTTATTTCCAAAATCATGAGGTAGTATTATTGTTTAAAAATAGGCTAGCCATTAACAGTGACCTTCACTGTGGAGCGTAACTATCTTTTTCAAACAATATTCTTTTTCTGAAAAAATCTATTGATTTTTGTGTATTATATTTTATAAAATATAAAAACACTACCCAGTAGTCTCAACTGTACAAAACGTCTTATGATGTAAAATAAGAATAATTCATTGGTGTATTTATCTATAATTTGTAAGCGACAGAAAATTAGGATAAATAACATATATTGTGTGTTTTGCTCTACAGTGATTTACTCAATTTTGAAAGAAAGAATGAAGCACAGTAAAGGTTATCACCACTATAGTTTAAAAAAATTCCAATCTGTAATCAAAATAATCTGCAAATATTTCTTGTAAAATGGTATTGATGAGCTAAAAAATATAGTTTAAAATACTATTAACAAATTCCACACTGATATATTCTTATATATCAATTTTTTATAAACGTTTGGAAAATATTTGTCATTATTAGTTGAGGTCTTTGACCGGCCACTTTACAGTGATCAGTTTCTTCAAAGCGACTATTATTTACAAATAAATTTGGTAGCTTCTTTTTCCTGTTTGGTTATTACATTTCAAACATGTAATCAAACCATTGTAAATAAAAAAACTAATTCATTACTGTCATAATTCATAGCAACAATGGGGCTTTTACACATGTAACATCAATATGTAAAATTTAAGCAAAAGTTAGAACGTAGCTTCTAAATTTATGTTGTTACTTATTGCCATTTAAATCTAAAGTACTTCATTGTCTTTGTCGAATTTTGTAATCAATATTTAACTAACTTCTAATTAATCTATTCAGTTGAAATTTCACAAAAAATATGAAGAACCAGCGGTTAGATAAAGTCGTGGATGAAAATGCATTATTCAACTTTCTTAAATTTTTTATTTCATTATTATAATTTCAAGCAATCAAACTTATAGTTTTGAAAAGATTCGTGCAATTTTATGAATTTACAAGTTTTATATGATGATTTTTCATACAAAAATTTCAATATGGATTATATCTATTTTAGAACCCAGAGGTCAATTAATTTCTAATGGGGAAAAAATTTAAATCTATTCCTAATCTTTCAGTGGAATTTTCTATTAATTTTGAATTATGTTAATTTAAAAAATACTTTACATCCCTAAAAATTAAAAAATATAACAATTGTGTTGGTGCTGAATTGTAGAGAAATATATAGAAAAAACAGTTTGCTAAACAAATCTTTCAAAATTTGTACATAGGTATATGACGGCCCATTCATAAATTGTCACATATCAAAAGAGGAGAAAGGACTAATGAAGTGTGACATTGTGTTACAATTAGTCTGTCATCGAAACAACAAAAAATAATTTTTAAAGTGCTAAAAAATTCATGGTATGCTAGTAAATCATGTAAAAAAGAATAAAATACGAAAAAATGATTAAAAAACTGAAATAATTTAAAGTTACGTTCAGTAGTGTATTTCTTATTCCTTATGGTTATATTACATACAAATACATCAAGGACAATGCAAATCCGGGAGGAACTTGTTTTATATATATTCTATTATTACAAATGATTAACACAACAATACAATACAAATGTGATTTTATAAGAGATAAATATTTGACAATATCTTTTGTCACTGGACACTTTATTTTGTTATATAACAATGACACCTATTCTGTTTAATTTGTGAATTAATTTAAACATATATTAATATTTTTCAATGATATACAAAATAAATCAAATAAGCAAACTCTGGTTGCTTAGAAAAGGTAATTAAAAATAATCTAAAAAGTATATAGGGTGTCTAATAACTAATGGTTCATATACCTGAAACTAGAGAAATGTGAAATGGAACTAGGTTGATTAATGTGAATAGTAAAGATTTTTTCAGAAATTATTAGTTTAAAAAATGATGGGAACCAAAATTTTAGGAGAATACATTGGTGTTAGTGTTTTATTGAATACATAGCATTCAATCGAATTCTTAGACTAATCAGACTCTGTAGTGTGTTTCTAGTTAAATCTATAGAATCGACATTATATTTGAAAAAAGTTAGTTTAAATTTAGCTAAATGAATGTTAGTATGTTATCAATACACAGAAATATCGTTTGTTTCTAATTTTTTCAAATATTTTTGCTGATAAATATTCTTGATTTTAGGTATTTTTAATTGTAATGACTTTAAATAGATATATCTTCAAATGTTTCTATCTAATTTTGCTATTTATATTTTGATAAACGAAAAATCAAGCGTTATATCTATTTGAAAAGCCATTACAATTCAATGAGACTTCAAATTGAGACAATATATCAGCAATATAATTATTTGTGTGTGTATGTGTGTGCTTATGTATTTTTCTGGAAACAAGCGAACGATGTTTTTGTTTAAGATAGTTTTACTTAAAAAAAGTGTGATTCAATGAGTGCTGAGTATTTACATCTATATTAGCTATATGAATTTTGTTATATATTAAATAAAATATTACAACTATTAACGTTTTTTGTTTGCAATTGATGACTCCGCAGCAAGAATGACGCAGCTCCATAAAAGTCGATTTTGAGAAAATAAAAAAAAACTTTTATACGCCATAGTTTATTAGATACCACTTTTACGTTTTAAACTGCCAAAAGCACGTACCTTAACAATTACAAATACCGAAAATCTTCTAAAAATATAATATTTTAAAGCAAATAAAAAGTTATTTTTTATGGATCTACGTCATTCTTGCACCAAAACTTCAAAAAGTGTGCGTGTCTGCAATAATGAAAGATCTAAAATTACATTTGAACGCAAAATTTGTATATATTTATTACATAAACTTTATTCAATGCTACTCATTAAACAAAAACAATAATAATAAGTCATAGAATCTAATACTATTCAATAGTTTCTTCGTCGTTGGTCATTTCGACGTCACTACCTGTGTTCCCCTGAGCAAAAGTTAATTTTTCATAGTAAGATAGGTCGTTTTTTGGCACGTATTGATTTGCCAGCACCATCACGTTGTCATATTTTACTTTTTTCAATGGCAATTTTTCTTTATACAGTTGATTTGGTGCCGTATTGGTATTTAACGTAGAACGTTGAATATTGAATGTACTATAGATAGGTACATTACAAGACTCGCTGCACTGGATTCCACCGTTTGCTTCATATAAAATCAGTTTGTATTTGTTTATCGCAAATTTCTGTCTAAGCTGGTTGATGACTGTTTTCTTAAAATGTGGCTTTAAATAATTTACAAAGTCAAAAATCATGTTTTGTTCTAGTGGGACCACTTCAAAGTTTCTGCTGCATTTGCCATAATGTGTCATATATTCTTGAGGAGTAAATATTCGTTCGATTTTTCTTAATGCTTTTTCTACAACCCCAAATGACCTGTCACATGGCCAGCTTCAGGATATCGATGAAGAATCGACTGAAACTGTTTAGTTTGGGCCAAAGTGAATAGATATTGTACTAGGCTTCCGTTCTTGTTTTGAGCAGAGCAGTTGTCTGAGAAGATGTACAATGTTTTCACATCCTTGGACATTATATTTTTTAAATAATGATCTAGGAAGCTAATGGTTTCATTGGGTGTCTTTTTGCCAGTGGTTTCATCATACATGTAAAAATGCGAAATTCCTGTTTTGGCTGAATAAATGCAGAAATTAAAAACCCATAACTGCCTAAGATAAAATGCATCTCCTGAGGGGACTTTAGGTAAAGGTGCATTCTGTTGATGATCAAAGCAGAGTACTCCTACCTCGGGATTATTTTTAGCTTCTTCTGTTTTTTCTTTGAGTGCATCAAAGAATACTTGAGCTCTGCTTACATGGAGCTGTTTAGAAGTTTTAATTTGGTTTAATTCTTCATGGGGTAAGGGTAGCTTAAGTTTATTTTCATATTCGTCGCAAGTCTTGCAAGTGTCGGACCGTGGGCTGCCAAACGAAATATTAAAATTAGCCTTGAAATATCTAAAGTAGAAGTGGTAAGTCACTTTCGGACGGAAAAGATGTTTTTTATCTTTTAGGCCATATATATCAAACATATCTTTTTCATATTTTTCTAGATATAATTCATACAGCTCCTTGACATTTAATTCCGGTGAAAGATACATTTTATTATTATTTTTTTGACGACTGTAATGAGACGATCTCTTGGGAAAATTGCGAATATGGCTATCTACTTGCTCAACGATTTCTGGGGGGATCATGTTGGGTCTAGTGTGATGCTTTCCACGACCATCCTTAGGAGATGTGATAGCGTCGTTAGATTTTAAAAAAGCTGACAAGCGATCAATTCTTTTAGATGATATACCATGAACCGCACCAAATGCTTTTTTGCATACTCGGTGGGATTTTGAACCAATACCAATCTGGAATTTAAAAAAATGGATTATTTTAGAAAATAAATTGAAAGGTTAGTAAGTACTTACCATATATTTATGGGAAACGTTTCGTTGCCGACCATTTCCTGTCTTAGGACGTTTTCTGGTTACTTCTGACGTACTTATTAGGCCTACAAGGTAAGTATCCTGCATTACTTTCTCGCCAATTTCATTAAATTTATTTAAGATCTGCGTTCTCTCCTGTTCATTAAAGTTTTCGAAACATTTAAATTTCCATTTACAGTCTTCGCCAACCACTCTAGGACCGACCATTTTGTTCATACTATTAAGATGTCTTGCTCCAGTAGCCAAAAGTTTCTTTTTCTTATTTCGAACCCACTGCGATTCATTTACAGACTTCCTGTTTGTTTTTCTAACCTCCAAACTATCACTATCACTACTTGATGTGCTACTGTCGGCTGTATCTGCCACATATTCATCACTGGAACCACCACTAAAAGGTTCAGGTTCACTGTCCAATTCCTCTAACATATTACACTTGTTATAAACTCAAAAATAACAATTAAGAATATTATAGCAAAGGTAGAAAACTAACGCAAACAGTTAAACTACTAAAATATCTAATAAACGTCAAAACAAAATGCGATGGGGCAAGAGCGACGTAGCTCCGGAGCTACGTTTTTCTTGCTCCAAACACAGTATGACGCATCTCCATTATTACATGCTTTAGCATACCCAATCACCATAGCTGCGTCGATCTTGCACCAAACGATAGCTAATATTTTGATCATTGTAAACAGCGCATAACCCCGATTTTCGTTAAAACTGGAGCTGCGTCGTTCTTGCTGCAAAGTCCTCAATTGGAGGAATAGTTAAGGTGACATGGGTTGGAAAAAAGCAATAATGAACGCCGTTGTCTTTTAGCAAGTAAGAGGAGCTTTGGTTTTAATATCCAGGCGCTTAGCTTTATTCAAAGCTTCTTTTTTGGTTTTTACGTTTTTAAAAAGAGGCAAGTTTTGGTCTCAGATTTTTCAGTATTGTCAGTAATGCTGATGTTTTGACACCATTACTGAGGTCATACTTGCTAGTATCATAACTTTGTTTACATCTGTTACCTAATCTGCTTGATCACCTTGTAAGTTATTTTTATTAAATTGAAGAAACGAAGCTGTTTAATGGTACTACAGCAACTCTCATAATTGCGACATGAGTTTCAAGAACCAAATAACTGACGATAGCTCCTACATCTTCTCTTTTGTGGCATAACGCCAAAATTTATTTTTGTTTATTATATGACTTTTTAGCAAATTTGTATGAATCATTTTCACCGCAACTGCCACTCTATTCGCATTCGCATTGAGAAATGGACTTTTCATTTTTGCTTCAGGTTCTTCGCAAGTCAGGCAAACGTCTACTGTGACCCACCAAATCTGTAGCTATGATTATCATTAAAATATTTTCTGTACTAGTCATGATCGGTAATGTTCATCTATAGCCGCAATAGCTTCGTTTGGTAAAACATTACCTCGATTACAATCGTTTATCTTCAGGTAGTTTTCCCTCCGATTTAAGGGAGGTAAGCCGAAAAATAGCGTTACTTTTTATGGCATACAAAATGGAGAAAGCGTGACGGCATACTGGAATTTTTTCTTTCAAAATACGTAAACGTACTGTCACGATTTTTCAGTTTTTCCTGTCTTGAACAGCGGCGAGTATTTAATGAGACTCATCAATCATCGTATGGTTTATTTTTCGATCGTTCATTGTAAATTAATTTGAACAACTGCTGTTTTTCTTCAATACTAAACTGCTAAGAGCAGTTTCTTTACAAACAGTCACTATTACTGTGAGAATATGTTGACACTAACCTCCCACTACTTGTATAAGATAGACTAAGAGACGCTGTGACTTCTTTAATTTTTCCTTTTTCCTTTAATAATTTCCACAACGGTGGTGAACCAATATCTCAAACACAACTAAAATGACAGCTAATTGGTTAGCTACTATTTCTTACTTCCGACTAATGGTTTTTGGGGTCCCACGAATTTATTCGAAGTGAATGGTTTTTATTCCTTTCTTCGAACTGACAATGGAATAGAAAATTTAAAAAACTTGACACGTGACAAAGTGGCGTTTATTCCCTTCTTCCAACTGGTGGTTCAATTGTACTTATAGTATAATGAGAACCCTGCAAACGCCCATCAATAAAAAAAGTTTTTGAAAAATCACTAGGTTACACCATCATGCGATATCAGCTCGGTAGTTTAACAGTTCACTCATTATTTATAGTTATTTATTATAACACTTTTAAAATTGGAAAATGTCAAGTACTGTTTTATGATATACTTAATGGAACTGCTATCTCTACTTGTTGGGAGTAAAATATGTTTTCCCTAGTGCAATATATATTATAATGTATTAAAAGTATTTACAATTCCTGTCTTATTATTAATGTTGACTCCATCCAATTTAATCAAATATATGGATTTCTCATTTTTTCTTTATCGCAAATAAAGTAGTAATGCATTTCCAAATAGATGTTGACGAATTTTTATTTTCAGGTTTAATTTTGAGAATATTCTTTTTTTCCTAATAATTATACTTTGTAAAAAATATGATTGATCATACTCTTTTCAAAAGAATAGGGTTACTTATACAGTGGGGCAACGTTCTAAAGAAAAACCGAACGAGATACTATAATAAACCTCAGATGGACTACAAAGAAAAGACAGGTGAATGTACAAAAAAGATTCTATTACCATTAGTAAGGTACAATACAGCTTATTTCTCTACATAATCACCTTGACGATTAAGGCATAAGTCACATCTGTGAACAGACTTTGTAATATCCCCTTCATAAAATTTAGCCGCCAATAATTGGAAGTGAGTTGTGACGATTTCTTTGAACTCCACATCAGTTTGAAAGCGTCGCCCTCCAAGCCACTGCTTCCGTTCAGTGATAGAATATAAATCACTCGGTGCTAGATCGGGTCTGTATGGTAAGTGTTCTAAAATGTCCCTTTAAATTACTGTCATTGGGTTAAACGAGCGTTGTTGGGACGGGCATGGTCGTTGATCAGAACAATTCCAGGAGCCAGCATAAGACGCTAGAGTTGATTGAAATTCACGAAAAATGACTAAAAACACTCATTTTCAGCACGCTGCTATTATTCAAAGGAATCGTCTGAGCCAATCATCTTCATTTACCCTTAAACTACTATCTTTTCCAATATGAATTCCGTCTTGATCATGCAGATAGCTTTAAACAGAAAAATTTCACAGCAAAAGTTGATAAGGCTTAAAAATAAGTTACACCAAAATCTAAGAGGAGTCGACTTTGCTAATTAGACGATTTTAGATGGAATAACTCAATTTCTATAACTTTTGATCCAGGCTGCATAACCTCCACAAGGTCTTGTTGGAGATTTTGTGTACATCATGTGTCACAATCGATTTCAAAAAATCTACTACGATAGCCCTGTTTAGGTGATTGCAATTCAACAGGAAATGGCCGGTGCAAGAGCCTTTGAGTGGGGAAGATGCACAGTCGCCTACTATGCACACCAATCACCTGCTGTATTCCTAGATATCGTATTGTACGGTCAGAGGTTGAAAAAACAACATAATACATCAATTTCAATCTCGAATAACATATTCACTTCGCTGATGCTAGAGATATATCGTAGCAGCAATATATGGGTCCGGATAAATAAAATAAATGTTTCCAAATTAGATAATTTTATTGTGATTTACATAAAAAATGAACAATACATCACCAGACTTGGAAAGTATTGTGCTGAACATTATATAATGAAAAATGTGACTAGAAACAGAAAGTTTTATATAACTTTGGTCTTAAAAATAACATTCAAAAAGATCGCGTTAGTTAAACAGAAAAATCCTTAAAAATATATTTAGTTAAATAGGACTTAAATATACACACTTAAAAATATCTTTGATTATATTAAAGCAAAACTTTTAGTATTAAAATACAGAAATTGATTCGAATACAAACTCGTAGATATTGTAAATATTGATTGTCCAACTTCTAATATGCAGGAACAAAATTTTAATTAACTTATTAATCAAATATTTCATCAACAACTTTGTAGTAGAAGTAGAGAATACAAGAGTATTTTGTTAAATTACTTTTTGAGTAATATTAATTTAAATTTATTTAAATAATCCGACGATATGAGCATATAAGGGCGTGGGATGGTAACGAATGGTGCACTGATATTATTGAAAAGTATTATTTTTTATTTTGAAGGAATTCATAAAAGTAAAACGGAACGAATTCATGAAAGTACAATTGAAGAAATATAATCTCCCAATTTCAACAAGCTGCATAGTTACAAAAATATTTAATAAATTTAGTGGATGGATCAGGCATGTATTCCATGGTCCGCGCCTCATTTTCCATTTATCTCTATCTGTGATTACAAAACAAAAAATTTGTCACATATGGTTTCTCAAATTTCCATATATATTTCAAGCTTTCGAATACCCTATTTTTTGCTTTAGTTTTCCAGTCCTGAATTTCTCTATCTTAGGTCTTCCATCACCTCTGCGTACCATCCTTTCCTTGGTCTTCTTTGTTTTTCTTGTTCCTCCGTGTTCTACATCCATTATTTTTTGGTTGCTCTAAAATCTGGCATTCTCTGTATGTGCTAGCCCTAGCCACTCTATTCTTTTTTCTATTGGATATTATTTTGCTTAGTTCTGTTTCTTCAAATAAATTACGTATTTCATTAATTGTTTTTTAAGGCAGAATTCTCCCTCATTTTTATCCCCTGGTATCCCCTTAGTATTTTCCTTTCCCATATATCAAACTTATCTTCTGCTTTGTTAAGAATCCACGTTGGAACATCTAACCATGAATAATTGATATTCTTAAACATTATTTTCATGATAATCTATAGATACTTTCTTCACCACCAAAAGAGGAAAATGAAAGAATATTTTAATCATTCTATCATCTAAACTTAACGCTCCATCACTGTGATTCTGAATTTCTAACTACAATTTAATCAATAATTGATAATAAAAATACTTCCAAATAAATTGAATTATTTATTAACTTGTTTTTTAGTCAAAATGGTTAGGTGATGAGATTTATTTGCACATTTGCGAAGAAAATGGGTTAGGGATTAAATATAATATTAATTTTTATTATATTTTTGTCTACTGTGAGATAGTTTTTACATCTGGTAAGGTAAGTGTTGCTATTGTTTTAACTATCGATAAATTACAATCCTCCCGATAATCGGACCGTTAAATGCTTGTCTTGGGATTGAAAGTGCTATTTTAGTGGCTAGATGTAAAATTATTATCAAATTTAATCTGAAATATTTGTTTATATGAATGCTTTGGACATTTTTGAAAAAGACATAAAAATCTGTTTTTATACCACACAAATTTATCATCTTATTCATTTATTTGGTGATTTGTATTATATGTGCTCAATTTTATTGCCTAGAATATGAAAAAGAAAATAAGGGTATCTTCTTAATGAAAAAGGCACCATCCTCATTTTTTTCAGATTTTTGGGAATAAACCGTGAAGCAAAAAATTGTTTTCAAACAACACAACTGAAAATTTGATTAAAGATATCTTCAATCTTATGAATAAATATCCAGGTTAAGACAATGTTAACATGCTTATCTTGCTATCCTACAAAGTATTTCTATAAATGAATTTTTTTCATATTGAATATTGTCATTGTTTCGATAATTTTTATTCTACTAAAAAAGATGTTTTCAAGTGTGCATTGAAAAATATTTCTAAACACATAAGTATAAAAAAGCAAACTATAAGATACACATTCTAACAATAATATTTTCTACTAGATATATTTTACTTCAATAGTGAAACATGGCACAAAAAAGTCTTAACAAAAATGTTTATAATCATTCAGTTTTTATTAATTGACATCAAAAATAGAAAACTTACAGAACAGGTTGTAGCTGTTGTGGTTTATTGTACAAAAAATTAAAATAAAAATAATCAAAAAAGTTAACCAAGTTATTTGGAGAATTTTATGGAATAGACTATGGAAACCTCAATGGTATCCATAATTTCGTCATTAATATTTATAAAGGATAATTTATCTACAATATAGATATTTGAGGAAAAATTTTAATATAACTTGGTCAACTCTGCATACATACAGTTGCACAAAAAAATCAATCCCGAGTTGTTATCATACACAATTGAACACACTATTCACTACTAAACTACATTAATGTTCAAAATTCACTGTCTGATTAGCTGCTGACACCTATGGTAAATAGACACTGGAAGTAGTAAATAGTATGTTCAGGAAGAATATCATCAACCGTTCCTGAAATTCCATCTTAACTTAATCATACCTTATTATCTGAATACATACGTGAAACATCAATGAAAATGATCTGTTGGCCTACAATAGTATATTTCATTAGGAATCTGAAAATAAGGATTTTCCCGTGCGCACGTAACAATTCACGTTATGGTGTTGCTATAAAAGAAATTTCTAGCAACACACAATATCCAAAAATTATTGCTTTTTAAGAGTCAGCCTGTGATATACCAAAAAATGGATACTAACGGCATAACAAGTAATCAAATTTTTATTCTAAGCTTCAGATAAACAATATCTACTGGCAAAAGTGACCGTAGTGTTCAGGATCTTTGGCGCATGTCGTAGAGATAATTTAATATGTTTGAGTATGTTTGTGAGATGGGAATAATCATATGACAAGAAGTTGTACCATTACCAATGAGGAATGTACATTCGAACCCTGCGCACTTTACCGTAAATATGCAGATCTACAGCCTAAAAATATTTGTTGCATACCGAAAACTTATGTGTTTTGCCCACCATGTTGGATGCCACAACAACAGCGCTGTTCCAAAACTGATTGCAAACTACCTGAAACTGAAAAATCTCGATGTAAATACCGGGCATGGGCCAAGGCGTTCTTCGACAACCATGTTTGCTGCGCTGATTTGCTCACTCTGAAAAGACACGGAGGATGGCGATCTTCCAACGTAGCAGAAGGAAACACGGAAGAATCCATACAAAGAAAAATAGAAGTATCACAAAAATTGTTAAACCCTTCTCACTTGCAAAATACAAGCTCTGTAACATTCCATTAGGAAAATCAAAACATCTGCGAACAGTTGCTTCAATATGTTTAGTTCTAAAGAATGAATTGTACAATAAATGTTACATGTAGTAATACCAACGATTCCTAAATATACTAATTATGTTGTTGTTTCCAGAAAAACGTTATAAATAAATATTTTTTTCTATTATAATTAATTTCAATTAAATTTTTTTATTTAGCACACGGAAAGAAATAGGATATTGGGAAAAATTTTGATGAAAACAATACTCTTTCGATTTCTAAATGCTTTTTCAATTGTTTTTTAATAAAGTGAATAGAAAATTGAACGTTTGACTTGTAATACCTAAATTGTTTTTTATGCAACAATGTATACTTAACTAATTCAAACTACTATTTTTCATGGTACCGTTTTTAAAACTTCATATTTTTTATGTACGTGTTCTTTTATTTAAATCTATGTTTTCAGCCTTATGTGTAAACACGTTTATAGTAGTTCAAATAAAGCAATACTAAAACATAATAAAATATTAATTGAATAAGTTAAATCGTACACATAACATTCAAATTCATTGGTTTATAATCAGTGCTTAGTTTTTAAACTATAAAATATTTTATTTTCACTGAAATAGCTACCATCCAAACAATACTGATAAAATTAGAAAAGAAAACCAAATTATCGGGCTAAAGTTTTTGTTAGAAAATAACATATATAAGAGATTCTCCAGTTGTTTTATATGAAACTAGAGAATATTTCAAAATTGAAAGTAAATTTTTCATATGGTAAATTAAATTTTATGCGTGCTATATGAAACACAATTCTTTATAGATTGGTTAATTCTAAAAAATAACATGCTGAAAAGTAGGGAACTTGGTCGAGCGCGGCAGAGTAATGTGTCGAGCACAGTTGGTTTATTGTCTAAGATAATTTTTCCATTTAAAAATATGGTATATGTTGATTTCGTTTGAAGTTAACAGTTTTTGTAAATTTTAAAAGAAAAATGGAGAATATAATTGTTAGATACCGACGTTTATATATTATACTAGATATTCTAATAAAATTGAGTTCTCACAATGCATAAATTATATATTTTATAGCAATAATAATATGGCTTCATCGGGCTATAAAAATATTTTCTATTTCAGATGGATAAAGTTTCACGGTATGATTTAAATAATGAGGAATACATTGAATATCTACTCAACACAATAAGGTACTGACGACATGGTCGTAAACTCAGATGCTGAAGGAGATGACGACGCTGATGATCGGCTCTCTAAATTGTCAAGTAATAATTCTTTAGTCGATTTTTCAATGGGCCACGAAATACCAGATGACATCGTGGATGAAGAAGTTTTTGAGGGTATGAATCATTTCAATGAACAAGTTTCCGAAAGTCCCACTATAGACAATATTGATGAAGGTGAATCAGATAGCTCCGCCGAAAAAAATAACAGCGACAGTGAAAAAATATGGGATCGAAGATCCACAGTTCCTAACACAGTTCATAACAAAATTCGCAAAAATCGATATTTTTTTAAACGTCCTAACAACTATCTTCCTTCAATATATTGTGGATCAGTCAAATGTATATGCGACTCAATGTGGTCAAATTTTAAAGCTAACACAGCCAGAACTAGAAGCTTATATAGGTATAATGATACTAATGGGCTTTCATTCACTGACTAGTATGCGTCTTTACTGGAGTGCTGACGTTAATTTTACCGTTTCACGAATTCAAACTGTTATGCCAGTCAAACGTTTTTTAAAAATAACCCGATTCTTGCATCTTAACGATAGTAGTATTATGCCAAAAAAAGGGGAAAACGGATACCCCTCTATTGGGGTAAGATTGGACCTTTGAAGGTAATTTTGGCCCAAAGATAGAAAAAGTTTTGCTGGGCTGTATTATAATCATATGATGTCTTATCGACCTAGTTACCCATTAGTGGATAGGTAGCACCACCGGCCCACCTTTTGATGAAGTGGGAGATTAGTTCCATATCTCTCAACCACCCCAGTGTTGGTCCATCTTTACTGTGAGAAAGTGGTGAAATTTGTTGTCTCCCAACTTTTACTTGTGAACGCTAATTCTTGAAGAGCTACTAGCAGGCAAGTGTATAATAATATTATATATTGAATTGTTTCAAGTATTTTTGGTGAAAAAATGCTGTTACTTTTGTTATATACAAAATAATTCGATTTTACTATTTCATGACATCTTTGGCCCAGAGTTGGGGTAGCTTTGCCCCCAGATGGTGACTGGGCCAAAGTTACCCCAAGTCTCATATTTTCGATAGGTGTAATACATAAGTAGTATTTTATAAGCAGTTTCTTACACAAAACCACTTGAAATATTTTTATTACAATTGTAAGCACTAATTTTTGGATTTTTTTGTAGGAAATATGCCGAGAAATCGAATAAAACCCCTTGGAACAAGAAATTACGCCAATTACAAACCAGAAGTGTTAGAGGAGTGCTTAGAGGCTATTAGGTCAGGTGACTTTACCCAAAGAGCTGCAGAAAAAATGTATAATATACCTAGATCTACGATAAAGAATAAACTTAAAGGGATTCAAACAAAAAATGTAGGGCGTGCAAGAATCTTTAGTGATGAAGAGGAGCATGTTTTCGAACAACATTTAATTAAAATATCAGACTATAGGTTCCCTGTAGTTGAAATGGATTTTCGTTATGCAGTCAAAAGCTATTTGGACAAAAAAGGTCTCCACATTTGTCAGTTCAAAAACAATCTCCCTGGCTATGAATGGACAAAAGCCTTCTTAAAAAGACATGAGAATCTGACTCGTAGGATAAGTTCCAATATCAAAAAGGTCGGAGCCGAAGTAGATGCTTCTCTCATCGAAAATTACATTGATATCCTCAAAGAAGATGTTCCCCTAAATAATATATTCAATTACGATGAAACGAACTTTACTGACAACCCTGGTAACAAAAAGGTTATCTGTAAGAGAGGAACAAAATACGTGGAGAACATTTGCAATTTCAGTAAAAGTGCAACATCAACAATGATGGCTGGGAATGCTGCAGGCGACCTCTTGTCCCCATATGTTGTCTAAAGAGCTGAGCACTAGTGGTCCACATGGATTGAGAATGGTCCTGAGAGACTCGATATAACCGCTCTAAATGTGGGTGGTTTGATGCAGTATGCTTCGAACAGTCAACATTGTTACCAGGTGTTAAAAATCTAGATGGTCCTAAAGTTATCATTGGAGATAACTTATCCTCTCACATCAGTTTGCATGTGCTTATGTTCTGTGAAGAAAATAATATAAGGTTCGTTTGCCTCCCTCCGAATTCAACACATCTAACGCAACCGTTAGACGTTACCTTCTTTGGGCTAATGAAAAGATCGTGGTGTGACAGGCCTAATGATGAAGAAACACCAGTTGCGTTGAAACCTGAAGACTTTGCTATTGATAACTTTGTAGTGGTTAAGTATGATGGACAGAAATACCCTGGCAAAATTGTTAGTTTATCTGAAGAAGGACCTATAGTTGAATGCATGGAAAAAAGATTCAAGTTTTGGCGCTGACCAGAAAAATAAGATTGCCTGACTTACGACTGGGTGGATGTTTGTCAGAAGATCAATCCTCCAAAAATAGCTACAAACAGGAACCAGTTTCATGTGCCAGAAAAGGACAACTAGTATGTAAATATGATTATCTTTCCCTTTCATTTATTCCCATTTCTCATCATTTCATGGATGTTTTTCAAGTAAAAGCAAGTTTTTTATTACTGCCTAGATTCTTGCATCGTGAATAGCTACACAACAGACAACAATTCAACAAATTTCTCAAAACAAAAAACCATCTGAAATTGAGATCAGTTTTAGCTTCAGAGCTCATAGGAACATATACAGTACTGCACAGAAACAACAAAGATCAAATATAGTGTGTGAAGAATGTAATGTTGCCTTGTGCTTAAAATGTTTTATACCTTTTCATAAATCTTAGTCTATGTATTATTTTAACTCTTAAGTGTTACGGAAATATTTTAATTTAGTTTTCATAAGTAAATTTCTTTTTATTTGCAGTTTTTATATTCGTATTCATTGATAAAGTTGACAAAGTAAATATGGTACAATCTGTACGGTGCACATTATAAATATGTACCACCCAAAAACCTATAATGTAAATGTCACATTGACATTTCATTGATATATTTTGCTTCACAATTACCCTCTTAGTTAATATAACCTAACAAGAAAATTTTCACTGTAGCCCCAGAGTGGTGCCCGTTAAAGGGTTAATTTAGTGAAATCGCGGGTAGATGTTACTCTGAGTTAAACTCGAGGGCCACGTGTTTCTAAAGGTTACAAAATGTTTCCATAACCCAAAGACAAAGCTTTAGCTATGGTGTAAAGACAATTACTAATTTGAAGAAAAAAGATAGAGAAGTTGCCAGAAAATCAAGTACCAGTAGAAACACTTTTCTTTTTGTTTTTAAAGCAAAGACGAAGACGCCATCCTTTTTCAAACGAAATAGTAATGGGATAAGTCAGATGCTTTATAAAAGACTCATAGTATCTGATTTCAATGCAAGTAGAGGGTGACTAGATAATTACAAAAAGCGTCATACATACGCCAGCTGAAAGTATCACGTCAGAAGGTCTCTGGTAAGGTGAAGGCTATTTATCAATTTCAAGAAAAGCTCTGATTTAGATAATAGAAAATGAACTTGTCCTTGGCAAATCTAGAAAGCAGTCAAATCAGGATTATTTTGGAACTTTCTGTCAGATAAAACTTTAGCCTCTTCTATTGCTGAATTTGGTGCTCATGGATCAAAGGTATCTAAAGAATCACTTTTATGTAAACAAAAATTTCATTTACTAGCCAGGATCTTTTGAATCCACAAAATTACCGGTGTATTATTAAGGGCAAAGGTGTTCTTGGTCAAAAAAAAATATTTTCCTATAGTGATTCAGTGAACATTTCGTTCCAGAAGTTAAACGTCATTTAAATAATTTAGGTCCACCACAATGAGCATGCTAACTCTTAGTTTATGTGTCCGATCAACCAGATTTTTAAGATTTGATTACAGCAATCATTGGCGTAGTCACGGGGGTTTCCCGGGTTAGAACCCCCCCTTGAGCCGGTAAAAGAGGCCCCAAAATCGAGTAAGAAAGTAAATAAATAAGTCAATAATATCGGTTACAGGACGTAGAATACAAAATAGTGTTATTGCTTGAAAAAACCATAAATTGAATGTTTACTATAATTCATGAGTTTTTTCCGTAGTCACGTGATCCGTGATCAATTCTTCTATACAATTTGGCCAGCCACACAACCTTTAACGACGCCTTAAATTAAGAGTGACAGTGTCAGTAGCTTCTTCCTTATAGTTCACTAATGACTTCTCCTAAGCGTTTCCGTTTACTGCATTGTATTTGTCATAGATTTTGTTTGCTGTTTGTTAATCCGTTAGCGTTCTATTATATTATGAAAAGCAATTATAAAAGTGGCGCAGAAAAGAAACTAGAGAAAAAACGTGCTCTAAGTTAATATCAGTATGGCTGCACAAATCAAGGGCAGATGGAAATGAAGGTAAGGACAATAGTATAGGCCTACATAAAAAAAATCTCTGTTAACAATAGAAATTACTATGAACGAAGTTATGGTTTAATTTTTATTTTATTTAACACATTTCACGCGGATGACATTTTGGAATGTCGAGTGCGATTCACTCGCGTATGTTTACGTCGTTGGCAACTTGAAAAGGTCTGGTGGAGTCACCTGTGCAGGTATAAAATTTGTACCGACCTTTACTAACGCCTATTGTGTTGAACGGTGAAAACCATTTTATAATTAGCCTTCTCCGTTCCGGGAATATTTAATTTTAAAGGTAGGGGAAAAAACCTTTTTGTTGTTAACTCTTATTGTTTTCTTCAAAAAAAAGTGAACTATTACTAAAAATAAATAGAAATATTCAAATATTTAACTACTGAAACACAAAAAATTAAAGCTTATTTAATTTATATATATTTTTTTGCAGATCGATCAAATAAATAAATTAAAAAAATATTTTTTATTGAAAACGAGCTCTGATCTACATGTAATGATTAGTTAAACAAAATTAATGAAAAATAAACAAGTAATTTTGTAACCACGTTTTTTTTTATAAAATTGTTAAAAAGTGAGATTTATTTTATTTTTCACCACTAACAACCTCTAAAAATAAAATACTTGTTTCTATTAAGAAATTATTATTAGTAAATTTATAACGTAAAAAAACATCAGTTACATGCTTTAAAGGTTTGCCTAGGTAGGACTCCCTGCCACGCGAACGTCATTCCGGAATGTCACACACATATTCATGGTTTTTAGCTATCAAAAAACTAAATTTTTAATCTAGCAGTCATAAAAAAACTTACTAGTCAAAATGGGAACATATGGCTGGAAAAAAATTTTCCGATTACGGAAATCTTAACCCGAAAAATTACGCAGTGAAAGTGTCCAGGACCCAGGTATCGTCTCCTGGCTCGCCGACAGTAACTCAATTTCAATTTTTTCTCAATTGATTGGTTCTAAAATTATCGATTCTACTACGGTTGCTTTAATTGCGATGTGATTTTCTGATCTACTACAAAACGATGGAGCTTTAGCATCACCACAAAGTGCCGAAATTATACAGGGTGCGGCAGCATAACTTCCTTTTTTAAAAAGTTCGCCATTTAGTCGGTAGATGTCGTAACGGAGTGCTAGTGGTCTCGTTCGAGAGGGGGGACTATAAAGTTTTGTCCCGGCACAGTTCAGTCGCCATCATGCGTTGGAACAGTGAGGAGCGTGCGTTTGCCGTTGAGGTTTACTTTTCGAGCGGATGTTCTGTGATCGCAGCCCAGCGCGCCTTTCGGAATCGCTTTAATTTAGCCCCCTTGGCCCCTGTCCCGGACCGGAAATCAATTGTTACGTGGGTCACTACGTTCAGACAAACTGCAAGTGTGACAAGACGAAGAACTGGAGTCCCTCGGCCCATTAGATCACCGGAGAACATTGAGTTAGTTAGAACTTCAGTGTTGCGATCACCACGGCGTTCTGCGCGCAAACATGCGTCTGCCCTTGGACTTTCCGATCGTTCTGTGAGGAGAATACTTTATGATGATCTTCATTTTCATCCATACAAGATGGCAATTGTGCAGGAACTTTCTGAACGTGACTTCAATTCTCGGAGGAACGCGTGTGAGGTTTTTCTGGAAGTCGTTCCTGAGGACGCTATTGTTTTTTTTAGTGATGAAGCCCATTTTCATTTGTGTGGATCCGTAAACAAACAAAACATGCGCTACTGGGCTGATACCAATCCTCGACAATTGCATCAACGGCCTTTGCATTCACCTAAAGTCACAGTGTGGTGTGCAATTTACTCACGTGGAATTATTGGTCCCTGGTTCTTTGAGGAAAATGAAGTCACAGTGACAGTGAATTCGCACCGGTATGTAAACATGTTACAGGAATTTTTTTTCCCACGGCTAGATGAGTTGGACTTAGGGGACACTTGGTTCCAACAAGACGGAGCAACGGCACACACTTCAAGAACATCGATGGCTGTTTTGAGGGAACACTTCCCAGAGCGCCTTATCTCAATTAGGGGCGATTTGGAGTGGCCAGCCCGCTCTCCCGATTTGACCCCTTGTGATTATTTCCTATGGGGTTTTTTGAAATCCCGTGTGTATGTGAACCGTCCAAGGACCCTACAAGATTTGAAGACGAACATCCAGGAAGAAATTGCCAACATAACGCCTGCTATGCTGGCAAGAGTCATGACAAACGCCAGAAATCGGTTTACTCAGTGTATGGAGAATGGGGGACGTCACCTAACTGATTTGATCTTCAAAACTCAGTAAAACAAAACTTTATGTATGTGCCTGTATTATAAAAAACGAATAAAAATTTTCTGATTCATACAATAAGTTTTATTAACTTTTGAAAAAAGGAAGTTATGCTGCCGCACCCTGTATGATGTAATTAACATATTTAATTTGCATTTTGAACTGTTGAAATTGCTAGCTATTAACTGTGATCTTATTTAATTTCCAATATGTGTGGGTAAGTTAACTTTTTTATAAATTTTGAAACAATATTTTTCTCAGAATGATGATGCAATTACGCCTAAGATAGAGGAAACTTTGAAATTAGTAAAAGACGCTACTAATGGGTGCTAGTTGGGTATCATCTCAGACAAAGATTAATATTATTTGTAAACGTATACTGTTTTGAAAAGCATTCCCAATAATGGTACATTTTAGTTTCCAAATTTTTAACCACTGGATGAAAACGGCTAAAATTCTTGCTACCATGTCCGACAGGGATTATGAACAGAAAAAATAATAAAGTCAACTCGATCCGATCAGCAGTTTTCCCGCAAATATGGTTACAGACACACACACACACACACACACACACGCAAATTCATAAAATAAATATTAATTTGTAGAGGCTACTACAAATTAAATACTTTTGTAATACTTTTTTTGGTTGCATCTTAGTTTTGGCGAACGGTTCAATGCTCTCTCTAAAGTTTGGACCCCGGAGGCAACATTTAAGTTCCCCGGAAGTGGAACTAGAAATCTCAGGTTTCAACTCAGCTGGCCGCACAGGTGGAAGTGGCTTGCATTCTCTTGGTTACAAACAAGAACATGCAAAAAACAGCGTACAACGAATTTGGAGGCACGAATAGAACCAACACCTGGACCCTCCAATGCAGGTATTGTTTTATAATCAAATTTTGTAAAGTAATATAAACTCCCGTTTCTTCTCAATCTCTTCAGTCATTTGAAGTCGATAAGCCAGGTGGGCATAAAAGTAAATATATCAAAGAACACCATTCAAATGAGCCATGCACAACGCACAGAACAAGGCTGTGGCTATGATAAAAATTATATAGCTTTTGGATTTATGGAAGTAGACGACAATCGCCCTCAATGCGTAACACTACTGGGGCTGAAATTTTTAACTTGGTTAACAAGTATTTTATTAAAAATGATATTTAGGGGACAACTGTATTAATGTTTGCTATGGTTGGAAAAACTACCGGTGCTGTTTCAAGTATTAAAAATATAGCTAAAAATTGCAGCAGTAGTGACTGTATAATTCATCGTCAGGCATTAGCCGTTAAAAATATACCAGTTTCATTAAAAACTGTCCTCGAAGAGTCTGTTCCAATAATAAACTTTATAAAGTCTCGACCGTTAAACATGAGACTGTTTAAGATCTTGTGCGATGATAGGGAAGCCTTTATACTTCTGTACTACTTCACACAGAAGTTCGATGGCTATCTCGGGGTAAAATATTACTTCGATTGTTTGAGTTACGAGCTGAAGTTCACCCTTTTCTTTTGGAAGATCCTTTTGATTTACAAAGCAGATTAATTGATAAACACTGGTTGTTTAGACTTGCCTATTTAACAGAAATATATTCTAAACTTAATGAAGTTAATTTGTCACTTCAAGGAAAACAGATCACAGTATTTACAGCAAATGATAAAATAAGATCTTTTAAAAGGAAATTACAATTTTGGCTAAGTAGCGTTGAAAGTGAGGAGTTTGACTGTTTTCCGACATTAAAGGAATTTTGTGAATAGACGAATACAGAAGAATTACCTCAAGAAATAGTTACTGATATTACTAATCATCTTAGAAACATGGGAAGCTCGGTAACGCAGTACTTTCCTAATGAATTGAGTACCAATCTGGAAAAGTATTTATGGGTTAAAAATTCTTTTCTTATAAATGAAAAGCCTCCAACTTTATGCTTTCAAGAATACGAAAACGAATTGACTTCCGATTCTTCACTAAAACTAAAGTTGGAGAATCAACCAGTAGCAGAGTTTTGGTGCAGCCTTAAAGAGGAGTGTCCTGAGTTGTTGTAGGTTTGGTTGGGATAATTGAAAACAGATAATGTAAACAGAATTTCCATTCATTTAAAAACTTTTGAATAATCACAAGTGTTGGCAACATTGCAATATTTGACGAGTTTCCAACACGATGCAAAAGTACCGCCATTATCGAGCGGGCCGTTAAAGTTTTAAGTGTTAATCGTTTTTGATATGCTCAAAATCTTGAGGAAACTCAACGCAAAGTTAAGTTTAGAAGGATCCTGTTAGTGTTCTTTTTCTGTTTATATTTACCCCAGACATTTCACCAGCTGGGGTAAATATAAACACAGTATTTGTGTTAGAAGTAAACACATTTATTGAGGAGTTGATATTGTCAACACCGTAAACAATTTGTATTACAGGGAGGCTCAGAACAATATAGTGTACCTATTTCGATAATTTACCACATGATCAATGGTAGAAAGTGCCTATACATAAAATGAGACCTGGAAGACATTCAGCTTCAAGTGAAGATGTTGAAAAATAAATAGTTTTATTTTTAATTGCGTGAGCACAAATTGTATACCCGTGTGGCCGATTTCGTTGATTCTAACAATCTACTTAACACACCATTTAAAAATGGTGCCATTGGTGAAGACTGGTATTATTCAACATGAAATGTATCTCCAGCATTTCACTCAAGAAATCGGAACATCTTCAGAAAGCACGCAAAACGCGAGTAATCCAGATGTAGTTGATGATTTTTATAAGAAAATTTGTAATAGTTTATGAACAATACGACCAACAATCTCCATATAAATCGTCTTTCATATATAACTGCGACAAGAGTGGATTTGCAAGTGACTCGGTCTACTACCGTTCTTCTATATATAGCTGCTGATGACCACCTTCTTCCTCCACTGATTGTTTATAAAGGAGCTGCTGTCCATGCTCATTGGGCATTCGAAGATAACTATCCTGGGACAGAATATACAGTGTTCCAAAACGAGTGGATTGAAGAGACAGAATTTTTCAGTTACTTCCAAAGTTGTTTCGTTACTTATGTAGATAAAATTTGGATTTGACTTGGGCTTCTCAACCAAACCGCAATACTAAGATTTGACGGACATAATAGCCAGACAAGCATTAGAATAATAGAAACGGACATTAAGAACAACATACAACTAATCCGCTTACCAAGTCATTTAACCAATCGTATACAACCCTTAGACAATTGTGTTTTCGGACTTGGAAAACAAAATAGGACAGACAACTCGTTTATTATGGAAAATCTCAAATTGGAATTGGTTTTGGTCACCTTCCAAAAGATAAATTCTGCATTTGTTTAGTCAAATATTACGGGAAGCTGTAAATTCTCAAAATTTATCAATGGATTTGTAACAACTGGATCTTTCCAGTTGAGTCTACGAAATTTCCGGAAGAGTAATTCGACCCAGCTTCAAAGATACAAGATTTGTAAAACTCAAAAGGCTGCACTTTTAACTCAAGAGCCTTTAGCTGGTCCTTCTGGTTTAAATCAACAGTCAGTATCAACAACCTGCATATCACACAGCACGGCATCAGTACAGTTGACTCCGCCCTCCATCGAGCCCTCTTTTAGTACCCAAAAAGCTCTAGTTTGTGCCTCTGGCTCACCAGAAAAATCAAATGTGTTTTGGAATCAGTTGCTTAGGTTTATATTTCAGGCTCAATAATCCATCTACTAAATAAGCACACCCCAAAAAGTATTATAGAAATATATTTGTAAATGTTATTAGAAAGAAGTCCCCCATCTGCTGGAAAATCAATTTGTGAGACAATGGAAAAAATAGACCAGTTCCAATTCCACGTTTGAAACATTCTAATTACGGCGAAGTATTAACAGCTACGGAAATGTTGCAGACTGAAAGGGGCACAACAAAAAAGGATAACTAAAACGCCAAAGGAAAGAAAAAGAGTAGCAATAAGAAAAAAAACCCATCTATCAAAAGGCATGGAAGCGAAGTCTCCAAAAAGGACGGCATTGAAGAAAATTCATCAGATAGCGATAATGAAGAAGACTTCAAAATTCTAATGGATATTGAAAATACCAATGAAGTATATTGATGAGGATCCTGACAGATCTCTTTTGAAACTTGGTTCATATATTTTAGTACTTTCTTGGGGAAAACAGAGATAAAACTTAGCATCTATGATTAACTTTGTTCTAAAGATTAAAGAATTTATAGTTACAGACCTGAAAAGTATAAATCCAATCAAAATATCCTTTATAGTAGTAGATTCTGATGTTTCTACAATAAGTTTCACTATGATTAAAGCCTTGCTGCCGCAGATATTTATAGGGCCTAAGGATAGGATGTTTGTTACTGATATTCCCTGGAGCAGACCAATGAAAAAAAGAGAACATTTTTGCGAGCATTTTTGTGTGATAATTGTTGACGCCGCCACTGTGCGAAAGACATAATTTTTTTCTGAGTCTCTTGAAGCGAATACAAAAGCCAGCACAACTAGTCGAGAGTTTGAGAAGCCTACACAAGTGAGAGAGAGAGAGGGTTCTCCCTCGATTGAAAAACATCTTCAAATGTGGTATTATCTGTAACGATTCAAATTTACATGTATAAAGTCAAAAATACAAAAACGAGTGTGTTTTTAATCAGTTTTACACGATACATTGGTCCTTCGAAGCCGATTAATTAGTCAATTGGAAGATTTTTGTGGCAGAAAGCAGATATCAACAATATACGAAATAACAGTTGAAAATAAATATACGTAATTATTGAAGAAACAGCTCCAAAGCCGATACTAAGACAATAGTAAATCGCAGCGAGTCCTATTTTTACCATTTCTTTTATTGCAATATCCGTAAGGTTCACAGCAGTTTGGGTGCAAGCAGGTAACATAATCGAAATATTATTTGCAAACATTTATGTCATTTGATTTCCCTTTTTAAATCGTTTGGGTGTAGTGAAAACAAAAATAAATGAATAAAAAATGTCTACTCCAGTTGATAACACAGAGCTTAAACTGCTAACAAAAAAACGTGGTTCTATTAAAGGAAAATTAACATCCTTTGAAAAATATTTAAAATCTGTTGAAGGTTTGCAAACAATCGTGGAGTGTGTGGAACGGTGTAAGGTGATTGAGTTAGAACAGAGAATGTGGGATACTAAATCTTTATTAGCACATTTTGATGAAATACAAAACGAAATTGATTATATGTTAGATTTAGATGATAGGGAAGGGGAATTTTCTGAACGCGGCCATATCGCGTGCGAAAACTTTATTAGAGGTACTTAACCCGAATTTTGATAATCGAAGTAATTCCAGTAGTTATGGACAGGCATTTGTAGAATCTAACGCGAATATTTCGGAGGGAATAAAACTTGATATTAAACTACCAAAATTTGACGGCTCGTTCCAAACATTGTTAGATTTTCGAGATATTTTTGATTCGATGATTCATAGAAATACGAAAATTAATGAAATCCAAAAATTCCATTATTTGCGGGCATCATTAACGGGTTCAGCACCACAGGTTATTCAAGCGATTGAGTTTTGCTCCGGAAATTATAATATTGCATGGGATATTTTATGCGAACGTTTCAAGAACACAAATTTATTGATTCAAAATCACTTTAGTGTCATTTTTAATATGGCACCTGTCACATCCGAGTCAATCGAACAAATATGCAATTTAAGTGACAATCTATTCAAGCATCTACAGCTACAACAATTAGGTGAACCGACCCAATATTGGGACACAGTGATCATTTATATAATTTCAACAAAACTAGACCAAAAAAACAGCCCGTGAATGGGGTCTTAAACTTAACCCTTAACCACAGTCAGGAGTCAAATTGACTCCATGTGCAATTTATAATCAAAATATTTTTCGTTTGCGCGCGCATCAGCGCTCAAGCCGAGGTACCCTCGAATTTAATATTCTTCAGTACGCTTGAAGTAATCAACAACATTGTTTTGTTTACGTTATTTGGTTTTAAAGTTTTGCACGCATCTTTGGAGTCTAATTGACTCCCGTCTGTTGTTACGTGATAAATATTTAATATATAAACCGGTGAGTTTACAAGTTAAATAATAAAGAATTTATTGTATAGGGATTCTATATTCTATCATTTTTTATAGAAATATGGATTCTTGTTCGGGACCATCCAGAAAAAGGGTTCGAGTAACTGACAGAGATTTTGAGGAAAAACCTAACAAGGTGGTGTGATGAAGTTGAGACGGATCACAACAATGATAGTGATGTCAGTGATTCTGAATACATTCTTAGTGATCATAACAGTGATACTGATCAAGAAGAAAGTGAATATTTGGAGGAAGATGAACAATGTGATGAAAATTTAGAAACGGAAGACAAAAATAAATATTTTTATGGTAAAGGAAAAAAAGGAGAATCTAAATTTCGTTGGTCTAAGACGACATTAGTAAGTTCATATATGAGAACACCAAAACATAATATAATAAGGCAACTTCCTGAATTGCGCCATCCTCTGCGCCAGCGAGACAAAATATACGAAAAAGAATCGTGGACGTGCCTTCTAGACGTAAATATGTTAGAAGAAATTATTAAATGTTCTAATCAAAAGCTATCAAAAATGAGAGATTTATATAAGGATCCCACAAAATCGGATTTACGTGACTTGGACATGATTGAACTAAATACCTTTTTAGGGTTACTTATATATACTGCGGCTTTCAAATCAAATGACGAGAATATCACTTCGTTGTTTTCAACGGATGGGACAGGCAGAGATATTTTTCGCTGTGTTATGAACAGAAATCGATTTGCTATTTTATTACAATGCCTTAGATTTGATGATTCAGAAACCAGACAACAACGAAAGGAGAATGATCCGCTAGGACCTATTTCTGCAGTATTTGAGAAATTTGTTGCAAATTGTCAAGCTGCTTACACTATAGGACATTTGGCTTATGTGGATGAAATGCTTATAAGTTTTAGAGGAAGATCCAAATTTAAAATATATATACCTCAGAAACCATGCAACTATGGCCTGAAACTAATGGCACTAACTGATTCAAGAAATAATTATTTTTATAACGGATATCTGTATTGTGGGAAAAAACTGATGGGAATACGCTTACTGAAACTGAAAAAAAATTGTTGATTCCAACACAAGCAGTACTACGTTTATCAATACCTATTCAAGGAAGCAATAAACATAACGGCTGATAACTGGTTTTCATCCATCGAATTGGTTAATGTTTTGAAGACCAAAAACTTGACATACGTCGGTACTTTGAAAAAAAATAAATCGGAAATACCTCCCGAGTTCCAGCCTAATAGGAGGAGACAAATTGGAAGTTCCCTTTATGGTTTTTCGGAAAAGGTCACTTTGTTATCACATGTACCAAAAAAACAGAAGGCTGTATTACACTCGTATCATCAATGCATTCCTCCGCAGCTCAAGATCCTGATGTCGACAAACCAGAAATGATTCACTTCTATAATACTACGTTGACAGTCTAGATCAAAAATGTGCTTTATATTCTACTGGCCGTAGAACGCAAAGATGGCCTATGGCAATTTTTTTTAGAATATTAGATATATGTGCAGCAAATGCATATATTCTTTTTAAAAGTACCAAAATTGAAAGAAAAGATACAAGACTGGAGTTTATGAAAAATCTTGGAAAGCAGCTTATCACTGAAGAATTAGAGAAAAGACAGAGTAATTCACGTGTAAGACAGAAAATAAAAGTACATTTTGGGAAGAAAAGAAGAGCAACCAATAGAACCAGTAGGTAAACTCGCCATTAGAAAATACTGTTCAATTTGCCCCAAGAAACTAAAAAGGAAAACTTCTACATTATGCTCTAGATGCAGGCGTCCAGTATGCCTACAATGTTCATCTCCTATATGTTCAACATGCATTTAAATATATTTTTTTAATCTTTTTTTAGAATAAATTTGTTTTGTTTTAAACGTTTTTAAATTTTAAAATAATTATTTACTCATTTTCTTAGAATGTGTTTTTTATTTGTTTTTTATAATTATGATTTTTATAATAAACTGTTTTAAACTTGAAAATAATTTTTAATTAGATAAATCTTCAAGTGTTTCATATTAATTCTAAAAAAAAACCTATTTAAAATACAAAGAGTCAATTTGACTCCTGTCTGTTGTAATGTCAATCAAATTCATGTCTGTGGTTAAGGGTTAAACAGCGACAATGTACGTTAAATTATTTTAAAAAAGATTTGAAAGAGCGGGCGGATCTCTATGAAAACATTAAGATAAATTTAATAGACCGGGATCCCTCGCCCTTTTTCGTAAGTGATTACTAACAAGCTAATTTTTCGTCAGTAGCTTCATTTTGACGAGACGCCCAACATTAGCTAGTACAAAAATTTCGTAAGTGGTAGCTAACAGGGGTAATGAGAACATAATTTGTTGATTTAGTGGTTATCAAAAATTCATTACTAACTGGTTTTTTTATTTATAATTCTTATAATAATAATCTAAATTAGCCGAAAAAATATTTGTCCTACAAAATGCTAGGTTTGATCAACGAGGTCCCATTTTTGCAACATGTACTATTTACGAGGTCATGAAAAATTATTACTAACCAGCTGATTTTTTTTTTGTTGGTTAGTTAATAATTATATAATTTAACGCCCACATTGTCCTACACATTACGTGGAACGTTTTTTTAGTCCGACACTCTTAGGTTGTAGTACAAATACTAGATGTAAAAATAATTAGTATCAAGTTGAAACTTCGTGAGTAGCTTCGTTTCAATGAGACGCCCAAGAATTTCCTTTACGAAAATGCTCGATTGTGGTAGCTAACAGGGGTAATGAGGACATAATTTGTTGATTTAGTGGTTATCAAAAATTTATTACTAACTGGTTTTTTAATTTATAATTCTTATAATAATAATCTAAAGTAGCCGAAAAAATATTTGTCCTACAAAATGCTAGGTTTGATCAACGAGGTCCCATTTTTGCAACATGTACTATTTACGAGGTCATGAAAAATTATTACTAACCAGCTGATTTTTTTTTTGTTGGTTAGTTAATAATTATATAATTTAACGCCCACATTGTCCTACAAATTGCATGGTATATTTTGCTGATCCTCCAATGGAATTTGAAATTCATAACAATAAAAATCTATTCATTCTGTACATTTTTGGAGTTTAGTTATATTAGTACGCATGCGCGCGATGCTGCGTACTGTGTTTAGTTACTCCATGCTGAAGCCGACTATAACCGTGCTGTTCTTTTCTGTTGACCACGTGTTGGACGCTCTGAAATAACTTACATTTTTTTTTTAATTGCTCAGCAAAAATGGAGTGTTTTTTATGCAGTGTATTGTGTGATAACCCTCGCTTTAGAGAGAAACGCGAAGAGATCAAGAAATTTTCTCAAGAAATTTTGCTTTCTTGTCGAACTTTTTTGTCTGCTCGAAAGCATCATAAACATAAATATAGTAATGTCGTATTACCGGAAAATTGGAATGACGACATAATCGGGTATCATTCCTCTTGTTATAAGGAATTCAGAGTGAAATCTCAATATTTGTGTTATCAACGGTAAGTCGATTGAATATTTTTTAATTTTATTTTCAAAATAAGGTAAAGCACGCAGCCGTTGCTCAGGAATTTGTATATCTATATATATGAATATAGATATACAAATACATGGAGTAAGCAGTTACTGATCGCTGAGCAGCTACTGGGTGTTTTACCCTATATGATAAATAATTTATTAAGTAGAAGTTTTCACATAATTATATAAAAAGCATGATAAAATTATAGCTATTTTTTTTTGTAAATAATAATTTTACAAAGTACATTGTGCTTTACATATTTTAGTAAAAATTTTGAAGTATAATATATAAATATATATATACATTTAAGAAGGGTTTATCGTTCAGTTTGTCCATAAAATGCTCTTAAACAAATAAAAATGTTTAAGAGTATTTTATAGACAAAATTTGCATTTATCGTTCAAGTGCAACAAGGACCTTACTATTTATCTCAACGGATGCAATAAAGAAACAAGTATAAACCCTTCTTAATACAGAAGTTAATTTAACCGCGTGCTTCTTATTTTCTCCATTGAGAGTCAGAGAGCACAATTATATTTGGAAATGCCCAATTGTTTTTGATGATTTTCCACAGAGCGTAAATCTAAAAAAGCACATGGTCGTACACTTAAAAAAAAAGCAAATTGTTGTCTTAAGTGTCTACTTTTCGGATCTGCTCATAAAAAATGTTTAGCAAACTAAGAAGTATCAAATTTTTTAACAAATCAATGAGGTGAAATTTCGAAAAAAAAGTTTTCAAACTCACAGACTTTTTTTAAAGGAAGCTAAATTGTTGAAATTTTTTTATTTTTGTAGTTCTCTCTGAATAACTCCGAAACCGTGAATGATAAAAATTTTGTATGGTAACATATGAAAACTAAACAGTTGGGACTAAAATAATTTTTTTTTTTGTTTATTGAACGACGATCTCCTTCCGAGTTACAATCTGTTGAAAATTATCCAAACATTTATGACCTTTTTTTCAATCCCGTAATTTTTGTGTCTAATGTATATACTTAATTTAAATTATTCTTTTATTTATTTGTTTTATACAGAACTGAGCCAGCTGTAACATCGTCTGCAGCTGAATGTACTGAATTTACAGACGCTTCGACTTCTTTAACGTCTGCTCCAATCGTAGAACCACACTTAATGCCATGCTCCTCTCGGTTAGTTCGTTGAATATTCTTTTTTTACGTTATTGTTCATTCTTATAATATATATATAATATAATTTCAAGTCGCCACCCTGACAAAGCTCCAAAAAAAATGTTTTCGGTTATTGATTTTTTCGTTACTAATATAATAGCTTCACATGTTATTATTTACAGAGATATCGAACAGAATGAAGAAACAGAAAACATTGCACATTCGCTGGATACTGTTGAAGAGAGCTATGCACATGATGAGATAGATGTTGAGAGTTTTGAAAATGATGGATCAGCCAAATCATGCTTTTTTTGCATGAAAATTAACATCAAACGTAAAGGGCGGCAAATATACTGCCGTAATATTAAAAATAAAATACCTTTTCTACAAAAAATTAAAAGCTATGCTACAGAATTGAATGACATTGAGATGTTGCAAAAAATTGAAGAAGAGAGTAATTCTGTCAACCAGTCTTCTTTAGCATATCATAACAATTGTAATGTCAATTATTTTGCAAAACATCAAAGAAAAGTTAATCCACCCTCTACCGATGATTGGTCTAAAAAGCGAGACAGCCATAAAATTGCTAAACAACGATTAATTCTATATATTGAAAAAGAAATTATTGCAAATCGTCGAGTGTTGTCACTAATTCACCTCCAAGATTGCTACACGGAATTTCTAAAAGAGACATATGAAAATACAGATTTAGAGGCTTCCATTTTCAGCACTCATGTTCTCAAGGACTTCATTCTGAAAACATTACAGAATAAAATTACAGTAATTAAAATTTCAAATAAGCAATTTTGTATATCCTCTGAAGTTGATATAGAAGCTATTGATGACGAAGAAATCCAAGACATCATATTTGAACAAGAAGCTCAAGATTTCGCTTTAAAATATCGCAAAAATATAATGAAAATAAAAAAAAAAACCTTTAACAGATTTCATAGATAGTGAAGTCTTGAATAAAGGAGAGTGCGATATTCCCAAGTGGTTAAATATTTTTTGGACTACTGCCTTGAGCGGCGTTGGCAAAGAAAGCTGCGATCGAGTTAGAAGATTATCTTCATGTTATTCACAGGATTCTATCTACAGCATTACAAGAGGATACATCAAACCGAAAAAACATATTTTATTGGGTATGACTGTAAAGAGCCTTACTGGAAGCAAAAAAGTAGTAGAGATATTAAATAGGCAAGGCTACTGCATCACCTATCCCAGTATACTGGAATTAGAAACGTCTGCTGCATACTCTTGTACTTCTAATAATCAGTTATGTCCTACCAGCATTTTACGCACTTCTATATTGTCATGTGGAGTAGCGTGGGATAATTACGATAGATTTGTGGAAACAAGCTCTGGTAAAAATACCCTGCATGATACAGTGGGTATTCTTTATCAAAATATCCCAACAGAAGAAGAGTTGAACATCATCGAAAGGAACAATGCATCTACAGTGTTCGAACAGAATTTATCAATTAATGTTCGTGATTTCTCTGGTCGTAGAAAACGTTCATTTGAGGACGACTCATTTGAACATTTACAGCCTACGAAGCAACGTCGTCCAGAATTTTGGCATAGTAGTTCATCGTTACCCGAAGATATACAAAATTCAGATAAATTTCAACATAAATACTTTGCGTGGGTACTTTCCCATAAGTTACAAATTTCAGACACGCCAATGTGGATAGGATATAATGCCAAAATTTTTGAAGATACTAGTAAAATTCAAAAGGTGGAGTATCTCACGCAAATTAATGATTCACCCACGGATCCATCAGTTGTGAAAGAGACGATGCGAAGAAGTTTGCAAATCGCTTCGGAATGCCAGAAAAATTTCTTCAGTGTTACTTACGATTTAGCCATGGCTAAGATTGCTTTACGGATACAGAGTGCCGAGGACGAATTTCAAAAACTTTTCATTAATTTTGGATCTTTCCATATAATGTTATCATTCATGAAAGCAATCGGGAAAAGTGGATCTGGTTTAACAAATATTCTTATAGATAGCGAAATTTTAGCCAGTGGTTCTATCAATTCGTTTTTAAGTGGAAAACATTTTAATCGGTGTAGAAAGATTCATCCTCTACTCTCCCTTGCTTTGCAGATTTTGCATTTGGAGGGGTTTTTACAGCAACATGATGAGAACCTGGAAAATATCCAAGAGTATTTACAAATATTTAATAAAGAAAAAAATGAGGACCCACAAATAACCAATGAGAATTTGAAAAAGTTATTTGAAAAATATGAACAATATAAAAGTGAAACTTTACTCGGAAGACATGGTAAAACACCTCAAATTTATTTAATGTACACCAGATTAGTTGAATATTATCTTCAATTAGAATACAGTATTCGTACGGGTGATTTTAATTTCTTTATATACATTTTACCGAAAATAACCAATATTTTCTTTTCAATGAACCACCATAATTATGCAAGGTATATGTCTGTTTATTGGGATAAATTAATAAATATTGAAACAACACATCCTGGATTGCTTAATGATTGTCAAAAAAGTTTTTTGGGCATTCGCAGAACAATGAAACCGTTTTCAAGAATACCGATTGATTTAACACTTGAACAAACAATCAATGCTGATGCTGCTTCTAAAGCTTCTGGAATTATTAACGTTACAAACTCGTTTTCCGCACGACAAAAATGGTCAATTACTCATTCACTACGTACGAGTGTTATATCAAAAATGATGGAGTTTTGTAATATGAAATCCACCGATGACATAACGAAAGACTTAAAGGAGTCATCCATTAAGAAAGCTACGAAAAACTTAGAAGTATTAATGCAACTAATAAAGCAGTACACCAACCCTTTCTCGTTCGATCTGCCAAAAAATTATCTTTACAATATATCGAAAGGTCAGTCCGTTAGCGATGAAATATATCAATTTTTATCATCAGTTGAAATAGAGGGTGAAAAACAGCATCAGAATTTCATTACTGAGACTCGGATAACACCAGATAGGTTTGATGGAGCCATTAGTAAAAATAAAATTATTAATTTTGATTACAAGAATACGAAAAAAGTCAAAATTAATGGAAAAGTCAAAGAAATTAAAATGCAAAGAGATGTTTTTGGCCGTTTACTTTATGCATCAGTAGAAAATAAAATTGATATAGAAAAAGCATTAAGTTATCCTCTAGCTCCTGTTCCTTTTTCACTCTGTCATACTAATGGATCGATATGCAAGACCCCTAAATCTGTGATTATTAATGAATTACTAGAATATCAAACCGAAATTGAAAATCCTCCAGAAGCAGACATTCACTTAATTGATGGATTTTATTTATTACATACGCTGAAAAACGTTCCAAACAGATATGGTAAAATCTCGAAACATATATTACAAATACTTACATATAATAAAAAAGAAGTACATATTATATTTGACAAGTACAAAAAACCCAGTATCAAAGATTTTGAACATGATCTGAGAGGTGAAGAGGATACACAGTATGACGTCATACGTAGAGACAATAATCGTCCTGCGGATTTCTGCAAATTATTGAGGAGTAGCAACTTTAAAGAAAAATTTGTCGAATTTTTAATTGAAGATTGGACAAGAGATGAATTTTTTACCTTGATTGAAGGGAAGACTGTTAAACTTAATTATGATCAATGTTACACTTATGAGGTGTCTAGTGATAATAAAATAAAAAGAATTATTGATTATAATCTTTCTTGTTATCATGAAGAAGCTGACACCAAAATTGTGTACCATGTTTGTCAATTTAATCGTAACTATCGTGTGCAGATACATTGTACAGATTCTGATATACCAATAATAATGTTGGCTAATTTCAAGTATTTAAAAGATGAAATACAAGTAATAATTAATTTAAGCACAAATAAAAAAAAAATGTACCTGAACATAAATGAAATTTATGCCAAGCTTGGAGATCAATTATCGTGTTCATTTGCTATATGCCATATTTTTACAGGAAATGATTACAATCCCGCTTTTTTCCGTAAAGGAAAAAAAAGACCTTTCAGTATTTTTAAGAAAAATAAAAATTTTCAAGAGGCTTTTATTCAACTCCTACGAAGTGATCATACAGTATTAACAACGTCAAATGAAATAGTTCGAATTATTGAAGAGTATGTATGTAGAGTGTACTCATTAAAAACCAAAAATGATATCAACAGAGGACGGTATGAACTATTTGAAAAAGGCTATAGATCAAAAGGTGGAAGTGAAAAAGTATTAAAAAAAAATATTATAGGATATGATCCTTCCAGTTTGCCACCAACAAAACAAGAATTGTTGCAACAAATTAAAAGAACGGTATTCATCAGCAATGTATGGTGTAATGCACACATGCGGTGCCCCACAGATAAAGTACCTGAAAATTATGGATGGACAATAATTGATGGTAAATACGAGTATTATTGGTTTGATGGTCCTCAAAGCCCATCCTTTGAAGAATTATCTTCTCAATTGCAAGGTACCCTATTAATATTATTGAAATTTGGTTTTTAATTTTTCGGCGACATTAATTAATTTTTTCATATTATTACAGATTTAGATACCACGGAAGATCAGAATGAAGAAGATACTGATGAAGATGAGGAGAGTGATGCCAGTAGTGAGGATGAATGTTTTTCTGATGAGTCAGATGAAAATTAATTACTTTTTTTATATAAAAATATCTACTTTTTCATGTATGTTACATAATAAAGTTGATTTATTTCAATAAATATATTTTCACTTTACCTCATGTTGCACATAGGAAAAAGGAAAATTACGATTATTGTAGGACTACGGATGCATACCAGTTTTTTTGTAGGACATTGTTTTATTCGGATAAAAAACACACTAATGTATCACGTGATACTTTTGTCCTACAGTTACAAATAAAAAAAATGGTCCTGTGGTATGGACAACTTAGGAGTCTAGGACTAGAAAAACGTTCCACGTAATGTGTAGGACAATGTGGGCGTTAAATTATATAATTATTAACTAACCAACAAAAAAAAAATCAGCTGGTTAGTAATAATTTTTCATGACCTCGTAAATAGTACATGTTGCAAAAATGGGACCTCGTTGATCAAACCTAGCATTTTGTAGGACAAATATTTTTTCGGCTAATTTAGATTATTATTATAAGAATTATAAATAAAAAAACCAGTTGGTAATGAATTTTTGATAACCACTAAATCAACAAATTATGTTCTCATTACCCCTGTTAGCTACCACTTACGAAATTTTTGTACTAGCTAATGTTGGGCGTCTCGTCAAAATGAAGCTACTGACGAAAAATTAGCTTGTTAGTAATCACTTACGAAAAAGGGCGAGGGATCCCGGTCTATAAACTGAACCGATAAAAAATACGAAACCAAGTCTCGAGATAGTCGCAATTTTAATAGGGATAAGCGAAATATTACTTCTAAGAGTCTAGTTAATAATGATCAAGAAAATGAGAAGCGTAATGAAAATAAAACGAAGTACGTGTGTTATTTCTGTAAAAGGGATCATAGCCTTTTTTATTGCCCTGATTTTCTATCACTTTCAATAAACGACCCCATAACAAAGGTTAAAGAGTTACAATTGTGTCATAATTGCTTGCGCCGAAATCATTTTGCAAAGGATTGCAAATGTGTTGTAAATTGTGCAATTCAAAACATAATACTTCGTTACACATAGCAAGAGAAAAATCTAACCATACTCAGTTAATCCAGTTGGTAAATTCCGAACCGACCCCTTCTACTTCGGAAACCAATTGCAATTTCGCCACTGCGGATAATGCTATTTTATGCACAGCTAATGTCGAAGTGAGTGATGCGAACGGCGCGTGCTTTTTTGGATTGTGGATCCCAATCCAGCTTTGTCACAATAAAGTTCTTTAATAGTTTATATTTACCTAAGATTAAAACAAATTTAACTATTTGCGGTATTGGAGAAAAAATTTCTAATGCAATTTATAAGTGTACGTTGAAACTACGATCAATTTCAAGTAATTACAGTTCAGACTTAAACGCCTTTGTGTTAGACAATATAACTAGCAATTTACCTGTTAAGCCGATTAATCGTAAAATGTTAAAAATTCCTGCGGATATTCAATTAGCGGATCCAAAATTTGATCAAACTAGAGAAATTGATTTGTTAATAGGAGCAGATTTGTTTTGGGACATTATTAGCGAAGGCAAAATTACCTTAGAGCCTAACGGTCCGAATCTCCAGAATACGCGAATAGGGTGGATCGTAGAGGGACCTTCCGCTGCCTACTATTCGAACTCGTATTCATTGTGTAACCTGGGTAAAACAATTAGTTTAAAGGAGCAGATATCTAAATTCTGGAAAGTGGAAGAGATTTCCAATAGTAAACCTTTATCATACAAATAGATATATAGATAATCTAAAATTATCAACAGAGGGTAGATTCGTGGTGTCACTTCCACTTAAAGATTCTCCTACCAAACTCAACAATTCACGCAAAACAGCTATCAAACGTGTCATTAGTCTCGAACGCAAGTTATATTCAAACGAAACATTGCGACAATACGAAAATCTGGGGCACATGACCGAGATAAAACATAACGATTCATATATTCAAACCGATTACTATTTCCCACATCACGGTGTTTTAAAGGAATCGAGTTCAACCACCAAATTACGTGTCGTGTTTGACGGATCATCCCCTTCATCTACCGGAGTTTCAATTAATGATTTACAAAAGACCGGTCCAATAATACAATCCGATTTAATATTGATACTTTTGCGATTTCGCATATGTCCTATCGTCGTTTCAGGCGACATTCGAATGATGTATCGCCAGGTGTTAATCGATCCAGAGCAGTTACAACAGACTGTGTGGCAATCAAATCCCAACAAACCTATTAAAACCTTTCAATTAAACACAGTAACATATAACACAACGGCTTGATCCTTCCAGGCAATCCGCTGTATACATGAGGTTGCAAAACAATGCGCTCAATATCCCCAGGTAGCAAATATAAAATAGCAAGGGATATGTACGTAGATGATTTGATACCAGTTTAGATTCGGTTGAGGAAGCGAAATTTGTAATTTCTAAAACTTCAGAATTCCTGATAAGACGAGGATTCGAACTACGTATATGGAAATCCAATATTCCTCAAGCAATTAGTGATATTAATCATGCAAATAATAGTAAGGTACTGGGGTTACTGTGGTTATGCGACCAAGACATCTTAACGTATAAAATATCCACACCAGAAAAATTTAATCAAAAAAGGATTACCAAACGCTCAATTCTGTTATTACGAAAACTGTGGATGGAGAATTTGACTTGGGACCAACCGTTACCGAACCATATATTGAATTTTTGGATAGAGTTTTCTTCCGAATTGGACATTTTAAACGGCATCAAAATCGAACGTAGCCTGTGGCTTACGTCTACCTATTATCAGCTAATGCAAAAAAATGAGAAAATGTGTGATCTTCTATGCGCAAAATCGAAAGTGGCTCCACTCAAGACTTTGACCATATGCCTCGATTGGAGTTATGCGTCGCGTTGTTATTGTCTCAACTGTTAACATTAAGTTTGATCAAATATTTTGCTGGTCAGACTCAACCATTGTTCTTGGATGGCTACAGACGCCACCCAACTTATTAAAGTCATTTATTAACAATCGTGTTGCGGAAATCCAACGGTCAAGTAGTTCTATCGTATGGAGGCATGTGCCGACGAAGGAGAATCCAGCAGACCTGGTATCTCGCGGTCTTCGTCCGAAGGCGTTAATTTAATCTCAAATGTGGTGGCATGGCCTCAATTGGTTATTACTTGATCAAACTCAATGGCCTGAAAGTAAATCCATTGTTAATGACTTACCGGAAATGCTTAATTTTTCTTTTGTTGCGAGAGCTCCAACTACTCATTTTCTGTTCGAGAGATTCTCGAATCTCAATCGTTTGAAGCGAATCTGTGCTTATATATTCAGATTTTTAGAAAATTCGAAAAAGTTTCGGTTTCTGAATTAGATCAAAGTTTTAACAAAGTGCTAAAAATAGCACAACAATCTTTTCCCGAAGAATACATTACTCTCAGTTTCAACCCATTATGGGAAATTTACCTGCTGCACGTGTACATTCATCTTTGCCGTTTGTTAAAGTTGAGGTGGATTATTCGGATCCCTTTTTAATGAAAGATCGACGTAGTCGTGGATGCAAGACTATAAAGGTTTGGGTGGCTGTATTTGTCTGTTTTAGCACACGAGCCATTCATCTCGAATTGGTTTTATAATTAAGCTGTGAAGATTTTTTGCAAGCGTTTAACAGATTTATTGGTAGACGAGGAAAACCAGAGGAAGTGTTTTCTGACAATGGAACTAATTTTGTATGAAATGTATCAATCTCAGAATCAGTTACAAATCTCGGCATTAAGTGGCATTTTATTCCTACAAACTCCCCTCATTTCGGCGGGATATGGGAATCCGGAGTACGAAGTGTAAAACATCATTTAAAAAGAGTTTTAGTGTCTTATAGTTTATTTTTTTTTTCGATTTTCAAACGTTACTTGTGCGTATCGAATCTGTTTTGAACTCCCGTTCTATAAGTCCTCTCAGCTCTAATCCTGATGACTTAACCCCCCTCACTCCAGCCCATATTCTTATTGGAAGATCCTTTTCAATTGTACCGGAATCGTCATTGTGCCACTTACCAGGCAATAGACTATCCCGGTTTTAGTTAATACAAAAGGTTTATGAACAATTTTGGAATAGATGGCATCGAGAATTTATAAGCGAATTACAGGAGCGAAGTAAATGGAAGAAAACAACTGGAAAACTCAACATAGGCCAACTAGTGCTTATCAAAGATTCTAATTTGCCCTCTCTGCGTTGGCGACTAGGACGAGTGCTAAATTTTGTGTTTGGAAAAGACGGCGTTGGACGAGTAGCGTCAGTAAAAACTTCCGAAGGTATTGTGTCCAGAGCGGTTGTGCGACTTTGTCCGCTTCCGGTTGGAAGTAGTCCCTTTCAAGGCGGGGGGCATGTTGACGCCGCCTCTGTGCGAAAGACATAACAAATACAAAGGCCGGCACAACCAGTCGAGAGTTTGAGAAGCCTACACAAGTGAGAGGGTTCTCCCTCGATTGAAAAACATTCACAAATGTGTTATTCTTTGTAACGATTCAAATTTACATGTATAAAGTCAAAATATACAAAAACGAGTGTGTTTTACGCGATTCAATAATGCTACGTTCAAAATTATTTTCCTCGTATTCCTTAAATTTTCTGTGGCTTATCTTTAAGAAAAGTTTCATAATTTTTTACTGTTCGATGAGTTTTTACTATTAGAAGAATTTTGTAGCCTTTAAACTTTTTGAAATCATATATATTTTCTTCGGTAAAATTTTGTTTTTTAATTCCCCATAATTGAAAACACTACAGGATAAACTAGTATTTTCTTAGAAACAAATGTATAACTTGCATTTGTATCGTAATATCATAGTTTAAATAAGTAAGAACTCTCGGGAGAGCCTGTAACTCCTAGAGAGCGCGTCCCCGGGTGGCGGATAGGGGAATGCTTCCCAGATATGGGTGGTAGGGCGGAAATCAAATACGCCCCGTGGACCAACAGGAAAAATCTGCAGCGTCTGACCCAGAGTGGGCGGCTGCAAACAGCGACGGCTCCCCAGGTTAGGGGCGGCTGAACCTACACTCACCAAGACGTCTGGCCAACGTGGTGTTTTATGGCTAAACCCCTCTCATATGAAGACATACCAAAAACAATGGCCCCCAGTGCCCAGCGGCTCGAACGACCCTGGCCAAGGTAGCGGTCAGACCAGTCGTAGAGCAGGGGGTGCTAAGAATCCCTGGGTAAAACAAGGCTGCCAACTTCACATTGCAACTTATAACGCTAGGTCAATTGGAAATGAGGAAAGGTTAACGGAACTACAGTACGAACTGGACAGAATAAACTGGGATATTCTGGGAATATCAGAAACAAGGAGAAGAGGTGAAGAATCCATTAGACTAAGATCAGGACATATCCTATTCTACAAAGGAAGAGAAGATAATAGTTTGGGTGGTGTGGGTTTTCTTATCAACAAACGAATCTCCCCAAATCTTCAAATACTTAAAACCATATCAGATAGAGTAATATACATAACACTTAAGATTAACTCCAATATAACAATTAAAGTCGTTCAAATCTATGCCCCAACAAGTAGTCATGAGGACGAAGAGATCGAGGTGCTGTATGATGAAATCACACAGAGCCTAACAGAAAATAAGACAAGATACACGCTGATAATAGGAGACTTCAACGCAAGAATAGGAGAGCAGTGTAATAGCTCACAGTATGTTGGACAATTTGGACTGGGGAAACGAAATGAAAGAGGGACGATGCTTGCAAATTTCCTGGAAAAAGAACAACTATACATAATGAATACGTTTTTCAAAAAAAGACCTCACAAAAAATGGACCTGGGCCAGCCCGGATGGAATTACAAAAAACGAAATAGACTACGTGCTGACACCAAATAAACATATCGTCCAAGAAGTTGACGTTCTTAATTCCTTTAATACGGGCAGCGACCACAGATTAGTCCGGTGCAGGATCGTATTAAACACAAAATTGGAAAGAGCAAAAAAATTCAACAGCACGCAATACCGTATAGATCCTGATACAATAAGAGACAACAAGTCAATATATAGCAAAAGATTGACAGAACGACTAACAAAGGAAACAACATCATCACACGAGAGCTTGGACGAAACAAACAATAGACTGGTAAAAGAACTGAAAGAAACAACTACAAGTTTAGTATCATCAAAAACTAAAAGAATAGAAAAGTTTACAACACAAACCAAACAGCTACTGGAAAGAAGGAGAGAGCTCATTAAAGACAACAAAAGGAATACAGTAGAGTATGCCGAACTAAACAAAACAGCAAGGAAAATGGCCAAGCAGGACATACGAAAGTATCAAGAAAATCGAATAGAGGAGTTGATACAGCAAAACAGAGGTCTGAACATCTTTAAAAAAGAAAACGCACATAAAAAAGAAATGATCAAATTGAGAGACGGACAAGGTAACATAACAGAAGATCGAAGAGAGATACTCAAGGTAACAGAGAAGTTCTACACAGGTCTGTTCGAGTCCAAAATAGACAATGAGTATGTTAGAAAAGCAAACAGTGACCATAAAAACAGGATATGTAACGTTGGCTCCGAGGATCTACCTGAGATTGAAGAGGAAGAAATTGTAAAAGCTTTAAATCAACTAAAAAACGGAAAGGCGGCAGGTGACGATAACATCATACCGGAAATGTTGAAGGAAGGTGGAAGCCTACTGATAAGAGAACTTAAATCATTATTTAATACATGCCTAACCGAGGGAAGAATACCACAGGATTGGAACACCGCGATAGTCATACTGATATATAAGAAAGGTGATCCAAGCAACCTAGAAAACTATAGACCAATCAGCCTGCTATCACAGATCTACAAGCTTTTTATGAGAATAATAGCAAACCGCCTTGAATTCAAACTCGACGCATACCAACCCTATGAGCAGGCGGGCTTCAGAAAAGGCATGAGTACAATAGAACATCTCCACACATCTCCAAGGACACTGAACGAAAAAGTAACGGAATATAACATCCCATTATGGATTGCCTTCATAGATTTTAGAAAGGCCTTCGACACAGTTGAATTTTGGGCAATTATCAGGTCAATGAAAAATGCAAGAATAGACCAACGATATATTGACATTATACAGACACTAAACGACAACTCAAAAATGAAAGTAAGGCTATATGAAGACACTGAGGAAATCATAATTAAAAGAGGCGTTAGACAAGGAGACATTGTGTCACCCAAATTGTTTACACTGGTGCTAGAAGACGTTTTTAAGAGCCTACACTGGGAAGACAGAGGAATTGATATATCGGGAGAAAAACTAAGTAACCTAAGATTTGCCGATGACATTGCCATTTTTGCCCCAAACAGTGAAGAATTAGAATACATGCTTATAGAACTACAACAAGAAGCAAGAAAAGTAGGCCTAGAAATGAACATTTCTAAAACCAAATTCATGACAAACCAACGGACAAACAAAGAGAGTATAAATGTGCGAGGACAACAGATAAAGAAAGTGAACTCTTATATCTACCTAGGTCAAGAATTAACATTGGGTAAAACCAATCAAGAACTTGAAATTAACCACAGAATACATCTAGGATGGGCGGCCTACGGGAAGATGCGACACGTCTTCAACTCCAACCTACCCCTCAAACTAAAAACCAAGGTTTACATGGAATGCATTCTCCCAGTAACAACCTACGGATGTGAAACATGGGTCCTAACAAAGAAAATCTTGAATAAATTAAAGGTACATCAAAGATCAATAGAACGGAAAATGATAGGAATAACGCTTAAAGACCATAAAACCAATGAGTGGATAAGAAATAGAACCAAAATCGAGGACATAGTGAGGCGAATAGGTAGTCTTAAATGGAACTGGGCCGGACATGTTGCTCGAAATAACACCAACTGGAGCGGAAAAATAACAAGATGGAGACCTTGGGGGGAGAAAAGAAGCACCGGCAGACCACAACAAAGATGGTATGATGATATCAAGAGAACAGCCGGACTTAACTGGTACCAAGTGGCACAGAACAGGGAAAACTGGAAAAATATGAGAGAGGCCTATATCCAAAGGATAGAAAACGGCTAGAAGAGAGAGAGAAATAAGTAAGATATTAGATCTTTGTGATTTCCAAACGTGACAAAATCGTTTAGAATTACACCAGCAAACCCTATGTAGTGGTACTAGGATAATGAACTATAAAAAAGTAATTGTGGATTGAGTAGCCCGTTGGACACAACTGCCGGTCCCAAGCCCGGGTAAAGGAGGAGGGTCAAGTCGATAGGCCAGCCCCCTATCACTTGGAAAAAACTTCTTTTGGCTAAAAATCCGAAAACTAGGCCTCGGAATATGGATGATCAAAATGGAAAACGACAATGGCAACGAAAACGGACTATGATTTGTGGAACATGGAATATACAGGGAATTAGAACGAAGGCAGATGACATTTTACAAGAAATTAAAAAACATAAACTGGACTTTATTGCTCTCTCTGAAACAAAGAAAAAAGGACAAGGTACACAAACACTCGGGGAATATATCCACATATACAGCGGCGTTAACAAAGAAGAACATACAAAAAGGGGTATATCGCTCCTTATACATGAGAAGTATAAGAAGAACGTCTCCAGCTGGGAAGCAATAAGCGATAGAACAATAAAAGTTAATGTCAATTTAAAAGGCTGCAAAATAACAATAATTGCTACTTATGGACCTAATGAAGACGCACGGGTAGATGAAAAAGAAAAGTATTATGAAACGCTAAATGAGCTAATATCTCAGACAGGTAACGATCGAGAAATCATAATACTGGGAGACCTAAATGCTAGAACTGGCAAAGAAACGAAGCATGAGATAATAGGGCCCTACGGTGAAAATACCAGGAATGATAATGGCTCCAGGTTGATAGATGTCTGTCAACATAACTTACTAAGAATAATGAATGGGTATTTTAAACATAAGGAAATACACACATATACATGGACGCAAATAACTAGAAATCTAAGATCAATAATCGACTATCTTATAATGAAACAAAAAACGAAGATAAAAGTGCACAATGTCAGAGTATATCGATCCGCAGAATGTGGAAGTGACCATCATCTGATAAAAGCTAAGTTAATAATGCCAATAATCAAAGACAACAAACAAAAGAATCAACTGCAAAACAGTAAAGATTTAACAGATATAGATATACCAAACTATAATATAGAAAGCCTTATGAACGAGAGCACAAAATTATTATACCAACAAAGACTGGACCAAAACCTCCCACAGGAGTACGAACAAGAACCAACAGACAATCTTACCAAAGTAGTAATTGACAGCATACACAAAGCAGCCAAAGAAGCCTTAGGATATAAAGAAATGAAAAAGAGAACACGAAATTATTGGTGGACTGAACAACTGCAAAATTTAAAAGAACAAAAACAACGATTGTATCATACCTGGCTAAGCACTAAAAAAGCAGAACATAAGGAACAATATAGTGAAGCTGTATCAAAATTTAAAACCGCTGCGATAGAGGCCAAAAACCTCAGCTGGGAAAATAAATGCAAGGAATTGGATACCTATTTAGGAGGACGCCAATCCAGGGAATCGTGGAGATTTATAGATAATGTTAGATCTGGCAGAAAAGAAAATATCCCAATAGGCACCATATCACCAAATAAATGGCAAGACTATTACCGCTCATTACTCAGAGAACAGAGATCTGAATATAGTAACATGCCGGCTGAAGACATACGGATTACAGGTGAACCAATAAAAATCAACGTAGAAAAAACAAAGAAAGCTATAACACTACTTAAAAATGGGCGCGCTCCTGGTCCAGAGGGAATACCTGCAGAATTAATAAAAGCAGGAACAAATAGGCTGTTTAATATCCTAACAGAAATTATCAATAGACATCTAAATGGAGAACCAATACCGCAAACGTGGAAAGAAGGATGGATCACGTCCATATACAAGAAAGGAAATAAGGAAGACTGCAATAATTATAGGGGCATTACAGTGACTAGTACGCTCAGTAGGTTATACGGAAAAATAATAAAGGAGATCATTTGTGAAGAATATCACCCATACGAATCCGAGGAACAAAACGGCTTCAGAGCAGGTCGATCGACGATAGATAGTATTTTCTGTCTATCACAAATAATCGAAAAGAGAACCGTAAGATCACAAGAAGTGCACCTACTATTGGTAGACTTAAAGAAAGCGTATGACACAGTACCTGTCTCAAAATTATGGGAGGTTCTGGAAAGAACGAGCATAAATACCACTCTAATAAAGGCTATAAAAGAACTATACAGAGACACAACAGCAAAAATAAAAATAGGTAACAAGGTGACAGACGGCTTCAAAACAACCAAAGGCTTGCGACAAGGGTGTTGTTTATCCCCAACTCTGTTCAACATATACATAGATGAAGCCCTAAGAGTTTGGAAAAAAAAATGTAAAGGAATGGGACTAACTATTGGGGAGAGCACCTTGTATACACTGCACTATGCCGATGACCAGGTAGTGGTAGCACAGGAAAAAGAAGATCTGGAGTACATGTCTAGAAAACTTATAGAAGAATACCAAAAGTGGGGTCTACAGGTTAACACGGAGAAGACACAATACATATGTATAGGATCAGAAGATTCACCTGGGAATTTAGATCTAGAGGGAAAAATAATTAAAAACTGTAAGGAATGCATATACCTAGGTGTAAAACTAACAACAACAGGACGAAACGAGGAAACAATTAGGGACAGAATAACCAAAGGAAGAAAAGTAATAAGAGCCCTGAACTCAGTGCTGTGGCAAAAGAATATTAGACCAGAAACAAAAAAGAGAATATACAACGCCATTTTACAACCAATAATTACATATAGCTCCGAGGTTTGGCAACTTACAGAAAAGCAAAAAAATAACTTAAATACAGTGGAAATGGATTTCTGGAGGAGAGCAGCAAGAATATCTAGAACGGAACATATAAGAAACGAGGAAATAAGAAGACAATTGAAAGTAGAAAGAACTTTAGTAGAAGATATAGAAAAGAAACAGTTGATTTGGTACGGACACATTAAGAGAATGGGAAGAGAACGACTACCAAGAATAATATTAGAATGGACCCCCAAAGAAAAAAGAAAGAGGGGAAGACCACCTAGAACATGGCTACAAGGAATCACTAGAGCAATGTCCGAAAGGAACCTAGCAGTCGACGACTGGCAAGATAGACAGGCCTGGAGATTAGGAACCCAAAGGCGTATAACGCTATAAAAGGGGATATATATATAAAAAGTAATTGTTGTTGTTCCAGAAAATTGAATGTGAATATTATTGAATATTCTCATTCAATAATTACAATTCAAAGATGCTTCTCAACCAATTAAATAATCTCGAAGATGTAATATATGTTCACCAATATAATGCAAATAGTTTCATATAAAACAACTTTTAATTAACGCATTTCGTTGTACGACACTACGTTTTTTTATATATAAAAAAGAGATTTTTCTTAAAAATTCGATTAATATATGGTTGTAAAAATTGTGTAGAAAATATTTGTAAATTGTAAAAATTGTTATAGGTTGAGTAGTTTTTTTAAACAGAATCAAAAGTTGCAAAATGATAAATATGTAGTGAAACTAAACAAACAGTTAACAATTGGTTAAGTATAATATATACATGAGCAATATAATGAATATTTATAAATTTTAATATTTACTGAGTCACTAAATTCTAAGTTATAGTCTAATTTTGGTCAAATAACAAATATGATAATAATAATAGAGGAAAAAGTGCAATGCAAACCAACTATTATTTTGTTAACCTGCCGAAAACTATGGTAGAGGTCACAGATAAAATAGAAAATTATAGGTACTGTCTATCTATAAAGGAAATCGCACACATCTGTTCATTTGGTTATAATAATTTTTTAAAGAATTTGAGAGCTTTTTTTAATGCTTCATTAAACAACAGATTGAGATGTGTCATCATCATGTTTTGTAAAGAGGTTATTCTTTATGCACTCGATGAAAGTGCTGTTAAAGTCTGTAAAGGATGCTACAATTTAAGAGCCTTTAATCAGTTACATCCCAGATATATTCAATATGAGACAGATTGGGAGATCTTGGTAGCCAAGGTAAATGCTTCCTACTCCTTGGCTGACCATTGTGCCTCATCTGATAGAAGTAGACTTTTTCACTAAAGGTAACTTGATTTCGTTCTCCCCCTGAATTCTTTGTCTACAACTAAAGCAGAAGGCTACGACGATGCTCAACTTAAAAGGGCAGCATCCAGTGTGGAAAAAATGTCAAAACTTCTTTTTTGACGATATACTTTACTCATTCTGAGCTCTTAGAACCACTGGTTTGTCATTGTCTGGTTAGAGAGGCCTTGTCAGTCATAATTGTTTGGGTAGTCCGTTTGTAGCCCCCTCAGTCGCCCTAACTCATCCCAATTTGGAGAATGTTCCAAGCGTTTGAAGCAAGACTCTTTTACTAAATCAAATCTAAGAACTTTCCTTTTTTTATATGATTGTCACAATTGCAAAGGTTGTGAATCTGTAGTTTTTCCTATATGGAACCGGCAATCCGGGTCAATGGACCAGTTGATGTTGAATCGACGATCTCGTTGTTCTGTGATTGGTGTATGATACCTAAGGCCTTAAGCTCTATGGCTTTCTTAAGCCCACACCTCTTGAAATTGTAGTAAAGCGAGTGAAGATTAATAAGTTCTAAGAAATTCAACTGATAAACCTGTAAATAGCAAATCAAGACATAAAAATTTTTTAAATCTGAAATTGGTGAATGGTTACCATTTTTGTCAGCAAATATATTTGAAATATTCAAGGTTTATGCTTCTGAATAATATTTGAGGTTAACTGTTTGTTATAGTATAGCCATTAGGAATTCGAAAAGATGGATAATTTTTTGTTCTGAAATCAACTAAACTATACAGAAAAATGTTTGTTGAAACAAATCACACGATTAAAAATGAATAGAAAAATTGTGTATATAATTGAAAAAATTTAAAGCAGCATCCACATATACAGTCATAATAATTATATAAAAATAAAACTTCTAGAAATGTTCACACAGTTCTAAAAAAAATATTGTGGATATTTCGTCTCAATTTGTGGTAAGTTACAGATCTGTCTAAACATTTTAAATAAGCAAAATTTTCATCCATATAAACTGAAAATAAAGCAAAAATTGACATATGGTGATCTAGATCAATGACTGCAATTTTGTGAAACTATAGATAATAATACTTCACAAGATCCAAATTACTTAAGACATATTTATTTTTCCGAAAAAGCTACATTCTATTTAAATTGTCATGTACATCGACAAAACGTCAGATATTGGTTCAATGGAACCCCTCCATTGTTTTGAGGGTGTCATACTCAATTTCCGAATAAATTAAATGTTTGGGCAAGTATACTAGCAGAAAACAATATAGACTCTTTATTGTCAGAAATTTAACGGGAAAAAAACCAATCTATACCTGTTACAGACACAAATAGTTCCTTCAATAATTAATGATATGATTTAGTTAGAAACAATCCAGGCGATTTCATTGGGGATATTATTTTTCAGCAGGATGGAGCTCCTTCTCATATTGCTGCTCACCAGATCTGACTCCTCTAGATTTTTTACCTATGGGGGTTATTTTAAACCCAAACTTTATGAGAGCCATTTGACAAGACATCAAAGAATAGTCGGAAGAGGAAACTGTCTGTCAAGGGAAGGGGGTAAAAGGGATGACAATTTTTTATATGTTATAAAACACCTTGATTAAAATAAAAATAGACAGGTAAGACTTAATACCTGCACTGTATAAAGAGGATTAATACAGATGTCAGATCTAATTGAAATTGTGACAAAAATAAATTATAAATTTAATTACAAATTAGTTTCATCTATAAATGTGTTGTAACTCATCTGAAATGACCATTCTTTAATAAAATCTGATCATTTATTATGTGCAATAATAAACTACTTAGATTTGATAAAATGGATGCTGCTTAAATTGTTTATTATGAAAACCACAGATCCCAAATAGAAAATAAAAACTGCAACATTATCAAAATGAGTATTAAATTTAGAGACTTCCAAAAATATATAACCAAAAAGGTTACATAACCAAACATTTGCGTTGGCGCCTTTTTTGAGGTTCGGGTCGGAGTACTGCCCTAACAGCTTCATCAAATACCTGTTTAAGACCCCTCTGAGTTAAAGCCGAGCATTCCATATATTTTACAGCTCTAATCTTATTGGCCAATTTTTGTCCTTGTTCTCTTTTTATAGGACTGAGACCTTGATCAGCAAGAGAATTCAAAGTTTCTCTATCATCTCTTAAATCTATTTTCGTACCTGAAAATATATATGCATAAAGCTATCATACCAAGTATGTTATTAAAAATTTATAATATTATGCTTGTTTTGACCTGCTAATTTGGACCCTTCTCGAAACAGTTATTGGAAGTGTTTAAATGATATTTTCTGTGCAATCTAGGGCTATGCACAGTTCTTATAACAGTACTTGCTATTAACCAAGTATTAAAAAGACCGTCTGATGGTTTTTTGATGGGTTGGAACGAATCTATTAATATGTGAATATAATTTAACAGTTCAGAAAATAACAGATTCTGCATACTGTAATAATTATTTCTCCAAAATTTATTGATTGAACTTTTCTCAAATTTTTTGAAATAAATCTTGGGCAATGCAAGGTAATAGAATGCACAAGAAAAAATAGCAAAATCCAGTGGTCACAAGAGCATTAATCACATTGTTTGTCATCCAGCAGGCATGTTGGTGTTGCGCAGGTCATGGTTCTAGATTGCCTTATGACTTCTTTAAATGTATTTGAATGCTTTCATGGTTTCTATTATTTTAACCAAAATTAAACAGAAAAATTAATACTGTAATTAAATAAAACAAAAACTAATGCATTTGTAACGCTTGTGCCACAAAAATAGAACTACATATATTCTGCTGAAATAAAATATACTAGAAAATTGAAAAATAATCAATTTACTTACCAACTAATATAATGGGTGCATCTGGACAGTGATGTTTAATTTCAGGATACCACTTAGAAGTAACATTTTCAAAAGAGGATGGTGATGCTACACTGAAACATATCAAAAAAACATCTGTCTGTGGATAGGATAGAGGTCGTAACCTATCGTAATCCTCTTGACCTGCAGTATCCCAAAGTCCTAAACTAACAGAAATTCCATCAACTACCATTGGGGCGGAATAATTGTCAAACCTGAAATAAAGTTTCAATAAAATTTCCTGATGGTAATATTAAATAAACAAATGATGTTAAAAATTTAGTGTTTTAGATTATTTGTTAAAATTATCGGTAAGGAAATTCCTAGCTATACTTACACTGTCGGAACATATTCGCCAGGAAAACTATCTGTGGTATAAGAAATGAGCATACAAGTTTTTCCTACGGTTCCATCTCCAACAACCACACATTTAATGGGCCGGCCTGATGACATATTTATTGTGTATTCCTGAAATAACAATGACGATTTACCAACATAACCTAAAATTCTATAATCAACACTTACCTATAAATTATTTTGTTAGTGAAAAAATACAATGTGGGCTATAAAATTTTAAGTTTAAAAATTTACATATATTTTTTTATTAGGTTTTATTATTCCTTTTCACAAAATATTACCATTACTATCTGCCATTGCACTTATCAGTGTCATTAGTGTCAATTGCCAAAATAAGGGCTTAACCGTGTTCTCTGTGCGGATATAGGAATACCACTACTCCATGGTTCTCTATGATCTTTAAGCAATTGTGGAGTTTGAAGTGTATGAATCTCATCTCATTTTAGATATAAAAGCAAATTATGTTAGCTAAATTCAGGGATAAAGGATACTATTGAGAAAAGATAGCATTGAATTTCGTTTCTTTAGCTCCAATTTTTCCCAAATTCTAGTTTTATCAGCTTTGTACCTAGGGATTTTATATTTGTAGGTTGGCTTTACCAAATGTTTCTAAACATTTTCAGATGGTTTGTGTGGTCAAAATGAAATAATCAAGCGTCAAGCCGATGAAGCTTCTCTTCCATTTTCAATTCTCGTGGTTTGGAGGTACGTATATTCAGTTTATATGTTTTATATAAATATCTAAAAGTAAGTTCCAACTAAAACATTTTTTCAATTTGTTATCAAAATTCACTCCTTTTATTTGATTTTTAAAAATATGGTTTAGTATCAAAAATATATGTATTTATAATATCTACATCGAATTTTATAACGGCGTCATATTGGACATGTCTAATTGAGTCTGTTAAATTTCGATAGGTACAAGGCAAAGTAATATCAAAAGTGTATTGCATTGTATTAAAATGAATAATCGCATAAAATGAATTTTTAATTAATAAGTGTTTATCTAGTTAATTGATTTACATTATCTCTATATAGAGTTTACCGGTAAACAACTAAATTTTCACACTAATAGGGCGTTTGGTATATGCAAATATATATATATATATATATACAGTGCTTTTCAGATAAAAGTATCCAATCCAAGTACTGGTATTTAGAAAAAATCCAAAAACACGTCAATTTATGTTGGAAGGGGCAAGCATTATGGCATATTTAAACTTACTAGAAAAGCCACCCCCTCACCCCTAGCAGCATCCCCTTTATTTTTTTAAATTACTTGTCATATTTTTTATGTAAAATTTGGATACTCCTCTTTGAGCTGATTTCAAAAATGTATATATATATATATATATATATATATATATATATATATCAAAACCTTAGGTTCACCTAAAAAAACGATCATTAAGTAAACAATGTGGGACTAAAGCTAAATTCTATACTAAATATTAAAAATAGTTATTTACAAATTTTTTTGAAATGTTATATTTTATAGTTTTTGAAAATCAATTTAAATCAGGAGCACTTGATACTGTGCATTCATGACCTACAGACATTTATCAGTTACAGTCTTTTTTTTATGAATCTGAGAGTAATACAATGATGAAGCATTTGTAATTTTGACAGGTCCAAACCTTTTTCTATGTACAGCTTATGGTTATTAAAGCCAGAAAACATGTGACTCAGGTACATTTATTATAGTTTCGTATAAGTAAGTAGGTTTTGTTATTCTCTCGTACATAAAATTGGACTAAAGAACGGAGATAAAAAATTATTGGTGTTCATGCCAAAAAATTGAATTGAAAAGATGATAAAAATTCACTATTCTGCATAAGTAGGTTCAACTGATTCCATGACAAACTGCCCGTATGTGGAATCTGTTAGCTTTATTCATTAGATAAACTCTTTATCGGACACAGAATCAAAGGAAATACATGTGACAAAAGATATGTTTTCTACTTCATTCCCATATAACTATGCCAATCTTCGAGATGTAATTTAAGTTCATTTATGCGACATTTTGCAAAAACTACTCTTTCGCCCATACAGGTCTCTCTTTTTTTGTAACTACAATAATAAATTATTACAATAAGTACTAATAATATTGACCAAACTACCATGTTTTCAACTGAGGACTTTTAACTGAAGGGCTTAGTTAAAATGCATAATTCTATATGTGTGCAATTAAAACTGAACATGATGTACATTTAAAACTTAATAAACTGGTCTAGTCATTTCTATTATCTACAGTAGTGTGGCGACAACGCCATGCGCCCTTGCATTAAAAACTCCAAACAATAATCCGTTCACCCCTAACTGACTGATACGTGACCAAGGAATTTTAAGTTACCTTCTTTTGGAAATTCTTGTTGTTTTTTTAAATAATTAACTTAGTCTTCCTTCTTATACACCTTTATTTGTCAACTCCATGTACAATACAAATCATATTAATATATCATCTTAACCTTAATGATGAATCATTCTCGATAATTCTCTATGATTCTCACTAACTGACTTCTTCTTTTTTTATTTTCATATATCTTAACAGTAGGCCAGAAAGTAAAAAAACTAATACCTATATTATTAAACACAAACCAGAAAAGTATTATTTTTAACACCCTCTCTTAATACTTTTCTATGAAATTTCAAATATTATATTTTGATTTTTTTCTTTTATTAACATTAATAATAAACAAAATATCTTAACATAAATTTAAATAATCTCTATTCTTATAAAACTGTCTTTTGTGGAGCCCCTTTGTTAAAATGTCTGCTACTTGATTTTTAGTTCCAATAAAAGTTAATTCCATTTTCTTTGTATTTAAAATGTCACACACAAAGTTGTATTTTATATCTATATGTTTTACACGTTTGTTATTTTCGGGATTTTTTATCAAAGCTATACATCCTTGATTGTCCTCATATATTTTAAAATTTTGAATATTGACTTTCATATCAAACAATAATTTCTTAAACCATAAGCAATCTTGTACTGCGGAACATAATGCCACTAACTCAGCTTCTGAGCTTGAAAGAGTCACACAATTTTGTTTTCTTGTTACCCACATCACTATATTACCAAATAATTTAATTAAATATCCTGACACTGATTTTCTATCTACCACTTCACTTCCCCAATCAGAATCCACATAACACTCAAACAAACTCTCATTATTTTTTCTTTCAAATTTTAAATGCATATTAACTGTTCCTTTTAAATATCTTAAAATTCTTTTTAATCCTGTCCACACCAAACTATTATTTTTATCTTGAAATCTACTTAAATAATTTACTGAGTAACTGATATCTGGTCTTGTTCCAAGCATCAGATACATTAAACATCCAATTAGTTGTCTTACTGGTAGTGTGCATTCATCATCTTTATTTTCAAAAATATTAAACTTTGGATCTATAGGTGTTGCTGTGGGATTGCAATTATCAAAATTAAATCTTTCTAATATTCCAAGTAAATATCTTCTTTGACTTAATTCCAAGATTCCTTCTTCTTTAATATAATTTACTTCAAGTCCTAGAAAACTCTTTAAATCTCCTTTATCTTTTATATCAAAACATCTCATTAAATCATTTTTACAAATTTCAATTTTATTTAATTTTTGCCCTGCTAATATGATATCATCCACGTAGAGTAATAAATACATAATTTGTTTATCTTCATCAACTTTTGTATATAGACAATAATCAGTTTCTGATCTTGTAAAACCTAAATTTAATAAATATGTATTTATTTTTATATTCCAGCATTTTGCAGCTTGTTTTAAGCCATAAAGAGCTTTATTCAATTTTAAAACACATCCTGGTTTACAATTTACCCTCTCTGGCGCATAAACATATATTTCTTCTTTTAAATCTCCATTTAGAAATGCCGTTTTCACATCAAGTTGTTTTATATAATATCCATATTGATTGCTCACTGTTAGAAGAGTCCTTATTGTTGTCATTTTTGCCACAGGTGAATATATATCATCATAATCATAAGTATTTCTCTGTCCACATCCTCGTACAACTAATCTCGCTTTGTATCTGTCTTCCATTATTGTTTCTAATGGTTTCTTAGCAAATACCCATTTAGCTGTCAAAATTTCTGCTTTTTCCGGTTTCTCTACTTCATTCCATGTCTAATTTTTCTCAATTGAATCAATTTCCCTTTTCATAGCCTGTATCCACATATTTTTGTCACTTCTATTATCTATTTCCTCCACTGTCTCTGGTACTTTTTCTACAAATGATACTGCATCAAATGCCATATATAATTCATAATCATTATATTTTTCTGGAATTTTGACTTTCCTTTTTATTCTTTCAAAATTTTTTCTTTTATGAGCTTCATCATTACTCTCATCTTCTTCGGATTCTATTTCAGCGTTTTCTTCTAAACTGTTTTGTTCTCTATTATTTATTTCAATACTTGCCTTTTTTATTTTATAAATAAAATCAGTTTCATTAAATATAACATCTCGTGCTACTATCACCCTTTTTCCTTTTATACTCCACCTGTATTTGTATATCCTATAAAAATCATTTTTTCAGAAACTGGATCAAACTTTTCTCTAAATTGTTTTTGTATATGAGCATATGCTGTACATCCAAATATCTTAATATTTTTTATATCAGGTTTTTTACCATACCACAATTCTGCTGGTGTAACATTTTCTAAATGTTTGCTAGGGCTACGATTTAAAATATAAGCAGCTACTCTAATGCTCTCATTCCAAAATGTTTTTGGCAGGTTGGCTTCTTCTATCATTGTTCTTGCCTTTTCCAACAAACTTCTATTAAACCTCTCAGCCTTACCATTCTGCTGTGGCGTATATGGTATTGTATAATCTAAAACAGTTCCATTTGATTTACATAAATCTTTTATATCTTTGGAAATATATTCCCCTCCATTGTCACATCTTAGCACTGCCAATTTTATGTTAAATTTTGATTGTACCATATTTACATATTCTTCAAAACACTTAAACACCTCATCTTTACCTTTTATGATATACACTGTACAAAAATTAGAAAAATCATCCACAAATGTAACAAAATATTTACCCCCATCGTGACTTAGTGGCGTTATTGGTCCGACAACATCAGTATGAACAATCTCTAATAATCTTTTTGCATGTGATCTTGTTTCAAATCTAAGTTTTGTCATTTTACCTTTTACACAGGCTTCACAAAAATCAATTTTATTTACATTTACATTTTCCAAACCTTTTACCATTCTTTTATCAACTAATAACTTTAAATTTGCATTACATATATGCCCTAATCTTTTATGCCACATCATTGATTCATTGTCATCATTTTCAATCATAAAACATCGATTTTCTATCTTATACTCAAAAATAATCTCATAAAGCCTGTTTCTAAATCCTACTCCTATCAATTTATTTTCATTATATAAACTAACCTGACCACCCTCAAAAACTACAGATACATTAGACATTTCTAATCTTTTTACTGATAATAAATTCTTCCTTAAATTTGGAACGTAAAAAACATTTTTTATTATGCATTCAATGATCTTTCCATTTATTTTACTCAAAACTTTAATATTTCCAATACCTATTGCCCTCAAATATTCATTATTCTTTGCTACTGCTATGTTAATTGGTGTTTTTAATTCTAAATATTCATAAAAATATTTGTTATTATTTACTAAATGATCTGTACAGCCTGAATCTATATAGAATGAGATATTATCGTTACTTACAATCTTACTTTCATTACCATTCATCAAAAAACATATTCCATCTTGCTCTTCCTGATCTTCTGAACTTTGTTTCTTGTTCACCTCTACATGATTTCCCTGATTTCTGTAGTTTGTATGATAACTTCTACCTCGAGTGAAACCTCTACTTGGAGTTGCATATCCTCGAAAACCTCCTCTACTATAACCACCTCTATAATTTCCTCTGAAACTACCTCTTGTAAAACCACCTTGCACAACTCTTGAATTTGATTGCCCTGGTACACTTTCTTTACAGTCTTTTTGCATATGTCCTTCCTTGTGACACCGGAAACACACTATTTTTCTAGTATTTGTAGTATTAAATACTGCTGATTTTTGTTCATAAGTTGATTGTTCAGATTTTAATGCTTTTCTTCTTTCTACTTCACTTCTAAATTTTCTTTTGACGAAATCTATTGTTAACACTTTAGGATCCATATTCTCTAATATTGTTATAACTGTTTCAAAACTTGGAGGCATCCCCATCATTAACATACATACAATGTCCTCATCACTCATAACAGCCCCTGTAGCTCTTATCTTCCTAACAAGGTCATCAAATTCTGTCAAATAACCTTCCAAATCTTCATTCTCTTTTAATTTTAATGACATTAACATTCTTCTTAGCATCATTTGCCCGGGTAATCCTTTTTTTTCATAAATATCTCCTAAAGCTTGCCACATACCATAGGCTGTATTTTTCTCCGTTACAAATTCTAATTGCTTATCATCCAAACATTGTATTATCAATGACTTACATAACTTATCTTTTTTCATAGCTTCCTTTTTGTCTTTTTCCACTGTATAATCTGATTCCACAAATTCTTTTTCTATCCATTCTGCCACATCTTTTTCTTCTAGTAATATTTTCACTCTAAATTTCCATGAGTAATAATTTTCACCATTCAATAGTTCTATGTTATAAATATTTTTTATTTGTGAATTAGCCATTTTCTTTATATTTTAATTATCCACAGAATCACCTGGGCCCATAACCTGTTGTTTTTTTAAATAATTAACTTATAGTCTTCCTTCTTATACACCTTTATTTGTCAACTCCATGTACAATACAAATCATATTAATATATCATCTTAACCTTAATGATGAATCATTCTCGATAATTCTCTATGATTCTCACTAACTGACTTCTTCTTTTTTTATTTTCATATATCTTAACAGTAGGCCAGAAAGTAAAAAAACTAATACCTATATTATTAAATACAAACCAGAAAAGTATTATTTTTAACAATTCTAAGTCAACTTTATATTTATATGTTTGTCTTTATAGTTTTGTTAATGTATATAGTAAGTTTAAGTAGTTATTGAACTATGTTTAATGGGCTACCTCATCACCATCCTCAACCCTAAGACTAGCGGCCTTAGTAGGTATCTGTTATGTTGGATCATCTAAAATTAACATTTGAAAACTTTGCTTATATATGCTGAATAATAAGTTAGAGAAATCCTTAGCAAAATTTAGCTTTCCAATTTTTTTTTTGAATTTATGATTTCTTCAATTCTTTAAAGTTAACTGAAAAATAATTTATCTACATTTTACTATGTATCCACTTTTTTCTAGATGAGTGAATCGTCTAACGATCAGCGTGGTCGAGAGCGTGACCGTCCAAGAAGGGAACGCAATAACTCCAGAATGGATAATAGCAGAGATAGAAGCAATGATAGAGGAGGTGGGGGCAGAGAACCTCGTAGCATGAGATCCTCTCAAAATCGAGTGTATGTATCTAATATCCCTTATGAATATCGTTGGCAAGACATCAAAGATCTGTTTCGGAGCAGAGTCGGGGATGTAGCGTTTGTCGAGCTTTTTGTAGATGATAATGATAAGCCAAAAGGTAGTGGCATTGTCGAATTTTCTGACGGTGATGCTGTTAGGAAGTGTTTGGAAATTATGCAACGTTTTGAGGTTAAGGGGCGTAAATTAGTCGTCAAAGATGATGGAGGGGTAACAAGAGATAAGTCTGGGGCTATTATAAGTAGTGGAGGCAGAAGGAATAGAGATTCTGATAGATTCAGAGATGATCGTAGAGATTTGGGCAGTAGCTTGTCTTTAAGAAATGATGACAAATGGGGCAATACCTATGGATTAAGTCCACAGTTTCTTGAATCTTTGAAAATTGATCCTCCACTTAACAATAAAGTGTTTGTTGCTAATGTAAGTATAATGTTTTTTGTCGACTGTTTGTAGTTGGATGCTGGTATTCCTTACAAATATTATTTTACATTTCACTTTGATGTTTCTGTCCGTTTTTTACTATTTCAATTCGATTGGAACAATGAGATTTTTTATTGGTTTGCTGTTTTCCAATTTCTTTAATATGAAATATCTGCTGGATAATTTAATGTAAATGATAAAATAATTTTTGTATTGGTTCCAATGAAAGTCAATAGGCCTCTGTATGTTGGAACATCGTACATCATATAACCCTAGTATAAACTGCTTAAGCATATTTTTATTGGTAATGGTTAGTGCAATTAAGTTCAAATTTTAAGCTGTTTAATAATGTCATGTATTCTATTTTGTAAATATATATGGGAATTGGAAGGACTAGGACTACAAGATTGCATTTCGTGTATAATGATAATAATTAAAAAATACCCGAACAGAAGTTGAAAATAGAATTTGGCGAATTGTTCTTCTTTTTTTGTATGAAATCCATTCTAATTTATATTTAGATTGTTTGAACAATACAGGGGCTTTGGAGTTAGTAATAATGTGCAGGGTGTTCCTATATTGTTTTCAAAAATTTTTTTAGGTGTTCGAAGATTTCATATAGGTTCTTCAATATTTTATAACATTTTCAAGCTTTGAATTGCAAATGAAGGTTAGTTTACAAGAAAAAAGATTATTTAATTATTGCAAGGAAATGTGAGGGCATACAGATTTATTAATTTGAATTTCTGTATCTGAGTTTATAATTAGATAACTTATTAAAAATATCTTCATTTTATTTCAAATTTTGTTTACTAAATTAACTCTTGATTCCTTTAGTCTAAAAAATGTTGCATGAGACAAAAATTACTGTTTACATATGCTGGTGAAGGGGAAAATCGACATATGTAAAATTGATATATTTTTTAATTTTAACCACTTAGTGCGTATGTCCTTTTGCTAAACAGCATTTGGTCATGCTTCAAATCTCATTTCTGATTTCATTAGTGACTATAAATTACATCCCAAAGAAGTTCTATTTGATTGAGGTCAGGGCTGGGGCTGTTCTCTGAATGATCCTTGTGATATGCATTGTCATGCACGAAGAAAGATTTGTTCCTAGAAAGGTAGCGATAGATAAGACTTAGAGTTCTAATATGTCTGCAATCTAACTGCCTCTTTCAATAATAACCATGTCAGTGTGGTCTTTCATCTTAATGCAACCCCATACCATACTCGTCCATCTAGATTTGTAGTACTTTGGTTGTATGCAATACTCTGCAAACGTTTTGTTCTATCTTCTGTAATTGGGACACGTCTATCATTGTCAAATAGGTAAAATTTAGACCTTTATGTTAACATTACATATATCAACTAATTTCAAATTTTTGGCATCGTTGGTGAGATTCATACTGAATTCATTGTGCACGCTACTACTACACCGCCACTCACAATTACACTATCAGACGCGCGTTTCGATAACCAAGTTATCGTCTTCAGAGGTATATTTTAATACCTTGCCCACTGGTAGCGCTGTAAAGATGAAAATGAAGGTTCTCGTTACTCTACGAATTTATGTTCTTGATTTAAGCTCCTTATTAATGAACAACGGATGATTTTTTCGATTTAATTTAAATCTTATCAAAATATATCATTGACAATACGATTGATTACTACCAATAAGTACAAACTGTTTTTTGAGATTTGCTTTACTTCATAAGTATACAGAAAAATTCTCTTTTTGACTTTTTATAACTAGATACATATATTTTTTTTTATATCATGGTTTGTTAAACCAATTTAATTTTTATATGGTATTGTTGATTTATTTGATTTCAAATATTCAGGTGTCTGTCCTATGCAAAGAACAAGGAACTTTCAGTTATAAACATTAGTGGAGAAAATATTACTATTGTGAATTTAAAAAAAAATTCAAACTTATCCTTCCAAATTTATTCTGAAAATGCTTACATCATATTTTATCACTATATGCTGAGATGGTAATGGTACAGGATTTGTTTTCTCAGGAAGAATTTATATGAGTTGTTGATTTGAAATTTAAAATTGTTTACTAACTTTTGGAATATTTTGAAATGAAAACTGTTGGGAACACCTAATCATTTGATAACAATGGAAAGAATTCAATACATTTGGATATATTCTATAAATCAAATACTTGCCAAATGTCAACACAAATTCATAACTGCATGATTGTCTTTTGTTTTTTATGGCATTTTCTACCATATTCTAATGTTTTATTAGTTTTTGATTGGAAACAATTTTCTTAATTCAAAGCTTTGTACAATGTGTCGATTGTTGAAATATTTTGTAGTAGTAGAAATGATTAGATTTATGAAATATATCCTGTTTTCTGGTGAAGTATTTGTCTTGTTCATGTTTCATATTTAGTTGTCTGTCTTTTCCTTCTTCATGTATTACTTTTTAGTTGGATTACAACATTGATCAGAAAAAATTGAAGGAAGTTTTTAAATTAGCGGGTAGAGTTATCAATGTAGATCTGCCTTTGGACAAGGATGGTAAAGTACGAGGATTTGCAGTTATTGAGTACGATCATCCTGTAGAAGCGGTGCAAGCTATTTCCATGCTGCAAGGTCAAGTATTGAATGACAGAACATTGGCTGTTCGAATGGACAGAGTTAATGAACACATGAAGTTACCGGAAGGTCTAAGGTCTATTGGTATGGGGCTCGGTCCTAATGGAGAACCTTTGAAAAATGTTGCTCACAACTTGCCTTCTTTGAATACTAATTCACAGATTGGTGGGTCTGGAATTCTAGGGGCGGTACCTAATAATTCTTTGCAATTGGCTAATGCTCTATCAGGTATGTTTTATCAATTTATCTTGTTTAAAGGTTGGAGTTTCTTTCTTGGAAATTTTTAATTTTTATTGTATGTAAGGTTTATCTCGAAAGTGAAATAACAAAAATGGTTTCTATGCTTCTCATTCCAACAAAACGCTTAAATTTTTTCATGGATTTTATTTTTAATAGTATGTATGTATATACTATTGGAATCAATTAGAAGATTGACATTTTGTTCTAAGTATTATTTAATAGTGGGTTTTTTTTCTGAAAATTTGGTAGAGGCACTATCATTGTAGTGTTCGGTTGTATTGAAAATTGTAATTTTTTATTGGCAACACAGAAAATGTTCGACATTGCTAGAAGTTTAGAATGAATAAACCCTCACTTTCCAGGTAATCAGTATTTTGAGTGATCAATGTACAGAGTAATAAGTGAAAAATAAGGTTTATCAAAATAGTCCCGCTAATATTGAAGGTCTATAAAATAGAATAAGCGGAATCAAATACTGTATGTTTGAAATTTGATAGACTGGTTTTACCATCTCCTGGGAGCCTGCTAAATAGAGGGTGGAGGACATTTTGAACATCTCTTACTTTAATTCACACGTCGATAGCATTGAAATAGTATTTTTTAGGTAGTTTGTTGAAAAAAAAAATTTTTTTACCACAAATACATCTATTATCGTATTTTGGCATTTCTTTAAAGTTTTGTATTGCTTGGGAAATGTTGAATGAGGAACATTACAAGGAGGATCATTGGTACAATTGAAAGCTGTAATTTTTGATGTGACTTTTTATGAACCAAAAACAGGTAAAATATATTATCATTAAAATATTTGTTTATTTTTAGGACTTGGTAACTTGGGAAGTTCGCAAGTTTTCCAATCTGGTAATTTGTCAGGTTTCGCAAGTACGTTGTTGGGAAACGGGTTGGGGGCTACTGATCTATCGTCGCTGGTTCAGAATCCCCTAGCCCAAAATACAGCGACTCCACAATTGGCAGCATTGGCTCAGCAAAATACTGCTTCTGGAAATATTGGTACTTTTAGAGGATCTAATTCTGGTAAAGCAATATAATTATTTGTATACCACCTAAAGTTTGATTGTATCACTTATATTTAAAAGAAGTATAACTTTTTTTCTATACAGTTTATAATTGTCACATTCAAGACATTCAAGAAAAATTTAGTGTTGAAATTTTATTAAAACAGTACCAGTTCTATAAATTATTTGTTAATACTTCTAAATGTTCTTGATTTTAGGTCTCTTCTGTTTTAAAATTAGTTTTTTTTGATAATTTTTAAAAGACAAATTTTGATCTTCTAAAAATTATCAAAAAACTAATTTTACAACAGAAGAGACCTAAAATCAAAAACATTTAGATGCATTAATATATAAAAAGGTCTAAGAAATTAAAGAAATTTAAATTATTTATATTATCAAGTAATTTCTAATCCAGGAAACGACAACTTTGGTAATCAGAATTCAAACTATAACAACCTCTCTGGTGGAAGAAACTTCCAGGGTGCAGGAGGTGGTTTTAATAACAATGACCAATTGTCCTTTAACAATGGAGCAAGATCAGGAGCAATGGATCGACAATTAGTTGGTGGAAAAAGTTTTTCCAGAAAGGTTTTAATTTCAAATGTAAGTAACTTAGGATAATTTCTTTGCTAAAATTGTTAATAACAAAAATAAAGAAAAAATTGATGAAAAGCTAGGCTTTATTGTAGAAAAAATTCATATTGTCATCTTATATGTTACATACAATTTGGTCAAACTGTACTGAAAGTAATATATTAAAAAAAAATTGATTTTGTCATTTCTTGTGACCCAGAAAGTATCCTTTTTATATCTGAATTTCCTTATTTTTTGTGAGAATTTCTTATACGGTTTCTTAAGTTTTGAGATATGGCAACACTGATATATCAAATCTGACATTGCCATCATAAAGTTGACATTTTTAATGGTGAACATTATTCAGTACATGTTGTCATATGAGTGCTATTTGAGTTATTTAAAGACACTTGAAACATTCATCTGGCGATCAATTCGCTTCCACTTTTCATGTTTTGCCGGTTTTTGAATCGTGGTCGTACTTGGCTACAAAATCACCTGTTGTGCCAGTTAACATCGATGCTGTGCGTAAAACTGATATTGCACGATGGTCATGTGATATACTACCGTGACATTGAGGCATACTTTGCATTAGTTCCACTCGCATATATTCAATATTGGTCGAACATTTGGTAGTCAAAAAGATTTGACAATAGCTCAAAAAAACACTCGTGTCAATTGGTACAAAGAATGCTGAAAAAATTCAATCATGGTTATTTAAAACACGTCTATAAGCGAATGGTCGCTCGTTTTTTTGGAGTAACCAATCACAGAAGACGAATCATTCTCCATCACGACAATGCGAGCTCACACATCAGTTCAAACAAAAACGTTTCTTAACAGTCACAACAGCGAATTTACGGATCATTTCTTATTCTCACAGATCCAAAATAAATTGAGTTCAATGTTTTTCCACGCCCGAAGAAGCGGTTGATATGTTCAAATCACCTCAATTAGAATGGAAAAAATACTTTTGACAATTGGTTCAAATGCACGCAAAAGTGTATTGATCTTAATAGAGAATATTTTGAAAAACAAAGCCTTTTATCCAATTATATTTTTTTTTACACAACATATGAAAATATTTCTGTACACATAAAATTTAGGATGCAAAACATGTTAAATTCATCATTTTTGAATATTGTTGAGATTAAATCAAAATATTGTATGTTTAAAATGGAAGTATTAATTTCCACCAAAACATTTTGTTTTTAGCTACCTCCTATGGCCAGTTACAAACTCCTGAGTGAAAAGTTTTCAGAATTTGGTGAAGTCCAAGGTTTTGAAGAAAAATCTCATGGGAGTATTTTAATTACATATGGATCAGATTGGCAAGCTGAAAGAGCTATTAAGAATTTAGATAAGGCACGCATCGATGGCAGGATGATTGATGCTAGACTGTATTACTAATTTATTGATTTTATTTTCTAAGGAAACGCAAAAATTCTAATTTCTTTGTAAATGGATAATTCTGCTTTTTTATAAATTGTTTTTCCAAAATAATATGTATATTGAGTTACTTGAATAACACATGTAACTGAAGTTAGCTCTATTATATAATGTCATGCCGATGTTATTCCAAAAATTTGATGTATTGTGTTAATCTAAAGTTTTTTAGGGTGTCTTGAAAAAGACCTTTATTATAAAAGGCATAAAATAAAGACATAAATAGACTGTGATTTTTCAATTTTCCCTTAAGCATTTAAAATTTTACGCACAGGTGTTCGGTGTTTTATTCACGAAAATTGTTAACCCACAAATCACTGAACAAATGATGAGAACTTGAAATTTAAAATAAAATTAATGTCAATAATGCTATAAATGTAATAACAGGGAACCCAAATATGCAAATTTAAAAACCAAAATATACGCATGAATCATTTAGTCAAAATGTAGGAAATATGCAAAGAAATTCTTGTAAATCAATTCATTCATTCAACATAAGCATTTTAATTTTTTTACATAGGATCTAAACATACATTTTATGTCTTTTTGAATATAAAAATATAAATGAAAAAACTTTTCATACTTTCATACTGATGTGCTAGGGGCGTTTTTATAATTGCTTATTGCAGGATCCAGATCAATTGATTTAGTAAATTCTCTCTCTTAAATAATAGCTAGTTAAATTGTTTTCATTAGTTTTACATTTCGACGTAATGGCAAATTAGATTCTTGTATTTGTGTTAATGTTCTAGAAACAAAGCTATATTTTTTATCCACAAATGTTAAATAATAAACCCGTTAAACATCGTCTTACTCAACCTACATAATATCCGTTAATCGCCGCTGTCAGATGCTTTATTTATTTAGCTGTATTATATTGTTTCGCTACAAAAAATCTATTTTTATAATTATATTATGTAAAACTACTAAAAATTTTCAATTTAGTTCTATTCACATTAATGAAAATTAAAAATTTTCCTAGACCAGATTCGAACATTGGACTTGCATTTTGAAGGCACGGAGCATAACGCTCAACTATCAGTGAATTGAAGTAGCTCTAAAACAAAATAAATTTGACTCAATTCTGTCAACATTATTGTGTATTCAGATTTCTCAGTGTTTTAAAATGTTATGTTCAATTATGTTGAAAAACCAAGTAGCAATGGATAATGAAAATGACTTCTTTAACACCACCAGAAATTAGAGAAGCTGCTGAGGTTCCTCATTAAATTTATTCCCGGAACAGTATATTAGAATACAAGTAACAGAAGTCTTCATTCCAGCAAGAGTTCCAAACGAATGCTTAAAAGGCCTTCTGTTGCCAGGGTTTTATACTATTGACTGTTTTGACTTGTATTCACTTTATTTATTTATAGAAAATGTTAAAAAATTTACATTAAGGGAATTTAAAAATGTTCTCAAGTCATTCATTTTTTAGGTATTTTCAAGAAAACTGTAGATTTGTATGTTTTATCTATGACTACATTTATTTTGTCTAAAAACTAAAATTTCTTGTGAATAGTATCTTAAAATAACATCAAACAGGACCGAATAATGCATCGTCCCGTCATCTGTCAAAATGAAACGAAAATGCGAGAATAACGTTGTTCTAATACCGAAACAGGAGAATATATAATATGGGTTATGAATTTTGAATTGGCCACATGGATTAGTAATAACAAAAAATAAATACCATCCTCTTGTAACATTAGATACCCGAGATTTGTTAAACTAATACATATACATTTGTGTCTATTACTATGGAGATATACGATTATTATAATTTTCTATAACTATGGACTATGTTTAAATGAACAACAATATATTGTATGAAATATTTGTTTAGAATAATGTAACAAAGTTTTCCAACAAAAATATGTAGTAGTCGTAGATAAATTCACTCCGTGAGTTATGCCACTCCCTAGAGCTCTTGGCAGTAAACTTCTATAGAGGGTGAGTAGCCATAGGAAAATGGTCGATAGGTGATGGTGTTGGCTACGTGTTGCGCCTACTTAAACAACATTTTGCCTTTAATAAGTAATAATTTTTTTTCTATTTTTCTAGAAAATCTCCATTTTTTTGTATAAAAACTTTAATTATTTTTTTAATAACCACAGAAATGTTAAAAAAATGATATCATTTGTTAGTATAGTCTTACCTTATTCAGATTTAATCATAATTTCATACAAACTATTCAAAAAGAAATAACAGTGAAGTATCCAACTTTCATAAATCGAAAAAAAAATCATCCTTACGTCAACTTCAGATGGTAATAATAAAAAAAAAATACAGTGAGTTACATACGCCGCTTATCAAGGAAACTTAAAAGCGCAGCAGAAACACTATACTTTCTGAGACATTGTTATTTAACAACATATGCAGATAAATCTTACTTTCTTGTAATATTATTTAATAATATTCATTCTCTGTTCAGATCTCTAACGATAAACTTGTAATTGCTAGAATAAATATATTTTTTTAAAAACGAATTTTTCGTAAAGAAAACCAAAATTGGCGCAGTCAGTAGGATCGCGCAAGTCGTCGAAATCAAAAATCACTAAAACGTTTACGGGCATACAGTGCGTAACAAAATTTCGGATCGTGCGAAATAATTTAGTGACTTCACGGCTTTAACGTTTCAACGTTTTAAGTGCGAATCCAACGAACAATATTAGACTAGCAATTATCGTGCAATAGCCCTTTAGTGGTGAACATTGGAGGCAACAGGGAATCATCGAGGGAGAAGATTTTAAAAGCCTTTTCTTCAGAAACGTAAGTGCCTTATTGTCCTCTTCTTGCCTTTCCTACCTTTTTTTGGATTTCGGAAAGATAGTATTGATTATTAAGTTTTAAAGTTTCAAAAACGAATATAATTAAAAAAAAAGGAAATTATCAATTTATGAGAGAATTAAACTCTAGTAATCTCGATAACATAGTTCAATTGTTCAATAATATTTCTTTAGTCGAAAATAACGTAGAACAAACTGGTACTAACAAAATGGCTCCTCCTGCATTGAATTGGGATCTTTTCAAATCCAAATTATCAAATATTAAACCTTTTAACGGTGACAGTGAATATTTGAATAAATTCATTACAATGTGTGAGCATTTAATAGAGTTATACACATTATAGAATGTATTCAAGAGAAATTAGAAGGTAGAGCAGCCTTCATGGTCGGTAACAGAGTTGAATTAAATACTTGGCCAAAATTAAAACCGGCCTTATTACAGTGTTTTGCTGATAGAAGGGATTTAAATTGTCTTGTGCAAGAGTTGATTAGAGCCAAACCATTAAAAAACGAGCATCTTATTGATTTTGGAAGTAGACTTCAATTATGTGGCCGAATTCGAAAATTTTGAAAGACTGTACGGTTCTTTAAACGATAAAAATAATCGACAAAATACACCTAATAATATTAATATACAGCATGCGAATAGCCAAAATTCTCAAAGAGCCAAATCAAATTTTTATAAAAATACTAATACGTATCAAAATTTTGTACCAAATAACAGACCTGTTAACAATTACCCGAATTCTTACAGCAATCGACAAAACTACCAACCAAATTTCGTACAAAACAGAGAAAGTTGGCCAAATCAGCCGATACCTATTCAATCCATACCACAAAATAAAAGATATTTTACTAATCGACAAGTATTCGGCCCTCCCAAAAATGTATTCAAACCCGACCAAATTCCACAAAACCGATTACCAACACCTGAACCGATGTCCACGACATCACGTAATTTTACTGAACGTACTCGAAGACCTATCAATAATAATAATAATAGATTTTTCCGATCAAATCCAAACGCTAAATCAAACTTCGTTCGAAGAATTATAATTAAATCAATATGCTAATTCAGACTATAATCACGATAATCAATATGATGAATATAATGAAATAGAATTTAACGAAAACGACGAAACCAATCGCGATGAAAATTTTCAAGCAGCTCGTCCATCAGACGGGAAAACATAGAAATAAATATACTTTCAGTTAATCCGCTACCATATATAGAAATTGCAAATCCAAAAATTAAATTGCTAATCGATACTGGTAGCTCTAAATCAATACCTTCTATTGCCGAAAAATACTTTCCAGACACAATTTATCATTCTGATACTACTATATCTACTAGTCTTGGAAGTAAAAACGTTAGGTATCGAGCGCTTATTCCTGCATTTCCTGAACTAAAAAATAAAAACTATCAAATCGATTGTATACTATATGATTTTCACAATTATTTTGATGGAATTCTCGGTATTAAAGATTTAATAGGTATGAATATAAATATTGATCTAACTAATCGAGAACTATTAGGACCTCACCTAAGATTGCCTTTTAAGTATAGAAAAGTAAACGATATTGAGTTTTCTTTTTCAATAGACCCCGGAGAAAAAACGATAAAGAAATTACCCGTAAATATAGATAATGGGGATATTATTGTAGACGCTCGAAAAATAGAAAATATAATAATTCCACAAATTTTATCTACAGCGAGAAACGGTTTCGCACCAATAGAAATTCAAAATCACACAAATAATTCGATAACGATAACATTACGAGAACCAATTCAAGTTACTCCATTTAAATATTCACAATATGAACTTTTTAAATTTGAAAGCTTTGCTAATGATTTTGATGAAAATAATTTCATAAAACCTAATGACAATATTACCGAATTAATTCGTACAAATCACATGAATAAAGAAGAAAAACAAAAAATTATTTCATTGTGTAAAGAATATTCTGATTTATTTTTAAAACCAGGGGACAAATTGACTTTCACTTCAAATGTTAAACATATTATAAGAACCAAAGACGAGGTACCGGTTCACAGATATCCCTACGTCCACAGAGAGGAAATTAGGAGACAAATTCAAGAGATGTTAGATAAAAACATAATTAGACCGTCCTGTTCCCCTTGGAGCTCCCCGATATGGATTGTTAAAAAGAAAATGGACGCATCAAATACCCAAAAATGGAGACTGGTAGTTGATTACCGGAAAATTAATGAAAAGACAATTGATGACAGGTACCCGCTTCCCAATATATCCGATATATTGGATAAATTAGGTCGAGCCCAGTATTTTACTACCCTCGACTTGGCAAGCGGCTTCCATCAAATACAAATGAGCGAATGTTCTATAGAAAAAACGGCTTTCAACGTAGATGGAGGACATTACGAGTACCTTAGAATGCCTTTCGGTCTTAAAAATGCCCCTTCTACATTTCAAAGAGCTGTAAATGAAGTCCTTAAAGACATCCAAAACAAATTATGCATGGTATACATGGATGACATTATCATATTCAGTACTAGCCTTCAGGAGCACATACAAAATCTGAAACTAGTATTTTCAAAACGCCACGCAGAGCTTAAGATACAACTAGACAAGTGCGAGTTTCTTCGCAAGGAAGTAGAGTATCTAGGTCACGTTGTAACTCCTCATGGGATAAAACCTAATCCGAATAAAATCAAAGCAATTCAAAATTTCCCTATCCCAAAAACCGCTAAAGATATTAAATCCTTTTTAGGACTAGTAGGTTACTATAGAAAGTTTATAAAAAACTTTGCTCAAATTACGAAACCGATGACGATATGTCTAAAGCAGGATCACATAATTAAACATACCGAAGAATTTATTAATTGCTTCAATACTTGTAAAAACATTTTAATTTCAGAAGCAGTCCTTGCGTATCCCGATTTCAGTAAACCTTTCGAATTAACTACTGACGCTTCTAAATATGCCATAGGTGCTATTCTATCTCAAAATAATCATCCTATTTGTTATGCTAGTAGAACACTTAATTCCGCAGAAATAAATTATTCTACAATCGAGAAAGAGTTACTTTCGATAGTCTGGTTGTGTAAATATTTTCGACCGTATTTATTTGGTCAAAAATTCACAATTTTTTCAGATCATAAACCATTGCAATGGCTCATGTCATTAAAAGAGCCCAATTCACGTCTTGTACGCTGGCGCCTTAAACTTGAGGAATTTGAGTACGATATAAAATATTTGAAAGGTAAAAGTAACAAAGCAGCTGATGCATTATCTCGATATCCCGATATAAATGCATTAGAAACTGCATCAATGGATGTCAATTTAAGTGACATCGATGAAATAATGAATGAAGAATTTGAAAGAATTAATTCCAGAACTCTCCCGAATTTAGATAATTTAGATCGTACAAATATATTAGATTTAAATAAATTTAACCAAAACGATTCAAACATAGAAAATCTCGCAAACAATAATTTACCAATATTACCTATAACGGAAGAACCAAATTCTAATAATAACGAAGACATTGAAACAGTACATACATCTGTTGAAAATCCTATTCTATCAATTCCAATTACCGAAAAACCATTAAATATGTATAAAAATCAAATATATCTTACTAATGGTCAAATAAATACCTTTAAGGTTAGAAGAGAGAAAGTATTCGAAAATATTCGTCTATACGTTACATTACCGGTAATTGACATCGAAAATAATATAATAAACTTCATTAAAGAATATATTGACCCCAGAAAAAATTATCCACTTTATTTCCAGAACGAACCCTTATCGAGAATATTTATTGTAACTGCACAGAATATGTTTAAGAATTCTGCATTTAAATTTACAATGTGTACCAAATCAGTAACAGATATTGAAACAAAAGAAGAGCAATTAGAAAAAATTAAATATCATCATATATATAAATCAGGTCATAGGGGCATAAACGAAGTTAAAACATCTCTTAGTTGTAGATACTACTGGCCGAAAATGATCGAAGATGTAGAAAACTTTATCAATAATTGCGATACATGCTTGAAAAATAAATATGATAGGAATCCCCTTGTAGTCAAATTTAGCCTAACACCCACAGCGTCTAAGCCTTTTGAGCATGTACATATGGATGTTTTTAAAATTGCAAATAAAATTTATTTAACAGTAATTGATTCTTTTTCGCGTTACGGACAAGCTTACCCCAAAGTAAGTGTTACAGGATTTTCCACAGTAGACTCTTTACTAAATTTCATAACTCACCATGGACTATTCAAAAGATAAAAACAGATAGTGGTTCTGAATTTAAGAATTTCGATTTAGAAGACTTTTGCAAACTTCACCATATAGAATTGCATACCACAGCGAAAAATAGCAATTCCAACTCGCCAATTGAACGATTTCATTCAAGTATTTTAGAACATTATCGATGTATACAGGAAGATAATAAAAATTTGACACCGGATCAAATAATGAAACACGCGATTCTTAGTTATAACAATTCAGTTCATACAGTAACAAAATTCACGCCTTTCGAAATTATAAAAGGACATATAAACAATCCTGACCCGTTTGACCTGAATGATCATTTAGTTATATCTCAATACGTTCAAAATCACAAAGAAACCAGTAAACGCTTATATGAAAAAATTAAACAACAAAACGAACAAACTAAACAAAAGGTTATAGAGAAATTAAATAGAAAAAGGTCCGAACCTTTAGACTATTCAAATCAAAAAACCGCCTACGTAAAAACTAAATTAAGAAATAAGAAACTCCCTAAATTTAAACAAACTAAAATAATCACAGATAAAGATATTCTGCTTAAAACCGATAAAGGTACGTATCATAAAAGTATTGTCCGAAAACCAAGAAGTAATGTTCGGAAATTGTTACAGGATGTCGACGAGCACGCGAATCCTGATGCTTTACCTGATTCTTCGCGTATTTCAAGCGACCTGTAGTGTAGAAGACATACAGGCTACGAAAATTCAAAACTTCCTTCTTCCTATCCACTTAGGAAACGCTAGATTAGTATATAGTAAACATACATTTTTACATTATTTAGATTTAAGCCAACTTATTAAGCAAATAGATAGTCTAGTTACGCATTTCAATTACATAAAAAATAGTATTACAACTGTAACCACTACAAACACTATATCCTATCACGCTTTAGCACAGAATATGTTAATAAGAACCGAGTATTTGATCAACGTTGTACAGAAAAAATTCGAAAATTGAATCCTCATATCAGAAATCGAAGAGGTTTGCTAAATGGCGTTGGTAAAATAAACAAATGGCTATTTGGAAACCTCGATTCAGATGACGAGATAAAATACGATAACGCAATTACTTTATTACAACAAAATCAAAAGAACATTATCCATGAAACTAACCTTCAAATTTCTCTCTATAAGAAACTCATTGATCATTACAATAAGTCAATTACTACTTTAAATAAAAATCAAGCAAACTTTAATAATGGGTTACAACTATTTTCAGCCTCTGTATATAACAGAATTGAAACACTAGAAAGTTATCTAACGTTTCAAGGTATGTTGTATCAGATTAATTTAGACTGTCAGTCAACAATAACGTTTATAGATAATATTGAGAACGCAGTTGTATTTTCGAAACTTAATGCTGTACATACGTCTATAATTTCTAGTTACGAGATACTGGACATAATTCAACATTTAGAAAAACTATATTCGGAAAAACAGATTCCTAAATTTTCTAACATTTTAACATACTATCAATTTCTTGGAACTCAAGTATCAATCATCGATTCGAAATTAGTCTTTGCTATCCACGTACCTATACTCATCTCCGAAACATTTGAATTTTACCACCTTTTTCCCATAATCCAAAATAATAAAATGTACACTCCTAAATTCCCTTACCTGGCACGAACGCAAAATGAAATCCAATCGAAGAAACAATCATTCAACAAGTTACAACAAAAGAAGTCCTGATAATGCCGATTCAACAAGAAAAAATACTTTCAAAATGTCAATCCGATCGATACCTCGAAATAGAAGAACCATCACTTGTCAAAATCCCAAAAAACTGTGAACTATGGATCAATAATCAACGATACATCAATGACGACGAAATCAGTTACGGTAAACCATTTGTCCTGCCTAAATTAGAAACAAACAAATTATCAACTTCAAAACACTACGAAAAATATAACATAACAAATCTCAATATCGATGATCTTTTCCAAATCAACGAATTGTCAAGAAAATTGAAGCCGATCCAAGAAACTTCCAATACACAGAGTCATGTAACAATAATCGAAAGCCTTTTAGCGATAATATTCATTATTTTAATAGCAGGTGTTTTGTTCAAATTCAAATCAAAAATTTTAGTATGCCGAAAACACACAAAAGAAAAAAGTCAAGTAAACCTGGAAAGGACCCAAAAATCGAAAAGTCAATCCATACTTTTCGAGACTTAAGGAGGGAGGAGTTACATATGCCGCTTATCAAGGAAACTTAAAAGCGCAGCAGAAACACTATACTTTCTGAGAAATTGTTATTTAACAACATATGCAGATAAATCTTACTTTCTTGTAATATCATTTAATAATATTCATTCTCTGTTCAGATCTCTAACAATAAACTTGTAATTGCTAGAATAAATATATTTTTTTAAAAACGAATTTTTCGTAAAGAAAACCAAAATTAGTTTATGGCATTTACAAATGTTTTTAAAAACTTCTCTAGTTAATATTCATTCGAACGGTATGTAACATGTATCATAACTAACCAGGTAACTCAACAAAAACCAGTTTGTCGTCACGAATGCATTAAATGGGTGAAAACCTAAGCTATTCAATTGAGCAGGTAAAAAGTTTTGTTTTGGATGATGCAACGAAAAAGTGCAATAGGTTTAGCTGTTGCACTTTTTTGTCTTTTATTACTATCTATGTACTTTATTTTGGGGCAATTAAAACAAAAAAATATTTTTTTTAAATCATTTATTACAAATCTTGTTCAAATTGATGTCCATTATTTCTGATACATGCGTAACATCTCTTTCTAATTTCCGTTGTGGTATGGCTTAACCTGATTTCATGTTTCATTATCACAAATGCATTATCTATTTTTTCAATTAATTGCTCTCTTGGCTCAATGGTTTCCGTATACACTAGAGCTTTAGCACGACCCCAAACATAAAAATCAAGCGGTGTTATATCCGGCGACCTTGCAGGCCATGGGATGGGACCATTTCTGCCCATCCAAGCGTTGGGAAATGAGGTTTTCACCCTTTTAATGCATTCGTGACGACAAACCGGTTTTTGTTGAGTTACCTGGTTAGTTATGATACATGTTACATTTCGTCCGAAAGAATATTAATTAGAGAAGTTTTTAAAAACATTTGTAAATGCCATACACTGTATTTTTTTTATTATTACCATCTGAAGTTGACATAAGGATGATTTTTTTTTCGATTTATGAAAGTTTGATACTTCACTGTTATTTCTTTTTGAATAGTTTGTATGAAATTATGATTAAATCTGAATAAGGTAAGACTACACTAACAAATGACATCATTTTTTAACATTTCAGCGGTTATTAAAAAAATAATTAAAGTTTTTATACAAAAAAAATGGGGATTTTCTAGAAAAATAGAAAAAAAATTGTTACTCATTAAACTTAAGGCAAAATGTTGTTTAAGTAGGTGCAACACATAGCCAACACCATCACCTATCGACCATTTTCCTATGGCTACTCACCCTCCAAACACCCGTATATATTTAAACGAAAATTGATTTTATTTCTATGTTTTCGAATAATTATTTAACATCGGTAAGGAATTGGGAAGATTCGTTAGACAATTCCGAAATTAATTCTTTTGATTGACAAAAATTCTCGGAATAAAAAAACAGCTTCTATCTTGTAATGATGGGATGAGATAGAAGAGGAGTGTTCGATAATTTTTTGATAATATTCCCTAATCTCTTGAGTAACCCTATGTAAAGCGGAGACAAGACATGTTAATACATTTTGCCCAACTTTTTCCATGTACGGTACTGCGCCTGACAAAATGAGCATAAAATCTCCAGGAACAGGCGTAGGAAGAAAAATGTTAAAAGAGTCTCTATTGTCCAAATCTGGCCACTGTCAGTGCTTTTTAGAAGCAATGATGTAAGATTTTGGCAGAATGTCGTCGCTAAGAGCACCTATCAATAAATGAGCAATCAAACTTCCTCTTGAATCGGTGGTTTTATGAATACATAGGTATATAAAAATGTTTATTCTAAATTTTTGGTTCAATTATCTCTTAAAATTAGGAACTAACGTCATTTATTCCTAGTGTTTATTCACCTGGTACATTGAATTTGCAATACTTTTGAAAAAAAGGTGTGAGATTTTGATTATACAGTTTTGAAAATGGAATACTTTATATTACGTGATAGATAAAAGAAACAAATCGAAGCTGAAACACTTTATCCCTTTCTGTGTACTTTCTTTAGGTATGTTTCTAACAAAAAAGAACTTGTTTTTGTAGTTCTCAAAAAAATACACAATGACAGATTTCGCACCACCATTTTTATTGAATATACACAAATTATATTTACTATTTTAACAGTACGCTTGTCCCTAATTCATACGTAGATCTTTGTATAGATTAATCCATACTAGCCCAGAACTGACTTTAGACATTTTACCAATAAAAATTAATAAAATACTTCAACACTACAAATCACAAATCGATACTAGTAAATAGGAATTTGGAAAAAATAAACGATACTAGGTTGAGTTATTTTAATACTACAAGAACTCTTCACTAATACAAAATATAAGTTAAAATGAATAATCTAATGACACAATATTCTAGTAGGGACAAAAAACTTGAATATGAGAGCATTCTTAATAAGGAGAAAAGAAAAATATCGGTATTAAAAACATGCCCTACAACCGCCATGCTCAAAGTGTGTTCCGCGGAACCCTAGGGTTCCGCGAAACCCCTGTAGAACTCAGTCACCACCCAGCACAGTAAAGTAATTTCATTCTAACTTGAAACAGTGCATTTTACGAGGAGAGTTTAACATCACGCCGCTCTTCAATAAATTTTATGGCAAACCTATTGCAAGTTCTTCACTTACACCGATCCCTGTACAAAATACGAGAGTCAGAAGATTAAAAAAATATATCTCTACAGTAGCCCAAATATTTATTCAGGACGGCACGCGCCTAGATAAAAAGAATAGACTTAATACTTAAGTTTAAGGTGATTTATTTATGCTTTATGTCTCACCGATGAGATCCGCAAGCAGCTTTAGCCTTTGTCTTGATGAAAACCGACCGCCGATATGTACTTGTGAGCGCGCAGTCACTTTGATAAAAGCCGCCGCTGAGATTAGACGCTATAGTTGTAAACAAGCGACTTTCGGCTATATAACTTCAAAACAAGTCGAGATTGTTTACACCGCATTTTTTGCATTTCTATTTTTATATCGGCTTTTTATTTATCAAAGGCGCCGACTCGCGTATTTTTAAGAATGTTCGAGATCGAGGCTAGGACTATAAAAGCGACGACCGCGCTTCGACACTCGAGTCAGTCGACGATTAGCGTTCGGAGCGATAAGTACCTATTTGCTAGAAACGAAGTTTTTTTGTTCTACTGCTGTATTCTGATTGTATCAGTTTTGTACATATCTTCTTTGGACTAAACTCTTCTACTTAGTAACGATCGTGCGTTAATTTGACCCCACTACGCTGACAAGTAATTATTAATAAAGAAGAATGGAACGTTGGCTTAAAGGTGTTGAACGTATTGCAACAACATCTTCTAACGAAGCCGAATGTTCAAAAGCAGTACGCGCGGAGTGTACTGCAATTATCGATGATAATGATGCAACGACGTCAAGTTCCACGGTTTTAAAGGCGAAAAAAAGGAAGTATGATGAATCATATATCAGTTTCGGAGTAGTAAACTGCTTCCTAATAGTTCCATGGCACCTGCCAAGTAGTTGCGCCGACATTTAGAAACTGTACACCACGAGTCTAAAGACAAGAATAGAGAATTTTTTGTACGTAAAAAAGAACAGTTATTGGAAAGTCAAAAAACTATGATGCAAGTAACCCAAACTATCAATGAAAAGGTCACAAAGGCATCATATTTAGTTAGCTATAGCATTGCACGAGAAGGTGAAGCGCACACTGTTACGTATATGACACTTCACAGTGCCATGTACTAGCTTGAATGTTCTATGGTCATCTGGCAAGTGACAGTTGGGAAGCGGGATCCTTAGATAGTTAGGTTAGAACATATAGAAGATCGAAGTAAAACGTATTCTCAAACTAATCGTGTTTTATTTAAATAATAATATCAAAGCTAACCTGAAACATGGTGTCAGGTGTGAATTAATAAGAAGAGTGAGTTTAATAAATATAAAGTACAGAACTTTAGTTGAGAATAAGATTTTAATATGGATTCAAGCGGATTTAAACCGCCATCAAATCTTGTATTTGATCAAAACCTTCATAAAAATTATGAGAAGTTTAAACAACATTTCGAAATTTATTTAAAAGCAACCGTATTAAGTGGAAAGTCAGATGAACGCAAAATCGCTTTGTTTTTAAACTCCTCTGGTGAGGAGGCTATGGAAGTATTCAGCACATTAAGTCTATCAGAAGATCAAAAAGGAAATTACAAAGAAGTCATAGCAGCTTTTGATAATTATTGTAAACCACGCAATAATGAAACGTTTGATCGTTTCAAATTTTTCTCAAGAAATCAGGCAGAGGGAGAAAGCATGGATCATTTTATAAAAGACTTGAAATTATTAGCTAAACCGTGTAATTTTGGAACTCAAGAAGATAGTCTTATTAGAGATAGAATAATTTTAGGGGTCCAAGATCATAATTTGCAAGAAAAACTATTGGGAATAAATAATTTAAATCTGGAAACTGCAGAAAGCACTTGTAGAACAACAGAAGCTACTAAGCTTCAAGCAAAAGATTTAAACAAGGAAGAAGTGAATTTAATTCGAAGAAGAGGATACAGTCAAGGTGACCCTAGTACTAGCGACAGTGGCAATAATAACGGAAGAGAATACAGTTGCTTGAAATGTGGCAGAAGACACACCAAAGGCAAGTGTTTTGCTTTCGGAAAAAACTGCGCTAAGTGTGGACTGGAAGGACATTTTGCTGTACGATGCAAAACAGGATACAATAAAAAAGATAACTTTAGTAACAGTAAGATAAATAAGAACAAAGGTAAATATTTTAACAGTCACAATAGAAATATAAATAGTAATCAACATGTAAATGTTGTTCATGAAAATGACTCGAGTGATGAAGATTTTGTTATTAACAATCTAACTGTATTCAACATTTATGAGAATGGTAATTCAGAACTTGAAAAAATATGGACAGAAAATGTATGTATTGATAATAGTGTAATTAAGTTTAAGGTTGATTCTGGAGCTCAATCTAATGTGCTTCCAATAAGTTATATAAAAAAATTAGAAAGGGAGAATGACATAATACATTCAGAGCAAAGTATTATAGCCTATGGCGACAATAAAATCAGAGTTGTAGGAAGTATAATCTTAAAATGTTTAATTAAAAATAATATTCAAAATTTAAAATTCTTGGTTGTAGATATACGAGGCAAACCTATTCTTGGATTAAAAACCTGTGTAAAATTAAATATAATATGCAAGCTGGATGAAGTTAACTTAAAGAATAAAAGAGATCCTAAAGAAAATTTCATTAGTCAGAATAAAAAGTTGCTTGAAGGTACAGGTAAAGTTCCGTATTTAAATAAGTATATTTGTATAGATAGGCATCCTATACCAACAACAGAAGAAATAGGCTTAAAATTAAGAGGGAAAAGTATCTACAGTGTGATAGATATGTCAGATGCCTTCTATCACATAGGATTGGTCAAAGATAGCCAAAAATTATGCACATTTATAACACCATTCGGTAAATATCGTTTTAAGAGGTTATGTTTTGGTCTATCATGTAGTCCAGAAGTTTTCCAACGAGTAAATGAAAGAATTTTCGGAGATTTAAATATCCCAATATATTTTGATGACTTAATAATTGCTGGTAAAGACGAAAGAGAACATGATTTGATAATGAATAAAGTACTAGAGAGAGCTAAACAGTTTAATGTAAGATTTAATGCTAACAAGTTACAATACAAAGTAAAGGAAGTAAAATACTTGGGGCAGGTTTATTCCAAAGAGGGGATAAAACCAGATAATTCATATGTAGAGGCAATAATGGCTTTAGAAGCTCCAAAAAATAAAAAAGAATTTCTGAGAATTCTGGGCATGGTAAATTACTTGACGAAATTTATACCAAAGATGTCAGAAATAGTAGCACCTCTAAGAGGTTTAATAAAAAATAACGTAAATTTCTTGTGGACTGCTGATCATGATAATACATTTAGCAATCTGAAAAAAGTTATAGGTAATTTACCAACCCTTAAAAGATTTAACCCAAACTTACCTATTACAATACAAAGTGATAGTTCCCAGTATGGAGTGGGAGGGTGCCTTATGCAAAGAGGTCAACCCATAGCATTTTGCTCAAGACGTCTTACTGAAACCGAGACAAGGTACGCACAAATAGAAAAGGAGTATTTATCAATTTGTTTTAGTCTAATTAAGTTTCATACGTTTGTTTACGGTAATAAGATAACAGTACAAACCGATCACAAGCCAATAATTGGCATTCAGCAAAAAGATATTAATAAAATTACGTCCAGACTACAGAGAATGCGCTTGAAAATCTTAAAATATAATTTCGAAGTTGAGTACATACCAGGTTCAAAGATGTATGTAGCTGATCTTTTAAGTAGGTCATTCATAAAAGACAAAGTAAATGAAGATTGTGAAATGGAAGAGGTTGTGCATACGATTGACATTGAAAGACCCATTACAAATAGACGATTAGCTGAGGTAAGCAAGGAAACTTTGTATGATAGTACTCTTAAAAAAGTTACTGAATATTGCATTAAAGGTTGGCCAGATAAAAAAGTATTAGATAACACTGAACTAAAGCAGTATTATAAAATAAAAGACTACTGGTTCGCCATGGAATTTTATTTTTCAATGAGCGAATTTGCATACCCAAAAAACTACAAAATCATATGACTAGAGAGCTACATAAATCCCATTTTGGTATGGAAAAAACAAAGAAGTGGGCAAGGAAAATATTATACTGGCCGGGTATAATAACTGATATTGAAAATTTTATTTCAAGGTGTCGCATATGTGAGAAATTCAGCAGAAATAAAATAAAAGAACCGCTAATACCGCACGAGGTACCTAAATATCCATTTGAGATAGTGGGGTCTGATATATTAGAATACGCATCAAAATATTATTTAGTTTTAGTCGATTACTACAGCAATTGGATTGAATTGAAAGAAATACAAAGAAAAAGTATAGATGAAATCTTAAAACAATTAAAAGTAATATTTTCTAATTTTGGGTTACCTGCAAAGTTTATATCTGATAACAATCCCTACAACAGCTTTAAATTTAAAGAATTTTGTAATCAATACAATATATAATGTGTTTTTACGAGTCCCAGGTACCCAAAATCGAATGGGTTGGCTGAAAAAGCCGTACACATATGTAAACAGTTATTAAAAAAGTGTAACAATGAAGACGAAATATTTGTTCATTTGTTGAATTACAGAGTTACACCACTATGTGGTCTTGAGGCCTCACCTTCAGAGTTATTACAAAGTAGGTTACTAAGAACAGGTTTGCCTATATCCAACAGATTATTGGAACCCAAAACCACTAACGAGTATGGGAAAAAAGTAGAAAGAAAGTTGGCAGTAAAAAGCTATCATGATAAATCTGCACGTAGCAGCTCAGATTTTAACGAAAATCAAGATATACTATTTAAATTGAAGAAGGATGGGTATTGGACACCGGGAAAAGTCTTATCAAATACTAATTCTCCACGATCATACTTGGTGAGTGATGAAAATGGCAGAGTTTATAAAAGAAATTCTTCCTTTCTAAAAAATACAAAAAATCCAACGGTTATAAATGCGTCAAACAACAACGAAAATATAAACATAAACTGTAAACCTAGTAGTGCTGATGAATCAAGTGAGAAACTTGTTTGTCTAATAGCACTGATGTATATAATGAAAACGATTGTGGAACTAATAATAATAAAACGGCAAATGAATGTACAAGTGTCAAGGAAGCAAATAGCAAATGCACAAGATCAGGTCGGGTCGTCAATGTACCAAATAGGTTAAGAGACTATTATACATAGCGGAAAAAATATTATTAGTTTCATGTCTAGTTTATAGTATTAGTTAATTACTATTTCAATTATTTCAATATAAGTCCAAAAAGAGGAGATGTTACGTATATGTCACTTCACAGTGCCATGTACTAGCTTGAATGTTCTAGGATCATCTGGCAAGTGACAGTTGGGAAGCGGCATCCTTAGATAGTTAGGTTAGAACATATAGAAGATCGAAGTAAAACGTGTTCTCAAACTAATCGTGTTTTATTTAAATAATAATATCAAAGCTAACCTGAAACACACACTATCGCTGAGATTTTAATAAAACCATGTGTGTTAGACATAACAAAATGTATGCTCGATGAAAAATCTGCAAAGCATCTTTCTACTGTGCCACTATCAAACGATACTGTTTCACGTCGAATTCATGATATGGCAAGCTACGTCAAACAAGAGCTAGTTACACGTCTACAAAAAACACGATTCGTCTTGCAAATGGATGAGTCTACTGATGTCGCTGGTCTGGCTATCTTGCTGGTTATCGTGAGATATCCATATGAAAGTTCTTTTGAAGAAGACATGCTTACATGTTCACCGTTGAAGAACCGGAGAAGAAATTTTTACTAAAATAAATATGTTTTTTGAAAAAAATAATCTCAGTTGGAACAATTGCATTGACATTTGTACAGATGGGGCCAAGGCGATGACGGGTAAAACAGCAGGAGTCGTGTCACGAATACAAAAAAAGCACCTAATTGTGGTTCCAGTCATTAAAAAAGTTTGAGAACCGCTGCCCTACAAAATAAAATACTGATATAAATAAGATTTTTAGAACTCTGGTACCAAGTACTTATAGTAAAATGTTAAGAAGGCAATAGAAAAAAAATTATAATACTTAGTCAACAAATTAAAAATAAAGAAATTTTTCCATGCTAAACAGCAAAAGACAATTAAATTACGAACTGTTTTCATAGGTCGTTTTATTGTTGTGAAATATTTTTTTTCAATTTTCATTTCAGATTTTTTTTTAATTTCTATCTAGTCTCTTATAATTCACTTCTCATTTAGCATAAAATATTTGTCGTAAACAATTTCTTTCTATAGGATAATATTTTCTAGGCTTGGTGGAGTCTTCTCTCATAACTTTGGCAAAGTTTTGGAGTGTCCTCAGTTTCATTTGTGGCTAGATGAACTGCTATATTTTCTTCTAAATTTGAGGCATTCTCTTTTTTACCTACCGGAGAAACTGTTTGCAATGAAGGGAAAAATACCGGATTTATATATATTTTTTGTTGTCTGAAATGTGTTTTATTATATCTGCATACTCATACTCCACCTTTTTTATTATTATTATGTTTGTAATTCAAATTTCTTCCAACGATTCTCTTAATTTCATAGTTATTTCTATTTAAAATTCTTTCATTTCTTCTAACATGAGTTGAATTTTTCTCAATATCAAAGAATCCTGCATCCGACACTAGTAACACAAAACAATCAACCAATTAACGTATACATGTGTTTTCACTTAGAAGTGTCCAGTTTATATTCTATAATGCTGAAAGTACTATGTCCTGGCTGTAGTGCGGTACTATTACTGGGGAGAATAAAAAAGTTCATTAAATCTGAAAAATTATATTTTTCTTAAGCAGTCTAGAAATATTCAACTTGTCGAAAAACTTCAGTGACAGAAATACTTTCTAGTTTTAGCTACATTGAAAATCACAAGTCAGTTTTAAAAATAACAACAAATCCTGGATATACCACAATCTAAAGATCAAAGCAATAATACTTGTAGGTTATCTTGGGTTACCAAATATCACAGAAAGTTTATGTAGGCGGCAGAGCATAAGGATGTCAAAATAGACGTTCATTTCATATATATCGTTCGTGGATGAATGTACCTTCAGAACATAGTCTAAACAAAGCATGCGCATTTGGAACGTTCAGAAGATATTCAGAATTTATTCGGAATGTGTTCTTATAAACTACCGCAAAGTTTATGTTACAAACTGGTTCCATTCTTCTACTACCAGTGGTGGAGAACATATACTGGAGGCTATTTATTTTTAAATTTGTTCAAATATTGTTGTGTGAAAATAAATTAATGATATTTTTCGAAATTTGCATAAACATGTTGCTATAAAAAATATTGCATAAATTATTTTCGGCTAGCACTCTATTATTTATGAGTTAAAAACAGACTAAAGACAAAATATGTAATATTATTAACGTATAACGTTATGGGTAAGAAAAAATATTTACTTAAATACACTTACTATGAGCAACTTTATTAAAATTATTAAAATAAAAATTTATTGTCCTTTGAGCTAAAACAATTTAATGTACCTACTAGTGACTAGTAGATGGTTGTGATGGTGTGATTGTAGTGGATGTCCATTTTTTTGGCACATCCGAAAATACAGATAGGTGATTGATTCATTAGAGACTACAGTTATGTTAAATTCTTCAGAATATAAAATGTACATAATATATGTCAAGTTAAGTATTGCCGAAAAAGAGAACGGAAAGATGTTGTATAAATAGTGGTCTTGAGTATAACCTAACCTAAATTAAAAACAATGACCGACGGCTAATTCCTCCTTCCATATATTGTAATTACTTCCCTCTAACACTCCCTACAACCCCAAGTCGATAGGGGATAAGGGAATTTTTAGATAATTACCGATTATTTCTTTTCTCATTTCTTGCTTTGTATTGTTACTTATTATATTATATTATTGTTATTTTAAGCCGATATCTTATTTATTTCAAGTAACACTTTTTCTAAATGTTTAATGCTTTTATAGACTACAGTCACATTTTCCTTTAATCACCCAGTATCTTATTTATTCCTATTCCGTCCTGTAGCTTTCTGTTTATTTAAATTTTTATTATCGAAAAATTTTGATCTGAACTATATCTAATAATTTGTAACTGTTTTTATACACCTAAATTTCATTTTTATTTTCACAATAAAAACAATAAAACAAAACCCGAGTTACATGGAGAAAATTCTAGAAGGACATTTATATAAAACGTAATTGTATTAAATATCATAAACACTATATATAAAACATATATATAAACATATACATATATATATATATATATATATATATATAGGACATTTATATAAAACGTAATTGTATTAAATATCATAAACACTATATATAAAACATATATATAAACATATACATATATATATATATATATATATATATATATATATGTATATGTTTATATATATGTTTTATATATAGTGTTTATGATATTTAATACAATTACGTTTTATATAAATGTCCTTCTAGAATTTTATATATATATATATATATATATATATATATATATATATCGTTCATGAGTATATAGTTCATTCAATGAATATCAGTTAGTTCGCTTGTTGTTAATTGGCGCAGTTATTCAGATTAGTGTGGTCGTGATTTTTCACGCAAAGTGCGATAAAAAATTCCGACTACGTACTTCAGTACAGCAGCACTAGATCTACGTGTTCAACGAGGAACTTCAGGACATCAAATAGCTGTAAGTGCCAAGTTTCCTTATTTTTATTCCTTTTTTATCTATCCTTATCAAACTCTGAGTAAGGAAGAGATAATCTAATAATTTTGAATATATAATTTTTATGAACGATTTAGATAACTTATTAAATACATGTTGTAAATTAAACTTGAAACATAATTCAGAAAAAATGGCAACTTCAAGTACAAAAACCCTAAATTGGGAATTGTTTAAATTAAAACTAGAAAATATCAAATCGTACAATGGAAATATAAATACTTTAAATAAATTCATAAGCAGACGTGAAAATTTAATAGAGACGTAATCGGTCTATAATGATCAAGATATCAGTAATCATGTCTTGGAATGTATCCAAGAAAAATTAATTGATAAAGCAGAAATGATGGTAGGAAATAGGATTGAACTAAATACCTGGTTCAAACTAAAAGAAGCTTTGATACAATGCTTTGCAGACAGACGTGATTTAGATTGTATATTACAGGAACTAACAAGAACACGACCATTTAAAAATGAGAGTCTAATAGCATTTGGAAATAGATTACAATTGCTGAAAAGTCAAATAATCCAAAGAATTAGTAATAATTTGAATTTAGAGGAAATTGACAAAAAATGTCAAATAAACTATTGCGAAAAAACAGCTTTGAACACCTTTATAGCAGGATGTTCAGGCACCATACGAAATAATATGTATTTGAAAAAGCCTGTATCGCTAGAATGCTATGGCTTATGTCGACGAATTCGAAAACTTCGAGAAACTCTATGGCCAATTTTATGAGCCCAATATAAAATAATAATTTTAAAACTAATTCAATGAAAAAGAATAAAAATAATCAATATAATAATAACAATCCCTACTATCAACAATATCAGCAATATGATAATAATAATACGAGTAATAATAAATATTTCCAATCGAGAAATGAACGACCAAATTTTACATCGGAAGAGTTATATAATAATAACTGTAACAATAACGATGAAGAAACAGAAGAAATAATTAACTTTCAAAATTTATTTGAACTAGAAGAAAATAATGATCAAACAGTAAATTTTCGAAAAGAGCCTCGGAAAAAGAATCAATAATAGAAGAAATAAATTATACTCCTAATGATCCATTAACATATTTTGAAAATTTCATAGAAACTAACGAACCAGAATCCAGTGAAAAAATAATTGAAATAAATTTCACATCTAATAATTCATCACCAAAAATTCAAAATTCATAAAAATGAAAGAATCGGAATTAAATCATTGTAAAGAGATAAATGAACAATTAGAACTAGATTTCAGTAAATTAGTTAATGAAGAAGAAAAAGATAAATTAAATGTAACAGAAAAGAATTCAGAATAAAATATTATAATGGTAGGAGAAATGAATAATGATACAAAATTAGAATTAGAAATAGAATTATTTGATAAAGAGGAATTAAACGTAGAATTAAAATATAAAGGATTAGGTGAATTAAAAATGAATGAAAATGATAATGGAATTGAAGTAAAAGAAAATGTAATAGAATTAAATAGAAAAATAAATGAAATAAATAATGATGAGACAATGGAAGAAAAAGATATAAATGATGTTATAAAAATAGATAATGATATATTAGGAAAAGAATGTTATGTTACAAAACCTGAATTAAATACAAATATATTGGATATACAAAATCAAAGTAATATCATTGATAAAAGAGAAATAAATAATGAAAATGACGAAGTTGAGATTAATTATGAAACAATTAACAAAGAATTTGATAGAAATAATAATGAAATAAGTCAAAAATATTTCAATAGAAAATTAAATGCGATACTAAATGAAACGATAATAGAAGAACAATTTTGGAAAAATAAATATTATCATTCATTAAAATGGTACGCAATTCAAGAAATTATAAAATGTATTTTTATACAAAGACCTTCTTTTTTCTTATTATGTTATATGAATAGATAAGATTTAGAATTAGTAGGTAATAAATAAGTAAAATTTAAAAAAAATTAGTAAACTTTTAAAAAACTATAATAATAAAAACTTATTATTAATTGAAATATATATATATATATATATATATATATATATATATATATATATATATATATATATATATATATATAAGAAACTTAATATGATTCATAACTTTGTTTACTTAACTAATGGAAAAAGAAAATAATATAAATAAATTTAAATTATAATCAGTGTAACACAAATGAAACGTTTAAGACAATTTATATAATTTTGAATAAGCCTCTTAGTGTTTATCCTTTAGAAACAAACCAATATGAAATTCTTAATTTTAATTATTTGAAAGAGAAAGAAAAAATAATTAGCGAAAATTATAATTGGTGAAATATGATAGAAACCCCCCAGTAATTAAATTCAATTTAACCCTAACAGCCAGTAAACCATTCGAACACATACATATAGACACTTTTAAAATAGCAAATTCTCTCGTTACGGTGAAGCCTATTCAATGTTAAGTGTGAATGGAACCTCAGTTGTTGATAATATATTAAATTATGTTACTCATCACGGTTTACATTACAGAATTACAGCTGATTGTGGTTCAGAGTTCAAGAATAACAACCTACAAGATTTTTGCGAATTGTACAGAATTGAATTACATTATACAACATCAAAAAACAGTAACTCCAACTCACCTGTAGAATGTTTTCACTCTAGTCTAATTGAGCATTTCAGATGTATAAGAGAAAATAACACCTAATCAATTAATAGAACATTCAATATTGGCATATTGAATGTTTTATTAATATATTCGATTCACTCTGTAACACAATTTACACACGATCATCTAATAATATCCAATTATATACAAAATCACAAAGAAACCTCTAAATTATTATATGAAAAAATTAAAAATAAAAATGCTATTATTAAAGAAAAAATAATTAATAAGAGAAATGAAAATAGAAATGATCCCCCTTCCTATGAAAATCAAAATACAGCTTATATAAAAACAAAATTCCGAGATAAAAAATTACCTAAATTTAAAAAGGCGGAAATCATAAAAGACTAGTATATTATTAGAAACTGATAGAGGAACCTATCACAAAAACATAATTAGAAAACCAAAAACTAAAACAGAAAAATTGTTACAGAATAATGAAGCTGACGACAGTATTAATATTACTACTACTTTACAAGACAACTAAGACAGAAGACATAACAATTACAAAAGTAAATAACTTATTATTACCCATTAATTTAGGAACCAGTAATCTTATATATACTAAATACACTTTTATATATTATATAGATTTAGAATTTATTCATAAACAAATTAATAATTTGAAACAATATTATTATAGTTTAAAAAATAATTTATCCCAAGCGAACGCTACAAATCCTATTTCATATCATAATTTAGCCGAATAATCATTAAGTAGAACGGAAATTGTGATTTAATACTTTAGATAGAAAATCAGAAAATATTTATCCACATTTAAGATTAAAAAGAGGATTAATAAATACAGTAGGAAAAATAGATAAATGGCTTTTTGGAACTCTAGATTCAGATGATGAAGAAAGATATGATAATGCTATAAAGGTTTTACAACAAAATTAAAAACACATAATTCATGAAGTAAATTTACAAATATCACTACATAAAAAATTAATTGATCATTATAATAAATCGATTACGACTCTATGGAATAATCAACAGAAACTTTCTGACAATTTAGAGAAATTTCACATTTCGATAGAAAATAAAATAATAACTTTGAATAATATTATAACATTTCACAGTACAATATCACAGATTAATCTGGACTGTCAAAGTTTGATTACATTAAATAATAATATTGAAAACGCCATAACATTTTTAAAATTAAATACGATTCATAGTTCAGTAATATCTAGTCAAGAAATTTTAGAAATGATGAAATACTTAAGTACTATTTATAATGAAGAACAAATCCCAAAATTTTCCATTTACATCCTATAATCCAAAATCATACAATATTTATCCCTCCTCAACCTTACTTGGCCAGAAGTCAAGAAGAAGTTAATTTTATTAAAGAAGAATGTCCGGCATTAGAAGAGAAATATTATTGTAAAGAAACATTTAAGTTAAAAGACAATTGTACTATTGAATTGTTAAACGGACGCTCTGCCGAAAATTGTGTTGTTAGTTAAATAAATAAATCTTCAAGAAACTATATTAGAACAAGTAACAAATAACGAACTTTTAGTAATTCCAAATTCAGAAACTGAAGTGATTTCTAAATTTGTTTCGGACCGTTATTTGAAAATAAGTTATCCATCAATTATAAAAATTCCAAAGAACTGTAGTATTCAAATAGAAAGTGAAATTTTTTCAACCAACATACAAATTAAAAAAGGAAAATCGATAATATTACCGAAATTAAACTTCAAATTTTTAAATAATCAAATTTATAAATCTCCAACCAACATAGATTTTGACAAATTATATAAAATAAATAAAATTGCTAGAAATATAAAACCAATTCATGAAATTTATAATCCGCAAATCCATGTATCAATTGGACTATTTACTATAATAATAATAATAATTTGTGTAATTTTCATAACATTATGATTAATTCGTAAATATAAAAGTAAATTTGTAAGAAAACAGAAATTTGAAGAAAAGAAGAAAGAAAACATCGAATTAGAAGAAAGAAGACAACAAGATATGAAAAATAACTCCGTCATTTTTCATTCTTAGGGATGGAGGAGTTACATGGAGAAAATTCTAGAAGGACATTTATATAAAACGCAATTGTATTAAATATCATAAACACTAAATACAAATATTTGTAAACAACTTGGCAATGAATATATGTATCGTTCTTGAAAATATAGTTCATTCAATGAATATCAGTTAGTTCGCTTGAGATTAATTGTATTCATTCAATTATTGTAAAATAAATTTTTAAAAATAATTTTCGAAAACCGAAAAGTATAATTCCCGTCCGTTGTATTTGTGATAAGACCCGTTGATCGAGTTTCTTATCGCCAAACAATATGGACAACGACCGTTCTCTTTGCTAGTCTTTCGCTGGGTACCAAACTTTTGTTCATTACTCCTTTCAGTACTATTAATTCAAAGGTCGAGTACAATGGTGACGGCGCGTACAGGAGGTGGTTGATCTGAAACATACATCAGCGAAGATTGTCTACGAAAAATAATAATTCTCGTAGACATATCGGATTATAGGAGACGCCGGATTATTGGGGGTCTTCTTGTTAAAATTCGTGGAACGATTGGAAGGATATGTATTTATATATCTTAAAAATTTGTTATCTATGTATCAGTAGTACTTACAAATATAATAAAAGTAGAAACATTTTCTCATTTTTAATTAACATTCTGTTTTGGTTTTACATAATAATTCGCTTTTACAAAAGGCATTTTACTGACTTTAGCTTCGTACAATTTATCTCTAATTTTTAAACTAACTTTAGTACCAATTTTACTATAATCAGTTGATACATAACCCATTGCAATGTTTTTTCCCAAACTTGGAGACGGACAACCAGATGTTACTTCTCCTAATTCTTTTCCGTCTACAGAAAAAATTATAGCTCCTTGTCTAGCTGGCGGACCCGACGAAGACAATAAACCTATGAAATATTTTATACAATTATATATGTTCAAAGCATATTTGTCATGTGAAATTACCTATTCTTTTGATTGGTGATGTTTTCTGAATCTCCTCGAGAATTATATCCGCCCCTGGAAAGTTTCTCATTTCCCGTCTTCTTTTTGCCACAAGCCATGTTAATGCAGCCTGAATAGGTGTTGTTGTTTCAGTTATATCGTTACCATAAAGACACAAACCTGCTTCCATTCTAAAAATATTGGAATACCAATAAGTCCAAGCATAAATAATTAAATGTCGATATCTCTTATGCACCAAAGGGGTAAGTATTGATTGAAAATTAACCAAAATAGATGTTTTCATTAACACTGCTGCTGGCAGACGACTAATGTAATCAGATGATGACGTGTTTAAAAATTTTTTCACACAGTGAGCCTCAAAAATATTTATATAAATATGGAAAATTTTTTCTTAAACTTTATAACAATAATTCTTTGTAATAAAAATATCTGCTTATTCTGAAAATAAAGAGTCAAGTAGTGAAGACACAAATAATGGTTGTCATATGAGGAAATTTGTATTTTTATATTTTAGATGCCAAATAAAAAATATAAATATAAAACAATACATTAACTTTTACTTTCTTCTGGTTAATTTTCAGTGTCAGTATCGTCATATTTTAATTAATCCAGTTCTTTACTAATATTTAGAAATAGAAATTTGTGAGGAGTTAAAAACAGTGAAAACAGACAGTAACCAACAGGTTCATCGGTTATCATCATTTTTATAAACTAACCATAGTGCTTAAATCACTCAGGGTTGCAAATATTGCAACGCACTGGTGATGACTTAACAATCCTTGTTTACGATTTCAATAAAAAAATTGCACGAATTTATTATATCCGAAAATCATCTGATATTGAATAATGTAGTGTTACAAAATCGTACTCTATAATGCACCCGTGACATTTGAATGTCTTTTGGAAAACGTTTTGAGAGGATTATTTTGGAAAACAAGCCTGATCTATTTGGGAAACACATTTCATGAGCACCTGAAGAATTTAGAAGGTGTATAGTGATCAATGAAGGAGTGGCGGTGTACCCAAAATCTATTCGGCGATGGCCGCAACCAATCTACAAACATCAAGTTAGGAGTTTCCTTGGACTTATTTGGAGATATCGCCAGGCCACTAACTCGTGTCACAGGAAAAATGCTTTGCACTGGGATGAAGACTCAAACAGCGTTCGAGACCTTGAAGAGACATTTAACCACGGCGCCGATATTAGGATGTCCATTACCAGAGTGGGACTTCATTCTTGACACTGATGCAAGCAACGTAGAAATTGAAAAAGTTCTCTCGAAATCGGAACGAAACTATTGCGCCACGAGAAGACAACTTTTGGCGGTAGTTTAATCCGTGGAACACTTTTGCCAGTATCGGAAGTAGCGGAAAGAAGGTCTTAATCCGAATTGACCATACAGCCTCAAGTGGTTGATGCAGTTCAAGATCGCAAGTTGGATTGAGTACATTTTTGATATCGAACATCGAGCTGGTGTCTGTTAGGGAGGCGGCATTTCGGCAGACGACGTGGTCAGTTCCCACTTCAACAAGGCGAAATCTAAGGAAGCTGTAGTTTCAAGAGTGGTTAGTAAAGAATAGTGACCAAAAAGGATCAATAGAATGATCACCTAAAAATAATTATGCAATGGAAGTGACAAGAAGTGACAAGATTGTCAGCGACACGAAAGACATACTGGGCTCAGTTGGACAATCTTGTGCTAGAAGACGAATTTTTGAAAAAAAAGTGACGGTTCCTAGAATAGAAAACAACTTTTACGTATGCGATAAAGTCTTCCTCTTATGAGAATATTTTTTAGGAAACAGAAAAAAATAGCAGGGAACCAGATCTGGTCAAACAATTCAAAGTGCAATTCGTCTGTTTTAACTATTGCAATTACAGTGATATGAAAACGTCCTAATGGAAAAGTACTCTATCTTCATCTTATGATACAATGATACGTAATACTCTTCTGTTACTGTTTTACCTTCTTCAATATAGTTTATGAACACAATCCCATGATTATTCCAACGGTCGCCATCACTTTTCTGTCTGATGAAACAGTCTTAGCTTTCATCGGAACATGTTCACCCTTTGCAATCCACTTTTTTTTTCGTTTCAGGTGTGTAGTGATGGTTTCATTTGTAGTTATGATTCGAAGTGAAAAAATGCTTCATATTGCCTATACTACGTCAATAACTCTTGGGAAATGTTTAAATTGGGCCAAACGCGGCACTTAACGTTTAGATAGTCACGCATGTATAATTTTTCAGTCAATATTTGACAAATGCGTTCTTTTGATATACCTATTGCCTCTTCTATGACTGTAACCTTAATCCAACGGTCATCCAGTACCATTTGTTGAACTTTTTCGAGAAAATTGCGTGTTGTCGCAGTACTAGGCCGTCCCAAGCACTGATAAGGCCAGGTGTGAATTCAGTTGCCCAAAATTTTACGGTTATACTAGTCTTCGTAGACAATATCCAACTCCTCTGTTATTTGCGTAGGCGTATTATCTTTTTAAAACAAATATTTAAAAACAACTTATTATATTTCGCAATGATTTTGTTATACGATCGTCTATAAGAAATTAAGCCACGAAAATGGATGAAATTTTGGTGAGAATCTGTCAAGCCATGCGCAAATATATTCTCCAATTTATACTGATAACTGTTCATATCTTCAGATTGAGGTCGAAAACTTCTCAAACAATCTTTCTATTCTATCAGCTTTTGTATTTTTTAATTCATTTCAGATTCGGCCCATCGTCATCATAATTGTTTAACATAGTGATTTTGGCAATGTTCTTTTCCAACAGTAACAGCTTCTGCGAGATTTTCTTCAGTATCTAAAGCTGTCTGCATCTTTATTTTTCATGAGAATATCATTGAAGAATTCATTTTCGTCCGTGGGTGGTCTCAAACTGTGGCTATTGAAACAAAATATTTTTATTAATTTCCGAAGAATGTTAGTCTAATTTATTCATAAAAATAGACACAAAATCCAGAACAGCAGCTATACTTATAACTTTCCTTGATCTCATCATAGATTTTATTCAATGCTCGTACTAGAGAAATAAAGTCAGATATACATGTTATTAGAAACATGAAGCGATATCGAATCTTTGATTCAATCAAGTCTTTCCAACATATGATAGCAATAATTCCAGCGTATTGGTCTTGGAAAAAGTTTAAAACTTTTTGTGTTCAACTTTTTTATTAGTTTTTGCTTTACTATTGTGGAATGGTTGGATGTCATGCAATTTTTTTATCTTTTGCGAGTTACCAGGGGCCTAACAACTTTTTTGATGACTTCAGTAACCACCGAATTTAACAGAAAATTTTTAATAATATCTATCATTTTACATGTTAAAGATAACAATGAAACTTCTAATGACGAGTGTGACTAGATTCTGATGTGAAGGAAACCATCAAAATCTTTTTCATTTTCGATAACATTTTATCGTAAATCTCGCCGAAAACAAGTTCCTTAAAATGATTTATCTATTGCCGATTTGTGACTCGTTTCTTACGGGAATACATCACAAATTCTACACTTCGTACATTCACAATTTTTTATATTGAAATAATTGCAAATTAAACTACAAAACTTTGCAGACATTATTTTAACTCTTGTAACAAAAACAAACGCAAATATCATCTAAGCAGCTTAGTGTCAAATGATAAAAAAATGTAAAGGAAGTCAGACATGTTCTGCCTGTCGTTGCGGCGAGCACGACATTAACTATCGTTTCAAGGTCACGCGTGCCGACACCGATTGAATTAGAATATAGAGATCCGTATCCATGGATCACAAACATAAATATCAAAAAAGCCGTGAGCAGCAGAGCTCCATCACGAAAGTCGAATTTTTCGTCGAATGAAGAATTTAACTAATACACAAACAATCTTTCCAAAAAATGAATTTCTTGGTAAGTAAAAATAACCACCCTAGCAACGATCATACTCGTAATATTCATTAAATAGGAGGCGGTCCAGTTCAACAATTACAACGAGCAAAATGATTTCGGGCGTTTTGTGCTAGAAGAACTGAAGAAGAAAACTTTGAACTTGAGAAAGACAATTCTTCAACATCACCCCTACTTGCATGCGAAGTTCGAACCCTCTAGTTAAACATTTTCTGGCCAAAAAATAAAAATATAACAAAAATTACCATAAAATGGAGAGGGGTGGAGATGGAAAGTTTCGACCTTAGACAGGAAATCATCTCGCAAATAATTGAACCTACATGTGAAATTTCATTTTTCAGTCGCTTTTCGTTTGACCTGCAGAGGTGAGCAAAGGTCAAAAATCACTTTTTTTGCGCTGCAACCCCTCGAAATATTCATTTGTTTTCAACCAAACTCTAATAACATCAATCCGCCGCCAAAAAAGCCATGTATGCTAATTTTGAACCAAATCGGACCCATAGCAATATATATATAATTATATAGTATATAATTATATAATTAAGAAAATATAAAAATAGATATGTTGTTGTTTTAGGTACTATTATATTATTAATATTCAATACATAATATATGTTCATTAAAATTTCATTTTGTTTCAGGGTGACACAAAGCTCCAAGCAAAGGACTTTGAAGGAAGGATTTATTATGTAATACATGAATTCATATTACTTTTAGAATTCCTATTCGATACTTTAAAGAGACTCTAAAGGAAAACCATTTAACCAGGTAGACTGAGCATCAAATATTATAACTGTATACCTACTCTTACTAGCCTTTTACAATTTATTTCAGAACGAACATATTAATTAAAATTGTAAATCTTATTTCAACTGAATAACAAAGGAATATAACTTTTCGAATAATTTTTTCATATGTTTCCTGAATATTCAGATCAGTATCCGCGAATATACATTTTTCAAGATCCAGTATATCAATAATTCGAATAACTATTGACGAGAGAGAAAAGTATACTTGGAGCATTTTGAACAAAACATAGCAAGTTACAGATATAATTTGAATTGAACTTGGAATAATTTTGAATTTCACATTATCTTCATCTCTGCTTTTTATTCGCTTCCGAAATAATGGCAGTATGGATACCCTGTATAATTTGTTTACAAATTGTTTGATTATATATTAAAAATCACAGGAATGTGTTAAGAGCAACAAGTTATAAATAATATCAAATTGCCGATTTCCACTATACATTAACGTGATTGATGAATTACCTTAACGAATCTCTCACTCCAAGTCCGGCTAATTTTACGCAATTATTTTCTAATAAAACCTTCGCAACATTCACACTATAAGATGCAGGAATCGATATTTCAAAACCATCTTCGCCGGTGTATCCACATCTAAAAAATTAGAAATAATCTTTAAACTCGTAGGCTGGATCATAGACGGCGCTACCAGTATTGAATTCAGATGATTTTTATTAAGTACTAACTTTCAAAAGTAAATATATGAAATGCCGTATTATTAGTTTGTAATATATAACATTTTTATGAAGCAAAAATAGATAGAAATTAATTTTGTGTATTAATATAGCATTGCTTTTTGGCAAAAATGTACTATTGAAGCCAAGACTTGAGTTGGCATGAACATTATTATGGTTTGCTAAGTTAAAGCGATGCGCAAAAAGTACCGAAGATGAATCATCAATGGATGCCTCAAAGAGTCACCGATAAAAACATCAAAAAAGTCACACAATAATTTTGGATAATCGTAAACTGAAACTAACTTAGATAACTGAGATTCTATACATATCAAAGGGACGTTTTGGAAAAACGATGGTGAAATTCCATGAATTGGGCTTCGAATTGCTTCCGTATACACCGTATTCTCCAGATCTAGTCTCTAGCAACTTTTTTCTGTTCTCAGAACTCAAGATAATAGTCGCTATAGAAATTGTGCACCGATAAAGAGATTATCACCGAAACTAAACCCTATTTTAATGTTAAAGACATCCAAATAACCGATTTAATGGTTATATCGCCGTCGATGGCGTCTATTTTGAAAAATAAAAAAAAAATTCTATTAAAAAAGATTTTCTCTATGCTAGCTTATGAACTTTTCAGTTCACCTGGTAGTCATCACAAAATTTGCCGAAATTTTTTAACGAGTTAAGAATAGTGTGATTTCAGTGAAAGTAACGTTTTTCGTGCATATTTTTTCGTCTCAAAAGATATACAAAACTAGAATTGGCACGTCAAGAAACATGTCTATTAGTTTCGAAGTTATGAGCAAAAAACCATTATTAATAAACAAATTATTATTGAAACCTAATTATGTTCCACAGCTTCACAAATAACGTGTACGAAATCTGGACTAAGTCAAGGAATCTAAACTAAATTTTTTTACAGATTAAAGTTCTCTTATGCTCTATAAATATACAGTGTGTGTGGAACAGCCAATTAGAATAAATTCGTTAATAAATAAATAAGAAAGCTATGGCACGTGGATTTGTATTTTTAAATGAGCATTTTATCAAAGAAAAATTACAAGGTGTGTAATATGACAGTGGCTAATACCAACTTTTTATTGTAGCGGGTGTCCCAATAAGAATGGCTCTCGGACATATATCGGCAACCGTTTATGGTACAGCTTCGGAAAAAAAATCATAACAAATGTGACCTCGAGAAAAACCTGAAAATTATTTACAGAGTTGTAGGTCCACCGCCAGAGGACGTAATTAGACACCAAAAATTATAACATGAATAATTTACAAATTTTGCCTAATTAAGATACATTTAAACTATGATTATCGTATTCTTCAAGAAATTCAGCGTATATTTGATTTTGCAAGTTTTAGTCTATCTCTTCAAATAAGAGGTGGGGAGAAGCGGGAACTTTAATATGAAAAAACGCCTGTAAGTCCAGTTCTACTTAACCTATCTATGCAAACTTAGTCTTTTTGAAGAGAATTCCTTTCTACCAATGTGAGAGTTATAATTCGAAGCAACTTAATGAGTAACGTATACGCTAGAAGGCGCTATTTATTTATTTTCTTAAATCTAGCTATCCTTGAGAAATGTTAAATGGAAACATGCAGTTTTAATTAAGGAATATAAAAGTAGATCAAATTAGCAACAGAATAGCGAAAACTGCATGTCGATATCTTTTTCGTATTACGAGATATCCTAAGAAATGTGTAAATTTTAAGCATTTTCCTTAAACATAAATTACTCCGGGTTGACTGATCGGATTTTTTTTGACTCCTCAAAATTGTCTTTCCTTATTGTATTAATATTAGTTCCAATTATTACGTCAATATTACTCAGCTGTCACCGGGAAACTGCGTTATGGAAGTTAAAATAGAAATATAACTTAAGGTACCTCTCTAGTGACGACCTAAATGTTCAAATTGTCGCCCATCATTTTCGACACAAGCTTTTATTCTTTGAAGAGTATATTGAACAGCAGTCTCAATTTCTGCTCCCGAAATACTCTGAATGGCGTTTCGTATTCTCTCGATCATGTTATCTCTAGTGGTGAGTCTAATTGCACAAAAAAGGTCTTTAATCCGGCCCCAGAGATGAAAATCTAAGACGGTTAAATCTGGTAACCTGGCTGGCCAAAAAAATAGGCCTCCACTCTTATCCACCTATCAGGGTAAGCATTATCTAAAAATTCTCTAACTTGTCTGGAGAAATGCGCCTGACACCCGTCGTGCTGAAACGACATAAACCTACGAGTTGCTAATGATATATCTTCTAGAAGAAGTGGTAATTCATACCTTATAAAATTTAGATAGCGTTCCCCGTTAATTGCGTTGTCAAAAATAAAAGGTCCAATTATCTGACCATCTACAATACCATACCATACATTCACCGACCATCGCCCCTGATACTGAACTTCTTCCATCCAGCGTGGATTATTCTAAATGTAGCTTTGTCTGACCACAAAATACGTGACAGTAATTGAGGGTCGTCACATACCATATGTAGTAACCAGTTGCAAGAATCCAACCTTCTGTCGTAATCACGATCAACCAATTGATGATGCAGTACTATATGATATGGATGAAATATAAAAGACATATAATGTCCTATTAAATATCTAATAAAATGATTAATAAATTATTATGTTAACATATAACCATACCCACAAATAATATTCAGTAAATGCCTATCATATCAAATGCTTCTTCGTTTGTAAGAATCATCTTAGATATAATTTTAAGTAAATTTTATATCGAATTTAATGCACACAAATCTCAATGACACGTAAATGAACAAATTACTAGGTTTATCAATTTGACACAAGACATATTTATATATTTCCATTTTAACTTCCATAACGCAGTTTCCCGGTGACAGCATGAGTAATATTGACATAATAATTGGAACTATTATTACCTAATAGAATAAGTAAAGACAATTTTGAGGAGTCAAAAAAAGTTAAAATCCGTTCAGTCAACCCGGAGTAATTTATGTTTAAGGAAAATACTTAAAATTTACACATTTCTTAGCAGACGTAAGAAGTGTCATTGTCGTTTGAATTTCGTTTATTGTTCGAAATAATAAAGAAAAATGGTTCATTTAACAGAAATGCACAAAATTATAATTCTACAACTTTTTGGTTATGAAGATAAGACACGGATAGAAATGGAAGTTGCCACCTATAACACAAGGAACAAATAGAAAAGCAATTTCACGAGCTTGATCATGTAAGATAGATAAAAAGTAACTGCTAATGCAATACGAGTAAGTGATGATGCTTGAGTTTGAAGAAAACCCATTGAGAGATACACATTTCTGCGGCTAGGACTGATTACACTAATTTACAAAATTCACCTATTTGTCTGTTGCTGCGAATTGTGTGGTTGACTTGGATTTGTCAAATCTGGCGTCAACATTTTTTTAACGAGTTACTTTGCTATTGATCTTTATCATTTGAGGATATATAAGAATCCACAACAGGCTTATTTCACTGTGTTAGGTTAGGTGCATTATGAGTACTTCCAAAAGAAGTTGTTTAAATAGTCCAGATCATTTTTGCTATATATGCGGAGAAAATGTGTATAAAGATTATATCAGAGTTGGAGTAAAATATCTATTTTGAGTATTTTGGGATGCTTTTGGATTAGAATAAGAAATCTTGACGATTAATTTCTATTTGAAAATCTTTGAAGCAGATCATAAGAAACTGGTCTAGAAAGTCTAGAAAAAAATATAGTCCAGAACTCATTAATTTCTCGTGACAAAATTGTCCCTCCATCATTACATACAAAACTGGGCATTTGAAACTTTATTAAATCACTATACAAAGATGAAAACTGCTTCTTTTACAATTGCCAAGATTTCCTTAGCTCACTATGGAAAAGCGATATTTTTGATGGATCCCAAATTAGACAACCTACGGAAGATATTGAATTTAGAATTTCTAAAACTGAGTTATAACTACAGGCTTCGACAGCTTTCGTCTCTGTAATGCAGAACATTCTTGAAAATAAGAATTCTGAAAATTATCTTGTAGAAGACCTTCTGCTACAATTAAAAAAGATGGGATGTAATACGAGAACGAGCATAAAACTTCACTTACTCTATAGTAACCTGGATAGGTTTTCAGAAAATTTAGGAGATATGAGGAAAAGCACATAGAGCGTATGAAAAAGGAATTACGCGATATGGAAGAGCGCTACCAGGATTTCTGGGATACGAATAAGATGTCTGAATATTATCATTTTCCAAAGTCTACACATTAAAACTCAATGATGAATTTAATGGAAATATTATATTTGTCTAGCCTTCACCAATATCTAAGCCAATCTAATATGTCTAGCGTAATTTTGGACGAAATGGACATAGGTTCCTCTAATAACTGATTCAATTGAAGGATAAAAAGATATGCAAGAAAAACGTTATTTTTACTAAAATCACACCCTTCTTACCTCGTTAAACAATTTTCCCCAACAAATTCATTGATCGGGGTATCTTATTCTAAATTAATTTTGCCCTTGGGTCAAGTAAAATCAGCTACCAAAAGAGAGATGCTCACAACTCCTATGGGACTATCTTGTATGAATATAAATGTGCAATATGCTCTAACAATTACTCTTTGCTAAAGACAAGATTCTTTCTATCAAATAGCTGGTAATGGAAGATGGAGAGCAAGTAAATGTTTTTCTCCCATAGGGGGAAAACGTAATACTGCATACTGCAAATTGTTGCAACGTATTTTCTAGTACCCAACCAATCAATTCCTCCTATGCAATGCCGTTAAAATTGTTGACAGATCCGAAATAAAGTTATATGATTGCTACCTAAAATTGTTACAACAAATTATTTTTACATTAAAACTTACCCCTCATTAGAATGTATTTAATCATGTCTTCGCAACAGCGAAAATATGAATAAAATAACTACCCCATACTGGGAGATGAAATTCATATGGTTACTTCTGCGGATTCTTTTCGCTTGACGACAGAAAATTTTTTTCTACTCAAAGATCTCGGCAAGACAGTGCAAAGTTGATTTTTCTTTACTAAAGTAAAGGGGTTGGCAAGTACAGAAATTACAGAATCCCTTATTTTAATGCTGTACGGAGGTTTTCTGGGAAATTCAGGATCTCCAGATGTCAGCACATATCAATGTAAATTCGGAAATATATTTACGTATGCGTTGAGAGAAATTTCAGTCATTTCCAACGCTTAGTTTCTGTTTGAAAATCGTAAGTAAATCGTTCTGAAGATTTTGCCTGAAAGTCGGAAAAAATGAGTATCGAGCTGTTGAATATTTGTTTTTAGAAGGAAATACGCATACGCAAATGGTTAAGCACTCTGTACGGATACTATGGACCATTATTTACGAATGTGAACTTTGAGCAGCTTATCGACCATCGGATTAAGATTAGAAAGATATAAGAAGCAGAATAACAAAAGTGTACATTTGACATATACTTACTGAAGGATATGCATACGTAAGCCATCCCCGCATTGGATGCCGCTTTTGCTCACATTGGATCATCCAAATAAATTTTTCTCAGGCCTTATTAATGCGATTGAAGCATAATCAGTCAGATTTTTTTAGTTGAAACAGGAGAGTATTACGCATCATTGCTTGATAGTGTAAATAGAGAAATTACAAAAAAGCGAGCACACTTTTAAATAAAGTACTTCTTTAGACGACGCCATCTGAAAGGTGTTCGTTCTGTATACATTTACATACCGAAAGTTGCGTTTTGTCTAAATTTATGGATAACAATGCGATGAAGAGTTACTCGAATCCATGCCACCTGATCTCACCGAAGAAAGCAGTACGAACTCGATATGAAGTGGTGTCACCAGAAAAAATTATAAATAAATGGTTTCTAATTATCTATTATTTATTTTCTTTCCTCAATGTAATTGAAAAAGTTTTGGATCTTATGCGTCGTGTAACAAATATTCTGTACGCCGCGGCTGAAATACTTTGTTGGACACGTCTGTTACTCGCGTTGCTTTGCTCGTCTCGCAATTTTCAGACTCGTTCAACAAAGTAGCACTTTCAGTCCTTGGCATACAAATAACTATTTTATCAGTAAAACCTTTCAACACTTTGGTTATAGCTATGGCTAAAATTTAGAAATTTTTTGAATTGGTTAACCATTCACCGTATTCAATACATCTGGACACCAACAATTTTTCCTGTTTTATAACCTTAAAGAAGACAGATTTCATCAGACGAGGACGTTATACATACGTAAACGCCTATTTTGAGGAAAACGACGCGACGCGAACTATGATTAATTGGAAGTGTTAAAAGTGTTAGAGCACCATGGAAAAAAATGAACTTGAAAGGAGACTGCGTTTTAAAATAAAAATGGAAAAAAATATTGTTTATTTGTTGGTTCGGACACATTTTCAGACAATCCTCGAATATTGTTTTAAAAAATAATCGCCGAATGACGCATACTTTAGTTTGGGGTAGTCACTTTAGTCATGTGAATTGTGAAAATCATTTGAGGGAATCGACTATTAGCAACGAGCAAAATACATTACAATAAGTTTCAGTAAGCAACCCTTTAGTTTTCACCTTTTATGAGGTGGGTCATGTTTAACGGCAAAGTATAGGGGGAATCGATTAGCTACGTCCAAGGAAATACGTTGATCAATTTGCAGAGCCTGGTCGGCTCCTATTTTGTAGAAAGCTGTGTTTAGCAATAAGTAACCATTGTTTGAGCATCACTCCATTTTTTTTCTGTAAACGTGCTCTCTTAGTCAAAGTAGAGTAAAAAGTATAAATTTAAGTATAAAAAATACCTCGTAATCCTGCAATCTTTTACATCGGTCACTGTTGCTGTAGTAGTATTCATAAAATATAAATTTGACAGGTCAACTTCAGTGAGATTTTGTAATGCTTCGGCTGCTTTAGGACCTTGCAGAGCCAATAAGCTTCTTTCTTTGGGATCGAAAAATTTTATTTTTATGTCGGTATCCAAATTTGACCGTTTATATTTTTCCTTAAACAAAAATTGTTCTAATTGTTTCAAATATATATTTATATCCTACAAAATACTCGAAAATTTTATTACTTTCAAGTGTGACGTGATTGAATACATAAAATAAGAGTTCTAAGAATATTACTAAAACGTCATAATGATTTGTTTAACAAAAAAACGTCAACACTACATCACCACATCTGTCGATAGCTTTTAATATATAAAATAATTGTATTATATTTCGGGATATTTCAGACTAGAAAAAACACCAACTATATTTGCCGAAACACCTTCTCGTTCTTACGTGAGATTTATGTTATTAGGTTTGACCTCCACACGCAATTAATGATGCTCCCGATTAAGGGTTACCCACTTTCTACTCTACTTAAGGGACAGATACGAGATTGACACTGAAAACTATTTTTTTAAGATAGGAAAATCAGGAAAATGAAAAAAATGTAATTTACAGATCAAACACCTGACTATTATTTATTGTTGCTAATATTGGCAATTCTTATTATGTGAACAGACCCACTAACTGTCAATTAACTACAAGTATCATATGGTTATGCCGAACTTGTGAAGTCGTTTTATCTGCAACATATTTTTGTCATTCAAGTCTGCTCTATCTCAATACAAAAACCTTTATATAAACCGGTCGTTTTACCGGATTAATAACACTTAATACACGTTCACGTTACAACTGTTGTACTTACAGGTTCCGTTTCCATACCTTTCTTTTCACACGTCCAAATTAATAAAAACACTCTTTCTGTCGAAGCAGGACGTCTTATCGGAATAATTCATTATATTTGTTTTATTTCCTAATATATCTCACAGGAGGATCGAGAACTTCTATTGGTACTTTGAGCTAATTATTTGTTTTCTAAGTGGTAGGCTGCTAGCCTGGCCCCTCAACCCTCCTCTTCTTTCCGGTCCTGGGACCGGCAACAATGACACTAGGCTACTCATACCTCCCAGAAGCACTGCAGGCAGAGGTACTTACATATTAGTTGAATTTCAGACAATAGATTGGTAAAAATAGCAAAGGATAAATATCCAATTGGAGCAGGGTGTAGAAGTTGACCATAAAAGAGTTGAAGTGACAATCTAAACTATTATGGAAGAAAGAAGAAGAAAGTGAATGGAGACAATGTGGAACAGAACTTCTCAATGCTTGACTTTTTGTGGACAATTGACAAAGCGGGAAGTACATAAAAAAGCCGGACTCTCCCGTTTATTCCGGAACGGTTAGTAACCTTAGCACAGTTACTCTTATAAATATATTTTTTGGAAGAAAATTAAAACGTATTAAAAAAACTTGTATGCTCGAGCTCATCTTGCACTAATTATTCCACGTTTATTGACTTTCCTAGTTTTTCGTCTAGTATGAACTTATTCATACTAGAAGTAATGTAAACCAAAACTGGCACGAAAGGTTTATGGCATATCCAAACAAGTATTTTGTCATATTCAAATACTGTTCATAGATAAACATCAGCAACTCATACTGAGAAAATTGGGAAGAATAAATATATTTTAAATAGAATACTGATTTGTATCCGTTTTATCGTGCATTTGCATTAGCTTTAACAGGTTATGACGAAACTAAGTCGATAAATAAAAGGATTGATAGATTTGAGCTCAAAACTATATAGGGAGCTTATAGAACATTTTAATAAGACAACAGTGTTTAAAGACATCCATAATGACCTTCTCGAATGCATACTTTATGTTTACCACGAAGAAGAAGTCGAGAATAAAGTGAAATAGTAATTATATTGCTATTAATACCGATGGAACTACAAATTTTTGCAACAAAATACAGCTTCTTATTGTTTTGCGCTATATTACTCTCCTGTAGAGACGTTAAGGGAATTCGTAAATCCAGTGGTTTGTAATGCTAACTCCCTAGATAATAGTATTTAAAAAAAATTATAGCCCCCATAAATAAATTGTCCAAAGTTAAGACGGTGCTGCAGTCATGAGTGTACATACTGGGAAATGTCACCCTTTGCCAACTAGAGACATTATTAGAAACTCTTGTGTTGAACAGCTCAAAAAACTGCTCAGAATCATCAATTTGTTGTTGGTTTTGGTTGAAACTTAGCAAACCACTTCTCAAAGGAGCAATGTCCGGATAAAGTTTATCGAATCAAGCATTGGATTCAATAGTATTTTTTGCTAAAAAGCAATGCTCTATTAACACACAAAATTAATTTTTTCAAACTAAAAAACGTTGCTCCACTCAAATGCTAACTAATTGTACGACAGCTATCAAATTTATACTCGTGACTTTGAAGATTGGACCTAACTGGAAATATGGTTTTAATTATAGTAACGCTATTTATGTGTCAGTTCACGAATTTTTCAGCTCACCTAATAGATTATTTGATTACATAGCGTATGTAGCTTAAGCTATTGGAGTAATTTAAATAATTTATAATGCTTTGCTAGAGCATTTATCAAAAAAATATTGACAGTGCTACAGAAGAAGTGCACATGAACTAAATGCCATCAGATGACATCTTTTACCAAGAAACGTTTTGTGTCGAATGCAGTATCTCCCGCTTTTGTAAAAGTAGAGCCGTAACTTTAATTCGCTTCAGAGTTGTTTTTTTGTTATATCTATGAATTCCTGATAAAAGATTTTTCAGCGTCAGTCTCGTTATTGAATAACAACGCTCCGTGAATGCCCACTTACTAAAGCTTTTAACATCAACTGTTGATCGTGTTGTTTCCTCGCAGCGTTTGATACTAGATAGAGATGATCGTCTGTAATTTTTGTAACAATGAGATCGTCTATAATACCTCCATTTTCATTTGTAAATATAGTAAGAGTTGCTCCGTTAATTTGAGTTCCTTGGATATCTGCTGTGCAAATGGTTTCTAGGAAGTCAATACATCTACTTCCTGGAAAAGATACAATTTTGAACAATGATAAACAATAATTATTTTGCATGCAGATTTTTTTAAAAATAAACGGTGAGACACTTTAATTGTATACTATATTTTATAATTTCATTAAGTTTTAAATTTTTAATTATTCAACTAGGTACTAATTGCTAGGTAAGGATTTTCCCAAAAACTGTGATAACTATTAATTTTCCGTTATTAGCATTAATATTACGAATGAGTATTAATATAACATTACGTAAATAATAACCTTACTACCGTAATTGAAATATGGAATATTGAATTTAGATCTACAGCAATTGAAAACGGTCTAACAGGCGTCAAGAAAAAATTGTATTGATAAAAAGAATGAACTAATATCATAATCAATCACCAAACAAAACAAATCCCATTTCCATATCTCCGCTTTGTTGAATGACATCCTACAAGGTAGATTCCGTTTGATTTTCGTTCCCAGTGTTAATTCGCTTCAAGAAGTAACTCTAAAAGTCAGTTTTCGGAATTGCGTACAGTAGCATAACTTTCATCTATTGATGGTTTTCTCCAATACTGAAGCAAACCTTGATATCAATTTTTTAGTCTAGGTTTCCAGTAATTTTAGTTTTAGTAAATGATATTTATTGTACACGCACGCCTCTCACTGAATAACAAGTTCAGTAGGTAACTTCGTACACCAACCTTATCCCACCAATTATCAAATTATTTCAGTGAATAAGGAATAAGTCATAAAAGAAATAACGCTTATCAAAATATAGCAGTTTAACCCAGAGTTACTTATGTCAATATATCGAACATTTAATAGTTAGAAATTCAGTTTATCTATCTTAGACAGTAGCGTAGCTAAGAGTGGAAGAAGTGGTCTCTTGCCCACAACCTCGCAATTAAATTTTTAAAAACTACTTACAAAATAATATCAAGCAGTACCAACTGTTTAGTTTAGTAATACTCGTAGATTTTGCTGCTAAGAATTGATTACAAATCCTTACTAGAGACCATTACTTTTCTTAATAATTAATGAATAAAACCTTTCTTTCAAACCTATAAGAATTTCAATATTTTCCCAGCATGCTTTTATATTTTTTCACTACGACGGTTGCTACTTACGTTTTGAGATATGGCAACACTGATGTGAATATGTGAAGTTCGACATTGTCTTCATAAAATTTGATATTTTTAATAGGGAACGTGTAGTCATACGAGTGCTATTTGAGTTGTTTACACATACCTTTACATTCAACTTGTTCACAAAATGGAATTAAATCGCGAACACTTTCATGTGATGATTTTCTACGAACTTCGACGTGTATTAAACCAACAGCATCGAACCGATCAACTTGCTTCGACTTCTAGTGATGAAGAGCCATCTCGAACCAGCGTGTTTAGCTAGTTTTCAGAATTCAATCGTGGGCGCACTTCGCTACAAGATGAACTTCGTGAAGGTCGTCCAAAATCGGCTGTTGTGCAAGAAACATTGATGCTGTGCTTAAACTAATAATACAAGATGGTCATATGACATTTGTTCGCGTTGGATGCCGCATAATTTGATAATCGTTTAAACAAAGCTTTTATCGATCGATAAGAAGAAATGCTGACAAAATTCAATCGCGATGCTTCAAAAGACGTCTATAAGATCGTGACAGGCGACGAATCATGGACTTATGTATATGAACCCGAAACTAAACAACAATCGAATGTATGGGTCTTCCAAGACAAGTGTAATCCAGCAAAAGTTGTTTACGCACGAAGGACTTGGCTGCCTATTTTTTCGGAATAACTGGACATCTCGCAACCGCTCCATTAGCGCTTGTTACGTTGAAGTCACATGTACCTCAATCGGAATGGAAAAAGTACTTCGACAATTGTTTCAAACGCACGCAAAAGTGTATTGATTTTGAAAAACAATAAAGCCATATCCAATTATAAATATTTGTTTTTAGTTGTCCATCTTATAACTTTAGTAGCAACCTTCGTATCATGAATAGGTATATTGTTTCAAAGCATGTTTTGCAAGATAGTTTTATTGTGTAAACTTTGGAAAGGAAGAAAAGGAGTTTCTATGATGCAAATTTGCACATGTTTATGTTAGTACACTCTACACTACTGATCTTAAATATGTGTCTTGTTGCAAAATCAGCCAACTCCTCAATTTTCAGATAAAAATATTAACAATGCACCTACCTTTTAGCTGGTCTTATCTCGTAGATCTTAATTTCTCTATTTAGTGCTTCATCATTCGATCAGTTATTGTGCACGTGCTCTGCCCTGTTTCAATGATTTGTAAATGTCACATATCGGAAATTCAAAATTGGCGATATTTGAAGGTGATTTTAGTGCCGAATATACTGTTCGTCTACAATCCATTAGTGTAGTTGCTATTTGCACTAATGCTATATTAAGTCTAATATTTTTGTTTGGATGAATTTTAGCTGGGATTGGATTGATCAAAAATATATTTCCATTAACACCAGATCATCCAGAAATATCATAGTACCTTGTTTTTTGAAATAATCCATTATTACCATATACTTGTTTTTGACCAAAATAAAGTTTTTTGGGTTGAATGTAGCTCGGAAATTCATTTTTCCTCTTAGAAATGAATTATTTGCAGTATCAATGACTATTGATTAGATATGGCTAACATTTTTTTCAGTATTATCAACCCTTTGTTAGAAATTTCTTAAATCGAATATTGGGCACGCATCACTATAGTGTATAGTAATAAATGTTGATAGAAGCATTCAGCGGTTTTTTGTATAAACATTGAAGACTCTCCCTATGGAATTACTCTGAAAGACTTTCGTCCACTTGAGTTTCATAAGTCCATTAATTTGTCTGGTCGGTTAACTTAAATCCGACTTCTTGAATGTCTCCACAGAAAAAATCAAAGCGGGTAAAATCAAGTGACCTAGGTGACCTCGTATTGATCCAATCCACCTTCGTGGTTATCCAAAAACCTTCAAACATGAAGATCATGTAAAAACTCTACTACAAATGACTGATCAATATTTGGTTGTAACGCAATTTCTGCTGTAGTTGTTTAAGGGCTATCTTCTAATGACCTGGCACCATCGCTTATTCCTAGACTTTTACACTGACATTTTGATATTTATGTGGTAGGTGAGCTGTTGATTGTTATAATTAGATTATTATCAAGGTCAGCTATATTTGAATAAAGACAAAAATTAAGTCGAAACGGGAATACTATTAATTAAATAGTGCATTGATCGGCCAAATCATACACTTTTTTCTAAAAATAATTATAGATATTCAATTTTTTGAAAGAACCTTATTTTTCCAAATATCTTTTGCTTAAGGAAATCATATTTTGGGAGTAGTCAAGGGATATTAAAATAAGTAAATTCTTGTTCACCCATAACCAAGTTAGTTTTTATATGGTTCCAGATTTCACGATCTGTTTTCTTATGTACTTTTGTGTAAAAAATATTTTCTCGTAATAATAACCGTAATGATACTAATTTTGATCTATATGATTTTTTATCGTAATAAAAATGTTGCAACGTAAATATTAAGAATATTTTATACTGATTGCACTTAGTTGGAATTTCTGGAGCCTTTTGGTGATATTCATACTGAACACACTATTTACACTACCACTACACTACAATTACACTGTCTTATGCGCGTCTTGATAACAAAGTTATCGTCATTACTTTACGCACTTCTACTAATTCCAGTGGAGTCAAAGAAAATTCGGAATCAAACATTTCTTACTGTATAGTATTGAAAATAACTCCTTCACAACCACCAAGCTTAAAATTTTTGAATCAAATCACAAAATTAAATTGACAGCTATTTGATTACTTAAAAGTATTCTTAGTGACGCAGGACTAATTGTCGCTAGTACAACATAGCCTACTAATTTCAAAATTTAAATTCCATATCGAGTTGCATATTGTAATAATATAATTTTTCAATATTAAATCATCGTTTTTCCCTTCATAGAAAAAAATGTATATTATACACGAGAAAAATACTAGATTTTAGCTTTCGAAGACAATACAATCTCCAGCTAAAATCAAGTACTTTTTTCCTTTGTATAATAAAAAAGTATATTTTACTTTAGTATTGAAAAATTGATTTTAGGTTAGAATGTAATGAGCTTAATGAATGTCTCAGTTTGTCATTCCATCATTCCAATATCAGCTCAATTTGCATTAAATTATATTTGCAAGAGGAAAGTTATTAACATTTTTTCTATTATTAATAATAAGCTACACAACGACTGCACATTATATACGTAAATGAGAAATGTATTGTAATGTTTTCTCAACTAAAAGTTATGTACTTCTTTTTATCCTAATACATAGGAGGAATTTGAAACAATTTTCTAATAATTAATTCATTTATACACTACACTTAGATCATATTACCTATTACTAATGTATATTCACATTTTATAATCTCCGAGTCTGGAACTCTCAATCTCCATGACAAATTTTAATTCGTTCCCCAAACTTTTGAAAATTCGGAACAAGTGATTTCATAACACAATTAATGATAAAAAGTTCCACGTATAGAATACTCTAATTTGTCAATTGCACAATCTTTTCAAATTGATGTTCAAATTTTAACAATAATAATATATTAAACAAAATTTATTGAAAATTATCATTAAATATACTTACCTCGAATTTCTGTTTGAAGCATATGAGATACATCAAACAAAGATGCATTTTTTCGTGTAAACAGATGGGAGTTTACCATACTGAAATCATTGTACATCACGGGAAGTAAATATCCTCCAAAATTAACTATCTTTCCACCATTTTCCACATGAAAATCATATAGAGCTGTCTTTTCACCCACGACATTCCCACTGAACGTTCTTCTTATTGCTTTTCTGTTTAGTTTATTAATTATTTTCACAGAAAACATCTTTATAATACAGAATATTCTTTGAAAGTAACGATGCTCCTCTTTAGTGCTGGAATAACAAAAAGATAAGAAGGTCAAATATATCGATAAATAAAGTATATATTTTTGTATCTGTGTTACAGAAGTGAAATATATTATAATTCTATTCGATATATGTAATTTGTTCAGTACCAAAATCGTTGAATACAGTGGCAGAATTATGTTAAATATTTTTTTTCTAATGAAAAATATTTCTGGACATTGTTAACCTGCGAAAATTTCTTTAGGTTTTTCTCTTTTAAACAATCCTATTACTTCTATATTCAAATGCAAATATTTCGTATTCTCCTATGAGCAATGGCAATAAATTTAAGAAAAAATTAAATTACTAGGACAGTAATTAACTTCTTTCATAAGTTCAAGACTGCTTTCTTATTTATAATTCTTAAACACGCGATTTCCTTGGTTATCGAAAGATTTTACTGACTGCTATTCAATATTCTGGTTTCTGTACGAGTTTCATTAGATTTTGGATGATAATCTTATGAAAGCCTGCATGGACTTTGATATTAAATTACAGGTGCAGGAGGAAAAAAGTACCCTAAAAGATATAGACACTACAAAACCCTTTATAAAATAATTTAATTGAAAAAAGCTTAAAAAATTTCTTAACCATTCTTGTTAATTCCCATATCTTCATTAGATGAAACCAATTCCAAAACCCCACCTCGCCACTCGTCGGTGATAAAGGTTTTCAGCGGTTTCCCTTTAACTAGGTGAACTCGTCACCAGTCAAACGGCTGACGACGGAATAATTCAACTGCAGCTTTACCCGCCCTTATACAGACCACCTACTTAATACACTCCAAAAGCTCTTTGGTTTATCGAGCCATTTTGTATTTTATTCTTTTCGCGCATTATAATGAGCGGATGTACAAACGCTGAGCGAGTGTCGCACGAAGAGAAACTATCTTAAAAGTCACCCCTATTCCAGTTTTCCAAAGAAAAAATTTTCTTACAAGTAGGCCATTCCTAAAATCCCATATAAAACTGTCCCTAACCTTTCTTAATAAAATTACCACGATGTTCTCTCTACGAAATATGCTCTTTAAATATTATTATAGGTGGCTTAAGTTAAGGTTTCAACACTTTTTTCTTTAGGCATTTGTGAGGCTTTTGTTATATGCAGTAAAGCTTTAATTGGCTCACATAAGTATAATTGTTGATTGTTTAATTAATATTTTGGTAGCCTAACTGTTTTAAATTATGACACATTTTTAATACTAGACCTTGATATAACTAACAAATTGCCAATTTTAAAATAAGAATTACCTTTTATTTATAGTAATATCAATACAATAATTGTATTAATTTTTTTTTCAATTACTTTATTTTTTATTTAATTACAATAACCGCCGCACTTTTAATTAACTGTCCACAATATATACTAATAATAAGTTAATGGAAGACTTCCATGGTTATCGCAATTGTTTAAATTAAGAATATATGAACATATTTTCGTGTATTAATGCAACTTTTGTCGAGAGAATTAAATCTCTAAGCCGTTCACATAACGATATACCCACAAATTACTATGCTTGGTATTCGCTGTGAGGGAAGGCATGGTAGGGGAAATTAAATCGACTGAAGCGTTCGCAGTGGTCACTTTGAGCATTACGGGAGGCTATTATAACCGAAATTATAAACAAATCCACGTTAAAATCTTTTGTTTGTTTTAATTATAATAAATTAAATAAAAATGGGTCACCAGAGTTATTGTGTAGTGAATTGTAAAAATACTAGCAGAAAAAGTAAGTGCAAATTTTATAAATTTCCAACCGCTACATGAAAAATAAATCAACGGAATCGGTGGATAGCTGCAATTAAAAGGTTTAAGTAAGTAGTACCATAACCTTATTGTTAACAAAAATAATAATTCGAAGTATTGTAGATTTTTGTAAAATTGTTAAGTTTAGTAGAAGTCAATCATTTTTCTAGAATTCTGTTATGAAAAAGTAAAACTAAAATTTATAAATGAATAAATTTTAATATTATAAAAAAGTAATGATTAAAAGAAAAATTAATTACAGTGATTTTTTTTTTATTTTGCCAACAGTTTAATTAATACTGTGATAAAATTAATAAAAAATATAATTTTTAACGTTGATAGATCACCGTGGATTCCCAAGGCATATGATTATATTTGTAGTGATCATTTTATTGGAGGTAAAAAATCAGATGAGGAGTTGAGTCCTAGCTACATTCCAACAATATTTCCTCCATATTACAGGTCTCGCAAAATAAATGAATTTTCTGCCGTGAACAGGTAAAAATGATATAGTAAAACTAGATCAATATTTATAACATAATAATAATTTCAGATACAAATACAAGCGTTTATTGAATCGGCGGATGAAAATAACATCACCTTCAAAATCAAGTTTCGAGCTCACTGTATTAGAAGAAATGATAAATGAATATGATAATCCTCTGATTGTTGACCAAGAGTGTCAAGTTGATTTTTATTCAAATTCTGATCTCAATTCTCAAACGTTTATTTGCACTCGGTATGTTACACATGATTTCTGTCATGTTGAAACTCAGACAGAAATAGTTGATGATACTAGGCCGATAAAAATAAATATTAGTAATAAAAAATTTATTAATAAAGAATGTGGTACTGATCAAAAAACTTTTGCTGATAAGGAAACTCTTCAATGGATTCGCATCGATCACAAAGGATCCCTAATTCCCTAATTTTGATTTTTTATTGACTAGAATATGTAAACCAACGTCACGAAAGTACATTGTATCGAAAAAGACCGACTATTAATTTTTTTAATGAAAATTAAGACTGAATTAACATTTTCGGCACTCGGTGTATTATTTAGTGTTCACAGAACAATTTCAACAATTTTTTTTGAGATCTTACAACATCTTGCTAGTGCGATAAGAAATTTAGTATTTTGGCTAGATATTGACGCAGTGCAAGAAACTATGCCTGATTGTTTCCTACCTGATTATAATAACACCAGGGTCATAATTGATTGCACTGAATTTCGAATAGATATTCCTACAAGTGTTGGTAATGATGTTTTTACGTACTCACAATACAAAAAGAATTTCACGGCCAAAGTTCTAATTGGCATACCTCCTGGAGGTTTTATATCCTTAAGATCTGACGTAGCTGGAGGACGGAAATCAGATTCTCAGCTTACAATAGAATCGGGGTTGTTGGATTTATTGGAAGATAATGACATTGTTTTGGCTGACAAAGGTTTTCCAGAAATTAGAACAGTGATTGACGCAAGTGGGAAGAAAGTGCAAATGGTTATGCCACCTTTTCTAGAGAAGAAAAGTGAATTTTCAACTCAACAGACATACAGTGTTGCAAGGGTTAGGATTCACGTTAAAAGAATTATGCGGTTAAGGACTTATCGTATATTGCATAAAATTCCACAACATATGTTGCACTGCATTGACAATATTTTGCATATTTGTTGTGTTGTGGTAAATTTACAGCCTTCAATTATTTCTGATAAAAAAGATCCTGAAAATGAGGGATAAAAACTATTTTATTACTCATGAAAATTGTTCATTAAGTACTTGTGATAATACAAACGAAAATTTGTAAGAAATTTTAAATTTATTGTACGCTTTTAATAAAATTAATAATTAAACTTATTGTAATAAACAGTTATATTCTTTTAAACTTGTTGATAACTAACAAATTAGTAACGAATAATAAAATTCTTTTAAATAGACATTATTGTAACACAAAATAACACTTTTTAGTTTTTAGTCACTTAATAAATATTGTTTTTTCAGTAACTAATTATAAAAATACTGTATTGACTTTTACACTATTATACATCATAGAAAATAAATTTTTATATTAAAATATTTGCAAGATCATTTCCAGTATAGCTTCGTTTTTCAGATGTACTTTCACCTTCTTTGTTACTAGTATCTGAATTATCAGAGACTTTATTAAAAAACTATCAAAGTTTCGTCGATGTTCCTCAGTTTCTCTCACATGTCCAGCAAGAACAACATTTTTACCCTTGGTCATAGTTTCTGGTTGAAATTTTATTTGATGGCTGAAATCCTGTTTTTATAATAATATCCATTTCTTTGGTCTAACTAAAAATAATGAAAAAATCAATTAATTAAGCAAATATTTCCTTATCCCATTGAAAAAACAGTTTAAAGCAACTTAACCTCAAATATGTTTGCTGCATTCTGTTATATATTTTATCATTATACATACTTGTGTTTTTGGCTTCTCAAGATAATTATAAAATTGTAGTAAGTATTAAATTGTCACATTTATTTTTGACGACTAATTTATTACTATTTATCATACTTTTTTTCCAAAATTTTTCTGTTTACTATTGAAAAACGTAATAAAACATGCTCTGACAGCCTCCCGTACTTCATATTCACTGTGGCGCTGCAGTCACACTCGGAGCGAATAAACTCTGAGAAATCTGAGACTTCTGTTAAATGTAGTGAACTTGACTTATTGAAGTTTTCTCTCCTATAGTACAACTAGTGAACGATAGATGGCAGATAGTACATCATTTATAATATCCATTCTAATTGTCAGGGCTGTTCAGAAACTATTCCAGATAGATTTTTATCGGAGTTTCCAATCATCACGTTCCATTTTCGAGGAAATTTGCTGCTCATAAGAGCTGATCGCATTTCTTACGATAATAACGGTCCTATCTGACATTTTGTTCAAAAATGTGTCATATTTATTTTGTAACAATATTTTTTACAACGGATCGAATGGAATAAACAATTATCTCTTATCATAAATCCGCTTGGAGCGCTCTCATACACCTTTCTATCTTCATTCTGAATACACTGTTTCACTACCACTACACCAACACTCACAATTACACTTTATGATGCGCGTTTCGATAACAAAGTTACCGTCTTCAGAGACTGAAGGTAAACTAAAGCCTATTAACTTCAATTATCTGTTTTATACTAAATTCTCCCACCAATAATCGTTGCCCTTAGTTTGTGTTGACGCCCTAAGATTATGTTTATTATGAAAGTAAGTTTAATTTTTTTTTTCGAAATAACAACTTATCAACGGCGAAGAATTAGTTCAATTTTGTCGTCAAATATTTATTAATAATCTTGCATTTGTAGTATTCAGAGTTTAAAGTTGAGCAAAAGCTTCAGATCTACAGGCAAAGAGAAGAAAATCGAAACCGAGCAAAAGAAAGGAAATGACTTTAAGTAAACTTCCTTCACTCACGTATTGGACTATTTTTCCACAAGGTTCCTCAATTGTCAGCCCACTATGTAAAGAAAAATTCCGCACAACTTTTTCTGCACAACACAATTATTGAAGCAAGTATTCCAGGGAGAATGAAAAAGTAATAATGAAAATCTCACTGCGGGAAGAAAATCATTTGAACGTTTATTTTATGAAAAAACCTCTCTATAAAAGCAGTTAAATAGACAATTATAAGTGTAAGAATCACATAAGGCTCGGAGTGAAAATTATTAAAATTATCCTATCTTTGAATGCTGGTGTTTAATTAATAAATGTGTTGTTACAACTTCATTATTTGTATATAGATCATGTTATAAAGTATAGGAAATTTCGTAATGGCCGATGTTCTCAATTTCTTCATAAAATACAGGAAACATTCATGTTTGACTGAAATTTTTTTAATGATTATATGAAGTCGAAGCTCCGCAAGTATATATCAACTTTGAGAGAAGACAGGAGAGGAGATTCAACAAATATTAGCGTTTCAACTATTTGACAATCTCGAATACTAGTCGGTTCAAATTAAACTTTGGGTAACAACATCTTCAGGAACTACATGGTTTGTTTTTTAATGGGATGGGGACATTTTCGTATAGGATATAGATAATTTTTGGAATGGCCACGATATTGGAAAACATTGCCTTTGCAAAAGGACTTCGAATTATTTAAACTTTTACTCTACTGCTTATTGTTTTTATAATAATAAAAACCATAATTAATTTTTGATATTAAAAAAATATACCTTACTCAATCCTACGGGTAATGATTCCAAGGGAAAAGCTGCTTAGTGCAATAATAATTAACAAAAATAATTATTGAAACTTTAAAAAATAATATAAAGTGAAAAATATATTAAAACAATTTTCTGCTCCTCCCGAAAACATAGTCCCTACGCAGATAGAAGGTACGACGGCAGCCTGAAAAGTTTCCAACCTAACAAAGAAACAAGCAAGACATTTTTTCCACGGCTGCTATTACGTTCAATGGAAATAAATTTCCTCCCATGAATTTATGGACATGAAATTTTTTCATTGTGTAAACCAAGTACTTTTCAACGAATTTCTACATAAGTTCATCCAAAAGAATAAGATTACAATATTTACTATGTTGATTGCTTTACCAGTGTGAAGTTAATTCAAAAGCAAGATTCGTTTGGCATAGCTTCCTGTTAGATATGTAGCTAAGTATTTGTGATCGTATCATTCCTTAATCTTTTTGATTCAAGATTATGTAGTAAGGAGAGTATATTTAACAAACAACACCAAAAACCCTCCTTATCATTTCTAAAATGTTCCAAATGTGATTGAGAAAGTCGCATACGAGTGCTTTGGTGAATACATTTTGCAGAGATCTTTCATCTTGAAAATCATATAGATTTGATACTAGTATCTCCATCTATGTGTCAACTTATGAACTTTTCAGCCATATGTATTTGTATCTATAGAAACTAGAAATTTTGTAAATTAACTACTATATAAAGCAAATTTCTAATTTTGTCCACTATCCTGATACAAATTTGACACTGTATGACGTGTCGACTTTCAATAACTGAGGAGCATACATGAATGTGTTGACTGATCTATATGTTAGAAACACTACAACAATGAACATTATAGCTTTAAGTGGCCTACAGAACTTATTGAGTAACTGGTAAAATGATTTCTAAGAGAACTAGCTTCACCTGTATCTAGGTTTGTGAGCTTGTTTGTAACTCTCCTTTGTGACTTACTACTGTTAGTATATCCCAACACTTCAATTGCTTTTTTGGCAAATTTTTTTTAAAAATTATCACTGCAATTTTTCTCTAAAAAAAAATGCAAAATAAATATAGGATAAAAAAATAAAAAACAAGTTTTCATACCTTATGAAACTAAAAAGTTAAAAATAATTTTTGAAATAAGCTTAAAACAATTATGAATGAAAATTACTAGCATTATTGTGAAAAAAGGTGTAGGGCGTCTTGTTTTATATTTCTCGCACATTGAGCGCTCGACGTTTTTTTTTTCTCAATAATACTAGTATTTTTCATTCATTGTTTCAAGCTTATTTTAAAAAAAATATTTCTAACTTTTTAGTTTGTTCTTTGAAAACGTGTTTTTTAGTTTTTTAAACTATATGGACAGTTCGTTCATGATGGTATGAATTGGTGATGAAAATGAGGTAAAGTTCACTGGAGAGGATCAGAAAAAAAATACCATGTTGTATTGAACAAAATATAATTTATTGATAATGATACAAAGATACATTATTAGCTACATAAATAATATACAGGTATTGCGAACTCCCGACCAGTCTGCACAAAAGGATGCACTTTGACTGAGACAATGAGCACGGTGGTCTCTAAATATTGCGATATAAATAATAAGTTACACATAAATTATAATAATAAAATAACTACATAACATAAACGTGTTGATTGAGAAAAAAAACACAAATTAAATAATGATTTAAATAACAAAAAAATCTTAATTCTTTCATCGGTCACAAGGCACACGCAAAAGGGGAAACAATGTGAGAAAAGCAGTAATAAAAATAATAAATAATTCGCGGAATGTATTACGAAAATCTAAGACCGATGATTTGAAAACTAACCTAAGTTGCACATTCACATATATTAACATTCGTATAAAACACACCATTTTATAAATTTATTAATATTTAAAAAAAATCACACAATATCAAAATCACTCCGTCTTGACGACGAGATAATTATTTGTAACATAAATAAGACAATGCATTAAATAAAGTCTGAGTTGGAGCCTTTATCGAAACTTGGACGTTATGTTTACAATCAATTTTACATATTCTTTTAAATTTCCATAAATCTTCAATTTTTCAAAGACACAAAACATGTAGAATCAAATAATTCATTCAAATTTGCGGAGCTCCACATATTATAAAAAAATTATTACTTTGAACTTAAAAACTATAAAAATAAATACTTAAATTATTATAGAGTGCATATTTTTGTTTATTCTGTTTTAAACCGCAAAAAATGAAATATTTCAATCAATATAATAAGAACAATTTTATTTTAATTTCAGATAATTTATTTATTTTTATATTATAATGGAAACAATGTATGAAAATTGTAGCCTTGCACTATTGCAACCACCAATAGGTGACATAGTCAAAAAATTTAAACAAAAACGTCATTTAGACTAAATTTAACATCAAATTCTAATATGCTAAATTTTTTAACATTGTTTAAAAATTTTTGTCTGCCCTTACATTACATTGTATAACTGCCCATTTTTTAAATAATAAATCAACTGTTAGAAGAACTGAACGTCCATGTTCCGAATTTTATCCATCGTAAAGAAAATATAAAAATAGCACTACAACATTAAATCGCTCAAAGCAAGGATCTGCGTAGTATCTATAAATCTGTTGAAAACTGGCAACCTCTGATCTTCGACACCAGGGGAATGCAGTTCGGGATCACTGCTGAAAAACGATCCCATGGATGAGGTAGGACTTTGACTCAAACTACAAGGCGGACTGGGACTATCCAATGATAGCGAGGGACTGAGTGCAGCTGGTCGCGCGGCACGTGGTGTAACAGAAGCTGATCTGCTGCTCAATATTTGAGGTTTTGTGACTTCATCTTGGTTATGTACAAAATGGCAACGTGGTCCGTAAGGACAAAAACCTACTGTGTGATAGGTGCGACATAATTCTGTTTTGTATTTGGGGTGCCTGGCGAGGCTGCGTAACTCACTAATGCCATGTGCGAACTGACATTTATCGCCGTATTTACAGACCCCAAACTCTTCAAATGGACGACATAATTCGGTTTTATAACGGGAGGTGTTGACTGTTGTGGCGGTAACCGTCGCCGCAGGCGCAGATACTGGGGGAGCGGGAGCAGATTGAGTTCGCTCCAATCGCCGATGTTGGGTTAGATTATCTAGGAGCATGGCCGCTAATTGATTGGAACTTGCTTGACCTATGGGAGTAGAGGCCATTCTGGATAATGTCAGACGCATCTGGGAGGTTGCGATCGGTAGATGAGTGCCATTGTTTGATTCTGGCGTTATGCCGTTCTAAAAAAAATATTCATTAATTAAATATCAATATAATAGATTAAATTATATAAAAAGTAATATATATATTTTTAATAGTTTTACTAGCAGCACAACTATATATTTTTTTCAACTTGCAAACAAATTATAGTCCATTCGTTTAATCTAAAAAACAAGTTTTATTTGGACTAATACTATTTTTATATTCTCATCTGTTGAAGATATTTTCTACTTATTTGTTGTTTATTATTATTTCACAATGTAGAATAAAGAAAATAATATGGGTATTTAAAGTTCTAACGAAATGACTGATGAAAAAATTTCCCAATAACTAGCAGTTATTACAAAAAATCACTATCTACAAAGGTCAAAAGATTCTCCTTCAGTTAACTTTACATCAATTCTTTAATTGACCAAGTCGTTTGTTACCGTGTTTGAGCGTTAAAATGATCAATTTCCTGTTTTTATACCGAGTGTAATTTAAAATTCTGTTTTGAACTTTGTCATTGAAGAAATCATACTCACAACAATGGAGTTTAGGTTATTACTATAACAGATAATAAAATTCTCCATATTTACGTTAATAAATGGTACCGTTGTTGAGTATATGTTAAAATTTTAATGTTTATTGTTGTACCGTTGTTGAGTATTTGCTAAAATTTGATTGTTACTTATGGCTTATTGAAGTATTTAATTATTATGTTTGGTATTATCTGTTTGAGTTTAGTTATAAAAGATACTCAGTACGTTTCCAAAGTATATATATGAGTCATGATTAGTTTTACTCTGCTTTTAAAATCCACAATTCTACACTACGTCTGAAGGATATAATATTGTTATTATTTATTGTTTATTCAGAAACAATTACACGGGGCAACAGACATGTTAACTCTCGCAGTTTTCAACTACTCCTGGTTTATTTTTGGTTGCAGAATTCAAAATAGCCCTCAATATTTATCTACCATATCTATTTTTTGAGATATGCTACAAATGGTATTCTTTATTTTCTAATTGTGTTAATTTCACCTTATTAATGTTCCTGAAAGTTCAAACGTGGTTAGTCATGTAGATATTTCACCGTTCTTGCGTTTTAATATTCCGAAGGGATCTTTCCCTCTGTTCTTCACCATAATCATCTAAGTTTTCTGGAAAAGTGGTCTAGAACCAATCGTATCAATTACTAGGATATTTTTCTGCAAAAAAGGTAGCGAAATCTATTTGACGCCAATTTTTTCATTTAAACAATGCGGATTTTTGTATATTTTCCTGATGAACTTTATCAGTTAATGTTTCTGTATCTAAATCAATTCCTAAGCTGCCCACTGATGCAAATATGAAATACATGTTTCATATACAAAACTAGGGAATATAAGCTCTTTCCACAAAATCACAGTTACGTCTGATTGAGGGTGCCCAACGAAAATTTCGGCTACTATATACGGATTATCGATCTTATTCCAAGAATGAAAGGAAATAAATGACGACACCTCAAAAGGGCACAGATTAAAATTGATGGTTCGTATAAAAAGGGTATGTAAGACTATCTACAAGGACAATAGAAAGTGGAACTAAAGGAAGAGGAAAGAAGTAGACCAACATTTAGATGGATAGACGAGGTGATGAAGGATCAAGGCCAAATATATGAACAAATAGGGAAAGAAAATGTATCTCACTTTCTGAATATCTTGACGTTCTCATCATCTTTCCATATCGCCCCTCACAATATCAACCAACGTTTTGTTAGAAGTACGTAGGAGCACCTCATCTATACCACCAATGCCTCATTAAGTAATTTCATTTATTTGTTTTTAGCTGTAGACATTAGCTGAAGCTTTCCTATAATCCATACCTCAAATCTATGACGATTTTTATAGATAAAGATGTTGCGCGACGTTTTGACGATGTGTAAGTTCCACGTCAATCAGAGGAGAGACACAGGTCTTCAAAGAGAAGGTTTGTGACGTTTGTGCATTTATGCGCTAGTGACCCGCACATACAGTTGCAAATAATGGAATAAAATAATTAAAAGTATTATAAATCACATTAAATGTTAACGTGTAGCCTGTAATGTCTATATTTATGAAATATGCTAGTATTTCAACAGTGACGTAATTAAACATACAAAATATATTTTAAGCTCAACTTATCAAGGTATCGCTATTAAATAACGAGACTGGTGCTAAAAAGTGCTGCTACAAAGTAATTTTCTGCTACGAATACAGTACCTCCAGATAATGTAAATAAATAACTTTAGTCCTAACATTAGTTGTTTTTATGTTTAGCGGCAAAAATGTTGATATTTAATATTTAGTTTCGAGTTTTGAATTTTTTGCAATAATCATTTCGACATATTCTGATCCATGAGTTTAAAACCTGAAGCAACCTTGTGCATAATACACTCGATCTTGAATATTACATTGTTCAATTACAACCCGCATACCAAACTTTACCAAATCATCATTATTTTTGTATCATGCGCCCCTACTACTGAAGTTGTCTGATGTCGGCATATCTATTCTTATTTACTGCTTCCAGCGCGATATGTTTGCATTATCAAATTGACGTAAGCAAACAGACAGTGAGCAAACTACACATGACAATGTTGCAAAGCAGGCCGATAAAGTGATATTATTTTTTAACTAACTTCAACATTTAGCGTACTACTGCTATCCGAAATTCTTTCTTAAAAAACAACATAAGTCGAGTGATATTGTTTTTTCATTTGTTGTATTGTACATATTCTAGTGGAAGAAAAAACTTTTTTAAATAAATTCCTCAGTGACAATTATGGATAACAATGTTAACAAATTCTTTTTGATTCGTAGTTTCAAGCAAATATATTGCATTAGTTTGTTTTTAAGAGATTCCAAAATATTTATTAGGCATAGTTAAAAAATCAAAGAGCTGAACAACATTAAACCAAGAATACAGAGCTCATAAGTACGATTTTGCGTATTCTGAAATTTATAGCACCCACGCTGGCCAATAGAGAGGGGAGCATGGCAGTATTAATGTAATTTTATCCGCGATTGTTAACAAAGTATGTTAGTAACTTAAACACCGACATCGTACTGCCACATATCTTTGGATATATCTCCTTTTTTGATTATGTTCTATATGTTCTACTCTGTTGGCATTTCTCTTTCCAAACATATTTTTCTATCTATAATTCCTTCCTCCTATGTTATATAACTTAGTAGTTATTATGTTGTTGCTTTTTTATTTTTAGGTTGTGAAAAAAATTGTAATACGATGGTTGTCTGAAGATCTTACAAAGAAATGTATTGGTGGATCCAGGTTTCATCTACAGTTACCGTCGCAAAAATTCAACTCATTTTGTTTAAACCGCGTCAATAAGGTCTAGAAATGTTCATGCGAATTTGCTTTTGGTCTAAAGTGAGCAAACGTGGCAGCCAACATTCATACAAACCTCGTATAGAACTACTTAAGAATACATTTATTTATGAAATCAATCTTTAATTCTCTTATACTAGAAAGTACACCTTTATTTAAATATTTTTGAATTTTCCTTAAATTTTACTGTTCCATGTCATTATATTCACAGAACATAATTTACCTGATTACCATGCAGTAGCCTATTACCACAATAATGAATATTATTTACTGCTCCGATTGCAAACTTAGGTTGCAAACAATTTCAGAGTATGTAATTATTTTTTCACGATTCAACTTTCTGTCCGTATGAAAATACGATGAAATCGAAGATACATTCTGTATCAATTTAGTTGCAAATTTAATTATCAGTTATTTTCACTTGGTCATAAATAATTTTCTCTAGATAGGTAATCTCGCTTGCACAATTATACTCATCTTGAAATAAGTATACAATAATTATTATCACTGCCGAGTAAAACTGCCTGATCAAAAGTTATCTCTATAAAGAGAGTTTATCTCGAGATAAAAAAATATAGACATTTAGTGACGTTAACTGGTACAACAATTTTTAGTATTAATCTGTATTATCATAATATTTATAGCTGGTTTTAAATATTTATTATTATTCTTATTAAAATCATTTTAACACTGGCAACATGGTCGTGACATTATATTATTACATAAGATGAAATCAGTCAATGGGAACTTCGTCATACTTTCTCTATTGTGAATTATAAAAGAAACGTGAAAGAACCGAAAGAATTGAATTTATTGTAAACTTTTAGAAATTGAAAGTAGACGATGATAACAATGTTTAGTAGTCTAGTAAAATTGAAAAAAGTAATTGAGTTCGGTAGGGAATAAGATTCAAATAATTTCTTACTGTAATTACCCAATAAAATGTTTCGCTGAATTTCCAACGATATTAAAATAAATGATTTAAAATAAACATAATATATCGTTAGAAAAATTGTTTTATTCATCTTTCGAGAGTCCTACGCTATCCCAACATTTTTATAAAAAGAGTTTTCAATATCAAAATAGGTTTCTAATTTCAGCGATGACTTCCTCATTTATTTAGATTTTTTCCCATTGGAACATTTTTTTTAAACTACAAACATTTCTATATGATATCTTCATAAAGTCATACCATTTGAAATCAATACATGGTACCTATAATTTTTTTCAATAAAAATAGATTATAAACATTCTGAAAATACTATAAATATTTGCTATTTCTTTTGATAAACTACACAATATATTTTAATATGAACAGTATGTTACAAAGATCAAATTCAAAACTAAGATATTATCAAAAAGTTTTTATCTCTTCTAAGTTATTTTTAAGTGGGAGTCTCGCTAATGAGTTCGCAGTTAAATAATAGTGTAGAATGTCAGTACATAATGTCGTTTTTACAAATGAAGAATCTTTTACAATACCTTCAATTGAATAAAATACAATAAGCAAGGCCTATACGATGCTCTTTTGCATGTCAGCTTAATCTGGAGTTTAAAAATAGTTTAGAGGAGATAAAGTAATGATAAGTTGATCCCTCCTCACCTACAGAAAGAATCAAATTCTGAAAGATAACTAACACTTCCAGAAATCAAGACAAAGCCAAGCATTTTTTGAAGGTTTCCAGAAACTTTATGAACATTGTCAAAAGATTGTTGTGGGTAATGCCGATTACTTTAAAGGCCCTTAAAAGTAATTAGTTTGTATCTTCTGTTTGGTTTCTCTTCTCACCATTCATCAAACCATTTAATTACACCTCGTAATCACACTAGTCAATGATTGTTCAAGTCATACCTTTGCCAAAAAGGTATTTTTCCGTTTTGAAAATATTTTTTTTCATTTGTTTACAAAAATTCATTTTGAAAAATTCCAAGTAACAAATTATTTGCGGGAATGAGTTTAAAATTTGGAAGCTGTCATTTTAAAGATACTTCAAGGGAAATATATAAAAATGAAATTTGTTGTAATCTCTATCTGCTAGACCAGAGGCTTACTGCATGATGAATTAAAATAGTGAAAATCTTGCTGTTATCAATCACTTATCTGTGCGTTTAATATTATGTTACATCTCTAACAGACCAGTTTGATCTTGTTCAATCGCAAATCATGTGAAAATAAAAATTTCACTTTAAGTATATGTACACTATAAAAAAATTATATGTGGTACTAGTAAATTTCTCTGTATTTATTCATCTATTTCATTCACATTACTCTCACCACAAAATTTACAAACTAGATGAATAACGCCATTAGGGGGGCGGAAGTCGACAATTTTGGTTACATACATCATGTGTGGTTAGAGTTCTATTTCATCTGTCAACTATCTGTGCGCAGATTTCACATACGTAATCAAGAAGGTCCCTATAGTATGTTGTACAGTGTAAGGATTTTTGTGAATACTGTAACAAAAAAAAATAAAATCCAATGCTGTTATTTGCAATTTTGGAAACATGAGTAGAACAGAAAATGGAATTCTATGAGCTATTTTTCTGCATTAAATTTTCGAAAATGAAACACAATCAACCATTCTTCACGAAAAAAAATCTGTTGGTGAACATCTCTTGTAATCTTGAAATATGATAATAATATTTTTAAATTATTAGAATATTTATTAGTTGTTTACATGTTTTTATTATATTAATATCATACCATGATGTTTTAATAAAAAGTCGTATTACCAATGTCAACATTTTTCAGGTCAAAAAAATTAATATTGGTTTGAAAAAATTAATATTGGTTTGTTATATGAATATGACTTCATAGCCAAATACATACATATTAGTGGGTAATATAAAAGTCAGAAATTTAAACTTTATAAGTCTATGTGAGATCCATTCTCGTTAAGAAAATATCTTGGCGGTTTGTTTGACTGACATGAACAAAAATTTATGTTTATACGAGTATGTTTCAACACGGATGTCTAACTTATTACTATTATAGTTTTTCCAATATTAATTGCAATATTTCATAAATACGCACGGCACTCATACCAAATTAAGAAATGAAAAATGTTTATTCCCCGTATCAAATTCGGTAAATATGTAAAAGACCGTCAGTCCACATGGACTCATCATCTTCACTGTTTACCGATGAAAATATCGAATCACATTATGTACACAATTTCTTTGAAATATTCCTGCCAGAGACAGTGGCTTCGTTGGTGAGATTTTTTTAATTCATAAAGTTCTTTAAATAAATAGAAAGAGGACATTCTTTAGACCATGGACGAATGAAGACAATGAAATTGCACCGTGTAGTGAGAATAAAGACAGATATTTAAAATATATTCGAATGTTTTAAAAAAGGAAAATATTCAGCAATCCGATAGTGCAGTCGTAATAAGAATTGCTGAATTTACTAGAGTAAATAAATTTTCCGTTCATTGAGTAGTCACGAAAGGGATTTGCTGTGGATCATTCACAGAACCGAAAAACATGTAAAGAAAAACTGAAATCAGTTGAAAAAATTACTCAAGATTTTATACGTAGGACAATTTATAATTGATATAAGGAGAACAGGTTTGCGACATTAGAAGTAATACAGATAGAAAAAGGTAGCAGATTATCCAGGATACAATTATAACAGTTAAGAAACAGTACGTCAAGTTTTGTTAGCATGTGGTTTTAAACTGAATAAACGGATGGCAATAACCGAATCGCCAAGGATAGTTCGATGGCAACAAGATTATTTGCGTCAGATAAAAGACTACCGAAGTTCTAATAGACACATAATTTATCTAGATGAAACATAATTTGACAGTCACGATGTAGTAAATCTACACCTATGGTAGTTCAAACAAAATTGCCTGCAAGGGTTTTTATGTAAGTTTTTATAATCTGCAATTGATATTGAAACAACTATACAGCATCTCGCCTCGGCAACGCAAAGGTTCTAAATCTAATAGCGGCCATACACGTAGTCGCCTCGAACACAAATTATAAATTGCCTCTCGATTAACTGCAGTTCCACTTAAGAAATGCTAAGCTTATTTTATATCAGATTTTATGGTGGAACCTCTGTATTCTTCTATTATTTGATATATTGTTACATTTTGTTAATTGGACAAATTTGACTTATCTATGACAATTTAAGAAAACATTATTTGTTTTCTGATTTCGTGGCAACTACAACAGATATGAAATCCAAATCCAAGTTTTCCTCATAACTTATTTGATCCACAAATTTTGCGGCACACACCAAATATAATAAATCTTAATACATGGCACTCATCCTAAACCAAGAACAGACATTTAGGGGTCCCGTCGACTACCTTGTGGGCAATACAATAAAAGCAGGAGGACGACTTGAAGGACTTATCTGTAGACGATCCAAGCTATAACTTACCAGGGCCATCCTTAATGCAAACTACAGGGGAGAGCCATCGCGAGAAGCTCCAAGCGTAAGCTTACATTCCGTTGGTCTATCAACACCCAGCAGATCTATCGAGAGGTGGACTAGAATAAGTTACAAGATGATATTGTTAGGAGAATATACGAAGAGCCTAGGAGCCACCGCAATATCTAAATGACGGACAACTTCGAGAAAGACTACGCCAGGAAACAAGATCGAAAAAACAGTTGAATCACAACTTACAGTGTCGACAAAAAGAACAAAAAAAAACAGTAGATGACATGACCACGAAGGGGACACTTTAGCAAATAGTGCAAGTAATTGTTGGTATAATGATTTTGAAAAGACGTCTTATTTCCCCTAACTTAAGTAAAGTTTCATTTGTCCACCCTTTATAATAATTAATAAATGTTATTATGAAGCAGATTTATATCTACCCAATCGCAGTAAAAGTATCTACTTTCTACATTATAGTATCTACGCTTGGTAGTGACAAACAGCGTAATTCATTTACTGTGAAAGCTGCTTCTATGCAGTGGGAGTTCTTTTCTCTTTCTCTTTTCCATAATCATTGATCGTACAATCAAAACAACATTCGTTTTCAATTTTTAAATTTCTTTCCGCAATGTAACTGCAACGGTTGCGATGCAATGTTGAATACTTTCTCTAGACTAGTGGCGCTTACGTTTCAATATCTCAATACGATAAATGACTGTACATCGTTTAAATTGTTATAAATAATGTTGATCATGTCGCATTAATAAAAAAAATATTTAGAGTCAACTATGATAACATTTTGACCATGTTAACAAAATCAAATGTTTTCTTTTAATAATTTGCTAATGAAGCCAAATAGTAAAGGTACTTTTATATTATTGCAATTGCAACAAAATTTCTCGAGTTCGAAGACGTCAAAATTATCGTAATCTTATCGATTAACATGAAATTGTTGTGTAACGAGTTGTTATGTTGGTTTTTCCTATTACAATATTGTCCACCTGCATTGCAAGGATGGTTAGGTATATGTCGTATGGAATTAGAAGTAGGTAGAAGACGACCGACGCGTAGCTACACCGGTAACCATATTTAAATACAATATAAAAAGTATGGGATATTATAGAAAGGGTTCAATTTGTATCAAATTCCACAGATTCCGGTGCAATCAATCCATGCAGTTCAAGAGCTTGAAAACGAGTGCAAGTGGCTATTGATAATATCCTTTTGTGGATGCCTCGACGTCTATGGGAGTTTCTTCATCTGCGGGTCACCGAACGTATCAAATTTTTCGAATTATCACATATTAAAACGATTTCTTGTAAGTATTATCATCACATTCAGAAATAATTATTAAGAGAGTGGCGTGGAATAAAAGGGAAAGAAAGTATGTGTTTCTACAAGCACGCGTTTGATAAATGAAAACTATCTTTCAATACGTTTTGTGTATTCTACCAAGTGTCAACTATTAGATATTATATATGTGAAGGTGTTGAAACAATGGGTTAATATCCTTTTAGAATATTTGTGATACAACACACTGTCTCTCGGAGGAGGAATATTTTAGGTTAAAGCTTCGTATCATGTGCTCAAGTTTCTCTAGTTACTATATGGACATTTTTTTATGAAAGTGCTACGATGTACTGAGTGGAAAACAGAATATGATAACCAAAAAGAATACTGGTCAACTATTTCTCTCCATAATTTAGTTTCTCGACTACATTTAAATTAATTTATTATTTTTAAATTAGTACACATTAGTACAGTTTGTAAAAGACGCGATAGGGAAGTTACTAAATAATTTTAATTTTTCTTACTCTTTGGTTTTTATTTTCGAATTATATTTCTTTATGTAGTATTTTATCTTCGCGAGTGTAATTGGCACTCAAATTTCGTGTTTATATAGACTGTCAGACCAACTTAATTCATGCTTCCTCAACCTATAACATCTATCATTGTTCGACAATTTCCTAGAACATCTACTTATATATGGACATTTTATTAATGATTTAGCTAGTTTCTGTTAGGTTGTTTGCAAATGACAATACATTCCTCAGAAAGCAACTGTTCTCTCTAATAATTGTTTCTTTCAATTTACGTTTAAACTTCCTTTATAATTTTGATGTCCATATAAAAATTATGAAAAATAGTGAAATTTTATTAATAAGATGTCTAAGATTCATTATTTCAATATCCAACTATGAAGCTGGTTACACATCGGGAATATGAGTGCAAATTCCTTAATAGTACGAGAGTTGTATGAAAACTTTCAGGTCTCAACCTGAATCTTTCAGCAGCGAATATATTCAAAGAGGTAAAATACTAAGAAGAGAGTATTACGCATAATTGCTTGATAAAGTAAAGTGATAATTTGTAAAAAGCGATGACCTTTGAACCAAAATAAAGTGGTATTAGTTGTCAATCCACCGTATTTATCTTGCTCGAAGCGATTTTTTCCTGTTTGTTAAATTTAGAGATTACATTATACGTAAACGCCTAAATTGAAATTATTATGGAAAAAAGTCTTGTTTCTTTTTAGATTGAAAACAACTCTCGTTGAAGAAAATAAAAGCAGTCAACGTCAAAAATAATCAAATACAAACAGTAGTAGAAGAAATAGCAAATCCGATCAAATAGTGCTATAAGTCAAAAAAAGGGAACTATCGAGTAATAAGAGTTTGAAATTAACTCCAAATGATAAAATTTTTTAATTTTTTGAGCGTAGGTGCGAAATATGAGACAACAAGATAGAAAGTCTATACGAAGAATAATGAAAGAAATACTGTGAGAGCTAATTGGTGTGGCCTTATCTGATTAACACGAAAGTAAAGGCCACAAATACGTACAATATCAAATTTGATATTTTCGTATTTATTCATTCCTATCGTTCACGTAGAACAACTAATTAGTGAACAAGGATTTCGAAATATCTGATACTTCCTTTAGTGTATGGTAAGTCTGTACGTAATACATTAACAAAGATTTGAACGTCATAAAAACGTTAATGTGACCATTTGAGACGAATAACATATAAAACTTGATTTATAGAATGGTACACATGGCAGAGTTGTTTCGAACATTTTGATGGTATGCTAATATTAGATCTAATAACATAAGATTAAAAGGTACAGTTAGGTAGTTAATTTGGATCGTCACTAACTGTGCATATGTGTCAACTCCACATTTCATTATTATTTCGATTTAGTCCAATAATTTAAAAGTTAAATGAAATAAGAGACTTTGGTCAAATAATGCCTGTATAATTTCAAGATAATATTGACGTTCAAATATATATTTCTACAATGACCTCATATTCTAGGTAGTAAATAAATGAATCAGTGACCTATGATCCCATTCAAATCAACTATTCGGTTGGTATATCATTAACAAAGCGAATTATATTATTTTTTAATTATACAGTGTGTCGAATTAGGAGACCACCATATTTTCTTTATATTAACGAATGGAGATTTAAATTTTTATAGTCACAACCCTCGTTTCTGAATATCATCATTTTTTTATGTATAAATTACAATTTAATAGTGTGATCTTGAGAAATTTCCTAAAACTTGGAATAATTATTTTATCATATCGAGACGATAAAATACAGGAAAAAATGTACAAAGAAATAAATGGGATGAATGCGATTAATCTTATCTATTTTTTGTCTATATGAATGCATATTTCAATTGTTTCCCCATTCAATTTAGTAACTTGTTCAAGTTAAGGGATAATTATTTCTTTACATTTGTGAAAATTTCTTACCAAGAAACGGGTGTATTCAATGGAACTAGTCATTTTAAATGATTTTAATAATATTACCAATTCACCAAATAATCGCATTATTTCCAATTTTTTCTCCCGGATATTTTAATTCTAAGTCACCTAGTTCACTAACTAGAATGCTACGTACAGTAAAGCGGGTATAGGACTACGTAGAGTAAAGCGGGTATAGGATCTCAATTATTTGTAATGGCGTGGTTTGATGAGGGTAAGATTCTCGTTCCTTAAAGTTTCTTGTTCAAAGTATTAGGAATTTATTCCCCCTCCCACCGAATATGAATCCGCAGATTTTGCAAAATCTATTCTCATGAATTACTCTTTTAAGGTGGTAGCGGCCGGTAAGCTGAGCAATGAGGAGGATGTATCTTATGTGTTTACACCTTAGTAAACTATTTCCTATAGGAGCATGTTCCTACAGTTCTGGATCAATAAAAGGTATTTATACTTTTTTTCTGGTAAGTGTTGGGCTTTTCATTTCCTTTGATACACGAGTGACCAGGAACCAAGACTAGAGACACTGTTGTTTTTCATTAATTCACGATATTTTCAATATTAATGTCCCGAGTGCATGTCAAATTGTCGATAATTTAATTTTCTCGAGTGCGCGAATGCGCACGAGAGGAAATTATGAGACAATTTGACATGCACGAGAGGGCATTTTGGCAGACTATTTCCTGAGAAAAATTTAATTTAAAATAAACAATAATTGTTCCTTTTCTTAAAATATAAAATTAAAACCAAATGATGTTTATTAATCCTAGACGAAAATTTGACACTAGTGCAAATTATCGATAATTTGGTTTGGTTGGCTTAAATTTTTCGAAGGAAATAGTCTTCAGTACTGCTATATCAACTATGGATGTCATAGAAACAGATAGGATATGTCACATTTTCGAAAAGGTTCCTAAAAATTATAAGTATTTGCTGACAAGCGCAAACATTGAAGCGATATTAATAATAAAAATAATTATCCACTTATGTGAAATGTAAATTCAAATTATTTATGACAAATTTTCAATTTTATATATTTACATATACATTTAGAAACATTATTTTTGAAAAAACAAATTTTGAAACAGAAGAGACCTAAAATCAAGAAGATTTAGGAACATAAACATATCACAAGGTCTAAGAAATAAAAAATTAAAGAAATATATATATATATATATATATATATATATATATATATATATATATAAATGGCGATATGAATATAAACTAAATAAACATTCTCTTGCTTCCGGAACTAAATATCTAATTACGTAATACTACTTTTACTTTTTAAAAGATTAATGCGAGCCTGGTACCGTATTTTTGTTTCATCAATTTTTCACATTCACTTTTATTTAAGAGGCGCAGTTCTCTTATTCCGATATTTTTTATTAACCATGTTGCCTTCTGATGTCCATCGATTATGTCAATGAACTCTACATCGTGATGCATAAAAGTAAATTTTATCGTTTAACTTGACTTTCAGTGAAGCTGGACACCAAAACCGTTATAATCTTTTGGTTCGAATTTTTAATTAGGAGTATTTCGAAATATAATACTTGATATATTCAATTTTCGAAGATTGTATGTTTTTATGAAACTATCTTTACAAGGTCTTTCAGAAAGAAACGCTTCAGAATTAGCAAAAAAGATGACATTTAATTCACATCTGAATTAGTGACTACACTTCTCTATAAATTGAAACACTTCTAACAGAGATGTAAGTTTACTTCGTTATAGAATACTGTCGCGTGCGATTTTGGCTAGAAAGTGAGGCATACCTTTAGCTTCTCATCCTCTATAGGTTTTTTGGAAACAAATTATAATTACTAGATGCAAGGAACAATATGGCTAATGAGAGGCAAGAATCTTCCACTTGAATGTAATAAGAAGTTATTAGATGCAGTTTTCAATGGGGAAATAAAATAATTCCTTTGTGATGAATGAAATCTGATTTATTACGTGTAAACATGGCCAAACACTGCTCTGAATCATCAACACGTTTTTGTTTTTTATCAACTGTGAGTAAACGCGGCACGGCACCCACTTTGAAAAAAGGTTTCTCATGGTCAAATGTTCATGCATAATTATACACACACACTGCCTCCTGATATCTTTACAGCCTCAACATTTCACGCAATTTCAATTTACGATTAGATATAACCAATTTGTGGACTTTTCTGATGTTTTCTGGAATAACCACCTCAATTCGTCGACCAGACCATCATCGGTGTCTGTACGACCACTTTTAAATTCAGCAAACCAATAACAAATGGTTCTTTTCCGGCAGAGTCTGGATAACACTTTTTAAGCCATTGCTGAACTTGTATAGTATTTTTTTCATCAAGAAGCAATGGTAAATTAACACACGAAATTGTTTTAATAATAAAAAAGTAGCTTCACGCCGTCGAAATATCATGAAATTTTACACATACTCTTTAGAAAGTTGGTACTTCATAAATGTCCTATGGCTTTGACTATATCAGCGTCAGTCACAAGACTTATTGAATGATGTAATATACATACAGTCGTTAAAATTTATATTTATCTTGACGCAACTAACAGTAATCATATGTAAATACAAACTTATACATTCTGTCTTTTTATGAAAAAAAAAAAAGATCGTCGATTTGCAATAATTAATAGGAATAGTCCTTTAAATGTAATGTTTGAAGTACACCGAAATTCTATAGTTAAAATATAGTTACTGAACGTTTCAATAATATTTCCTCAAAAGGAAATGAATTTGAATGAGGTGGTATTTGTTTGGAAATCAAGGAAACAAATTGCTTTAGCTAGAATTACGAACGGGTGAAGAAACATTAAAAGACCAGATAATTATGTATCCGGTAGCCGTAAAAAACGATAAATGTGAAGAAATGGTGATAGATCTTAGACCCGAGTTGAAAGGTGCTCTGGGTACAGAAGAATTTAGAATCAAAACGTAGAAAATAGTTCACAAAACAAGAATGATACAGTGCTTCAAGGAAGCAAAACTGTGGGTTATGATGATATGAGGATATGATGATCAAACAATAAAGTATATAAGCTGTATAGAAATATAAAAAAACAAAGGTACCTAATCCAATCAAACCACTATAAATAACTTGGACATTTGGAAAGCATTGACCAGAGATCAAAAAATAGTGTGAAGTTAACTAAAAAAGAAAAAAAAAGGAGAACGTCCTACAAAAAAAAATTGAAAAATATATGAAGAACTAGAAAATACAGAGATGAGTTCTGTATACGTAAATGTTTAACAATTTTGTATTATTTCAAGAGAATATGACTTTGATTTTTGTTTTATACGAATTTTTTATTGTAGATTGCTTAAATCGTTACAAATATAAGAGATAAATTCTATAACTTGATGACCTTCAACAAACAGAACAATACATAATATCAAATCATATATTTCATTTTGTTTTCATCAGTTGCTGCGTATTTTCCTAGAAACTTCAATGATTTCTTTTTAGTTTCTCATATACTCAGTTTATAACTATACCACATATATAATCAACAAAACCGATGAAAAAAATTTATATATATTTAATATATAACCCTATCATTGCATTTGGAGTCCATTATATATTCTAAATTAAGAGAAAAACTAGTAAAAATACAGATATTAAAATCAATGCATTTAATGTTTTTGAAAAATCGATCTAAGTACTATATTTATAATAATTTTAACAATCCACACGATCAAACTTATTTATTAAATTATATTTATTAAATATGTGAATATACCCTCTGGTACCGAAATATTTTACGCTACGTTAGTTTTTAATTTAAGAAAGCTTCTTCAATCCCTTTCAATTATTTCTGCCTGCACGGTCATGAATATTGCGCCTACTCACACACACACACACACAAACACCACACAACTGACTGTTACAAGGTTATTCCAACAAGTTGCTGTTAGTCGATGTTGCCAGGTTAAAAAATTTTTTCACCTAAGCATACTGTGGATGGAATCTTTTACGAACGTGTTTATAATATTATTCTGTGGTTTTTCAACGTTTTTATTTTTCCTCGACACTTATTGTCGATGTTAAATACGTATAAGTTTATTTGGTAATTAGTTATCACTTTTATTAAGTCCGTGTAGTTATTGCACAGTCATGGAATTTTACTGTTTTGTTTGTCTTTAACTTCCGGTAAAACAAATTGATTTATACTAGTTAGCATTAATTGTAATCGATACATTAATGTAACAGTTGCAAAATTCTTCCAAACATTGATAGTTGAATCAGTGAAAAAATGAATACAGTTTCTAAGGAACACAGAAGTTATAGGAGTGTTTGATGTTTGTACAGAAATATTAAGAGTCAGATAACGAACTAAAATTCTATCCTTTTAGGATAAAAATAAGTATTGAATTTTTCATAAGTTTCTAATAATACAATTTTGGTATTTATCCATTCCATGTCTTTAAATGTTTTATTAACTATTTTTAGAAAAATTTGCACATTATTTTAATAAAAATTGAAAGTGAATTGGAATACATTGGAAAAATGAAATAATTGTAGAACAGAATAGTTTATGAAATATTGGCCTTACAGGTCACTAATTAGTTGATATTTTGAAATAAATGAGATGATTGCTCCCTACACTGTTCTTCGAACTTTCTCCAACTATGTTTCCCTTGGCCTTCAACTTCTTTTTTTCCTACTTCTGTACCTTTTAGTCCTCTTTTTAACTACTTTATTTACCGTCACTATACATTCTACAATTTGAGCTCAATACTTTTAAAAAAAATTTCGTATATTCTGAAGCTTCAGAATATTAGATTTAATTAAAAAAAATAATACTGGTATTAACTATTTCGATAATGATTAAACGGAAATTAGATACAGTGCTTCAGGGTCAATATTAAGATATAGTTGTAAAATCAAAATACAGATTATGTCGAAAATATATTCTTTGCGATCGAAGTAAACCTAATGATTATTTCATTTGTATTCTATTACAATAACAAGTGTAAAACGATTCTTCATAACAATAATTTTGAAAACACGAGCGTATTTAAACCTAGATCTGACTGCATTAACTGTTTACACGTGTGCGTTATAATATTAATCTTCGATTGTGCAGCAATTTCAGATATTTTTAATGAGTAACATGTCACAAATGTTATTTCAATAGCTAAGAATTAAGCAATCAGTAACCAAATGAAAAGTCAATCAAATCTCAAACATGAGTATTATTTATGGAAGAAAGTTAGCTGTGACGATTTTGTTATAAATTGCAAAAAAATATATAGAAGATTCAACAATTTCCAACTGAAATTAGTGCAAAACTTAACAAGTGATTTGTGAAAAGTATCCTAGCATTGATTTTATTGTTATCTAATTTTTTTTTGTATTAATAAATAGTTTATTATTATATTGATACTATATTATTACATCCTAATAAGACTCTGACCAGATTTTTCAGAAGTTTCCCATATTTTCTTCAGATACAACTAGTGGCTTATCTATTAAGAAGTAGTAATTCCATGTTACTTGAAAGAACTTAATTAATTTAAAATGAGTTGATTTAAAAATTTGCTGAAATTGTTTATTTTATCATTCAAATTTCTAATTTTGTGTTACAGGCTAATTCGTACACTCGTATGGTTTTATATTTTATAATCTATTAAATCAAAATTTGTAAAGATATAAAATATACAATGCTAACAATTCACAACTATGTATTTTAGATATACTTTCAAAAAATGATGTTAGTGTCTATGTTTATGTTCACTTTCCACAAGATGTTATTACAAAAAAAGTAATTTTGATTTTTGCTGTTAGATATATAATTTAAAAAGTCGTACCTAAATTATTTATATCTTCCAAGGTCAAATAAAAGATGGATATTTTAAGCTTTTAAGCACTAAAACTTAGATATTATCTAAGCAGGTAACCTACCTCCCTTTATAATTTCATTTGTCCAGATAAAACTGGTTTATGGTTGAGTCTAATTGTTAAAAAAATTCGTTTCTTCATTATTACGTGCAGTCATAGTAGCTATAGTACCTGCTATATTTTCAATTTTTTCACTCCAATTTCCAGTTGTAGAAAAAAATAATATGAAACAAGTTGCACCTTTAAGGGATAGGTGGTAAGAATGATAAGATCCTTCCTATCCAATTTTTGTAATAGTATTCTTTTAGAAAATAAAATGGAAATAAACAATAAATAAAATTCATCAACAATATTTTGAACATACAGAAACCTACGGTAACACGTAATAAGAACTACGATATAGACTTTATACCCAAGACAAAACCAATAATCACAGAACCAAATAAATAACAAATGAAAATGGCACAGAACAAGTGAGAAAAATTTAAATACATTGAAAACTGAATATCAAGCAGAATTAACATGAGAACAGAAAAAATAGAGAAAATATCAACATCAATCTTTGCAAAAAGAAATATGAAAAGAGTATGGAAAAATAAGTGGTCAGAAAAGCAGTAATGCCAAATATGATATAAACAACTAATGAATAGATCTCCAGTTATTACTAACCATATTTTTTGTTGGAGTATCATCTATCAAAGAAAAATGAACCATTATCGACTGGTATTCTTTCAATGTTTGAGGTTTTCTCTCTCAGTATTGTGTTAAAACTAAATTCACAGAATATTAAAGAAAAATGATTTGCAGTCTTTATTTTGCAGGACCTACAAAATATTTTTTCACATTTCACATAAACTATTTGGAAGGGATGAAAAATAATTCCTTCAAAATTTGTAGTTTTAAGTATATAAATAGACAACAAGGGTTTTTGAATAGAAAAACTGGATCGATATGTAAAGTTATCAGCTTCAGAATATATTTTTCGGTAATAGTACCTATATAAACACAAAAATTGCTTCTCAATTTATAGATCTATTTGTATAAATTTTCCCTACTAAATTACTATGATTTCTTGTCTAGTTTAATATAGAAATATCATCGTAATAGAATCAAGTAAATAATCGAAAATATAGAAAATTGGGTATCTAGTCATATACTTTTCCAGACCACAAGCAGGTTATTAGCTGGGGCCATACACTAAAAGATAAAATGATGAAGTTGTTATCCAAAATTTATAAAAAAACATAATGACAATAATAATGTACTGCAATGATAGTTGCCACATAAAATCCCAAATGCGACAGTTTGTAACACACGACAGAACCATCGAAAGTGGGTAATGTAATGACAAGGGTGGAGAGATGAAAACAATAAGAACTGAATGTAAATGTTAGTAGATGAACCAGACAACTTTTTGAAGAGAACATAGATTTTTCTGTGTGCGACTGTATTGTTTTCTGTGCCGGTTTCTCGTGCTCCATTTATACTTATTGATACTTTCAATATCAAATATGTTCAATTTCCGCATTTTGTGGAAACTTGTATATAAGTAAAATTCGTATAATACCAAAGTAATAGAGAATACAATATCCAAAATCAATAAATCTTTGAATCTGTTAGTAACACAATAATAATTCAAGATGGCAATAGTTTTAGATACTATATTATCAAAAATTTCAATCAAACATTTCGATATTTTATGATATTTTATTTGATTTTTATCAAGGCTCAAAATATATGTTACATAACTCAAACGTTGATGAAGATAAACAAGTAAACAAAAAACGTACAATACTATTTTAAGGATGTAATTTTTCGGTTTGAATTAAATAAGTACATTATGAAATATCTGTTGGAATCTGTATGAAACAATAAGATATGAAAGTCGAAATAATGTCTTTTGAAGTGAATTTATATAAATTTTAATAACTAATCAGCATGTGCCATTTCGATCGATGCCCTGCCCCTTTTCTTGTATATTGCCTCACACGTAGATATCTATCTAAACTTGGTTGTTAATTTTGATATGTAGAAATGAGGTTAACAACATTTTCCCCCATATGTGTTGCAAAGTTTTTTATAAATCGGAGAAAAAGTAGTTTCAATTCATTTTGTGCAAAATTGAAGACTAATAAGCACAAAATAAGAGCATCTTTGTGAGTAGGAAAAATAGCGTACACAATTTAACAGAAAGTAAGTTTCTCACGTGTCAAATTTATCATTTTCTTCTCTCTACAAGAATGATACATTCTAAATTCACAACATTTTAACAGTCAGATACCAGATTACATTGAAAAATAACATATTTTATGATTCGTTTAATCCCTTTATTAATTTTTGGAGACGGAACTGTTTCGCGGTTTCCAATAAAAAAATAATTTTATGCAAGTGCCTTTACCGATTATTCCTTGGTTTATTCAGTCATGAAATGACTGTGAAATATGGAAAAGATAGGATGTTGCAACAGTGTAAACAATTCTTTAATAGTTATAAATCCAGCTTGTGGTTCATCTACTAGGTAGACATGCAATGAAATCGTTTGAAATTATAACCTTGAAATGGATATTATTCATCATGATAGTAGGTACATTAATTTTCATTCAAATAATACTGTTTTCTCGATCAACGAGATTCTAACCCTCAGAAATAAACTAATCTTATCACAACCTACATTTATTGGCAATACATCAAAAGTGGATGGTAACAAGTTTGGATTCAGTATATTAACAAAAATGGTTTATTTTGTAGCATGAATTATCTATTATGCGTTCTGGGTTGAAGGATTCAAGAAAAAACGAGGTCTAAAAAGCTTTGCAGCGAGGTCAGAAAAATCGATCAATTTATTCTAGACAATTTATTGCCAAAAAATAATTTTTCGCTCCTACCAATTCCTCACATTATTGTATCATAGTACATTAATAATTTTTTTAATAATCTTAAATGTATTTGAAATTAACTGTGATGCTATTCGAGATATAATTTCTGGAGAAACTAGTGCAATTTCTAGTTTATTGTTAGATTAGGTGGATACCAAACTTCCATTCCAACGTATTGTGATTTCTCTTTTTAATTCATTTAATAAATAAATGTACCACTAACAAATTTAGACGTATTTAAAATTACTTGGCTATTAGTTTTGATATACTTTTTTACAGAAACATGACAATTTGTTTCTATTTTATTGCTGGCTATGTAGACAAATATTATAATTAAATGCATAGGCAAAATTCAAAATTTCCAAATGAATTTTAAAACCTTAAAACAAATAAACTTAAATTCACAGATCTCGCCCAAAGCAAATTTTTTTTGGCAACAGCAAATTTTTCCATTCGCAAGATTCAATTTTCTCGACCTCTGAGTGCCAACGATTGAGATCTCCGTCTACTTTCAGAGAAAAACCTTGTATACAGACATACTGTGTAAAAAGCAAAGTCTTATGGTAGGGATAAAGATGATTGAAAGTTACCTGATGTATTTGAACAAATAAACTGGTAACCCAGCAGGTTTTATGTGTACTTTGTATTCAAGGACTGATGTAGCCAGCAAAACCGGCTTTATCTTTGGTTGGGTATTACACCCTACCCAAAAATGCATATTAATGTTGGTCCGAGAAATAAAATACCCACCCGAGAATAGTAGGAATGAATTTGTTATTCATAAGAAATGAATTTTTACTGAGGCATACATTTTCGATGTTATTTATTGTTATAATCAAATTCTGGTTTAATGAGAAGTTTACAGAATTTATAATATAATGACTATATAATAAAAATCCGCATTTTTGGAATTAAACATCGTGGGTCGCGAAGCAGGAAGTTTAAATGGAATAGAAATAAATATTACTACAAATTTACTTGTCCTATGGAGAAGTAAGTACCTACATATTTTCAAGATACGATAAATGATGCCTTATTATTCATAAAATTTAATTTTATTATATCTCATATGATTATTTTAATCTCCTTTTATTATGTAGTTAAGCACATACTTTTTGAACAATACAAATACCTGATAGAATTTGACATTCTTGTTCATCCAAGATAGACAAAGACTCTTTTTAATATATTTTCTAAGCTTTTGAATAACTGTTCATTCATGAGCTTGAATAGAAACTATTATCGGAATATATAAAAATATAAATATATCCTAAATATGAAGATATTGAAAAAAATTAAGCTGGAATTGCTACAAAATATGTTTTCAGTGAAATTTTAAATTCAATAAACAACCTTCAAAATAATATAAGACATAAAAATGAAGTTTATTGATATTTTTTTTTAACAAAAACCGTTCAAAAGTTATGTTAGCTTAGGTCGTTGCAAATTATTTTTAATACATCAGTGAGTTTAAGAGTAAAGCTTCGATGAACAGGATGTAAATACCGAAAAGTTTCCCTAACCAAAGTAAAATATTTTTTTATTTAGAAGTATGTTTCATTAAACTACAATTTCTTTTTATTCAACAATGAAATATAGCCACAAAGTACATCTGCGTAAACAATAAAATTGTTCATCAAACAGAAGTAAATTAATATTTACAATGATAATTTTATTAATTGAATATCTAAAGTTTATTGTACTTTTAAACAAAAATTTATTGTTCTCAAGGGTTATTGTACTTTATACTCAATACATATATTTAAATTTCATATAAACTAATAAGTTGGGTTTTTCCATTCTAAGGACTATTTTTGAAAATTATCGGAACCAAAAAATATAGTCTATTGGGGATATAATAAAAATACTTGCGTAAAAATGACAAGATATTAGTAAAATGATCAAATAGAAATTTTTCTGTAGCACAAGTCAACAGTGATTTCAGAGAAATACCAGATAATATTTTGTTGTGTAACATAGTAAATATAAGAATGTATCGAAATAAATTTGAAGTGATTCGCAATCACTTTCCCTCTCAGCGCTACTACTTGTTTTTCTGTGTGCTAGATTTTGTTGACATCTGTTGTTCTCGCTGATATTTTTTGAAGAAGGCTATCCATAGTTGAAGTCCAAAAAAGTTATGGTGTGTTCAGTGAGCATCAAAAACGGTTTCAGAAATTTCAATTTAAAATCAGTTTGTTTGAAATGTGTCTTTTTACTCAAATACCCTTGAATTTCTTTTTCTTTCTATATTTTCCTCGAAATAATATTTTTATACCAGTTATTTTTCTATCCAACAGAGTTAATATTTGACTTAAACATAATAGACATAAAATAAGTGTAGTGTACTCTTGTTAATATATATTCTGGGTTTTATTACCGAATTGACGAATATTTCCTGTAAAGTAAGCAAACTACAGATAAACGAACAAACAGATCAATAATGTTAAGGAACAAAAAAATAAGAGCGTTTTGTGAATATAAAAGAGAATTTTGTTTCTAAATGATAGAATTATTTTTAACTGTATACAAATATATGAAAATCATTAATGCCTTGAAAGAGATTTTCGTCTTACACAGTTTATATTAGGTAAGTGAAATATGTTTAATTAATTTCAAATCAATTAATGTAATGTTCAAATTTATCATCATCTTTCAACCTCATCTTTTAATTTTCTTTTATAACCTTGTACTTCTCAAATCATGTAATTTAAGAATAAATAGTCAATTCTATTGTTTTCGTCACTTTGTCCTTTCCATTCACCTTTTTTTATGTGAATTGAGGAAAAAAACAGAATTTAATATATTTTTAATGATTCAATTATTAAAAAAGAAAGTTGTTTTCCATATGGGTTATTTACCTAAAATATCAGAACTATTTAATACATCATCAAAATACGTTTTTTTTATTTCTAAGTGCAAAACAACTTTTTGTACATATTTTTAAACATCGTGCACAATATTATGAGTTTTTTGTCGAATGTTGAAATTTAATTTTTTGTCCATACCTACTTGGTATCTTTAAGTTTTAAAATGTTTATAAAATTATACACGAATTAAATTTCGCAATGCACTAAAATACAAAACATTACTACGTTCAATTATTTAATTTGTTTTGAAAAACTTCCACGACCCAAACTTGTTTTCATAACATGGAAGCGGAAGCAACAGGTACATAGTTAATGCTGGTCAGGAAATTCAATTTAATGGTTATAAATAGTAATAATATTATTAAGTTTAAGAAGTGTTCCTGCTTATTTTTAATAAATACTAAGCTATTTTTGAAAAAAAAAAACGTATTACATTTATTATTCATGTCACAATTTATACCTTCATAGACTAAAACGAGGCAACATGTTTGAAAAAGTATATTGTTTTATAATCGTTTCATCTTAATAAGAAGTTTAGAAAAAACGTACTCATCTCATAAACAAAACTCAAACAACAATCTAATTCATTTAATAACTTTGATATTCGATAAAAACGACTACTCCCATATAATTTTTTAATTACAAAAAATATTAAACGTATTGGTAGAAATATCTTAGATTATATTATTTAGAATAAATTAATTACACCAAATAATTACTTTTTTTTATTAAATAAAAGAACACTAATTTACCTTTATAAGACTTTCCCCGAATTCGTACATGGCGTTCTGTGACATTATAGCTGTAGACATTATTATCCTGTATTTAGCACCCACAATTTATAAAAATACAAAATACTTATTACACACAACACACCGATTCTGCAATTGGGAAGACTCGCTTTTTCAGTAAATGTATTTTTTTTTCTATTTGATTACGAAAAAGTGCGCTATTCCACGAACGCAGTAATCCCCTGCTACTACTTTCACGCAATATCTCTTACTGAGGTTCGAATACGTACGGAGCTTATTCGTGCTAAGTGGTTAGCTCCCACTTTTTCAGCCGAAGGGACATTGGGGGGAGGGGGGCAGAAATGATAAACTACGGATATTTCGTGTTGCCAGATTGTCACTTTTATTCATGAACATGCGAAAGAATTATAGAAGTGGATAGTCGTGAAGGATTGATGGATTATTCCACGAAAATATAAAACGTTCCATTTGAAAGAAGAATACGAAATTCTATTTTTTATTTTTGATATGAAGAACAACATAAACGATATCTTTCTGTAATTACCAATGTTTTATAATAAACTCTAGAATGATTAAATAGGTTACGTGATTGTAAAACTGGTTTTTCACGGTCTTCCTTATGTATTAGCATTTCTCTGTAAGCTCGTATAGGTCCCATACAAATATTACCTTGGCAATTATTATTTTTAACATTTGCCATATATACATATTTTATCAAGAATATAGATTCAATTCAAATATACAAAAATAATTTATCACCATGATAATATTTATACAAAAAGGTCTTATAATACTAAGTAATTATAAATGCAGGAAATATAAATTCTGATTTCTCGAAGTAGCTTTTTCGAAACTTATTAATATTAAGAAGTAAATTTCCGAGTTAAAAAGATGGTCAATTTTCAGGGGGTGAGAGAATATTTTTAATGAAGATTGGTTATCTTTCGATCACTTAGTTGAGAGAGAAGGCGATAATGTCTACGGCGAGGAAGAAGATTGACTGATTCGGAGTTGAGTATTGTTCACGGTGGTGAATTACATAGGGATATCGGTAAGGAAATGCGCCGATCAATTTTTTTTTCTAGTTTTATGATTATTTCGGAAGGAAATGATTGGTTGGATGGACTCTGACGGTATGTAGGTTTTTTATGTCGAACATTAGCCAACTTCGTCTTGTCAAATATTTTTTTGGAATAATTCTCATGATATTGTATAGTATGTAGTCGATTTTAATGAGTTTTTTAGAAGATTCTGCATCACTAAGATTTCCCGGCGAATAAGAATTTTTGCGAATAATTTTGATTGTTTTATTTCTTTAGTGCTATGGATAGTTAATTTTCCGGAATGATCTACGGGTGATTAATTTATGATTTACAAAAATAATGAAATTTCTAATGTCAATAATAGAGTGGGATTATAAATACATGTTTATTATTTAATTAAGAACATCATTTATTAACATTTAATTTCAATATATGTCTGGTTTTCAATTATAAAACTAATATGGTTTAAATTTGAAATGATTATAACTAATTATGATCAACTTTTTGAAGTATTTTTTATTGAATTTATCTATCCCATATTCGACTCTATTTGCTTCTGATTTAACTGAAAAATTGTTTCGTAACGTGGCCCATCGTTAAGTATAGAGATTTTATGTGATAGATTGGGATCATTTATGATTTAACTTTATCTTGTGTGCATTTAAAGATTTGCGTTTGATGTAACGAAAGAAAATTCTGTGTGAATATTAGCTAAGGTATATAATTGGATTTTAATAATAATTTGGTGGTTTCCGTTTAATAGGATTCACATCGTAATAATGAATGAGTATATTCTTTCCATTCCAACTGGGACAGGGATTGTTTTCTAGTATTTGAAGTAGAAGTTTTTCTTGTAATTTGAGACTCTTCGGAAGTGAACATAATAGAATTATTTTAAGCATCTCTTTACAACTATGACAGTGGCTCCTGGACTTACTAATTACTCCTCCAATGTAGGGATCAGTGCAGAAATGGACAATATAGAATAAAATCACCACCTGAGATTTGCGATAGCCCAAATATCGTACAAACTACTCCAAATATGATTGTCATATCTCAACTCAGCTATTTACTGATTGTAATAATTTTATTACGATATTAAGAAAATTACTGAATTACCTAAAATATGTTATAAACATGAAAGCTAGTCAAGTCAATCGAACGGATTAAAATTATTATTTGCGTTACGTGTAGACAAATAGAATATTTATTACGTGTCCAACACAATTTTTCCATACGTCTTTGCAAAGTTTGATAGAACGATATATGTTTTCAATCACTATCGCACTTAAGTAGGTAAACGATTATATTTGCGTAGTTTTTCTTTTAATCTGCTCCTAACTATTTCGATAGGATTGAATATACAATAATACGGGGGAAATCTTAATAAGGTATGTATGCCCATAAGACCTCCAAATGCTATTAACAAATATATTCATTTTTCAAATAATAGTTTTCATGAATAATTCATTTCTTTTTAAAACTGGTATGGAAAATTTTTTTAATATTCAGGAATGAATCTACGAAATGGTGGTAGTCAGCTTATAATTGGCAATTTTATCATTTAAAAGCAATGCAATTAGTACAAAATCATCTTCACTGCTAGTGTGAAGAATAGTAAGTAATATTTAAGTGATCATTTTCAGAATCAACAACCCAGTCATAATTAACTACGTCGTATGTATCAAACCAAATACACTATATTTCTGTTTGAGTCTAGGTATGTCCTGATAAGTAAACATTTCCGTCGAAGTTCGATTATACGACATAGTAACAATTCTGCTGTCGTGTTTTTTCTATTCAAAACCACACTATTAGAACAGACCCATCTGTCTCTATACTTTTATAGTCATTAGGACACGCAAACAGTTTGCCCCCTTCAGTATCTCCTTCAGTTATCTCCAGAAATTATACAGTTCCTTGAGCTACTGATCTTCCTTATTTCCTGTTGCATTCCTTTTATTCCTAGCTGGGAGAAAATAGTATACTTTTCTTTGTAATTCAGAGATGAACGAAACGTAATTGAATAGTATGAATCGCCTCTTACTTAAAGAAAAAGTAGAAAGTACAGTTCGTTCCAAGTTCCAAGTCTTGACTACCTGCGAACCGGCAATAATCTCTAAAAATATCTTTTTCAGTATTAACCCCTGCCTGTAAAGATAAGCTTAGCTACTTTCGTCAAAATAAATGTCAGAACTCAACAAATATACTTGAATTTCCTTTTTATAATTTGTTTCTTTAAGTGCTGCGTATATTTGTGATAACTATTTTGATAAGATCGGATTAGACAATGGCATTATTATTTAGGGTTAATAATTTCTTACTACTTACCTATTCTAATTGTTTAGGATTACCAACTACCTAGTCAGAGATTATTACAGGTAAAACCTATGGCTACCCGGAGCAAGATAAAATGTCTCAAAACAACTATAGCTACGCTTGAATATTGGAGCCAACATGATATCAATTCTGTCCATTTTGGCGACTTCAAATATTAACATTTATTTACCAATAAAAAGGTCTATATATCGATCATAAAAATGAGCCAAAAGAGAAATTTAAATAAAATTACTCTTTTGAAGGTCGAGAAATAGACTTGACCCTCCTATAGTCAGGTAATGTCATAAATTAAAAACTTATCCAGATGGTGACAATTAACATCCTCAAGTGCAAAACTTAAACTAAGATATTTAGGGTCAAATTTTGAAAAAAAATTGAATCGAACAAAATTCTGAGGAAATACAGTGTGGATCAATAACGTTATGTCCAATATTAATAATATCGCATCAACATTAACCAGCTTTACCAAATGAACACGACTTCACCCGAAAATTAAACGATTCGCTTGATCCATTTGAGGAGGTTCTGCTTTTCTTCATATATATCATTCAAATTTTTCGCCTGTAGTAATTATTGTATGAGGTATAGTTATTAAACAACTAGTGTTACAGTGCACATGCACCAAACGGCAGCGTTTCCGTCGGAAATTAAGGTATGCTCATAAATTCTGTATATAGCTTATATATTTGATTTTTTTTGGAATAATTTACGCAGTTTATAACATTAGATTTGTATCAATTTTTGAAGTAGATTATAACTGGTGATATTTTATAAAGCAACAGTCTTCACTAATGGTCACATTCCACCGTCGTGCGATACGTTGATGTACGTCAACCCATATATTTCAATATTTCATTTTCTATGCAACTGCTTGGTTAACCTCCCACATACTACGGTAGGTCAAATGACGTACGTCACGATGCGGCACATCGACGCATGTTTTGGTTTTGGTATTTCTTGAATTCGGTAGGCCGTGGCGTTTTGTTTTGTGCTTGGAAAGAAGGGTCACATGAATTAAACGTAGGGTAAGTATTGAATACACATTGAATAATTACTATCAGCAAACTTCTTTCATTGATTTAATGTTACAAATACAAGAAAATAATCTGAAATATATTATAAAACAATGAAGAGTACACTTACTGCCAGGACGCTTTAGTTGTAGGTGGTACAAACTAATTTGCGAAAGAATTGCGGATATCCATGGCCCATTGTTGCTCTTAAATAGTTAACACAATGCTCATTTAAAATCGACTTCTATTATTTTGCACAATTATCAGGTGCATGAATATTATCATTAGCATATTATTCAATAAATAAAAAGTTATAAAGTGTATAATATGTAACGGTTATCAAAGACACGAAACTTACAGTCACGTTTTAATAGAATTATCCAAGTGCGAACAGTTATGCCAAATCCATTTTCCACTACTCTTCTTGCTGGTGATATGCGACAGCCAAAAACTCGTTCACGTATTGTTAAATTTTTTCCTGGAAATGATCTTGATGTAATTTCTTTAAAGGAAAGGCCTCATCGGCGACTAAAACCAGAGGCAAACCCATGTTAGTTTGTAATAACGACCAAGGTTTCTATTAGCAAAAACACCACCGTCACTATTTTATCCGTATTCCTCTACATCTATTGTTATGTATTTATAATTTGCGTTAACAACTGCCACTAAAATAATTGAAAAGAAACTTTTGTAATTGAAATATTGCGAATCGGAGTTTATTGGAGCAAAAAGTCTCTCTCTATGTTTGCCATATGCAGGTACCAAGCAAAATGCATATTCCATCCGAGAGATCATCATATGTTTTAAGCCACAAGTGCTCACTGGGATCCGGTATGTAGGATGGCATTGAAGCTCAGCAAATTTCAGAACAACTTCCCCTCACTATCAAATTGACAGTAGTTTTAACCATACGATATATGTAAGCAGCACTTCGAAACGATATTCTCGACGCCAAGACTCTACAACAATTGTTAATATCATGGATAGGAAATCGGTTGAATTAGCAAAGTGGTACCATTATTGAAAGGTTTAAAAACTGTAACTAATTTTACTATCGGATTAAATTTTAAATTACGAAAAACTTGTTACCACTTGATTTTACTTTAACTATGGTTCAAAAAGTGAGCACTTTATTTAATACAACCCGTAAAGTCATATTAAGAAGAAAAAATAATTCAACCTAATTCATGAAAACAATAAAAGTATTTTTTATGAGAATTTTTTCTTTTAGATATTGAGATGGCGGCTGCTAAAGGATGCCTTCATTAAATACCACCGTATGTTAAAATTCAATCACGCGGGTCAGGAGCTGGAGGCAAAAAGAGATGGACCTATTATAACTATTTATTGTTTTCGATTTCTCATAATCAGATGAAAGAAACTATTCAAAGCTGTAGTAATAACAAAAATATTGATGAACCGAACTGTACGTCTGGTATAGAGACACAAACTATTCCACACACGCAAGAAATGGGCGAAATTGAGGATAGTACATGAAATCATGAATTTGAATACCGCGTTCAACATGAAAGTCTGATTTGGTTCTTCCAACGAAAGCACCTCGAAATAGCATTTCAAAATTCGCTGAGAAAAACAAGCTTCAAATAAAAGAAAACGAGATGACAGATAAAAAGCTATTAGAAATTCTTACAAAAGAAGCGGATTCCTATGAAAACTTTCTTTTAAGTTGCCTACTTATACATAAATGTTTAAAGCAGAGAAAAAATAATCTTTATAGAATCAGTATACAACAACTACTATATGACATTGAGTATGACAACATACGAGACATATCCACAATGAACTCTATCGTCAGCTTTCCACTACTAAAAATCTCCACGACAGAAAGTGAATCTCAGATACCGTGGTAGCCAGATAAGTCTTCTGGGAGCTGGAGATTTCTATGATTTAAGATTTTCAATTTATTTTCGTATTACTTTTTATTCTTTAACAAATTACAAACCAAATTTATTGAACAAATGTTTTCAATATAATGTAATCGACTTTAATAATTCTACTTACATTAAGGTTACAAAAAGTCTTTTTCTTGCACCAATACATTTTTGAAACTTGGTATTTTGCTTTGAAATTACCTTTTCTAATTGCAAAAGAACATCAAACTGGGATTTTGTCATTTTGTAGTATTCGAAATATCGTTCCGAGTAATTTTCAAGCTCATTACATAACCGATGATATTTTCCGCACTCAATTCTTAACGGACTTACCTATAGGATGAATTCAGTATTTTTCAGGACCTTTTCAGCGTTTTATTAATACATATATTATCAGTGCACGCTTTGACCTCTTTAAAGATACCTCAATTATCCAAAAAGCAACTAACACGACGTGCTTGGTAGAAAGACTCAAATGTTGTTTGACATATACCATCGTCTGCCGGTCCCGGTGAAATGTTTGCTTCTAGTATTCCACTACATACGCATGACAGAGACCCTGACTAAACTAAACTAAACTAAACTGTAACGATGGACTAATATGATTGATTCCACATGTTTGTTATTAAACAAATAATTGAGATTAAATAATAGTAAATAATTGCAGACATGTATATTCAACTATTATTCTATTGAAACAATATAATTACATTAATCATCGGCGAAATTATTAACAACGACATCACTCCCCTCGATAACATTTATTTTGTTATAACTATTACCATTGCAGTTTTCACAAAAATATGAGCATTATCTTCCGGTTTTCTTTCCTCAAAATATAAAGCAATATTTTATTACGTAGTAGTACGAAGATGTATTGATATCTAGTTAGCCTAGACCAGTTTCATGCATAAACAAAATATTGCGTTACCATAGCAACGAACAATAACTTATTAGAAGTGTCAGTGTAAAGTTTGCCGTCAAAAAAGTAAACCGGCGTTTCGCAATAAATTAAAAGAAAAAAGATGTCCACCGATATTGTGAAAATCGAAAAATTGGAGTATCGAGCAATCATCAAGTACCTGTATTTAATAGAGTTCAGGGGTATGCAGATTTACGAAGATATGCTTAATACCCTTGGTGATCAATGTCCTTCGTATGCGACCGTGAAAAATTGGACTGCAAGTTTCGAAAGAGATAAATTTTCCATTGAAGATGATGACCGGGAAGGCCAGTTTCTGTGTCAATCCCCAAAAATATCGATGCAATTCATGACATGATTTCATCAGACCGTCGAATTGGGCTAAAACGGATATCTGAAGCACTGAATATTTCATACGAACGCGTTCATCATTTAGTTAACGTCAATGTTTAAATGTTCACCAAAAGCGTTCAAGAGTAGAAGCAAGTAGAAGATTACTACTCCACATTACTGATCACTTTACGGGAAAAAATTGAAGAGAAAAGACGCGGAAGGCTATCCAAAGGTGTTTTGTTTTTGTAGGACAACGCTCCTGCACACAAATCTCATGTTGCCATGCAAAAACTTCGTGATTCAGGGTTTGAATTACAATAACACCCACCTTATTCACAAAATTTGGCTCCGTCTTACTATCATCTCTTTCCTCAACTGAAAAAAAGTTTAAAAGGTCGTAAATTTTCTTCCAACGAGGAGGTAATAAAAGCTGTGGAGGTCTGGTTTGCAGAGCAAGAAGAAACATGTTTTTGAAAGGTCTAGAAACGTTGCAGGTTGGCTGTAATAAATGTATCCAATTAAGAGGAGAATATGTTGAGTAATAATATATTTTGACTTTGAAATTTTGTTTGGTTCTATAGTAGGCTAAGAATTTTATCCTCGTAGTTTCTGTAATTACTGATTTTAGCAATCTATATGATGTAGTCGAAATTTCATTTTCCAAGACAACAGGAAGTGATTATTGGGGAAAATTCTGTACTTTCAGTACAGACCTAGATATTCATATTAGTCGAACAAAATAAGGCATATGTCACGTATGATAGAGAAATTTGATCCTTCATTGAAAACTAATAGTTTTCGTGGGGTCTTTTACCTAAGATCCTACACTGGATATACACTTCAGTGGTCAAACCCCTTCTCACGTACGAAGCCATCATGTGTGGAGAGAGTAAAAATTAGTTTGCAAAAGAACAGTGTTCAGTGTCTCGAGTGTCTTAATATCACAAGGTTCATGGGTACGGCCCCAACTAGAGCCGTTGAAGTCCTACGATAAACGATAAAATTCGAAGCCATGAGGATAGCAAACAGGCAGAATATCCCCAATGGGTTGGCAGGTCACCCCAAAATAAACGAATTAACATTAGAAGTAACAAGCTGAAGTGACTTTTTGGCTTTTTTAAAGATATAGCCATGTGGTAGTTTGAAATGGAACATGATGGTTTAATCTAATTATAAATAATTAAATGAACTACAACTCTTCAGTCCTAAAAAAATTGTTTGCCTTATTATTATGATCAATAGTGAAATATTATTATATACAATATGAAAGAAGCATTAAGGCATTTTTTACATAATAATGAGATGCATTTATATTGGATGTAAACTTCTAACCCAATAGAACATCTTATAAAAGAGTCTTCGCATATACAGTATGTATGGAATAAATTCAATTTTAGCGTTATCATATACTTGTGAAAAAACTTGAAACGCGTCGATTTTTATTCTTAAATTGACAATTTACAGTGGGAAAATATTATCCCCCTACAGCATTTCCTCTGAATTATAAGCACCCCCTCGAAAATTTTTGAATAAGACAGGGCGTCTTGAGGCACCTTGTTGGAAATAGATTTTAGTCCTCTGATCAGCAATATGAAGTTTTTTTAAATTTGTTCAATCATAACTGAGAAAATTAATTTTTAAGATGTAAAGTTTTCTGATAGAGACATTATCAAAATTTTACATCTTAAAAATTTATTTTCTCGGTTATGATTGCACCAAATTTAAAATAAAACTTTAACTTACTGATTAGAGGACTAAAATCCTTTTCCTATAAGGTGCTACACGACCCCCTTTCTTTTTAAAATTTTCGAGAGGGTGCTTATAATTCAGAGGAAATCCTGTGGGGGGATAATATTTTCATACTGTTGATTGTGAATTTAAGATTAAAAATCGATGTGTTTCAGGTTTTTTTCACAAAGTATATGATAACGTTAAAATTGAATTTAATTCATAAATATGGACCGCATTGTATTATAACAGGAATTCGATTTATTTGATAATTTTGTGAAGTTAGGAGAAAAGTCTTTTTATGATAATATTTAGAGAGAAATTTGAATGAGGAATGATAAACACGTACTGACATTTTGGTGGAAGCAGTTGTGTATAAATTCCTAACGGGAATTTCATTGACAGATTAGATTGGGAAATGCTCGATATGTATTTGAATGAAGCTGTTTAATTTTAAAGAGGATTTAGATACTTCGTTTTATTATGTAGTAAACGATCTTACATAAATTTGTATCTATTTGTATTATTTACAAGGAGATGTAAAAATGTAAATGTAAATGTAAAAATTTGAAAATATTTTATTAAAAATGATGTGGAAAATTCAAATTATCTATAGTTTATTTCAGAAAGGTTTAGAGTAATAAAACCTCATTAGGTATGCAAAGGGACCACAGAGTGACCCAACGAATATTTAAGCCACTTTCATAGCTTGGCATTCATTGTAAATTTTTTTTTATCAAGTGCAAGTAGTTCCACCCGTGTTGGGGTCAATATATGGGTTTAGCCTATTGTTATCCAGTCACAAACATTGAAAATAGTGTACCAAATGCGTGCCGGTAGGATACTCGTAAAAAGGAAAGAATTTTATTTTAACAGAATAAAAATTATGTACCAGGTGTCCCAATAAGAATGGCTCTCGGCCATATCTCGGGAACCGTATATAGTAAAGTTTCGGGAAAAAAATTTATAGCAAAAGTGACCTTGAGAAAAACCTGGAATTTATTTATAGAGTTGTAGGTCTACCACCAGAGGACGTAATTAAATAGCAAAAATTATAAAATGAATAATTTACAATTTTTTCCCAATTAAGATGCATTTAAACTATGATTATCGTATTATTCAGCGTATATTTGATTCACAAGTTTTAGTCTATCTCTTCAAATAATAGTTGGGGGGAAGCGGGAACTCTATTATGAAAAAACGTCTGTAAGTCCAGTTCTACTTAACCTATCTATGCAAAATTAGTCTTTTTGAAGAGAGCTTCTTTCTACCAATGTAAGAGTTATAATTTCGAAACTACCTAATGAGTAACGTATACGTTAGAGGGCGCTATTTATCTATTTTTTTAATTCTAGCTATCCTTGTTCAATGTTAAATGGAAATATGCAGTTTTAATTGAGGAATATAAAAGTAGATCAAATTAGCAATAGCATAGCGAAAACCGCATGTCGATATCTTTTTCGTATTACGAGATATCTTAAGAAATATGTAAATTTTAAGCATTTTCCTTTAAACATAAATTACTCCGGGTTGACTGACGGATTTTAACATTTTTTGACTCCTCAAAATTGTCTTTTCTTGTTCTATTAATAATAGTTCCAATTATTATGTCAATATTACTTATGCTGTCACCGGGAAACTGCGTTATGGAAGTTAAAATGGAAGTATAACTAGGTACCTAAATGTTCAAATTCATTTTCGATACAAACGTTTATTCTTTGAAGAGTAGATTGAACAGCAGTCTCAATTTCTGCTCTCGAAATACTCTGAACAGCGTTTCGTATTCTCTCGATCATGTTATCTCTAGTAGTGGCTCTAATTGCACAAAAAAGGTCTTTAATCCGGTTCCAGAGATAGAAATCTAAGACAGTTAAGTCTGGTGACCTGGCTGGTCAAAAAAATAGGGCTCCACGTCTTATCAGGGTAAGCATTATCAAAAAATTCTCTAACTTGTCTGGAGAAAAGCTCCTGACACCCATCGTGCTGAAGCAACATAGACCTATGAGTTGCTAGTGATATATCTTCTAGAAGAAGTGGTAATTCGTCCCTTATAAAATTCAGGTAGCGTTCCCCGTTAATTGCGTTGTCAAAAATAAAATGTCCAATTATATGACCATCAACAATACCTCACCATACATTCACCGACCATCGCCCCTGATACTGAACTTCTTCCATCAAGCCTGGATTATTCTGTGACCAATAGTGCATATTATGCCGGTTAACCGTACCATCACTACTAAATGTAGCTTCGTTTGACCACAAAATACGTGACAATAATTGAAGGTCGTCATATACCATATGTAGTAACCAGTTGCAGTAATCTAACCTTCTGTCCTAATCACGATCAACCAATTGTTGATGCAGTACTATATGATATCGATGAAATATAAAAGACATATAAAGTCCTATTAAATATCTTTCCGGAATGACAAATAAATTATTATGTTAACATATAACAATGCCCACATATTGTGTTTTCCTCTGAACGACCTCTGCTGCGTCTTCTAAATACAGGAAGATTTACATTTCCAGTAGTTCTTAAACGGTGTATGAATCGACGAAAAACTCTGCCACCGGGATGACGTCTTTGGGGATATTGTATGTCATATACCCTAGCCGCAACAGTTGCATTTCTCATACAGTCAAATTAAATGCCTATCATATCAAATGCTTCTTCGTTTGTAAGAATCATCTTAGATATAATTTTAAGTAAATTTTATATCGAATTTAATGCACACAAATCTCAATGACACGTAAATAAACAAATTACTAGGTTTATTAATTATTTGAAGAGATAGACTAAAACTTGTGAATCAAATATACGCTGAATACTACGATAATCATAGTTTAAATTCATCTTAATTAGGCAAAATTTGTAAATTATTCATTTTACAATTTTGGTATTTAATTACGCCCTTTGGCGGTGGACCTACAACTCTGTAAATAATTTCCAGGTTTTTCTCGAGGTCACTTTTGATATAAATGTTTTTTCCCGAAACTTTACTATATACGGTTCCCGAGATATGGCCGAGTCCCATTCTTATTCACCCGGTACATAGTATTAGGTACACTTATTTTTTATTGAATATTATACAAAAAATATATTATACAGAAATTAAATTATAAAAAAACATGATATTTTTCGTCATCTGAGGACCGTCATCTCTTCTTGACGTTATAATTCATGGGTCGACGGTCCGATCGATCAAATAGTCAAGATCCCATATTATCTCCTCTTCTTTAATGACATGCTAGACTGTTTTTCGCCAGTTCTCTGGTGTCACCTCTTTATTGGCTTGATCAAACAGTAGCATAATGTCTTTTATTTTGAATGTCGTGTTGTATCTTGCTACAAATCCCTTCACTTGCGCCCTTATAAGTTCTATAGGATTTAGTTCGCAATGATATGGTGGTGTACGCAGCACAGTTACACTGTGTTTTTCTACTATATCTTCCATGACGTATTCCATAAAACGATGTTTGTGTAAGTTTGCTATAGCTAATAGTTCCTTTTTTACCCAATTATCTTCAAATTAAAAATTTTGGTGCTTAACCACTCAATAATTTCTTGTTTTCTCCAAGATGAAGTTGGAGTCTTCTCTATGCGTCTAGAATGATAACTTGCGTTATCCATAACTACAACTGAAATAGCCGGAAGATATTTTATCATTTCACCAAAATAGTCTTCAAAAACATCCGAATCCACGTCCTCATGGTAATCTCCTGTATGGCACGACTGAAAGGTCAGCAAACCTTCTTTTAAAAATCCCTCTTCGCTCCCAATATGGACGATTATTAGTCTTTTCCCATTACCTGAAAGCACCTTAATACCCGTTGACAGGCCTTCCATGACAGCTTGGGGAGTACTGGTTATATTCTTGTCTTGTCACATTTTTGGTACTGTATAAACTTCATTAATCCACGTCTCATCAAGATGAAAGATTTTCTTCTGCTCTGTTCTGTACTGCTTTATACTTCTTAAGTATTTTCGTCGCCAGCAAACAATTTCATCGCTTTTCAGTAAAAATGCTTTACGGTTATGCTTTTCTGGTCTGCCTGGACTTTTCTTGGAGGGTTCTACTTGGCCTGCTATCTTTCTCCCCACAATAATTTAAAAACGGTGGACTTTCCAACTCCAGTCATTCGGTAACATCGGTCGACAGTTTCTTGTACAGTAAATTTCGGGTAATCGTATTTTATGCAATCGTGTACATCTGAATCTGAATCTGAAATAGGGTTGGAATTGGGCAGAGGCACTAATAGAAGGTTAAACGGTACCTGTTAAACGCAAAACGTAACTGTATAATCTACTACCTAAGTAATCCCTACACAATATTTCAAGACCTACACCTATGGCCGACACCGAAATTGAGCCCAACAGGACGGAATTCCTCATTTTATTGCTCTACACATTTCTAAAATAGACTATAATTCAATACGTTGAGCTCTTGAATGGAAGCATTTCAATACTTCTATCGGAATGGCCTAGCATATTTCTTATTTCCGGAAAGAGTCAGAATTCATATAGTGCTAAATCTGGCAATGTCTATATAGATAAAGAAAGACCTTGAGAGGCCAAAAACATTATATAAGAACAGAAACTTTTATCAGTAATGTTTTAGACCAGAGGTGGGGTACCTTTTTACCATTAGAGGCCACATTTAAATTAGGCAGCAATAAGAGAGGCCGCATAAGCTGATTGACCTAAGAAAGTGACTTTTGTGAGATTATTATAGTTTTTCTATAGATTTAACAATTTATTGCATTATATAGAAAAAATAAAATATAATACTACAAAATTTTAAATACAATATACATATAAAATAATATAAAAAAATACAATAAAAAATATTTTTTTATTCACTAAGTTAGTGACTTATTTGGCTTTGTTTTTTGTTTGACAGTAATTGTATATTTGGATCAAGTTTCGTAACACACAGCTTAGCTTTAATTGATCCTCTAAATGTGCATCTGTAATTTGCGTTCTTAAATGTTTTTATTTTTGACTTGAGAGAAAATGTCTCGCAACCGTGGGTACTTCCGAAGCAGGAAAGTAAACGGCGAGCATGTTCTCGAAGGCATGGATATTCAACGGCATTTTTCCAGATTTCTAAGGGATCCTTTTTAGCGTTAAAAACGGATTTGATGATACTATCTTCCCCTAAATCAATTAACTCCATTTGTAGTTCTGCAGGAGCCTCGGATATATCTATTAAATGCGGTTCAAATGCCAGTTTCATAGCAGGAGTGTGCTCGTCAAAATCAGAAAATCTATTAGCAACTTGAGGGCGCTGAAAACTGTTTAAAAAATTAACATTGAGTGTCCAAGTCTGAAACGGATGGTCTGTGGGCCAGAGCCTCGCTCATGCGTGTTAGGGTCCGTTTCAGACTAATATTCTGACGTCATCTTACAATATGACATTGTCTTTGGCGGGATTTTTCGCGCAACTATCATGGTGTTGATGTACAATAGTTGTTTGAAACGAACTCTACCATTTTATACTATGTGGCAAAGGGCCGCAGGTTCCCCACCTATGTTTTAGACGTTGTAACAATTTTCTTTGTTCAAAGTTTTAGTGTTGAAAACTAAATTGTGTCATTGTTTCATAAATAATTGCTTATGGTTTTATGCGTATATCTACAATAACATCCTATTTTGATCTGAATTTTTTTGTATAATTATAGGTGGGAGAATCTGTTTCACAACAATATATTGTGACAAAAGTTATAAGAGATAAAACGCTCAAGATCAATCCAAAACTCATTGACAGACAAACACGTATGTTTTAATGTGGATCGACCTACTTAAATTGAAATTAATCTGTCATATATTTCTGGTGATCTACCGAATGTTCAGTTACGATAGCTATTATTTCATATGGTAATTTTATTTCGTTTTTCCGTGTGAAGTTGTATATGAAAGTACAACGTACAGATATTTGTGCCTACTTTCATAAGAATATGGTATTAAATACTTTTTTCTACTACTCTACTAGAAAACGTAATTTTCGATCTTTAAGTCGCAGTTAGGAAAATGATTTCGAGAGAAATGAAAATTTTTTGACTACCTCTTGGAACCATGTTTCAAAAACATCATTTTCCTTTCTGTATCTCTCTTTTGATTTCTTAGGAATTAAGTTCAATGCCACAAATTTTGCCTCTTAAGCCAACTTAAACCTATAATTTCTAAATTTTCTTGTTTGAAATTTGGAAAACTTCTAACACTACGTGACAGTTTTGTGTTTATATATTGTCAAAATTCATATTAAATCTGTAATTGTTACCAACTGATGCAATCACTCATTTATATTTTGTTATAAAATTAAAATATTTTCCTAGCAAGTACTGGCTACTTAAGTTCCACAATATTATATTAAGATGTAGTAGAAAGAAACGATATACAAATGATATCAAGAGAAAAATGCCTTTCTACTATCTACGGGAGGGAATGTGTTATTTTCGTTCTCTTGGTATGTAAATAGCTATTGCGTAACCTTAATGACTTATACGGAACTCACTTTGATAATAGCTATTCTAGTATATTCAAATTTAAATTACATATATGAGAACTGCATATATTTATCCATTGTCACCTTTGCCGATTTAGGTTGTTGTTTCTGAAATTTTTTAGTACAAATTAATGTTCAAGTTTACTCTTTATTTTCAATGATCATTTGATCCTTTCTGTTAACACCTAACTTGGTTAAGTTAGGTCTCTGAAGCTTATATTATATTTTCAGATATATACCCAACATTCACTACCATGCTTCATGAATTGATTTTGGAATATTTATTTTCGGGACATTAGGAATTCCTTTTCTTATATATCTAAAGCAATTATCTTTCATCAACAAGTGGTGTATACCATCGATTTCGTTGATTGTTTGACATAGACCTATAATTCATTTTAATCTTTTGAATAATTATTTTTTAATTATAATTAATAACATTAAACGTCGTTTCTCCATTTAAGGTCAGCTTCTGTTAATATTTTGAAGAAGTATGTGTGAATAATTAAAAGAAACTCCTTAATATTAAAAACTCTTGTTCTGTATTTTGTTTATTCCTTCTTCTTGACTTACTACCACAACGTACCAATATTGATTTTTGTTTTTTTAATTCTTGTTTATGTTATCACATTATAGTTTAATTTACTTACTTTCGATCCTTATTTATTTAACTTTTGTTTTTACTTCTCTGAATAGATATTGCAAAATTAGATTTTGAATTAAAATTGTGATATTTCACTATTTTAGGTCGTGACTAGACGAAAAAAATATATAAAAAAGTTTGCTTTTGTATTTAGGAAATTGATAATTTTCTAAATCTGAATACTGCTTTAAAACTATTTTTCCTATTTTGAGTACTATTCAGCAACGTTGGAAATTTTTCAACGGCAAAAATCTAATTGCAGATCAACAAAAATTCCAATGTCAACTTGCGAATTTCTTTACTACAAAAAACATGTAGATCCCATGGCTTATCTTGATGCAGAACGGGACAGTTACAGTTTTTAGTTGGTGTTTTACGTCTCGAAATTTAATAAATTGACCACATACCTATATACAAAATTACATCAGCATCTTATTTACACTTTCGCGATGACATTTAAAGTTTCTATAGATTTATACACAATACCTCAGCACTCAAATGCCATTTAGCTATTTGATCGTACAAACTCTACTCTGATCCCGTGGTATTTTTGAATGTTTCAATTTTTTAATTTATCACAAAAGTGAACTACCAAAAGATTTTTATTTTCCTTTCGTTTTATACTATAAATATACATACTTTAGGATGAAGAAAGAAATTTTTTCTCTACAGCACTGTAATGCATTATAAATACGAATAACTCCTTGTCTGAATTATTTTGTCATTGAGCTGAGCGTATTTTTTTAAAATTAGATTTATCATTATTTCTGTTTTAATTTCAAATCTTCCTTGTCATGAATTTTTCCATGTGGAACTTCACTATCAAAAAATATGGTTACCTATTATTTTTTTTTTGGTAGGTTTTATAGCCTAATTTCATGAACTTTCAGTTAAAAAAGTTATGTCGATAGCTGTAATGTCACCTTTGTTTTTAAATGTGATCAAATGTAAAAATCCTTCATAATCACTCTTAAATTTGTATTATAAGGGCTCTTCTTTTTGTCAAAGTAATACTGGCGTAACTGGCTGCTTTAAATATTTTGCATCGAATCTATATGAATCAAATGTATTGGAATCGAATCTATATATTGAAACTAGATTGATATATTTGATTTATATAGATAGGATTTATAGATTCGACTCATATAGATTCTGTTCAAGTAAAATCGATTTGTATAGATTCTATTCAAAATATATTGATCTATATTCGATTAATACAATATCGATTCGCTTCACACGGATTTTTGCGTATTGCTTGTTCAACTTCTTCCGTCGTTTACCAGTATTTGATGCTTTTTTTTTTCGAGTTCCAGTTATTCTTTTTTACCTACTTTGTGTTGATATATTTGAAGAATATATTGCTCGATTTTCCCTATTTTTTTTAAACCTCTGATATGCTTTGTTATTTGTTTTCCATATTTTCACAAAATTATTCCCATTTTATAATTTTTGTAATAATATATGCCATGTACCTTCTCTTTAGTTTTGTTTGTTTTTCAAAATTTTCATACCAACTCCTTGGTTTTTGGTTTTCGCATACTTTCAAAGTTAAATTATTGAAGACGGTTTCCAAAATAGTGGATGTTCAATTAAATATTACATATTACTCATACATATTCATATCAATAGCGATTTAATTCGAGGAACAAAACTACACACCATACATAAATATGATTAATTGGTTTTATTTGAAATCTTCAAAAATATGTAGCTCATTAAAACAATAATTATATTTCTAACAAATCAACTTTTGATGAGCACAAATCTTTCGACCTTGAAAAATACTACTAGCATTCATATCGCAGTTTTTCTAGTGTTAATCTACACCCACAAAAATCAATAATAACACTTCTCGGAACTGCCTTAACCAGACTCAAACTCAACTTGTTTTGTACGTTGGTCAACGTTGGATACTATCATTTCACCATCTGACAACAGCGCATATTCCAAGCAAAGCCTAAAGTTGTTTCTCCTTTAAGATCAAATATAACATTGTTTAAATTGACGACATCCGCCATGTTTCGGCTGATTTTCGACCTTAGTCTCGCTATATCACAATGGCGTACTTCTAGAAAATTTCAAAGGGGTATCGATTTTAAATATTTTGTACTTAAAATATGGGTTATATATTTAAGAAACATTTTGTTTTTAAATTTAATATGATATAATAATAATGACGTTCAAAAAGTATTGGTAGTTGACCCCTACCCTACTTCTACTGCTGCCCTTAAGTCTGATATTCTCTTATTTATTCTTCTTGATCATTGCTTAACGTAACTTTTTTGTAGTATTTCTCTGTTATTTGCTTATCCATTTTTGAAAATCTGTGACTTGTGATTTTCCGGCGTTAATCCCTCTTTCATGTCTCGTTACCATTATTGCATTTACAAATGTTTTACATTTCAATGATAATTGTGAGGTGTATGAAATATTTCCTGCGTTTACTCTACCGTAGCTTGTTTATTTTTTACTGGATGTTAGCTAACTCCTTTCTTGTCATTGAATAATTTTCTTTAGTGATTTATAATGTCTTGATGCTGTCTAATATCTTCTCACATAATCTTTGTTTCTATTTTTTATCACCTTTTTAGCTATTTCATTTATTGGCGAAAATCACGTGTCACTAGATGGCGCTGATTTGGTTTCTATACGCATGAACAACAACACAACCTGTAAAGTTGTTTGATGATGTTTATTTTTTTATATGTTTATTTGAGAGCTAAAAATGACAAAAATGAAAGTAGCCCTCTTTAACTTATGGCCTAGAAGAAACAAATTTAAAAACCATTAAAAGTTGGTGTCTGTAGACGTCAGGTTTAACTTCCCAGCCTAAAGATTGGAAATGAATTTGTTCATGTAATACTGGAATCTCCGGCTTCTGCAAACATATTATTGCATCAGTAAAGTACTTTAAACAGGCATATTTTGACTAAAATTTTAAATAACACTTTCTATTGTCTATACAACAACAAAATTAGATCGTAGTCTGGCTTTGTTGTTCACTTCTATTGAAGTTTGACTGAAAATCAACAGATGTCGCCCACTTTGTAATTTTTCCGAATAATCAGAAGATATGAAACACTATGACAAAGAATTTTCGCATTATTTTTTTCGACATATGGATGTTTTATACAGCTTTCTGCTATTCAAATAGTCAAATATGTGTAAGTATTAATTACCCGGCCCATACGAAAAAAGTAAAAACTCTTTGCCAACTATTCTAGTTGACTAAATACAGTCAGTAAGTAGATTCTTGTGTTCTTAGCTTGCAACAACCTTTTCTTGATTCACCTTAGCAATGGGACTGCCTTTTTAAACGAGATTTTTTTCAAAAAATGACCTTTGGTAAGATGTTGATAGACTAGAATGTATTCATTCATCAATTATAAAGACATATTTACTATTATCCAAATCAAGTTGACTTATATTTTCTTTGAATTTCAGATTCAGGTGTTAATAATTTTGAGGAATTTCTCACAAAAAAATAGACATAATAGAATTTAGGTAAAATTCTTGTACTAACCGAAACTTTGGTTCCAAATCAATCTCTGTTCATATTACACTGTAATACAGGCGCAATGGCAAGATAATTCTGAAAAAACTTTGATTCGACTGACTGCACCGATGCCAGGAACGGTGCCATTGACCCAGTATTACAAAAGAAAATGGCTCCGTATGACAATCTTTAACGTTTGTGGTTGACTATGCCCCAGATGCTACCATGTTTCACAACTCGTTTTTTCGACTGCCACTTATTGCCACCGATCTCTTCTTCTAATTACTACCGCTCTGTGATGGTTTTGTGATATTTTCCTTTGGTTGATTATAAACCAATGCTGTGGTCTGGTGATTAAATATTTTCATACAGCTCTTCGTACGATGAACAGATTATAAAGTAGTAGAGACCTGCTTTTTTGCATCCCAAATTGAGCTGACAGCTCTTTTCGCACTTACAAGAACTGTATCGCAGTATAGAGTGTGGTGTAGGGTTTAATTTGGTTTCCACTGGCACGATTCCACTTCTTTTTTTGCCTCCATTCAGTCGGGTCTCTTTGCTATTTATTGAATATGGTTTGACTGGACTGCTTTACTTATAAGTAAACTACCAGCGAATGTTGTCGAGCGGCAGCTTCTGTGGGTAATCGTGAGAAAAAGTTTTATTTTGTTTTTTACGTTAAAAAAACGTATTCATCTCTAATTGTTTGGCTAGTCTGATGTCTTTTTTATACAGAAAGTATGGAAAGAAGCTTGTTCCCTGCTTCGGCAACTTCACCTTGGTGTACATGAAGCTCTTTGAAAATACGTATATGTGATTGTTCTTTTGCAAAACTTTTTGAAATTTAAGTGTTCTATGGTTGAAAGATGTTGTGTCACAGCCACTCATTGCATGAGAAGATAAAACATGATCTGATAAGAGTTTTGTCAGCGTTAAGATGAGAATTAGAGATTTTCTAGTTTCAAGAAGATATTCTTTACATCAAGGCTACATAGATAAATTGAAATTAAATATAATAGAAAGTTTTTTTTAGAAAAAAAATTATAATAATTATAAGTAAAAAATTTATAAAATATATTATTTTCAAGCTTCTTAGTATGTTATTGAACCCAAACGGTTCATCGGAGAAATTACTAACTGAGTTGATAATTTTAACGTGTTTTATTCAATTGTCCCTTCCTTTACATCACGTTCCCACCTTATTAATTTAAAATGTTGACATTTCACATTTATATACATGTATAACCAGAGACGCCTCTGTTATATTTGGTTGTTTATCTCAATTAACGGTTTCAGGCTGTATAAGTCTTCTTTTTCTTGTTTTTCTATTAGCAGCGCAGAAACGAGAAACTTCTTGTTAGTGTGAACTGTACAGACCCGAAGAAGGAGAGGAGAGTACGTCACGATGGTGACTGTTACTTTTTACTTAAAGAAAGTGAATCTGATCTTGTGTAATATTCATTTGGTTCGATTAGAAACATTTTAAAAAGATAATTTAATACTACTTGTTATCAATTCATGAAAAATTAGAATCACTATCTATTTAAATTGAAATATATTTCTTTCTTATAAAATCAGAGGCGGGGATATAGATAAAATTCATATAATATCCCTAAAATTTTATAGGTCAGGGTAATACCTTTTTAAATATTAAGATAAGCATTTTTAAATCTGGTATGGGTTCATATTTTACTATTTTTTATAAAAATGTGAAATTCAAATTTCAAGATGTTTGTATATTTAAACATTAATTGATAATATTCTACATCAAATCAAAAAAGATCTAATACATGCACTTGAACTTTCAACCTATTGAGAAATTTGGTTTTAGTGTGATTATACTATAAATAGCATAAAAGCTATAAAAGAAAATAAATTCTTTGGACTATAGTTTATTTCAGAAATGTATAGAGTAATAAAATCTCATTAGGTATGCAAAGGGACCACAGAGTGACCCAACGAATATTTAAGCCACTTTCATAGCTTAGCATTCATTTCATTGTGTGGCGTCAATATATGGGTTTAGCCTATTGTTATCCATTCATAAACATTGAAATTAGTGTACCAAATGCGTGCCGGTAGGATACTCGTAAAAAGGAAAGAATTTTATTTTAACAGAATAAAAATTATGTACCAGGTGTCCCAATAAAAATGGCTCTCGGCCATATCTCGGGAACCGTATATAGTAAAGTTTCGGGAAAAAAATTTATAACAAAAGTGACCTTGAGAAAAACCTGGAAATTATTTATAGAGTTGTAGGTCCACCGCCAGAGGGCGTAATTAAATACCAAAAATTATAAAATTAATAATTTACAAATTTTTCCCAATTAAGATGCATTTAATATAGGAATATAAAAGTAGACCAAATTAGCAACAGAATAGCGAAAACCACATGTCGATATCTTTTTCGTATTACGAGATATCTTAAGTAATATGTAAATTTTAAGCATTTTCCTTTTCCTTGGTATTTAATTACGCCCTCTGGCGGTGGACCTACAACTCTGTAAATAATTTCTAGGTTTTTCTCGAGGTCACTTTTGTTATAAATGTTTTTTCCCGAAGCTGCACTATAAACGGCTCCCGAGATATGGCCGAGTGCCATTCTTATTGGGTCACCCGGTACATATTATTAGGTACATTTATTTTTTATTGAATATTATACAAAAAATACATTATACAGAAATTGAATTATAAAAAATCATAATATTTTTCGTCATCTGAGGAACCGTCATCTCTCCTTAACGTTATAATTAACAGGTCGACGGTCCGATCGATCAAGTAGTCAAGATCCCATATTTTCTCCTCTTCTTTAATGACATGCTGGACTGTTTTTCGCCAGTTCTCTGGTGTCACCTCTTTAATGGCTTGATCAAACAGTAGCCTAATGTCTTTCATTTTGAATGTCGTGTTGTATCTTGCTACAAATCCCTTCACTTGCGCCCTTATAAGTTCTATAGGATTTAGTTCGCAATGATATGGCGGTGTGCGCAGCACAGTTACACTATGTTTTTCTACTATATCTTCCACGACGTATTTCATAAAACGATGTTTGTGTAAGTTTGCTATAGCTAATAGATCTTTTTTTGCCCAATTATCTTGAAATTAAAACTTTTGGTGGTTAACCAGTCAATAATTTCTTGTTTACACCAAGATGAAGTTGGAGTATTCTCTATGCGTCGAGAATGATAACTTGCGTTATTCATAACTACAACTGAATCAGCCGGAAGATATTTTATCATTTCACCAAAATAGTCTTCAAAAACATCCGAATCCATGTCGTGGTAATCTCCCGTATGGCACGACTGAAAGGTTAGCAAACCTTCTTTTAAAAATCCCTCTTCGCTTGCAATATGAACGATTATTGGTCTTTTCCCTTTACCTGAAGGAAACAATTTAATACCCATTGACAGACCTTCCATGAAAGCTTGGCGAGCACTGGTTATATTTTTGTCTTGCCACATTTTTGGTACTGTATAAACTTCATTAATCCACGTCTCATCAAGATGCTTTGTTTTGTACTGCTTTATACTTCTTAAGTATTTTCGTCGCCAGCAAACAATTTCATCGCTTTCCAGTAAAAGTGCTTTACGGTTATGCTTTTCCCAGGCAAAATCCATGTTTCTCAAAGTGGTCCATAAAAGTTTTTTAGTTATAAACGGAATACTGTCATCCCGGCCAAGCTCCATTAAAATCTTATCTAGGCTGGGTATTTCTTTTAAAAAATAAAAATAGTGAATTTTTCTTCGAATTACACTTTTGGTTTCTTCATCAAGGACTTTTACTGGTCTGCCTGGACTTTTCTTGGGTGGTTCTACTTGGCCTGCTATCTTTCTCCCCTCAATAATTTAAAAATGGTGGACTTCCCAACTCCAGTCATTCGGTAACATCGGTCGACAGTTTCTTGTACAGTAAATTTCAGGTAATCGTATTTTATGCAATCGTGTACATCTGAATCTGAATCTGAAATAGGGTTGGAATTGGGCAAAGGCAATAATATATATGTAATACTATCTATGTAATCCCTACACAATATTTCAAGACCTACTACAGCTATGACCGATACCGAAATTGACCGGAAATAGACGGAATTCCCCATTTTATTGCTCTATACATTTCTGAAATAGACTCTAATAAAAAAAATATTCTGGGTAATAAGACTTTTGGTTCCAGTGTGTGGTAATATACTCGTAATTGGTTTTCTAATAGCAATTTTGTCGATTTTTTAATATTTTCATTCGCATTAGATTAAATGATTTCTGAATATTATTCAGACAAGCAAATATATTAAAATAACATTGGTTTTCATGTGCAAGTCTATGTAGTTAGATTCTTATAATGTATTCACTTTCTAGTGGAATTCAATTAGTTCTTTGTGCATTTTCCAAAAGTGTAAAATATATATTTCCCAACAAATCATAACTAAACAAAATATATTTCATTCAACAAGCGAAATACACGACGCTGTCAATGGTCTTAGAAGTTTTCAACAATCATAATAGGCTGTGCTGAACCTTACGATTAAGTGTTGTATTCATTTTATTCACAGAATATTTTCCATTTGGATGTCGGTCCAATTCCACATCGAACGTTCAATCAACCTCATTCGGAAAACAAAGAATACCCCGAAAACAGAGATTAGCAATTTTAAGTGTGTTTTGGCCCCAAGTCATGAAAATTACGGAAAACGAAAAAATTTTTTCAATTCAAAGAGCAGTACACCACCATTCTCAACGAGGATGGTCCCCCAAGCACATGTCTTGATCTAGAGATGGAGGTGGTAAGTAGCTAGAGAAATACCACTGTATTAGAAAGTACACAATCTATACAGCATATGTTGCAAATTTGAAGACTCCACGTTGTGTTTGTTTTGCAGCCATCAATAGTGCACATTCTCAGTGAATTTGTAAATATGGAAAAAATTGGACATTGTCATGTGATACAATACTTTTATTTGAAAGGCATTAGTCCTAACAATACAAAAGCTAAACTGCATTCTACCCTTGGTGAGATTGCTCCTTTGCTATCAACAGAAACATTTGGGTAGCAGAGAACGAGGCCGTACGATCTGCGAAGATCAGCATCGCAGTGATCGACCAAATGACGTAACGATTGTAGAAATGTTGAAAAAAATCCTCAAAGTGGTATGTAATTGATAATCGTCGACAGCTCGGCAGACATAGTAGGAATTTCAAAAAGTGCGGAATCTTTCGTATTGACTGAGAATTTGGATATGAGAAAGTTGTGCGCAGGATGGGTGCCGCGTTTGCTCACAATGTAACAAAACCGGCATAGTGAAGATGTTTCCATCGCGTGTTCGGCAATGTTTCACATATATAAAGCCAACATTTTGTGCCGTTTCATAACGATGGATAAAACGTAGGTCCATCACTTCACACCCGAAACAAAAGAACAATCAAAACAACGAACTGAAAATGGAGAACCGGCTTCAAAGAAGCAAAGACCGTTCCATCTACAGACAAGGTCATAGCGAAGGTTTTTTGTGATACGATAATTTTCATTAATTATCTTAAAAAATGAAAAACTATCAACGTTGACAATTATGCGTACTTATTGTAACGTTTGAGCGAAGAAATCAAGCAAAACAGCCACATTTGTCTGAGAAGAAAATGTTGTTTCATCGAGACAATGCACTAGCTCACACATCCGTCATTCCAATGGCCAATATTAATGGAATAAAGTTTGAATTGCTAGCTCATGCACTCTATTCGCCAGAATTAGCCTCCACGGATTATTTTCTGTTCCCAGACTTAGAACATTGCAGGGAAAATTGTATAGAGCCAAAAGGAGTTTACATTGAAATATGAATATATTTTTTTCCAAATTTTTTGTTTTTTTTTGGTTATTGGAGAAATTTCGCAAATTTTGTTTTTTGCTTATTATTTTTCATCCTGTATATGACCAATATTTTTTTCCGTTTAACACATGTACTATTCATATTTTTCTATGCATGTGACATATTTATATATCCGGAACTTTTAAAAATTTCGACTTTGTTTAATATCCAACATTTTCAATTATTTTCAAACGTACGTAAATATATTTTTAATATTTATTCAATTAATTTGCTGAAATGTAGGTTACGTTCAAATACAACTATTTATGGAATATGAACATTTGATAAAAAGTACCAGTAAATTGACTCACTTAGGTCACGCGTCAGTTGATGCTCCAAATTTAAGAAGGCAATTAAAGTCCACTATAAAAGCTCATGAAAATAATTAGAAAAAACAATTCTTACAAGTTGTAAACAAAACCATTAATTTACGCTTTGTAGCCAGTGTCGTCAGCAAACGAGAATTTAAACCATGAACGTTGTACCAAGGCAAGATATTTAAATCATGTTTTATTTATTGTAGTTCTATTAATCATAACAATTTTCAACAATCGCCATTCACAAGGAGAATACTTTATATCTATTTCTTTCTTTAAACCAACGAATTTTATTATTGTAAAATATAGTACAAGCGAAATTTCTTTGACTAAAAGTTGTAAGTTTCATTTCTTGACAAATGAGTTTTAATCGTTAAGTCAGGAACCAAGAAGTTCTGACTGTGATTTTACAACACCAAGTCATTCAAGTTGTTTCCATCAAATGGACTGGAACTTAACGAGTATGTAAGGTCGGTAAACTATTTATTGAAACTTTCAGAAGAACCATTATCAGCTACATTATTTTTAAAAATCTAAAGGCGCCGTCGGTGCATTGTGAGAAACAGGACTTGTGGCAGATTGCAAATTTGGATATTCAATCTTAAGCTTTTATTTTTGTAATCATTTTCAGTCTTTGCAATAAAAATAGCAATAATAAGGATGATTGATGATGCAAAATTATTATAATAATTTTTAAACCATTATCACATTTAAAATCAAGTTTTTAAATTTTCGGTTTAAAATTCTTTAAACCGCTCATTTACAAAATAAGTATCTATAATTAATAAAAAAAAATTGTAATTTACCTACGTATCCAGAAAATAGCTGCTTCCTATAAATATTTCATTATTGTGTAAAAATAACTTCCTTAGAAATCTTTTGCAATTTATTGTATATCAGACACAAAAAATAGGCCACTCACTATTTCCATATTATTTTGTGGTGGCAAGTGCCAAGAAACACTATGTGACATCACTTCTTAGAGTTAGTAAGTGGGTTTTACATGAAAGGTCATTTCTTTATTTCATTTTGACCTGCTTATATGAACAAATCTAAGTTGGAATCAGACCGTAACAGACGTATCAATGATACGGGCCCTCCGGGCTACAGAGGCCCCTAACGTGTATAAACAAAAATTAATGAAATGTTATCCTCAATGTCAATTAATCTCGCTTTCCCCTGGAAAAACATATAAAAAAAACTGTCATACGTGCCTAAAGCGATAAATATTTATTTTAATTTAATGCAAGCACTTTTGTTTTGTTTCTTTTGTGAGAAAATTATACCCTTCATTTGGGCCCCTCATTTTGATACATGGCCCCTCAAAAGCACGCTACGCCACTGGTGTTTAGTATATTTGATTAGATTTCTTATAATTGGATTAGCAATGGAGCTAACTGCAGATGCAATTCAATACGATGAACAAATGCAACAGCTCTGTTATAAATAAATTTCAGATTATCGATAGCAATAATATATTCAAAAATTAGAAGGAACAACAAATATTTTTTAGGAAATTATCACCAAGATGGTTGTAAAACAAATTACTAACAACCAAAACTATCTCAAAACGTGATTCAAAGTAACTGAAAATGCCATGCCAGAGATTACTACAAACGACTTCAGTCTACTCGTTTTGATGTAAAAATTAATTTTTACAAAAAAATTTGATGCGTTGTACTGAAATAATAAATCAATTTTTTATATTTAACAACCAGGAGTCTACAGATGAGTCATGTCCCAGTATTTTAGAGTATGTCATATTGTAGTTTTGTTTGAGGCAGATTCACAAATTTAATTTTGGAAATGTGGAGAGCGAGTTTTTGTATCTTTTTAAAACTTTGCGTTTAGATAACTTTATCCATCTGGTGCCAAAGCCACCTACACCACAAAAGAATGTACGTAATATCTGCTTCGATCTTATTAAGAGTTTGTCCTACAATTTTAGAGTTGTTTGGTTAGCTACATCAAAAAATATACTGATTTTTTCTCAGTTGTTTGTTGAATTCAACCTTCAAATCAACAACGAGTCTGAATATATTTTAATACATCACACATTCGTGTGATAGCGACCACTGGAAGAAGTCACGGTTCTAGAGAAATCTTTGATTGTATTTGAGTCACTACATTCGTCAATGTTGTGAAATATTCCTAATGACAGGCAATAATGAAAATAACGTATCGGTAAATATTTAGTTTAAAAATTTCATATATTTAACGGCTATTAACGTGAACAATAAATATTTAATAATGAGCACTTTTTAACTAATTTATTTTAAATTTCAAATTGTTGATTAATAAACGTATTAATCAACATATTAATAATATTAATCATGTTGAGAACCAAATTTTTTCGTTACGCTACTGGTTATCCAAATAATTGTTTACCATATTCTGAAATTATTACTCAACTATGTTAAGCTAAGAAGATGCGGAGTATTGTTCTTGGCCCATGATTAGGGGTCCTTAATTACCACTTCGAAAGGTATATCGTCGTCCATTATTCTATGCATTTGGTTCATTGGTTTGATACTGCTTTGTAGCTTTATCAGTCATCGATTTCTTAGGTGACCTGTCAGGCTTCCTGGTTTTAATTTCACTATCTGGATTAACCTGTGAGATTCGCTAAATTCCTCTTTCCTCATATATGAGTTGAAACGAGGCAGGTTTAATAGCGTCCCTAAGGCTGTGTTGGGGGCAACTCTCTGTCTGAAGCAGGTCCCTCTATTAGTGCCATCTGCTCTAAGGATTTGGACTATTACTTTGGTCCTTGTTTTTTTGGAGGTGCTCGGTTGGTCCTTGCTTCCAAAGCTGTTTTATGGTTGTCGTGTGATCAAACTTATAGCTCACTTTGCTTAAAGTTCTCGGAGTGAGGAATATTAGATACCCCTGCTATACTATACCCAGGGTTTTACAAGTATTAACTGCGTTCTGTAGCCACTCCTTAGTCTCTTTATTCACACAGACGAGCCAGCCTGGTCTGTTATGGGCGCTGATAAACTTGGAATTTGTCTCTTCAGAGCCAGCCACGGTCATGATTTGTTCCATAATGGCTTCTTTTTTGACTTGAATCTGTTCCACTATTAGAAGTCAATCTGGAGAGCTGGTAGCTAGTATTCCTACCCTTATGTCTCCAGCTCAACAATTATCTAAATATTCTAAAAGAAGTGTAGGGCAACTAGGGTGAATTTCTGATTACCCTTGGTTTTTCAATATGATATCTTGGCTATCGAAACGGTAATAGTGTAATTGTAAGTGTTGGTATAACAGTAGTTAACAATTATTTCAGTGTACGTGGCATAAGTTAAAAAAACAATCATATTCTCCAACACTATTATACGTTTGCTTGTTTGATCTTAATAAGATTCAAGAAATCACGGCAGTGATTAATGAGGTTTCTATAATTTTATCATGCAAAACACTACTAAATAATTTCAATTTAATTCGGTACACATTAAACAAATTCTAAAAGTAAATTTTTCTTACCCTGATTCGAGCCAAGCTGTCAGCGTCAGTGTATTTAGATTTCTGTTTCAATATTTTATGTTGAATAATGTTCAAAAACCAATTTAAATGGATATAGACAATGAAATTGAGTTTTCTTTCACACCACCAGAAATTAGAGTAGCTGCCTCGTCAAATTTATGACCGGAAAAGTCAAGGAAAGTATATAATATAGCATATGAACTTAGAACTGGAAACAGGAATTACTAATAATTATAAATAAATTTCATTCTCTTGTAACATTAGATACACAATCCTGAATCTAAAATATAGATTTTTGTATTGATATATTGAGATACTATATGACTATTATAATTTTTATTAACTATGTACTATGTTAAAATCAACAATAATATTGTTTGAAATATTTGTCAGAATAAAATAAAAGTGTTTCTTATAATGTGAGGAAATTTTCGAACAAAAAAATTTCAACAAAAATATTTAGTAATTGTGGATGTAGTATAGTATTCTACACGCTTATAATGAGTTTTTTGATGATTTATGCCACTCGTTAATGCGCATACTTTACACCGTGAATAATAACCTCTCTTATATATTCGTGAATAATATAAAATATGAATTTTTCTGGAGCCCGGAGTTTTAAAGCAGATATCTTGATTATTATATTTATTGTTGTAGTAATGGCACGTTTACAGATATCTAGCAGCTTGCGTGATGCCTTAATGTTCGGGTTTTTGGTTTTTATAAACATTACATCTGATATGTTTTAAGCATGTATGTACATCGACAAGTTTTTTTACCAAATTTATAAAGAAATACAAAAATAAATAATAATTCCTTGCTATTTTTCTCAGTCACTTGGTAGATAAAGAACTTATTTTATAGTTCTTCCTACGAAAATTTTCTTATGAGAAACTACCAAAAAAAGAAGTATTACGTTTTTCGAGTGTATTGTTTGTGTAAGTCTCAAATTTAACCAGGTAAATGAACTACTTAAAAGTTCTTATCAGTACTTCATGATTAGTGATAAAATGTTTAAACTTGGATTTGATATAATTTGTTTTTTTGTGATAACCTACATTAAGCGTTAACATTAAACTGTAATATATTAAACTTTATTGCGGAAAATTTGTAAAGATGTTCGAGCAAGTTCAACAAACAGTATTATAAATTATAATTACACTGAAAATCTTCGTATCACTACTAGATTGACCACGAATAGTTAACGATCTGTACTAAACAATTTTGAAAACTGTTTTTCGACTGACCAAAATTACCTTTTAACAAAAATAGTTCAAATAGATTGAATAGTTGTGATAATTTATTTTCTGTCCAACCAAAAATTAGAGAAATCCCATCAATTGTTTGTGACTCCAGCTCATGAGCTCCCGCTTCAATTAGTGTGTGTTAAGAATTATTTTCCTGATAATTATTCAAAAAATTAAAAAAAAAAATTCATCGAATTTCCGCAGTTTTGTCTTTACAATTGACTACATAACAGAGCATGGGGTGCTGGATTTCTTCTTTAAATATTTTGTCCCATAATTTTTGTTCAGCGAAACTAAAATATCCTAGTAACAATAAACAATGATAAAATTTCTTATACTAACAATGCAAATTATTTGGGGATGATACCTAACGCTAGACTTTGTTTATCTCCTATCTCTTGAATAAACATGTCTAGTGGGAATCATTCAAACATTTATGATCTTGCTGAACTTCCACAAAAGATAGATTGAGGCAACTATACTGTTGTTGTTCATGTTCATCTTATTGAGGACAATAGCAGTGTTAATTAAAAGTAGAGTATTGTGCGAATATCGCATAACATGTTAATGGCATCATTGCCAAATTTATTAGATACTAGGTATACTAAAGAGTAGGACCTTGGTATCTAATCTAAATTCAGGATCTGATAGTTGGACAGATCTATCAGCCATACTTATTATCACTGATCTTTTTTGTGACTTAGGATGACACGAATTGAAGTTTAAATATCTTGAGGACCAAGTTGGTTTCGTATACCATTCTGTTCTTATGTTATTGTTCATTTTATATAATGTGACATCAAGAAAATTGATTCTGTTGTTTTGCTCAACAACCTCGATTGTGAATTGAAGTTTTTTATGATAAGAATTGAATTTTTAACTTATGTTTTCAATTTGATTCTTTGGTACAGCACTAATGCAATCATCTACATATCGGAAAAAGAATAGAATATTTATATCAAGTTTGCTTAGGACAGTTTCCTCAAAATCTTCCATTACCAATTGTGCTATAACACTTGAAATGGGACCAAGGAAAAATTAATTTTTCTTATTAGAACAAAGTTCTAAGTTGATTTTATCCTTATTTTGATATTCATGATGAAAGTGATCTATAGATCTATATAAATAAGCAAATTGTTAGTGTCAATATTATATTTTGATAAAGACTTGAGGAAAGGTCGAAACGTCAAAATTAATCTTTCTTTTTAAAATTATCAAAAATAAACTAATTTTAAAACAGAAGAAACAGTCTAAAATCAAGAAAATTTAGATGCATTAATATAATAAAAAGAAATTAAAGAAATATATATATATATATATATATATATATATATATATATATATATATATATATAAACACCATTGTAATCTATAAATATCTTTTAGAATTTGAAAAAGCAAAATGCTCTAAAAGATATCACAGGCCTGCAATGATTTTGATGCTACTAAAAGTAAAACAGATTTCAAGTACGTTCGGTACTCTGATAAAAAATTGATTCTTACTTTTTTAATGCTACGTGTAGTTTTCGAGATTTCGCAATGGTAAATAAATCAAAAAACATTCAATAAATTCATTGAAAAAACAAAAGAACATTTAATTCGATACATTTAAATACATTAAATTACTCATTATTTTACAGGTTAGAAGCACCTCTTTTTAGATATTCTTCGGTGGATGTCTTCAGGACATTCCCGTGTAATACTCCAACAGTAATCTGCCATCATATGCTCATCCCAGCGACCTTGGTATCTATCTTACATCTTTAAATCTTGATGGAAACGTTCTCCTTGTTCTTCGCTATACGCTCCAAGATTTTCAGGAAACTTGTCTAAATGATTGTCCAGATAGTGTACTTTTATGCTCATATTACATCCAAGATTTTTAAAAGTAATTAAGCGCTTATGAACTAATTCTTTGTAATTTTTGGCCTTCTGATTTCCTCGAAAATTTTTTACAACAGCATCAAAAGATTTCCAAGCCTCTGCTTCTAAATCATTCATTGAATGAATGAAATCTTGTCTTTCATTAAAAGTCTAACCTGTGGACCATCAAACATACCAGCTTTTAGTTTTTTATTACTTAAACCGGGAAACTTTCTTGAAAGATATACAAAGTACGGACCAGTTTTATCTAACGCCTTAACAAATTGTTTCATAAGTCCTAATTTGATGTGCAATGGAGGCAAAATAATCTTATCTCTAGAAACTAAAGGTGGGTTTATAATATTTAGTTTGCCAACCGTCATGTTATTTCTCAAAGGCCAATCTTTCTTGATCCAGTGATCTTTCTTTGCCCTGCTATCCCATAAACATGGGAAGCATGGAAATTTAGTGTACCCACTCTGTTGACCTAATAGAAAGTTCACCATTTTTAAATCGACACATATAGCTCATTGGTGCTCCGAGTACTTAAGTTTTTTTAAAACAAGATCCACGTTTTGATACTCCTCTTTTAATTTCGTTGAATGAGCAATAGACACAGCTGCATGTTTATTACCAATATCTAGTAAAACACACTTTAAACTTCGCTTATAGCTGTCCATAAACAATCTCCATTCTTCAGCTTTGTATCTTGAGAGTCCCAAGTTCATTAGAAGGCCACCAAGATTATTACAATAAACTATATCATTTTCTGAGCTAAAAAATGGAAGAAAACTTTTTCGCGATCACGATAAAATGTTATTTTAGTACCTTGAGATAACAAATTTTTTTCTTTGAGTCTAGATGCTAGTAGCTCAGATTGCTCTTTCGAAAGGTAAAGGTCTCTAATTAAATCACTTAAGCATCTTGAGAAAAAAGTGAAGGCTTTGTTGACACTTCAAAATCACTACCACTGTCACGTTCATCAGAAAAAACTTCCAAAACTGTGTCCGACAAATCTGAAAGATCTTGATTCATAGGAAAACCTGAAAACAGTCGAGGTCTTTTAACACTCGGTAAATCAGGATATGTCATTTTCCTTTTGTTTATAGTATACCATGTAATTCTACAACACAAAAATAACAACTGTCATCAATGTGACTTTTCGGTTCTGTCCAAATCATCGGCACACTATACTTTAAATGATTACGTTTACCGTTTGTCCACTGTCTTTAATGTTTACTACACTACACCTTCTCGACGACGGCATATCGATATTATCATTTATAAAAAGAAATTAATTAACTACAATGACATTAAGTATAAAAAAAAAATACATTTTTAGGTTATGATCGATCGATACATACCTAAAAGTAGCTTCGCGATTTTGACAGCTTACCACGACGTCTTGTGGACTAATTAACCAAATTATAACATAGAATTAGCGGCACCAAACAAAATTTTTTTTTTGTAGATCCGTGTATTCAATACAATTCTCACCTACCCTATGAAAATAAACTACACTCATAACCTAATTTAACCTATAAATATTTATGTCATTCATAATCTAACCAAAGGAAACTAATAACAACCAGAATCAAGAAGCTTAATATTTCTATCAAGCGTCAATTTGAATATTGATTTTTGAATTTTCAAAAGAAACAACAAAATTTAAGCCCCGCAAATCTTAACCAGTAAATGTAAGTGATTTTTATTTTTTTTATACTTGTATATATATTTTTATGGCATATGTTATTCTTTTCCACAGACAAATTTCCTATTTCTTAGACGTTTTGATATAGTTCTCTTCTGTTTTAAAATTAGTTTTTAAAAGAAAGATAAATATTGACGTTTCGACTTTTCTTTAAGTCTTTATCAAAATATGAATAAGAAAAATTAATTGAATACCGCTATATATTTGAGATGTGGGAACCAAAGGAAAAAGAAATAAAAAATGGACGTACAGATTAGGATGGAATATTACCTCACACTACCGTTACAGCCCAGATTCTACCCCCTATAGTTACGATCTCTTCTCTAAATTAAAGAAAAACTTGGGAGGGACAAATTCAAAACAGACGAAGAGATAGTACACCGCATGCAAAATACATTGATCTAAACGGCGATGATGTCGATAGAGGCAAGTCTAAGCTTTTCAAACATATATTATTCAATACCAATTAACATTTCACTGTCAAAAATTCGTTATTGTATGGACAAGCCTCGTATATTTTGTAATTATCATCATTTAAAAAATTCTTATAGAAATTTTTTAATTGTTAATAAACTAATTTCACATTTAAATTGTTAAAATAATTGATGAATTAATTTTTTTCTTTACCAACGAAACAACTTCTCAATCCAAAAGTAAGGTTAGTAAGAATGGATCATTAGTTGGACTACTATTTCGAAAGGGGGATCTTCAGGAAACAATATTGTGCGTTCCATTGACCGATTTCATGTAATTAAGCTCAATGATAACTTAATAAGCACTTCTTTTCCGTAAACAAGAGTCATCACTGAAAATATTTACAATGTTAACATGAAGAAATATTGAGTTTTGTGAACATCAACGATAACGATTATAAAGACAACATAATCAAGGAAATATAGAATTTGCATTGTTATTAATACTAACTTTCTTACGTCTCCTCAAAAGAGATAAATATCCCCTGAGTTGATGATGAATTTTGTAAATGGAATTATCTGCTAATAGGCAATGCAAATTGTGAACAAAGACAGGGACAAAGAATCAAACACAATAAAAGACGAGGCGAAGACCGAAATACTAGATGTTCTAGAAACATTGGAATATTATAGCACTATTCTGAAATATTTAGAAGTAGAGCTCCACCCCAAACTTACTCCAAAAATTTTTTGCTCCAATTCAGTTCCTTTTAAGAGGTAAAATAAGTTATGTTAAGGTAGAGGAACATTTTTTAAAGGATGATCGAAAAAAAATTATTTTTCATTTTTAATTCAATTTTAGTTTACTGTTTCATGATTTCATTATACGTTCATTTCTTATTATAAATTATCAATAATCACAAAATAATTAGTTTATATGAAAATCGCTGTAGTCAACGCATGCAAGCGATCAGTATGGTTGGCATAACGGCGTCTAAACAGAAATTCCGTGATGTAACCATCCATGTGATAATCACAGCGGCCATATTTTGGCATATTATCAAGTCACACTCGCTCCACGTTTTGGGTGTATGTCCCGCAATAAGGATCCCTGAAATTATAAGTATGATTAACTGTCAAGTGCTTGAGATAATATTAAGTAAAAGAAGTACATACATTTTTCACTATAAGCTTGACGATTGATATATTGAACGGATGAATGCTTAGATAATTCGCGAGAGAAGAGTTATAATTTACACTACTTTCGGAGCACTTAAAAACAACCCTATATGCGAGAAAACATTTTTGGAGTAATTTTGGGTTGGAGCCCCACTTCTAAATATTTACCAAATATAGTAATAGTTTGTAAAGACGCATGGAAAATACAAAAGGCTTCCAAACAGTAAGAATAATCGTAATAAAAAACACAAAAGGCTTCGAAACAGTGGGAAACAATGTAGTATCTACTGTACACAATATAAAAAAAGGGGATAAACAAGTTGAGAAAATTACAATGGTACTAAATTAATTCAAAGTCTATAATTAAAATGAGACAATAAGTGAAAAATAGGTTGAAATATAGTCTATTTCAATTTGGTCGCAAATGAAGGCATTAGTTTACAAAAAAAATTACTTCTCTTCCACAACTGCGACGGAAAATAGAAGAGGTCGCGGATGTAATTAAAATTAATAGACAAGGATTATTTGATATTAAGACATCTTTACGAAAGCGGATCATAAAGTGTATTGAAGTAAATGGTGGGCATTTTGACTATTTGCTTTGAAGTTTTTTATTTTTGTTTACAAATTTGTTATTGTTACATATTTAAGGAATAATAAAATTTTTTGATGAAAAAATTAAAATTTATTGAACTTTATAGAAGCAAATAACTCGATAATCGATTGAGTTACACGAATCAAAGAGGAGTAACTTTTTTTTGTAGAATTTAACGGTTTTTAAATTTTTTTTATTATTTCAGTTGTAAGTTTAGCCCAAAAAAAGTTTACTTTGATTTAATTAACAAAAACAAGTGTAACTAGCGCCCTCTATTAGCAATGTTAAATTAGAGTGCAAATTATGATTCCTCATGCCAAAAAACGTAGAATTGCCAATTTTCAAAGAGAAATTGTGAAAACATAAAAACTTATTGCGAAAATCAAAATTTAAATTTAAACTTTGAACACCCCATATCTCGGAAACTAGCAATATTTGCATAAGGCATGTTGAGCAGAATCATCATATTTTGAGGTCTAGAATCTACAGTTCAGATATTGGACATTCTTAATGAAGCACCCTGTATAGAAGCAATATATTCCGTTAAACCCTCATCTTATGAGATATTAATTATTACAGACGTCGAAATAATTGTTTCATCTATCAATAATAATGTCAATATAATTGAAGTTTTATTCATAGATATTTTTATCTTTTAGGTAAGTTATGATAACAAAGTTCATTGAATTGTTAATACCTTTCAAGATCTCAAATGTGTAAAAAAGTTATTTTCTGAAATTTTATGTTTATTTATCGTGATTATTATATCCTAATCTACATCTTAATTAAATATAATTGTCAGGATGGCTGTCTCTTATCTAACTCAGTATAAAATATGATGTACAACCTACCTTTTTTCGGTTTCCTAGAATTTCATTAACTTCTGTACTTGACTTAGGGTCGTTTGTTTTGTAGGAAAGCCATGACTTCTTTTTTTTTTTTTTAATAAACAATGCAAAATATTTTATGTTCGCCATAAATATATAGCAGCATTGTTTCTGACATGTTGGATCAAATATTATGCAGCTTCTTAGAATCCTTTCTTACTATGTGTATTTTGAATATTTTTATAGCTTTCTGAATTGCGTAATAGAATAGTTTAAGTAGTATATTGCAGTATAAATGTAACATTATAGTTCAAAAAACTAAATTATAATATATTCTAGAAATTAATTTCAATGCTGAATTTTTTGTGAATCGAATATTTCTAGTTTGAAAAATTCATGTTTGTATAAAATTATTATAAAATTAACTAGTTAACTATCACTCACCAAATCACATGCGTAGTTAACAAATATATTATATATTTGATAGTAGAACATATCCAGATTTTTATATTGTCTTAAATGAAATATTTTTATATAGCTGATCAATTATCAGCAAATAGTTCTTGATCGCCCATATGTGAATTTTTTTCTTTTTTTCGCGAATGAGGTGCTAAAGATTCTTGCTGAAATTTCCCAATGATCTTGTAAAATTTTTACGCCTATAAAAAATTCTCTAAGCTGACCAATTAATAAGATCAACTGACCTTTCAGATCACTATCATTGGTCAATCGAAATTCCATACAGGTGCGCGAATAAATGACATGGCAAACTTAAAGAAAATCAAAATATACTTATTAATGGATTTTTGTGATACATTACAAGAAAGGAAAATCCAATTTTTGAACGTTCGTTTTATGTATCAGGTTTTATTTACGTGACAAACGATGTTGTTAGTGGTTTTCACAAAATCGTGGAAAATGTGTACTTTTCTTCTTCATCTATTTTCTTGAACACGGATTGCGTTATGAAAATATCAATTATTTTTCAGTTTTTTTTAAAACCCTTTACATCTAGCGATTAAGTATCTATACTATAGGGTCTGGTATGTATAGTATCGAATTAAGTACATAATTAAGAATTAAATTTGGTTTGATTAGAATAATTGAGGTATGGAAAAGACAAAAACTGATTACTTTTGGGATAATTCGATGACATTGAAAAGTTCCTAGTTACGGGAAAAATCGACAAAGGCGAAGATAAAATGAAAATTACGAATCCCATTATTTTTTTTTCAATTTTTTTCAATTCGCTTTACTGAATTTATCTACATGTATTAGTGATGTAGTTTATTTGTAATGACTAATAAAATTAGTTATGTTATTTGTATTGAGTTTTTGTTTACTTTCGAATCCATATTTTGCCTTGGATGTCTGTCGACGTTAAAAGACTTCCAATTGTTTTAAGCGTAAGTGAAAAGAAATCGTCAGATGTGTTTTGATATCCCCTCAGACTTTGTAAATTAAAATGAGTAACCCGAACAAGTGTAAATATAATACTCATTAACCATATGTTCAACAGTGACTTAATAAACAGACAACTCATACATAAAAGTGTGTGATTGTTTTTTATATATACTGGGTGGATATTAGATATGAATATTTGTATCTGAATCATTCCAAGTTTGAAGGAAAATAAATATCTATTATTAATCACACTTTTCATAGCCTTCTTCCTAACCATACCACGGACCAACGTTTAGTTCTAATGAGCTATATGACATATGTTGTCACTGTTATATAAAAAATTTGTTTTATTTATAAGTTCAATACATGTTACGGAGAAATTAAGCAGACTTCAGAATAGCTGAAAATTACGTAAAAAACATTACTTTTTAAATAGTTTTTTGGTTAAAAAAAGAATTTTTTTTTGGAAAATTCCATTTTCTTTTACGAGGACCGATTTCCGACTTTAGAGTTGGTAAAGCTCATTTCGACGCGACTACGGTAACTCTTAACTTTAGGTGGTCTTAATATGATCTTAAGATTTCACAAGAAGACAGGTATCTAACAATTTGAATTTCAGAAGTTAAGAAGTTATTCAAAAAGAAAACAAAATTATAGTACATTTTTATTTACGAGAGAGCAATAAAACCTACTTACTATTATTTCCTAGAATGTTCATAAATGTAACTGAGCTAATACAAGTTTTCAGGGTTTTATTGGTCTTTTATTACCATGAGTTGTACAGAACAATAGAAAAAGGTTTGGATTCGTCAAAAACCCTATGTATTAAAGATTAATAGCCGTATCATATGAGAGCTTGATGCAAAAAATTCGGGAGTGAGTAGATGACGTGAAACTGCTATGACATAAAAAAATTTCTCATACGATACCTCGTTTCTGACTTATAGGCCTTTAAAATTGCGAAATCAGAACATATATTTAAGCATATTTTCTAAATTATACATTCGAATATTATGAATTTTTAATGGATTACGTACGTAGAGTAGTGTGTTTGACGGAATAAATAATTCTGAATGCCAGGGGCGGCTCATGCTCATTGGTTAACAATCCGTAACTTTTACAGGAACAATCTGTACAATCTAAAGATAGCATAAATGAAATTTTCAATAGATTTTTCAACAGGAAGGTTTGCTTTGTTTAAGTCGATAACATTTATAAATCGGGAGATATGTAAAACAATACTTACAGGAGGTATCAAAACACAATCAAACATTTCTAGGAGAATGAATAAATAAATAAACATTTGTACTAACTGGCATAAGAAACATATTTATAATTAAAATATAACAAATAATATTTTTCCGAATAGGTGGAATGGTCGGTAAGGTCCATTTGCATGGCCACCACGTTCCCCTGAATTAAGTACAATGGATTTATTTATGAATGATTTATAGAATAAACTTCCATTGTAACGCTATAAGGCAGAATCTTGGAATGCTCCTTCATGTTCAAAGAAATATCCTCCGCAAGGCCACTTCGAACATTTATTATAGTTTTTTTTTATAAGCTAACCAACTAAATTTTTATACATTTCAATTTGAGTAATATAATGTTCGACAGTATGCAGTTCAGTTAAGAATTTTTGATTGTGTTTTAATACATAATAATAAGTTTTGTTAATAAATTATTACAATTTATGATTATTTTCTCCAGGATGTATATTTATGGCGAATGGTTTCCATGGCATGTACAACGCTCTAAAAATCTAAATATCTCCTAAACCGTAAATTTTATCGAGTTAAGCAAAGAGTATTTTTTGTTGAAAAATCGATTGAAAAATTCATTTTTGCTATCTTTAGATTATCCTTCTGGCTTTCAGATAGTAGTGTAGAATTATCTAATCCGTCTAATACACTACATGGACATACGTAATCATCTATTATAAATTCATTATGTTCGAATGTATAATTTAGGAAATATAGGTTCTCTTGTTTATTATTATTTGGAAGTTATTCACTTCCGAATTCACAATTTACTTATATAATGGATTGTAAATTTTTAATAATTGTTATTGATGATCTACCCACAACGATTTTGCATTAAAGTTTAATACCAGTGAGCCATTTTTATGTTGAAATGCCGAAAAGTATAAAAATATAAAAACGAGTTAACCCGATCATAGTATTTGAAAAGTTCGATAGTAAATTAGAGTAGAGCAGTAATAGTGGAATTATGTCTTATTTTGTTATATCTGAGCAGAGTCGCCTTAAAGTAGAAGCTTAGGAAGTCGCAAGAAATATTTAATGGTAGCGATATTTAAATTATCCTTTAAAAGGGGGCAATGGAAAACTACATTTTTTATAAACAAAATTTTATGTTACATATATGTTCTATCTTATATATATTTATGATCTTTCGAAATGTTACTATAAATTTCTACAATTAACCTTTGCCCTATTAATACAATAATATAATGTTAAGTGATAAATATCCAGAGCTACTATAAATATTTTTTTTTAAATATGAGTATAGTGAATTTGTATAAATTAGATAGTGTTGAATAAATACTAGATAATTAATAGTACGAGAGTTGTTTGAAAAGCTTCGGACCTCAGCCTAAAGATGTTGACAATGATCAATATAAGTTAGGAAAAGTATTTTCTCATACGTTGAGAGGTTCTTATTAAAATTTCTGTGATTTTGGGACAATCGTATAAGTGAGTCGTCATATCAACTAAAGTTCTTCTAGATCGATTCAGAAAGATGGAGTAAAAAGAGTATTTGTTGTTATATATACAACGGCAAAAGAGATTTTTTAGTATTAGTGATTGATGGACTTATTGCGCTTTCATAAGCTTCAGAACATACTCCGCTGTTATTTTCAAACATACCTTGTAACGAACAAATGGGTTTAAATAGTAAGGATTCACTCGAGTCGGCTGGAATGAAAGGATTAATAATTATGGTATAATGAAAATTTTTTGTAAATACTTACTTGAAAATTTAATATTGACAAACTAGCAACAAATATAAAGTAAATTTACTCAGCTAAAAAATGGCAAGAATTGTCTCAAGACTAGTATGCTATTCCAATTAACAGAATTGTAAGCAATAATAACTACCAACTTTAACAAGAGCAGGATATTGAATACTTTGGGGTGCATTTAGACAGACTTCTCACATGGAAAGAGCATATATTCATCAAGCAGAAATTACTTGGGGGATTAAACTAAGTAATGACGTAATGACTTATTGGCCGTAAATCCCAAATATCAGTATACAACAAGGCGCTGCTTCACAGAACCATCCTAAAATCTGCATTGACCTACAGTATACAATTATGAGGCACTGCCAGCAGCTTTAAGATCACAAACACAGTCTAGAGAGTCATTATTGATGCTCCATATTATGTTTCCAACAATATAAGTCGACACGACATCTCTTTAGAATCTATCAATGAAACAATCCTTCGATTCAGCGTAAAGTACAGTGACGCAAACAATTGCTGCCAAGTATTACAATTATCCGACATCTTCTGTTATCATAGTCGTAAATCTAATTTAAGTTTATTCTTGATTTAGGTTTATAACGAAAGAACTTATTCATTGGTGTTGGACTATACATTTCAGTAACAAATCAAATCAAACGCATATGTCTTGTTAGATTGCAGATATCTCTAGAACTTAAAAAAATTCCTAATAATCACATGAGTGAGAAAATGATGTTATGAGATTCCATATTAACAAAGTTTTGACACAAGAAATATCTTTGCATTTTAGTAATTAATGGTTGGGTAGAGTAGCAGATAGGGGTAGCAGATAGGGGCCGAAAACAAAAATGACTTAATTTTGTAACCACAAATATGACCACCTAAAATCAAATCACGTGGTTATTTAAATTAAATTTTATCTTTGATTTTCGCCGTATAACCAATTATAATTTTCTTGAGGTTTAAAGATTTAGTAACTTTGGACAGGGAAATAAATTAAGCTGTCAAAGTGTATAATCCATAACTAATAGTTTAAATACTTCTAAGATGTTATTTACAATATCCAGGTGAATGATTTAAATAGCCTTCAATCGTATTTTTATAATAATTGTTAACTGGATGAAGTTCCAGAGTTGTCTAAAAAGTTTATATTTTTTCTCAATATCCTTTATTCTTTTTAACTCTATACCTACACTTAGTCCAGCGATGCACTAACCTTTTTAGAGGACTTGCCGTTTTTCTCCTCAAAATTGGCGTTTACACATGCGATAACATACTCGTCTCATGAAAATCTCTAAACTGCAAGTGAAACATTAAGTGTCACTGGAGTTCAGACTTGGTGAATATGATCGGTGGTCACCTCATTCGAAGTGCAGTTCTTGAATTTTAGCCATGGCGATTATCAAGATGTAAAAAAGGGCGTTGTCCTGATTAAAAAGAACTTTCGTTTTTTCCAACTGCGGTAGCTTCTTTGAAATTTCTGCATTTTCCGTATCAAACATTGATTCGTGATGGCCTCCTGTAAATGTCTTCTTTTTTTTTGAAAAGTACTCAGTATCTCTTCCATTTGCGTAGGCGTATTGCCTTTCAAAAACCACAATAATGACTTTGCTTGATTTTTTTCCATTTTCAGGTATATTTCACAACAATATAATTATAATTTTTTTAATAAATTGGATAAAGTGGAAAACTGTAAAGATGTAAAATGTAATACGATTCATAATAAATGCTTGGGAATGACCACCTCGGCTCTAACAATTTTCATGAAATTTAGTATACAGGGGGGCGATTAATCGATGTAGCTAGGATTAATATTTAGAAAATGTCGTTTTATTCGGGTTTTCAATAATCAATCTAAATATAAATTTTTTGTATTGGACAAAAATGAAAAAATAATTGGAAGTAATGAAAAAGGTCGCGTCCCAATCTTAAATCTTCATTATCGGGGGAAAATTAACAGTATTAGGAAGTTTCCGTTAATGTCTGTTGCACAGCCACATATGAATAAAATGGAGTTATTAGATCTTTCCATCAAACGATGCTCCTTGTGGTTCGTTTTTAATACTTTGAAAAACTAAAAGAAAATAAATTGTTGATATAGAGCAATGACAATTTGCTGAGTATTTACTAAAATTAGAAAACGGAGAACTGACCCTAAATACCAATGGAAATCATGAGGGGATGAAAGACAGTTCCTTTTAACAAAATGTTGATAAAATTAATGAAGATATATTTGCCAAACTTCCCGGAAGGTACAAAATTTACTATACCCACGACTCAACGAAAGATTTTATGTGTATCTGAAGGACTACGGAATGGTGTAAGACTCATGGTAACAAGTCTGTGTAGTCATATAATAAAAGGCGAAAATTGTTACTGGTGAAAAATTCGGCAAAGGAGTACATATACCAATGATAACCTTTGACTTATCAAATGACCAACTGGGATGTATCATGCAGCGTCACCAATTTCCCGTTAGATCTATATTTGCCATGACTTTCCACAAATCAAAAAGGCAAACTTTCGAATTTGTTGGCGCAAACTGCACTCGTGATTTTTTCACTATTATGCTGGCAAGATCGAAAAATATTATTCATATTTCATTGTGATTCGTATATGATATTTAAGAAGCACAAAATACCAAACAAAGCTTGGTAATCTAGGTACTAATCATTACACAACAATGGCCTTTACTAATGGGTTTTAAAAATCTCAAATTTTTGTTGTTTTTCCAGCTTTTATTGAGTGTAACTGATAACTTGATATGCCTCTCATCTGTATAAACAACGATATTTCCGTTTTCCCTCCATATTCTTAAAAATTTTAGACATAAATGTGGGATCAAATGAAGTCTCACTAATATTTTTCCTGAAACTAACCAGGTGCATTTCTTTTCGAAAAAAATTCGTTGCAAAAATGTTGATGAATGTATTGTTAGTTCCAAGCTAGAATGAAGGAGTTATTCAACTTTTCATTGTAATTCTAATCACGATGTATGTAATGCTTCCATAGTAACAGTCACAGTAATAATATAATGCTTAGGTATATCATAAGATTATATCTAACAATCTTATTTGCTCTTTGGGAATGTCTATTTTTGGACTACCAATCTAAATTCAACATATGCATTGAAACAGAAAAAATAAAGATATGAAGAAAGACAATATTTGTATTTTCTGCCGTTGTCTTGATAAGATAAGCCTATTTATTATATACATAATCCAGTACACAACTCAGTTAAGTTACAGAAAATAATATTATAAAGATCGATCTAACGAATATCTGAAAAAAACTGATATAAAGTGTTGTCAAAAATAGAAGTTGGTGTAATAAGTAAAAGATCAATGAGAAAAATAATTAGATTTTATTTTTCAAACAGACAGACAGTCTATGAAAGTGAAAAAGAGACAGAAATATTAACAATAAGACATTCTGTTCAATCTGGGCTCTCAAGCCTCCTCAGAGAATTTTGCCAAACAAAAACTAACTAGTACAAGAAGTAGAGTTGGCAAACTACCAAAATTGACTTGATTATACTTTTATGTTATAGCAAAAAGAAAATGCGATACCATAAACATTGTTAATAAACAAATAGATAGCAAACTTTCTACGGGGAACTGAAGAGCAGTAAATTAGGGAAAGCTGCACTCACTCATGTTTGATGCGGTCTATCGTACGAAAGGATTTAATGCCATATTTCTCCCAAAATGCCACAATTATCATGATCACAATAGATACATTATAGCGTGTGATCGATTTCAGTTGGATGTCGTATTGGCCTAATTTGCCGGCTACTAAAATTTTTAGTAACCATTCTTATTATAAGTCAATAAACTATAGAAATTCCTCAATCTCTGAAAATTTGCGAAAATTCATTGTTTTCGGATAATTATATATTATCGGAGAATTGGTTAACTGAGAAATGTGGCATTGCAATTTTGTGATGAATTCACCTAACCAAGTTATCTTCTTCAGATACTAAAGGTAAAACAGTTTACCTTCAGTCTGTAAGTCTGTAAAACGTTTTACCTTCATTATCTGAAGAAGATAACTTGGTTATCGAAACGCGTGTCAGACTGTGTAATTGTGAGTGTTGGTGTAGTGGTGGTGTAAACAGTGTATTCAGAAGGAATATCGCCAACGATTGCAGAAATTCCAACTTAATTGAATTCATATAGTTTAAAAAACTACTTTCAACATGACGATGGATATAAAAATTCAATATATTTTTTTAAATTGCTCCACGACAATTCTAAATAAAAGTATTCGATTCTGGAGCTTTTTTGCAATAACTTCACAATAATCATCATGGAATTTTAAGGTTAGGAAACAGGAAAAATTTGGGGACCAAATCTCGTGATGTTGTTAATCAATTAATTATAATTCGTGAATTTCGGCCACGGCGATTACCGAAGAATGAGATGGTGCGTTATTATGCTAGAAAACACTTTTTTTTTCAAATGAGATCGCTTTTTTGCAATTTCTCTCTTTACACTATCGAGTAGTCAGTATATGGCAAATACGTTCTTTTGATATACCGATAGTATCTTCTGTTTCCCAAACTTTAATCCGATGATAGTCCAGTACCATTTGGTGAACTTCATATCGATGATATCGCTGGTTGTCACAGTTTTTAGTCGTCCCCAATGCTTGTCGTCAATCAAGCTGCTACGACCACGTTTGAATTCCCAACATTTTAAGGTCCTAAATACTAAGTACAGAAGCTTTGTAACACAGTGTCCAACTTCTCCTTCAATTACGTAGGCTTACTGTCTTTCAAAAACAAATATTCAATACTTAATTTTTTCCAGTACGTGTTTGGAGCACATTTTTATATCATCAAAAAGTAAACACATAATTTAATTTTGAACGGCTATTCAATTTTATTATAATATATGAAACTGAATTGCAGAATGTAACAACTCAATTTATTTTATACGTATCATAGGAGCAAATGTAAATTTTTGAAAGAAAGTAAAATTTCATATATGGAATTTATAAAGACTTTTTACACTATTCTATTTGAAGATGGAGCAAGGTTTAAAAAAATGGTTGTGTTAACAGGCAAAACTTTCACTATTATTTATATCACATAGTCAAACTAGCATATTTTTTTGAGGTACATTTGAATGCTGAGATGTATTTAGATTTTTTAGTTAACCCATTATCTCTTTTATTGGAAGAAAACCCACTTCGTACATGTCAAAGGATGTGGCTTTTGCATGATAGTGCGCCTGCTCATACTAATCAATTAATTAATCGTGAAATTTTTTTCTGGAAGATGGATAGAAAGAAATGGTCCCATACTGTGGCAACCAATGTCACCAGATTTCAATAAAACGGACTTATTTTTCCCGAGTCACAATAAAGAATGCAGTGAATAAAATCTCTCCAAAAATTAAGGCGTTATGATGAAGAAAATATGGTATGATTTTGACAAATAAATTATAGCCATCTCACAAATTATTGTTAGAAGGTTAGAGAGCCAATGCTGGTATAGGTATAGGTATATGCTAGGTATAGGAAATGCTGGATAAAAAAAAGTATGTTGGTAGTACTTTCGGATACTCACATTGAATATGTGGGTTTATTCATATTCAATGAATACTAACGAAATAGATAATTTTCTAGAATTTTTACCTCTATTCGAATGCTTTGGTCACAACAGATCGTCACTTGATTTTTTCTTATATTGTACATGGTATTGAACTTGTAACGATATTTATGAAAAATTGGTTATAACTTTTTAAATGCCCTTTAAAATAAACACATCACAAGCCCATATTATTATAATGGGGAAGTCAAGGCTGATTTGAAATATGCAATAAAATATAGTGTTTTTTGTTTGAAAAATTGGATAAAGGATAAAGGAGGCATTAAACTTTACCACACTAATTAATCACCTTGTATATAATAATTGTTCTGGTTCATAATCTCCTTCTCTATACAAATATACAGCGGAATCGTTAATCATCTAAAAGTAGACAAAAATAAGGCAAGGATAAAAGAAATCAAGAATATTTTTTAGTGCCACATCATTTGGTGCTAAAATATACTGAATATTTCTAAAACTTTTTGAAAAAATCATCAAAATTATGTTGATATGTTAATTTAACCATTAAGTGATTGATCTAATAATATGAAAATTGTTAACTTTGTAGTTAAAGTGCATAACGTGCATAAGCGTGCGTTATCTATTCAAAAGAAAGGAATTCAAACACAATTATAGAGCGATAGTGGATACGGCTAAAAATAATGATTTTAGAGCCAAGAAATAAGTAGAAGAATATGGATTGAGATGGTAATAGTAAATGTTGGGCTTGAAGGATATATTTAATTATGTCATGAAAAGAAAAATTGGTATAAGGTGCATAGTTTTTATGAATACATGGTCTTCCAATGTTCATACCCCCATCAACACCTATTTTTTAAATAACAAGAGCGGCCGACATCATTTGACACGTTATTCAGTTCTCTGCACAAAATTACATTTATTTTAATCCATAACTGTATAAAGTTTGTTATACATAGTACTTAATTCGAGTACTATAATAAATAATGGAGAGTTCTGGTCAATTTAACGATTTAGTTGATAAAAAACAATTTATATCTATGATTTTATATATATTATACGATACCTGTTGACGGGATAAATATAAACAAACCAGTTGAATTTTCATCAATGTTTATAGAAAAAAGTAATGGAATGATTAAAACATTTATATTATGATGAAGAGCCTATTACATGGCACTCCATAATACACTTAGATTGCAGGCTTTTATCGCATGTTAAGAACTCGAATTTGGCTTTTCCTCCACATTGATTTGCACAGCGACGTTCTTGCTAATGGGTATAATCCATTGCTTGCCGTCATACCATGTGGTTTGGTAGGCCTTTGTCGTGCAGTTCCATATGTGACGTTTTAGCGGGCAGTTCTGAAGACAGTTCTGAATCTTTTTTGACAAGGATTAGGCATCGATTATATCACTGGTGACTGTACTCGTTTTTTTTCACAACATTTCACACGTCATCTCGGTCGTTAGCCACGGCTATTACAATCGGGATAATCAAATCTATTAAGTTTTTTGTTTTAATATATTCACTTTGAAAACAAATATAACCGATATTTATTTATTTCCTGAAATTTATTCTTACGTACTTATCTATTTTAGAAACTATAAATTAATACAGAAATTTTATCTTTGACATTGTAATGTCTTGGCGCCATAGAGCACTCTTGAGAAGGGTTAAGAGAGTCAGAAATAGGGGAAAAGTGAAAGACACAGAGAGCTGCGAAGTGGGGGATATATGCTTCACCCTTACTGCACTCTCGAATTTTGATCAGTGATTTTAATTACTTTCTAGTTGCGTAATTTGCGAGACTATATTTTTTTGTTATTCTAACATTATTATCTTTATTAAAAAACGCTTGCTCTTTTGTGTCTCCACATATCCTTTTTTTCTTTTAAATATTGTTACCTCCAACCCTCCTTTCAAATCGTCAGATTAGCGAAATTAGGACTTCATATATAGTGATTTATATTAAGGACTAATACTGGTTAAAGGTACTTATTAAGAGGTAAGATAGGTTTTCTTATATTAATCTGCCAAGCTCAGGTAAATCTCAAAATCCTCTTTTGGGTTCCTCTACTGTAATGTATATAGATGCATACTGGATGATGAAGAAACAAATAATTATTCTGAGTACCTATACCAACTGAGCATGTCAAGTAGAACCCGTGGTTGGTTTATATTATAAGACCTCTTTCTAGACCACAAACTTATACTTGATAGATTTATTTTTGTGGAAATAATGAGAAATTTCAATATCAACAAACATTTTTAGATTCTACTCAAAACGCGAAAAGCTTCCCGCAATTTATTATCTGAAATATTTGAAATATTGGTTGTTGGATAAACTATTTGATCGAGTTACTAGAGAATTTGTTTGGATGTAGAAATCAATAAGAATTTTTTAGCATAAACTGTTCCTTGTTAGAGTTCGATTCTGTCTATTTGTTTTTACTCTTAACGTACTTCTTTAGGTGATAATAGTCTGTTGTATGTTTAGCTGTTCAGATAGGAATACTTTGTTATTGTAACGATACATAGAAACGTTTTGAAAATATTTCCTGTTCCCTAGATAAATTGTTATCTGAACTAAAGTTTAAATGTAAATAATTGTGTGTTGATCTCAATATTGATTTCGAGGCCCGTTTCAAAGTTGCTCAAACAAAACGAAAAAACGTCTCTAGAAAATTTAATTGAATAGATGTCACGTAGTCCCGAAATATTTTACGCAATAAATTTTGTCTTTGATAAGATAAGGACGTATTCTAATAACTATACAGGTTGTTAGAAAACATCTCTATATTTCGGCCTCTATCGAAATTAAAAAAAATACAAAGACGCATTTATTTTTAAACGAGATTGTTGGTAGGCGGGTTTTTAATAAATTAAATCAATCTTCTAGCTTGTGGGCACCACCCTCAAATTTCAAATAGAAATGGTGGCAGATTGTCCAGGAGGCTACACGAGGCAACGCAACTGTGGGCGATGCATACGTGTCTTCTCTCTTCCCTCGCCTTGACCCTTTGCTGCTCCGCTTCGTGTAGGTTTTTCAAGTGGGACCAAAGGATATGAGGATGAAAATAAAGTGAATGGAGCGTGGAATCGGGGAAGTAGAAAATTAAATATGGACATAGTAGTCGTTTATAGTAGTTCATTTATCTTTTCAGTACTTTTCGAGAAATCAAGTAAAATATCTTATGTATGAAGTGTTTTGGAAGAAAAAATTTATGAAACGTATTTTTATTAAATTTTGGAAATATCGACCATTTTCAAAACTCTGTCAAACCTCATGACAAACTCCTACTCGCAGTTCCAAACACTGTTTTCTTCAAAATATCACATAGAATCGTTCCTTTCTCTGTCTAAATGGAAAAAATATGTGGTGGAGCTTCATCTTGTGGATGTAAATAAGATACTTTTGCAAAATTATGTTAACAGCAGCATGTATTTGATGACGCTTAAGAAAAATTCAGTAAAGCTTTAATATTGTGCAAATATTCTGGATATCAACGACAAAATTCAATTCTTTTGTTGAAATGGTCGACAATAATCTATTGAAGAATTTGCATTTCATAGAGTTAAATTTATTCAACTGTAGTGCTTTCTCTATTGCTTTTGCCTGTCAGAGTAGAATATGTGGAGGAATCTACAGGCGTCTAAATGTACTAATTGTGCTGCTCCATACAAAACATTATGATTATTATAATTTTTTCTCAATTTTGCAGCAAATTACATATATTGCATAATTATCTTCCTCATTTATCGTCCACATTTCCCACAAGTGAAAATATTTATAGTCCATTGTTGCAGTGTAAACTGCACCATAATTACGACCTTAAGTTTTAGGGGGCTGAATTCAAATGTAATCGTATCAGCTCGCCTCAAGACGAGCGTTAGGGGGATAGCCAAAACCTGCGATAAACAGTGATATAATCGAAAAAGTTGATTAAATAGTTCTGGACGACCATCGGATTAGACAGATAGAAGAGGCCATGTGCATTTTAAAAGAATGCATTTGCCAAATATCGACTACAGAATAATGCTTGAGCGTAAGCATCCGCGAGTTGGTGCGGCGTTTGTTTACTTTAGACCAAAAGCGCATTCAAATGAACAGGCCAGGCCTTATCGATGCAGTTTAGGTAAAATGATTCGGATTTTGTACGGTCGAAAACTTTTCAGACGAATCTTTTATACTACCTATGTTCAAATGCCACTCATTTCGATCATCTTAGCAAAAGCACATCTTCCAAAAATGCATTTTTTTATTTTTAAATTTCATTTTACGAAGAATCGAAATATACACCTATACAAATGATCTATGTTCATAAATTAGAAGAAAAGAAAATTTATATGTATTATGAGAGCGATATTTGAAAAAACACACTCTTGAAAAGTTGTCTTTTTTGAATCACGCGAAGCTAGAACTTAAGCGACCATATGTCATTTTCTATTTTGAAAAGCGCTGAAAATCGCATCATTTCTAATGATGTGTTTTTGAGTAGATAAATTCAAATAGCAAATAAAATCACTCAGTTCATTGGAAAAAATAAAGAATTTTTTTTATAACGAAATCGTTTTCATTATTTACCAGGAAAATAGATGTTGATTCTTAAACTTGGTCGAATTGGCACTGGATCGTTGTGCGCTCGTGAAACTAAAGGTAATACTCGTCAATATTTCTGCAATTTCATTTTCTGAGCATATGACATCAATAAACGAGACAAAAATAATTAAGCAACATTGTTTATGCATTTTCCCGCGCTCTGTAACATAATTAGTGCACAGAAACAAGTTGAAATGTTGCAACGTGGCTGGCAACAGTATTGCTATCATGCGTCAACTAGTGAACGTGCGAATTTAAAGGTGCGGTTATCAAATCGTTTCTACGAGTTAAAAAAATTCTATAAACTTATAAGTGGATGAGTAATAGAATAATGAAATGACATGAAAATAGGGACGAATATATAATTTGTTTTGTTTATTCCTAGTTTGATACGAATTCGATTATTTAGTTTTTAGAATTATAGTCAACAATAATAAATAGAAAAGTATACCGGACTTATTAATTCAGAAATAAAATAATTTGAGGGTCAAGTTTATTTATATCGACGAAGCCTTATAGAGCGCTTACACTGTGAGTTGATCCAAAAAAAATGGAGAATAAGCTTTTACAAGTAAAGGTACACGTCAATTGTACATATAAAAAATAGCAATATGTATCAATCAAAATAGATAACGAACATATATCATTTGCTGCACCCTGGTACTTTCGAAATAGACACCTCCATCGGGAGTTAGAGATAGACACTGTAAGGCATACAACCACTAAATTTGCCAAGAGTCACAAACAGCGGTTCTCAAAACACGTGAACATCGAGGCAAATTAGCCTCTCGAGAACTACCACGTAGACTGAGAAGACTGAAGAGGAAGAAACCTTTTGAGTTAGTTACCTAAGGGATTAGTATAAAATTCAAGGAGCTTGAACTAAGTAAAACCATTAGATTTAAGATATTCATAGTAACTTAAGATAAGATGTTCAGTTTGCAATGTTGGGAAAACCTTCAGGTTGTCTTAAAAAAATGAGAAATGAATTCAAGTGACACGAAAGCGAATTGAACATGTAAACTCATACTATTCAACTTAGTTGATCGATTGAATTGATTGTGTTGTGAGTTGGAACAAGTTCAACTTTTTTATATTCAAATGAAATAAACAACAGGTATAAAAAATGGCGACAGTTGGATGGTCTAAAGATAAAGGAAGAGAAAATATGAAATAACTGACTTCGGTACTCTGTAGAGGTACTCTAAAGTTTTCAATTAATCACCCGATGCTATATATCTTTATTTCTAGTCTCTTAGTTTCATGCGAGATGGAAGGACTTCATGCATCAAAGTATCTTGTTCACAGATTTCAAATTTAGCTTGCTCTAGTAAGTAGGGAAATTGTTGATAATTCCTAACGAGAAAATTTCTTGAATCTCCAGGACGTTCCATTTTCAGTTCACAGGGAAGGTTGTATTGTGTAGTGCCCTTCTGCGAGTAATCCACTCTCACTCCAAGCTTTTTTTCTCTTTTGTTTTTTTTTACGCACAGTTTTTGCTAATATCTCAGCTAGAGATGAATATAGCTTTATTTACAACTACTGTCACCTTCACCTTCACAATTGAATTCATCACACTTGAATTCATTTGACTTGGTCAACTCACATGAACAGTTAAACGCACCTTTAAAGTTAAACGTATATGTTATATAATTTGTACTTCTACTACTGTAGATCATTAGTTTTGTATTGTCCACAAAAATGTTTTTCATTATTTATGATAATTCGTTTAGTTTGTTTTTGATAATATTTTTGAGGATCAAACAAAATCAATCAGATTGAATTAAAAATGCTATTGAATGGAGAAAAAACTCGATTATTCTTGACACTAACACAAACTAAGATAAGAAATAATTGCTGTTAATTATTGTTGAACACTGGATTAAATAGAAACGATTAGGTGATATTATTATGACTTTATGTGATCTATTAGAATAATGGATATGGAGGAATGATTTAAATTTCACTATCGTAGTGTACTTAACTTGTTCTATTAGCATTCAGCATATATTAAACATTGAGATAATGAAAGGAAAGATTATGTTTTTGTTGTTTTCAATGGAGTATATGAATCATTAATGATTTATATTCATAAATACTTGCTCACAATAATATTGCATAAAAATAGACGATAGTAAAGTTGATATAATAATAATAATAAATGACCTAAATGGTAAAAATAGAAAAGAAAATAATTGTATGATGTAGAGAGAGAAGAGAAGAGATTCATAAAATAACAGAAATAAACAAGGGAAATCCATAATAGGACACTTCCTAGTGAAATACAGAAAGACACAAGAAAAACTGTGGATATAAAAAATAGATGTTATAAACTCAAAATAATTACAAATAAAAAGATATGGTACAAGAAAAAATAAACTTATATATTAAAAAACAAGGAGTAGCAGAAACCCAAATAACAAAAGGTGAAATAAGTACAAGATAAATACAACAGGCAATGCAGAATTTAAAACTAGGAAAGGTAACAGGAATGGACCAAATAAATACATACATGGTATATACAGCAGAAATTAAAGAAAACAGAGACACTGAAAATTGTGATGATAAAATATATGACACAGGAGAAGCGTTAGAAGATTGACAAGTGGAAATAACTACACCAATATGCAAAAAAGTGAATACAAGAAACAATTGTAGAGGTATCACATTATTAAGTTAGTCAGTAGTAAAATAAACTACGAAACAAACCAACTAGAACTATAGAAGGTGTAAAACAAGGATTTAGAGCAAACATATTACGTTTATAGATTTTAAGTAGGCTTTTGACGCAATACTTAGAAATAAAATGTATATTGCTCTGATTCTACTAGAAATTTCGAAAAAAATTTGCTTCTAAGCTAGTGTTGAAAATAATTGCACGAGATAACAAGATATAAGTAACAGAGACTATCGAAGCAGCAAATAACCTTTATTAACCAGAACAAAAAAGAAAAGGAAATAGCATTTTCAAAAAAAACCTAAGTATATAGTGTTAAACTCTAAAAAAATATATTAAAGAAGGTAAAGACAGACAGTTTGTGAATTCGAAAAAACTGCCAAAAAAACGAAGAATGGACAGTAACAAATGAAAGAATAGCGAAAGGAAGTGAAGATTTGGAATCATTAAGTAGGTTAATAAGATCATAAAAGTTATGTAGAGCATCCAAAATTAAAATATATCGAGTAAAAACAGTCATATATGGTAGTGAAACATGGGTTTTACCAAAGGCGTAATAACCAAAAATGGTAGGTGTTGAGAAAAAATAAAAACAAATGAAGATTTTGAATGAGAAGAACTAACCTAAAACTGAAGAATTGAAGAATTTGTATAAATACTAATTAATTTTATAAAATCTCAAATAGTGAGATAGTTGGTGCATACTTAAAGGATGCCAGAAAATAGATATGCGAAAAGAGTATTGAAGAAGGGGAAAGAGATGAAAGAAGAAGAGAGAGGTCAAAGAAACATAGTTGGATAAGGTGTTGGAAGAGGCAGAGCGGAACTGGAGTAGAAAAGTCCAGAATATCAACTTGTAGAGTATAATTGTAAGAACAGAAGATCTATAAGAAAGGAATATAAGTATAGGTTTATAGTATCTACAATAAGGACAAGAACATCAAATTGTTTTTAAGTAGGACAAAAATAAATTTTCAATATGAATATTTAACAATATAAATATTTCAAATTATGAATGATACATAATATTAAATATTAAAACTGAATCATTATAATTAAAAATGAAATAATTTTTGTAATACAAATTTCAAATCTACCTGTAAATGTTTTTAGCAACAAATCTTTTCGGCTCAGCAAGGCTTTTTCGACGCAGTTTGAAATTTTTTAGTCTTATAGAATATTCAAATTTCAATAACGCAATGAAAAATTGTCGAATAACTCTGTGAAGGTAGAGGTTATTTATTTTTCGTTCGCAGACCTGTACAGCACCTGCTAATAAATATAACCGTACTTTTACAACCAACAAACTACCATGCTAATGTTTGAGTTATTTCTATTCTACACTGAAGGCAGGTGATGCAGAAACTCATTGAATATTTCTCCTAGATCTAATATTATCAAAAGTTATGTAGTTTTATAGTTACCCAATAAACATTGTTATTATTATTTCAACGAAAAATTAAGTGAACCTTTGCTATAATCAAACTGTATCAATTGTAGACTTGATTAAAATTTTCCATTCCATATTATAAGATAAATACGAGAGCTAGTCAGAAATAAAGGAATGGCGGGAAATAAAAAAACGAGATGTAATAGAAAATTATCTACATTCGCAAGAGTTACTAATATTCTACATTTCTATCTTATCTACAAACAAATTGAGGGACCTATCGATTAAAAAATTCTGCTACCAGTGATTTTGGAAACAAATAGAAATCACGGGGTATGAGATAGGAATGAGGAAAAACATATTATTCGAACGAATGAATGCTTTCAAAGTTTGAATATTGGATTTTGGCATCAAGTTTTTTGTGAAGCTCGTTCTAAACTACTCACAGTTTATTGTGAATGAATTTTGATTATTACAAAAGAAAAATAGGTTAGTAAAAGTTTTCTTAGTTATTTGCCCCCATTCCATGTTTTATTATTAACGTGTCTGATTCACGTCTCGTTATAGTTATAATTTCTTCATAATTGCAAAAAAAAAACAATATGCCATATTCAATCAAGTATGTGTTGGTGAATTGAACAACGTTATGAAGTAGATAAAACGCATCTAATTATTTTATTAATTTTTTTTTATTATACAGGGTGTTCCGGTGGTTGTTGCAAAAAATTCGGGAGTAGATGAAGTGAAAATAACGCTGCCATATATTTCCCATAAGATCCTCTTTTCAGACTTATGGGTCTTCAAAGCTGTGAATTCAGAACTTATATTTAAGTATATTTTCTAAATTATACCTTCGAACATTATGAATTTTTAATGGATGATTACGTATGTAGTGTGTTTGACGGAATAAATAATTATACACTATTTATACACTATTATATCTTTTTTAAAACTATTTTAAAATGAAATAATACAGGAATAAATAAAATCAGAGTTTTCTAATATCAAAAGCAATCATCATGACAATAAAATTCGTTTGAACTGGAATCATCTCTTGTTTGTATTATAATAGGTTGGATAGAGGGTAAAACCATCTTCTTTCTTAATTACAATTGTTTCACTCATTTTTAGTATGATTCATATACACTAATTCTGTGATAACTCGGTTAAAGGAAGATTCATATTTTTTTTAATTTCCCTAGCTCTTACCCTGATTGCATTATCAGATTGCTGTGATTTTGTCACATTTGTATAATTTTATTTTACGATTTATTATCGAAAGGAAGCCACTTTTTCAAAGAAAATACAATAAAACTAGAAGTTTTTTCATCCGACACACAAACGCTAGAAAAAACGATAATTATGTCTTCACCTTGCGTAGATGCGTAAGAAGATGCTGACTGTATCGTACAGTTGATTTCCGCGAACCAATAATATCTAGAAACTCAGCATTATAGACGATGTTCATAAGAAAAGTCAAGCTGGATTCAGTTTTCAACTCATCTTTGTACTATCCGACACTTATTATATTGTTAATGTCTTATTGTAATAATTTTGATAATAAATAATTCTAAAAAGCTACAAAATTATTCATGTCTATTTTTGTGCATCAAAAAGTTTTCAACGATGAGATAAGGCTTCACCGCTTCAAGTGGTTAAACACTCAAGGTAACTATCGATTACTTTGAATGTATACAGGTTGTTCGATTCCCGTTAAAATAGAACGATACCGACTATGGTAGACATCAGACCGAAAGGTGTTTTATTTTCTGAAAAGCCCTCGTATATTATTTTTCAACACATGAAAATAAGAACAGAACATGCAAGTACTAAAATTCTTTCATTTAAAGTTAAAATTCTATATTGAATTTGTAATATACAAAGAAAGAACAATTTACCCCTTAATTTATTCATAGAAAGTACATTAAAAGGATTTTTTTTTAATTTTCTTGGTATTTTTGCATTACTAATGCATTTCTCGTTTTTATGTATATACAGTCCACTCGTGGCAATCTGATAACCAATTTGCAAGGCGGTGTCGGATTATCAAATTTTCGACTTTAAAATTTCCCTATAGTTGTACTTTTTGGCAAAATATCCTTTGTAATCTGATTCCCTCAATCTCTCTGTGGCAGTCTGTACGTTGATATAGGCATGTGGAATACAGTGTAAGATTGATTAGAGGAGATCGGTTTACCAGAAGTATACTGTACAACTATTTTTGCGTGTTCGATTCTTTGCTTTTGATATTTTATAGTTAGCTGTTGATTTTTGTTTTCATATTTTAATAGCATATAAATCTAAATATTATGTGGGTACATATGTAAAACGTTTACGGCACAAGAGGATGGACACCCAATTCCAATTCATATTCTAATTCACAAATTGGCGTAAGAACCTTTTGCGAGAAGCAAAATTACACATTTTTAGACCTGGAATTAGCTGAATATTTATGTTAAATGTCTTTTGCCATCAGAAACACACGATTTTCAAGTATCTATTGTTTCGTAAACGTTTCCATACACTTATTTAGATTTCGGAGTTTACAGCTGTTGTCTTTGGAACGGAGTATGATAAAGACAACGTTGATCAAGATTTTAGTGTTCAACTCTGATTGTTTTTAGGGAGAGGTAGGTTACTGTTTTTTCATTCAGAATTCTGAATTCTCGTCTCATGGTTCTCTCTTTCAGTATTAACTTTGGCATTTGAATCGGTATGAAAGCGTCTATCAAGTCAATGCAAATTGGAATAATATTTTATGTGTTTACCAGTAAAACGCCGTCTCATCTGCAACTCATCTGTTAAAATGCTAGTGCAGAATTGTGGCGTGGTTGAAGATGAGTCCTACCTGCCTAAACTAGCTATTCATGTAGTTGAACCACTTTATACTATGTCACAGAAGTTATTCTCAAACTTCCTTTTAGATATTATCGATTAAGGCTAATGCTCAGTCTATCCATGAGTTCCTCAATTATGCCATAATGGATATGTTCCTATATTTGACTCTACTACTCTAGTAGTTCTGAATGCCATTTCCTCACTTTTACTAACATATATGAAGAAGTACTTTACCAGATAAGTGAGGAAAATTGTGGTGATTAATGTCATTTCAACCTATCAAGATCAAGTCTCTAGCTGCGTCAAATTCAAAATGAAATGGATAAATATGGGTATTTATTTTTTTATTTTTAAATATTTGATAGAAGCAACTTCGCTGATAGTTGCTACCTCTGCACTTCTGGTTGTTTCTCTATTGAGTTTCTTCGAAGGTACCATTGTAGCAAATCATCTTTTTTAAACGAAATTGATGCTATGGTTATGCTATAGTATAGTGAGCTTCCCCTCTCCTTTATGAATTGAGTTAACTTTTCGTCCATGCTCAATACCACTCTGAGGCATTTAACCTTTATATCTGCAGTCGTAGTTAGGATATGGATGCTAACTAGCCGAACAGACAGAAACTGCGATGACTTGGTTCCGATACCGGATTGAGCCAGTATGGGGCCTTACTACAGAGGTAGCTCAGATTTTTTCGCTCTATCTCGCTGTTTGGTTGGCATAGAACCGGGGGCTCCACACCTTTAAGCAGTCTTTAGCTGGGTATCCGTATTGAAGGTCGAGACAACCAAATAGCCTGCTGTGAAACACAGAGCCGTCTCGCTAGCAATGGTTTTTCTCTCCTTTTTCTCATAAGACCAATTTTGCAGCGTTATAGCAGGGCCTTGTCAAAAGCATCACCCAATATATCAGCATTGAGGGAAACTGATGCTTTGTGGGTGGAGGATACCGTGATTACTGTTGTTTCAGATTCCTATGGAAGGATTTATCTTGAACCCTACCATTAAAGACCTTTAAGGTTTCACTGAAATAGTGTCCCACATGTCACAGTGAGACAAATACACCGCAAAACCTCTCCAGGCTTGCCGCAGGCAGTGTTCGTGGTACCTGATTAGAGTTTAGATACCATTCATTCCTTGGTACGACTGAATGGAGCCCACAAATGAGTTATGCTTTGCAACAGCTCCCTCTCCTCTTTTCCGCATAGGCCAGTCCATGGAGTGTTGGCCGTTAACACATTCACCAACGTCAGGTGAAACGGCTCCTAGAGGAGATTGATTTTACCAACGAACTAAACCAGTTCAACAGCAATTTGAAGTTGATATGCAGTCAGTATAAAATAAAGAAATAAATGTCTCAAGTAATAACATAATAAGAAAAATAATAATTATCGAGTTTTATCATATAATTCCAACACTCTACTAAAAAATTTGGCTTCTGTACTATAATTTGTGTTAATGTGATGCTTTTTCAACGTTTTCACTATTTGCGTCGTAGCCGCGATATTCTATTCCGCGATACACAAACTGATAGCCCAAGTAACTAACAAACTCAACCAATGGATGAACGGTCATTTTTCCAAGGCTAACTCGGACATATCGCAGTACAACGTGATTATTATAGGAAGCCAGCAGTGTTTAGAAGTTTGAAGGTTGTTTGCTGGCATCGCTATACCCGGAACCTATTTCCATTTTAATTAATTATCATCCATTGGATTAGGGTTCGCTAATAACTAGTTTTTAGGATTTTTGCATTTAAACATATAATTACGTCTTTTATATGTAAAGAAAAATATGCTCGTAAACGAGTATTACTTACTATAAGTACTATCTGTTCCTGTCTCATTCTTAGTTCGCTTTCTTTTTATAATTCCATCAAAATCTAACTTTAGCGGTAATTACTCTAATTTTGTTGGGTGTCCAGGATTCACTACCATATATTATCGATAGCCTTACACATTTTTCTGTATACTTGTGCTATAGGCTTTCTCATTTTTGTCAACTAAGTGATGTAGATATTTCTTTTTTATTTTTCTATGAGTGTAATTATTTATTTAAAAGTTCGAGTTTTTAGAATAGGCAATGTTGAGATTTTTTATCTTTATGAGTAATCTCAAGTGAAGTGTTTTTTATTTGACAAATATGAGAAAAGTTATTTAGGGTCATATACACTGGCTTGACATCGGTGATGATTAGATAAATATAAGTTAAAAACCTAATAATATATTTCACTATCATTCGTTCTTAGTTTCTTTCATCTGTACAAAAAATCCACTATTATAAGGTTTGGAAATCTAGCAGGCCAACATTGCACAATTATTTTCCCAAACACCAAACTGATTATTTAGCCAATCAGTAATTCTTTGTGTAGGATGAGCTGGGTATTTTGGTGAACATGTTGAAAAACATCAGTCGATTTTTTAGTTCACTTTTTTGAAATACGCCCCTTTTACTTTAATTACGTTGGAAATTTCGTTTGTGACAGTTTTTGGAAGGCGTAATTCTATTTGTGATAAATGTACTTTCAACCAAAAAAAAAATAATTTCTGGAAATTTTTGCTACTCTTAAGAGAAATGGAACTAAAATCGCAATGTTTTCTTTTTTAAAGTGCGACAGATTTTGACTTTGTAGGAATAAATTCTGCTCGATTTTGGGATATCCATTTATTGAATTTGAAGCAACTAAAATACCTGCATCAGTTTCAGCATACGCTGCTGTATCTTTTCTCTTAAAATGAATTTTATTTTGTTTATAGATCTCTCGCCGGTTCAATAACACTGAATAACATACACTTTTTCCTCTAATGTTAGCATATTATTTAAAAACATTTTAAGATCATTAAAGTAGTGTTTAACAGTTGAATTTAACATATTAATATTATTATGATAGTCTCTGTTACAATAAATTTTTGTAGTAGTTACCAAATAAAATGCACTCTACTATAGAGAAAAATTTCTAAATACTTCTTGTTGAAAAAATCAAATTAACCCGCTATTTAATTGGGAATGTTCTACACACAGAAGATTATACGTTTAGCTTGATACCCTCATCTGTAATATATCTATAGTTCAAATTGTCCGTGGTGCCGATATTACTTTACTAAACATAAATTTTTATGTTTTATGTTCGCGCATCTATTAGGGGCTCTATATCACTAGATATAAGCGATAATTGTGACGATTAACTGCATAATTTGATATTAACATGGCTCTACTGAAAGAAATTTTCATTGTAAAATTACATTACTGTTTCTCAAAATACGATAATAATTTTTGAACTACTTTAAAATAATGATTTTTTCTTAATAATGTTACAATAATATTATGTTGTAATGCACAAAAGCACAAAAGTATGTTCTACAAACTTTTACATAACGTCCAAGGATTTTCCATTATGTATTAAGGACCTAGTTTATAGAATGGTTTTTAGTTGAACTCATTTGTTAAAAATGTTTCAAAATCCTTTGATGCTTTGGTAATTTTCTTATAATTTGGATACGTATAATTAAATAAATGATTTACCTTTAGTTCTTTAACGTCATCGTAATCATCATTTTTCCTCTTCGGCAAATATAGTTGCATTTTAAAGGTATCTAGTTAGAATAAATACCCTTACTATATAATGACAATGAGAAATGATTCATGCCATTTAATCACAATTAATGACAGAAAAATAATTTCAATTGTCTGTAAATTTAAAACTGTGGATTCATGCAATCTGAACTATTAATCAACATATTTTTTTTAACCAAAGCTAAGTGAGCAATATATCTAATATTAGGTAATGTTTGTAAAGTCTATTATTATAAAAGCAACATTATCTCTTTATATTTCAAGCGATTTTCCAAATTACGGTGATATGATATATGCTATTTCAAAGAAAATACGACTATAAAAATTATATATATAAAAAAATGTGTTCTATGCAGAACATTTTACATTTATTTGGTATCAATATTGAAATGTTGAAATTTGTATGAGACTTTGTTGCTGGTTTCCGAATATAAATTTCAGCACCATAAAATTCAAATATTCACTAATAAATTCAGACCGATTATTTCTTGGCCTTGAGGTTTTGCCATTCGTAAAAACTTACCAGCGAGCTAAAAGCAATGGACGAATAAACAATCTTACATTTTTAGTACAGGAGCTATCTTAAAAAGGGATCATGTTGATATTTTTGAATTATTAGATGTTGTTTAATAACTTGTTTAATACTCCTTTGTATTCAGAAATATAATGGAAAAAATTTCACGATGTTATTACATAGATAGTGCAGATTTTGAAATAATTTAATTTTAAAAAAATCAACCTATTTATGCAGAACGTCGTCCAATATTTAAATAATATAATATAATAATTTCTGTCTATGCTGCCTAAACGATGCCGATGCAACTGCAAATATATATATATATATATATATATATATATATATATATATATATATAATAGAATAATCAGCAAATGTTGCTTTTCTGTGGGTGCTGCAAGAAAAATCGAGTAAGGGGTATGAATATCAATACTTCAACAAATGGTGCCAAACAAAGACTGCTGTTGCAGTTTCAGTGCTTTTGGTGTACTTTTATGGAAAATCTTCTCTATTAAAATCTCTGAACTTATCTTATGAATATGCTATGCTTTTTTTTCATACAGAAAAACATAGATATTTTCAAGTATTCTAAACTTTGAACATTTTTAAAAACAAGAAATGATGAATATAAACACAAAAAATATTAAGTGTTTGAGTGGAAAGATGTAAATAAATTTCATTCAAATAAGTTTTTTCTGTATCATCCATTTTTCTATCCGTACAAAAGAAAACAAGTCCTGATATTTTTGCGAGATTTTCGCTAGATTAAAGAGAGAAAATAATTCTCTTCATACATGGTAATTTTTTTTAATAAAAAATTATTACAATGCTTGACAAATGACCTGTTTGTTTGCTTTGTTCAATTTAATTTGTTTTTTTCTTCTAGTGTCGATGATAATATCTACTGTTTCATCTTCCATTTTAATTATTTAATATACATATTTAATAATATATCAAAATATGATAGCCTATATTCGGAAGGTAAGTAATAAAAATACAATAATTTTATGAATACTTGAACGTATTATTTTTTGTTGACAGTTTTTGTTAGAATCATACTTATTTTAAGGGAAAATGTCCAAATTTCGAAACAGTGCGGACGGAGGAAAATTTTGAATTTGTAAATTTTTTTGCAATTATTTCCAAACTAGTGACTAGAAAATTATGGAAAGGACGAAATTGGTCCTATTTTGAAGGATTTCTTTACAATGAAAACTATATTTTTCAAAAGAGGGAATGGTGACCATGTTTTTGAGTAATGGAACGAGAAAATATCTAAATTTTATAATAATGAAAAATGATTATAAAATTGAAATTTGTTGTGTTTATTGGATTTACATGCAATGGTAACTATATTTACATGTAGGAGGATGTATTGATATCTTGTTAGCCTATGCCAGTTCCATGCATAAACAAAATATTGCGTTACCATAGCAACAAAAAATTAGGAGTGTCAGTGTAAAGTTTGACGTCAAAAAAGTAAACCAGAGTTACGCAATAAATTAAAAGAAAAAAGATGTCCACCGAAATTGTGAAAATCGAAAAATTGAAGTATCGAGCCATAATCAAGTACCTGTATTTAGAAGGGCTAAGATGTAAGCAAATTTACGAAGATATGCTTATACCCTTGGTGATGAATGTCCTTCGAATGCGACCGTGAAAAATTGAGCTACAAGCTTCAAAAGAGGTAAATTTTCCATTGAAGATGATGACCGATCGGGAAGGTCAGTTTCTGTATCGGTCCCTGAAAATATCGATGCAGTTCATGACATGATTTTATCAGACCGTCGAATTGGGCTTAAACGGATATCTGAAGTACTGAATATTTCATACGAACGCGTTCATCATATAGTTCACGTCAATTTGGACATGAGAAAAATTGCTGCAAAATGGATCCCCAAATGTTTGAATGTTGACCAAAAGCGTGCAAGGGTAGAAGCATCGCGTTCAATCTGTGCTCGATTTGAAAACGATATAGACTTCTTAAACCGAATTGTTGCTATGGATGAGACTTGGTTAAATCTGATGGAAAAGTTCTTGCTTTAGTTTTTTGGGATTGACATGGAGTAATCATGATTGATTTTTTGTATAAGGGTGTAAGGGTAGAACAATAACTGGAGATTATTATTCGACATTACTGACCACTCTACGGGAAAAAATTAAAGAGAAAAGATGCGGAAAGCTATCCAAAGGTGTTTTGTTGTTTTTGCAGGACAACGCCCCTGCACACCAATCTCATGTTTCCATGCAAAAAATTCGTGATTTACGGTTTGAATTACTAGAACATCCCCCTTATTCAGCAGATTTGGCTCCGCCCGAGTATCATCTCTTTCGACAACTGAAAAAAAGTTTAAAAGGTCGTGAATTTTCTTCAAACGAAGAGGTAATAAAAGCTGTGGATGTCTGGTTTGCAGAGCAAGAAGAAACATGTTTTTTGAAAGGTCTAGAGACGTGGCAGGTTCGCTGTAATAAATGTATCCAATTAAGAGGAGAATATGTTGAGTAATAAAATATTTTGACATTGAAATTTTGTTTGGTTCTATAGTAGGCTAAGAATTTTTCAATATATCCTTCTAAGGAAAGGTAAGATGTCTAAATTTTCGTAATTTTGCTTGAAAAATGAAATGAAAAGAAAGAAATTTGCTGAATATTTTTCATGTACCGGAAAATATGTTTTTATATGAGGAAAGGAAAATATCTCAATTTTGGAAGTAGTGCCTGGAAAATTATTGAAAGAATGTAATTTTCAGTAGGGAATGTTTTTCAACGGAAATTATATTTTGCAAAAGAGAGGAGGAAAAATGTATGAATTTCATGATGCCTGGAAAATGAAGAAAAATGGAGTTTTTCCATTTTTGTCGGTATTCAAAAATCCAACCACTATTTAAATCGATTTGGTGCAGGGTAAATGTTTAATTTGATTAACCTATTAAATCGCTTTACAATATGAGTCACCCTATACAATAGTGGGATTCAATTATATATTAAAGCTTGAAATTTAATAAAATAACAGATTATTATGGTTTACTTTTCCAGTTAAATCAAATGTCGGTGTTATCAATATTTCATCAACGTTATAAGTGATGATTAATAACGAGGCCCTTGCAACTAATTAGCTATTGAGTTTTTGATAGAGTATAAACGGTTAAATTATATCGCACTAAACCACAAAACTGTATTTGGTTACGCAAATTTTAATCTATAATTTTATAATCTAGCACGCAATAACAGGATGCAATTTATTTTTTTATTCACGTGCCAAATCATATAATTAAATATCAGAGTCCCGAAATACTTACATGATATGAGACCTCTAACGACGGTTTTTCAATAAACCTATGGTTCAGTTTGTTTTGCAAGTGAATATTTTCTAGAATCCGAAAAACAAAACTGAAACTACACAAAAACTCAGAAAGTCAGAAAATTTTTTTTCCATAACCAATCAACTTATATATTCAAGGTACCACAAGTTCGCATATTTCCATAGGAAGTGTTTTAACGTAATGCTTTCTTCGGTAGATTATTACTTTTCAGAAGATTTACCATTTTCAAACACAATATCGAAACTACTTCTTACATAGATATATTATTGAATATACAGAAAATCCTCAGCCTAGAATGTTTAAATTCAAATTAAAGCACATAAAATAACGATCTATTTTTAGATAGACGGAGTTTTAAATCGGAGGAGTTATTTATTTGCTTTTATAACTTGCGATTATTTCGCAATAGACTCGGAAACTCTCTTCTTCGAAAGTATTGAAAAGAAACATTTAAATAGTTATGTATAATTAAAGGATAATAGGTGGGTGCTCCATTCTACAAGAACCACATAAGACGTTTTATATTAAATGTACACATGTCTTTCACCTATTAATGAAAATAAGTATCGTAATTAAAGATTCTCAATAATCGAACTGTGGCTATTTCTCTACTCCTCTGCAAGAGGAAATGGCCTCATCGGCAAAAAGAATGTTCTGGATAACGTGTAAAGAGTCCAAGTTTAATATGTATGGACTTATCAGAGCCCAATAAACGATGTTTCCTAAAATCATGTTTTTTCTCAGCGTTTGTTTTTCGCAAGACTGCCACAGAAAGCAGGGATATTTAGTATATCAATTTTCTTGTTTCAATAAAAAGTTTCCTATTATTAACTATAAATAATCAATGATGCAATTTTAATGAAATTTTGTCTAACACAACTTCGATAAAAATCGATTTATTTGCATTATTTAGTCCCATGTCGTAAACTTTCTTATAAAAAATGAAAAAATATGTTCAACAAACATAAGTACTGGACAATCTGCAGGGTACTGATTTCGTTAATAGAAAATATCATGAGATTTCTTGGAAAAATGTATTTTTTTTCAAAACTTTCTAAATATGCCATTAACTACAGGGTAGACCATAAATTTTTATACTTTCGTAACTGATCTAGCGTAGGAACCATTATTCAAATGGGTATCTCAAAAAATAAAATTTCAGATACAGAGTAAACCTTTAGTTAGAAGATGAAAGACATACATACATCTAACGAAAGTTTACCTGCTGTTAAAGAATTGTTTCCAAACAAATTGATATCGTTCAGAAGAGATAAAAATTGGCGTCTCCTCAGCGCATCCTATCTTCAGCTCTTCTCTTTTTATGAGATTTTCTTAAAATTCGAATCTAACTGAATAAACTAAGAACAATTCTCAAAGAATATTCGTCAATAAATGGGTAACGTACCTGTATGGGTCGAGGAGTTTTCGAAAATATAAGGGCCAGCGGCGAGATGGCCGTTACTTAGTCTATACTATTTTAAAAAAATAATTTTCCATTTTATATGTTTTTTTTCACTAGTTTGAAAGTGGAAAAATTTATGACCCATTCGACTATTCTATTTCTGATTCATATGTATGCATATATGTTGATTCAACCAAAGAGCAAGTGTAAGGGCGGATCTCGAGAACTAAAGACAATTATAAAACTGTATAGGTTATTTAGGATGGTATTTATATGCCACATTACTAGTCAAAGTATTTATTTCACTTTTGTCCTAGGTTAAACTGACATGCATACTGTTTTCATAATAATAAATATTCTGTTACACTTAGTTTGCAAATATTTCCTGTTTCACAAGCTAGACATATTTTTATCAATAAACAGGAAGCTAGCAACAATATCGCGGTAAAATATCTTTTTTCAACTATATGGTGCTCGTCGATTATGTTATCGTAAAAATGTGTTATCAAAATTATTTATACAAATATTCACATAAAAAACGCGGTAAAATACTAATAAAATGGGGGGTGGTTATTATGTTGAAGATATATTTCAAAATCGACTATTTATTATTAATTTTATTTCAGTATTCAAATATTTTCACACACTGAAATAATATGCCATTAGCCAGGAAGTGTTTTTTTATTTGTCATAAGGTATTGTTATAATTGGACAACTTTACGCATAAATTAATCAAGGGCATTTTTTTTTTCAATATGTAGATACTTCAGATTCAGAACCCAAACTATCTATCTAATAAAATCCTCTCAATCTTTTTTTCATTGTATAGCCTGCTACAAGTTAACTTTAAATCATATTATATATATATATATATATATATATATATATATATATATATAAAAATATAAAATATATATATATATATATAATAATATAAAATTTTCTTCGATTCATTTACAAAATTGAAACATGTAGAAAATTAGATTTTTAATTTTGAAAGTTATAATCAATCATAACCAATCATGAGTGGGATTGTCTTGGTTTTGCGGTCTTGGTCTTACTTTTCTGCTCATATTTTACAATTTTTTTAGCAGGTAACACTATAGGATTAGGAGGCATTGCCGTCTTAATGGACTCCTGAAGACGCTAGGTATAGTAAGAAAACAACGTGCAGATTCTATTACGTAGAGGACGAATTCGATCCACATTCTCTCGAAGTGTGAGAGACTATGGAATTCTAAGGCATTACATTTGGGAACCTATGAAATAAAAGACGATGATTTTTGGTAGTTAAAGCCACCTCACATTCATCTCACATCAGCAGTAAACACTACACTACACAGCAAGAGAAGGTGTCATAATATATCTTTTGGGTCAGGGTGTACATGACCCCCTAAGTATTCTGGCAGTATTCCCAGGATTATCTGTTGTACTCGTATAACTTTCAATGTCACAACTTTCATATATTTATATGTATGAATACGTATAACTTCTGTCAATAACTGAAAATTTTTCATTCTATTTTACAATAACTTCTCTAAGAATAACTTGATAAATGCGAAACTTTTTTTAATTTTTATTCAATCTTCAATAATTACTCTAATTTCACACTGTCTGTGGTACCAGAAGTTTTCAATATTCAATAAAATAGTTATTTACATTACAAAGGATGTAAGTAACATTTACTAGTTGTGATCGATTCTGCACCAGAGCGATAGCGAGTGCTGGCAATTGAGTCCAAGACTAGTAAATATACTGACATCCTGTGTAGTATCTGGTATCTATCAAAAAATGGTACCAAAGACTGCTACAGACTTGCATTTTCTGAAAAACTATACTTTTTCGGGAATAATAGTCAACAGTAAACTTGTAGCAAGAATTTCCATCAACTTTTGTTTGAAACTTTTTTCTGAAGAACGCATATTATCGCTGCTGGAGGGCGTAGACAATTAGTTTTTCGGATTTTCCGCGAAAACTATGCGTATTAGGGAAAAATTTATGTAGCAGCTATACAGAACATAAGATTTTGCACAACTTTTGTCTAAAACATTTTTTCCAGTTGTGCTTAGTTTCCCCGCTAGAGAGCCTGGATAAATCGTGTAGTTGGGTCTTTGCGTTTCTTTCGACCCCTTGGCGAATAAGTTACGATTTTTCGGTAAAAATTGATTGAAAAGTTGTATAGTACAGAATTTTTGACAACGTCTGTTCGAAACGTTTTTTAGATTAGGGGGCCGCACAATATTTTCAAAAGTTAATTTTTTCGATTTTTCGAGAATGTATCTGACACGTGGAATATATTTGATGGATATAGGAGTTATGGAAAAGGCATAATCAACCAAAACTTGAGAAATATTATTCTTATATTAACAAAATTTAATCGTTAAATTTGTGCTCATGTTGAGAATTGAATTTGTTATTAATTCTGCTTCTACTATTGTGAATAATTAACTAAAAATATACTTGAATAAATTTTGCTCTTCCTTGACCCTTGATTCTATTTAAATATAAATATGATAATATAAGGAAACTGAATTGATTATATAGATAGGTAGAAATTCAGATTTTCAAAATTAAGGAGACGAGCTAGAACGTTCTCTTAAATTCCTACTTAGGAAATTCTATAAAATATTGCCCTTGTATGCCCATTCTAATAATACACTATTGTCATAATTTATTAAATCGTTTCTAGCTTTACGTACAATAAATACTACCAAATAATATTAATAATCCTCAACTTATTCAGTTAAATCGTTTGTCATACTCCTTTATTTAAAATATATCTAACAGACTACACTATCGTATACTTTTTACAATTTTCCTCAAAATGTCATGCTCAGAAACTGTTTCTAATTGAACACCTCGTCGACACTCAAAATCAGTTTTGTACTTATTTCTAATTACATCTCGCTAAAATACTGATTTTAAAAATTTAAGATGGTAAACTATGTAAACTGATTGTGATATGTTTTTATTCACAAAAAATACAAATGTGTATTTATCCGTCGCTTCAGTTTGATACATATTTTCTAGACTTTTTTTAGCTCCGAAATTTGAATTTTTCTTCATTCTCTGTGTGAATCTTACTATTTCGGCTGCCAAAGTCATTATCTTGCAATAAAGTTGAACTTTCGATATGCTGCAACATTATATCAAACAGCTAGATAACAGAAACTATTGCCAAATATTGAAAGTTCCTAACACCAGAAATCTGCTACATGAAGTGTTACATAACACTAGAAACAGTTTAGCGATGGACTTGGTACCCATAATAAGTAGGAGTGATTTGTCCATACCAAAAGGCCAAAGAATATATCTGTAATACGACACATTAGGGTCGTTTGATAATCTGACAGATGGGCAATGAGACAGACCATAGCAATAATCACCAAAAGATATAGATAAAATAAATTAGGTATGTATCCTTTATGTAGTATATACAGATCACATAATCCCATTAGACAATGAAAAGGTATGAATTCATTGAGAAAGGGCTCCATATAACTGAGAAAAAATCTGTGGTTGATTCAGGTTGAAGTCTATATAAGGTCTTAGATATTCGAGACTGTTCCTCGGAAACTACGAGGAATCTGCAGCAGATTTTGTGGAGAATGGGCCGAAAAACCGACGCATATAATTTTGGTATGAAACGAGGTGATGGCACACGTGCCCCGGTATTCGGGTCGACTGATGTTGTCCATTAATATTTTGGAAATATATGAAAAATATATATAGGTATATGCCCAGTTTTAGCAAGGAGTATCGATATTTTGAGGTCGCAATGTATGTACAAGCTCCTTAGATTGTAAAGACATTTTGTAGTGGTGCTCGGTATGTAGTATTTAAATGTATTCGTTATTGTAATCACCTATTTCTGTTTCTGCCCATTACTTAATGTCTTGTCTTGAGCTTGTCTTATATCTTGTTTTATCTTTTCAGAACTTTTTTAAAGTTTTCTTTTTTTTTGAGTGCACCAGGTGGTACGATTATGTGAGATATACTTATACCTTTTAGGTTCGTTATGTTTATTCTTGGGTTTGGTATGAATATTTGTTGTATTGTAGATAATCAATATCCTTCACTTGACCCTCTTTCTATATTAATTACTCCCATGTCTTGTTATGACTTGGATGATGAATTAGTCATAGATTAATAGTCGTCTAATTCCTCTGTTAGTAAAATTTTCCTTTCTCCATTCAATCAACGGTTTTTCAATACTATCGTAGCCCAGTCGTGTTCAGTTAATTATAAGTAATTTCAATATAAATTTTTATCAGTAGTAATGATTTGACTCATGTAAATGTTGAGCTATCTTTCTGAAAAAACAGATCCAAGAAACATTTATAAATAATCAGTGAGCAAATTTACATTTATATTGTTCCATAAGATTTTTGTTTACATCGCAGGCATATATTATAAATTGTATGACTTTTTTAACCTTCATTCAACGTAAAATGTTTTTTTACTTACGAATCATCTATTATGGTTGAGTAAACATGTACATAAATATGGTGTGCATGGTTTGTTATGAAATAATTAGGATATATGTAAGTATAATATTTACTTACATTAATTATATATATATATATATATATATATATATATATATATATATATATATATATACAGTGCTTTTCAGATAAAAGTATCCACCTTTAATAACTTTTGTAATACTGGTATTTAGAAAAAATCCAAAAACACGTCAATTTATGTTGGAAGGGGCAAGCATTATGGCTTATTTAAACTTACTGGAAAAGCCACCCCCTCACCCCTAGCAACATCCCCTTTATTTTTTTAAATTACTTGTCATATTTTTTATGTAAAATTTGGATACTCCTCTTTGAGCTGATTTCAAAAATGTATAATACTTGTAGTTTAAAGTGGTTAGTTTATGAGATAAACAATTTTTCTTTTAAGAGCACAAATTTTACTTATTATTTACTTTCACCTTATTTGCCTGTACTAAAATGAACAGTTCAAACTCTTTAATCTTTTTAACTGTGCTATTTATTATGAAGTTACAATAAGTGTTCAAAATGAGTACCATTCACTTCCATACAATGGTATAATCTATTTTGAAATGCCTCTCTGACATTGCTTAATACGGCTGGATTTAATTGTCGACATTCATTTTCTATCCTCTCTCGTAAATCATCCAGAGATTCTGGTTGGGTAGCATAAACTTTTGTTTTTAAATACCCCCATAAAAAGAAGTCTAGGGGTGTTAAATCCGGTGACCTAGGTGGCCACTCCATCATCTGCCCCCTTCTACCTATCCAACGAGCGGGGAATGTTTCGTTTAAAAATTGTCGGACAGGCATAGCATAGTGTGGGGGAGCTCCGTCTTGTTGAAATATCAGTAAATCTTCGGAAAGGTTATCATCATTTTCTATTATTGTTGTAATACGTGGGTCAACCCCTTCCCTGAGTAACTCAAGATATGATTCACCATTTAAATTTCCGTTGATGAAGAAAGGTCACCTAGGATACCACACCAAACGTTTAACTTTTGGGGATGTTGTGTATGGAATTCACGCATAATATGTGGATCACTTTCAGCCCAATATCTACAATTATGCCTACTTACTAAGCCATTTAATGACCATGAGCATTCATCAGAAAAGCAAATATTGTTTAACAATTGTGGATTGTTATTGATAATTTGCGTCATTGATTCGCAAAACTCTAGACGACGATCAAAATCATCTTCATTCAACTCGTGCACCAACTTAACTTTGTATGGGTGGTACTTGAATTTATGTAGAAGAACTCGGAAAACTGTAGAAGATGAAACACCGATCGCTATACTTATTGTTGACAACGATTGGGGTTGTTGAGCCTCTAAACTGACTTGCCCTAAAATTGCCACTTGGATTGCTTCGTTATTTACGAGTCCCTCTCGCTTATGCACTTTATTGCAAACAGACCCTGTTGTGGTAAATTTCTCCATCAGTTGAATTACATAGTTATGAGTTGCATGTCTTCCGTCATGTAATTCGTTAAATATTCTAGCAGCAGCTCTTGCACAATTATTATTTTGGTAGTATAAACCTACAATTTCAATTCTTTCTTGCAAAGAGTAAACCATTTCAGAGAAACAAATTAAATAATGTATCAAATTACACTATCAATAGTGACTACAAATTCTAGTTGACAATGTCAAACTTTAATAAAAAGTAGAGTTTTTTGTTGTTTGGATTTTTTAAGTAGAATAAATAGCACAGTTAAAAAAATTAAAGGGTTTGAACTGTTGTACAACCCATTTTAGTACAGGCAAATAAGGTGAAAGTAAATAATAAGTAAAATTTGTGCTCTTAAAAGAAAAATTGTTTATCTCATAAACTAACCACTTTAACCTACAAGTATTATACATTTTTGAAATCAGCTCAAAGAGGAGTATCCAAATTTTACATAAAAAATATGACAAGTAATTTAAAAAAATAAAGGGGATGTTGCTAGGGGTGAGGGGGTGGCTTTTCCAGTAAGTTTAAATAAGCCATAATGCTTGCCCCTTCCAACATAAATTGACGTGTTTTTGGATTTTTTCTAAATACCAGTATTACAAAAGTTATTAAAGGTGGATACTTTTATCTGAAAAGCACTGTATATATATAAGTAGTGGACTAACTTTAATATATTTTCCGAGCTTTCGACTACTCATGTATTCATCGTCTGGGACTGAAATTATGGTCAAATACAATATAAGAAATATGTATAAATGTATAAAAATAATAAAATTTTAATTACAATACTACTTACACGGAGTAGGGATGAAACCGAAGCCGGTTTCCTGTTTCTCTCACACAATAAGCCTTTTCTCACTCACTCCACAGTTTTCGGTCATTATTTTTGTTCATGCATCAAGCGTAGTAGTAACGTTTACAATTATCATTTTAGTATCTCAATGTAACTCTCATATTAACTATATTCTCAAGTAAATTTATTATTAATTTTCTGGATTATAATTATTTATTCCTATTTTATCAATAATTATTAATGTTGAGTGTAGTTCGCACTATTAGTTAATTAAGTGATTAATATAACCTCAAAAGTACTCAACACGTGCTACGAGCTCCCGCCAACAACGGCTATTGTGTTGTAAATATAAATTATTCTTATACATTTATTATAAAATCTATATATTTTTTTAAATTTTTGTTGGAAATGGTCAAAACAAAATTCGGTGAGAGATTTTTATAACAATTGAGCAATTTTTTTTGTGTTCACTTATAAGAGCTCTAACTACCACAGAATTTTTTTTCACAATTTCTAATAATATATTTACGATATAATTAAGAAAAATAAAATTTTTTGCTTTCGTAAAACAGTCTAATATTTACATTTGTATGTGTGCACAATCAAAGATTAAATACATTATTACTATAATGTTTTTCATTATTATGTAATTTGATTAATTCTATTTATGTATGTTTAGTACAGTGAACAATGCCAACAAATCGCAAACGGGCTACTTTGAACCGTGATACAAGTAGATCTAGAAGCATGCGAAATAGAAGAGCCCAAAGAACCGAAGAACAAATCAGGCAACAAAATACTGATGCGAGTGTAGGCATGGCGCAACTGCCTCAACAACAAGAGCTGATCGCAATGAAGTAATAAGATTAGAATAACGACAATCACACCTACAGATGTGCCAATTCATTTAAACGTATTCAGTTTCCGATTAGATTGGCATTTGCAATGACTATCAATAAGTAGTAAGGCCAAACGATGTCTGTTTGTGGCTTAGATTTGAGCACACCATGTTTTTCACACGGAAAATTATACGTGGTATGCTCTCGAGTGGGTTAACCATCCAGTTTGTTTCTGTTAGCTAAACATGGGCTAACAAAAAATATTGTTCACGCTATAGCATTAAGAGATTGATATTGTTTGTTAGTATTACTGTCGTAAATTGATGATATATATAATTTTAAGGAATAAATTATAATAAATAAAATAAAAAATGTTTGGTGTTTTGTTTTTTATATTCGCTCATCACTCACAGCGCTCAATGCTTCTTTCACTCATATACCACATCCTTACATAGTTAGTTATTTTTTTTCTACACTAGAAATTCCCTAATTTATATGGTAAAACAACGTTTGCCGGGTCAGCTAGTAATAAATAAAAATCTCATTACACATAACAATAATTTGGAAAATTTAATAGATTAATATTAGAACCAGTAAGAATATTTATTTTAACGTATTACTGCTGAAAAATAGCAAACAATTTTATAAGCGCGTCGTCGGCCTTTATCTCACTCATCTTATACATTGAGATGGGAGTGAGACAGAAATACTTCTCTCTCGAAAGTGTCTGCGCGTAGGGAGCATATTGTTATAACATAAATAAAACATATAAAAACCAAAATTCTTCAAATCTATTTAGTTTAATTTGTTCGATAGTTGAAATATTTGACAAAAAATTATAACATTTCAATTTTTTAGGTATATTATTTAATTCAGGAAAATTAGGATTTTCGCCGATTTTGAATTTTAAAAAATTCATAACAAATAATTGGTTGGAGATACGATAATAGGTGTACGGACTTTTTTCATTCGAAATATTGTAAAGAATATAAAAAAAAAAAATTAATTCATTACAAAAAATGCATTTTTTCTTATTCAGTTTTTCGTTGTTTAAACAATAACATCAAAAGATATCAAGTGTCATCTTACACTTTTATAATCAGGAACACCTCCCGGACACAAAAAATTACGACTTAAAACAATTTTGCAAACGAATACGTCAGTTCTTTTCAGAAACCGTAGCCAAAATTGAAGTCTCCTCTCGAAATCCATCCCTTGCAATTTTTTATATATCTCAAAATAAGGGTGGTAATTGTGTAAGAATCTTTCCTACGCTGAATTCTTGACAATAATTTAGATGACAAATTTTAGAAGAGTGACTTCAATATAATTTTTTTATTACATTATTACATCACATTTGAAGTAGTTTTTGAAGGGCAGTTGGAGGATTCATCAATTTCAGTTTGAAGTAATTAAAACTACCGGTTTCACCCAACCTTTACGGAGGTGGTATTTTAAAGGAAATCATTCGATATAGACATGATGTTAAGAAACATTTCCTAAAAATAAAAATTATATTCAGACGATTTTCAATTGAATATTTTTTCATTCTATTTAATAAGTAAAATTAAAATTATAAATACTGAACAAACTGTTTATCCTCAGTCTGAAAATGATTACTTGGTTATCCAAGCGAGTGTCAAAGTAATTGTGAATGTTGGTGTAGTGGTAGTTAAACAGTATGAATATTACCAACGGTTCCTAGAAATTCCAATTTACAATTGTAAAAACAGTAGATAGACAATTATTATTTGTCAATTAAATTCTTCATTTAACGGTGAACTAATTCTTTTTTGTTATGGATTATTTTACTAACAAATTCATTTTTTCAATCAACCAGAGATTTTCTCCAAATGTATTTATTATTTATTAATGTCTAAGTTAATTATCTAATTCTAAATGTTATGTCGTTTCTGCTTATTCTTCTAAATCCACATTAGAGTCCTCTTTACTGACTTCTCTCTATTATTATAGGTATCATTTGTTCTGTTAGTTTAAAATTTCTTTAGTCCCTCTTTCATATATAGATAGTATAATTCCTAGGTTCCAAGCTATAGGTATTTTTCATCGCTGCTTTATCTCGTTAAGTAATTCTGTTAGTTTATTTTAAATACTTCAAAAATAATTACCAGAATGAAGTAATTGAAATTGTTTACAAAATATAGAAATAAAGACATGTACGGGGATATATTGAGAAATTCTTAGCCTACTATAGAACCAAACAAAATTTCATTGTCAAAATATTTTATTATTAAACATATTCTCCTCTTAATTGGATACATTTATTACAGCGAACCTGCAACGTCTCTAGATCTTTCAAAAAAAATATTTCTTCTTGCTCTGCAAAACCAGATCTCCACAGCTTTTGTTACCTCCTCGTTGGAAGAAAATTTACGACCTTTTAAACTTTTTTTCAGTTGAGAAAAGGAGATGATAGTCGGACGGAGCCAAACCTGATGAATAAGGGGGGTGATCTAGTAATTCAAACCCTAAATCACGAATTTTTTACATAGCAATATGAGATTTGTGTGCAGGGGCGTTGTCCTGCAAAAACAAAACACCTTTGGATAGCTTTCCGCGTCTTTTCTTTATATTTTTTTCCTGTAGAGTGGTCAGTAATGTCGAATAGTAATCTCCAGTTATTGTTCCACCCTTATCCAAAAAATCAATCATGATTACTCCATGGCTATCTCAAAAAACTGGAGCAAGAAGATTTTTCCCAGCAGATTTTTGGACACGAAACTTCTTATGTCTTGGAGAACCAGAGTGTCGCTATTCCATCGATTATTGCTTTGTTTCTGTATCGTAGAAACGTACCCAAGTCTCCTCCATAGTAATAAGTAACTAATAAGTAACAATTCGGTTTAAGAAGTCTACATCGTTTTCAAATCGAGCACAGATCCCTTGCACGCTTTTGGTCAACATTCAAACATTTCGGAATCCATTTTGCAACAATTTTTCTCATGTCCAAATTGACGTAAACTATATGATGAACGCGTTCGTACGAAATATTCAGTGCTTCATATATCCGTTTCAGCCCAATTCAACGGTCTGATAAAATCATGTCTTGAACTGCATCGAAATTTTCGGGTACAGACACAGAAATTGGCCTTCCCGATCATCATAATCTTGGAAAATTTACCTCTTTCGAAGTTTGCAGTCCAATTTTTCACGGTAGCATACGAAGGACATTGATCACCAAGGGTATTAAGCATATCTTCGTAAATCTGCTTACCTCTTAACCCTTTTAAATACAGGTACTTGATGATGTCTCGATACTCCAATTTTTCGATTTTCACAATTTCGGTGGACAACTTTTTTCTTCTAATTTATTGCGTAACTCTAGTTTACTTTTTTGACGGCAAACTTTACACTGGCACTTCTAATAAGTTATTGTTCGTTGCTATGATAACGCAATATTTTGTTTATGCATGGAACTGGTCTGGGCTAACTAGATATCAATACATCCTCGTATATGTAAATAAAATGGAAATATATAATTTAATATGATTAAGAGTAATACAAATTCTTGACAAAATTCAATCTGACAAAAAATAAACCGAAACGAAACAGTAAAGCAAGGAATTAGAGTTTTTCTAATTTTTCTTGGAAATAACATACTAGTTGGCTAACTTAATTGATGTAGACCCTAAGATATAACTGACTTCATAATAATATTGTAGCCTTGAAGAAGAATTTTTAGAATGTCAGAATATTGGAATGGTAAATGAGAATTTGAGATTGTGATGAATTATTAACTTATTTTTTGCCTTGAGAATAAATGTACCTCTATAAAAAGTTTTGATACTCTAAAATTTTCTACCAATTTTAAGAACAATTAAATTAGTTTCTGTTACCCATATTATGTATGTTCAACCGTAAATCTCAACATTTCAATTATGGACTATTTAATATTAATGAATATATTATTCATTAATCGAATACTTGTTTAACATGCTCGCCTATCTCGTATAAATGATAAAATAATTTAATAGGGTACTTTAAATATTTTTTATCGGTCATAAATTAGGAAATAAAATCATCACAATTAGACTTTCACAGATATGTCAGTTCATTGAACATATATGAGATGTTATGGAGAGGAGATAGAGAACATGCACCTTCCTCAGGCTTTGGCATAGGTTTTGCATAAAGGATTTCCATGAAGTCAAACCTTTTGTCGATTCCTAGACATGTTCAGGATTTATTTAGTTACGGGGTCGCCAAATAAAGTATTCATCTTCTGCTGACATGATGATAAAAGTTATCATTTTATTCTTGACAAATAATTTTATTAAAAAAATCAAGGATAAGTTATTTTCGCTGCCATTCGTATGTTTATAAAAAAATAAAGTTTAGTGTCGTCACAAAAATATCTGCGTGCTAGGAAAAAAACTGCATTAGAATAAAAATCCATTTATCATATGTTGATCTGCAGAAGGCATGTATCAGTGTACTATTTAGAAAACTGCGGACAACGATGTAGCAAACAAATATCACGAATGGGTTAAGAAAACCAGTCAAAAGAAAAATAATAATGACAATATTCATATAACAAAAATAAAAGCAAACAGGGATTTATCTAATGCCGTCATTCCCAAAGGGGTCCACGGGAGCCTCGACGTGGTCTACGGTGGGTGTTACAGAAAATAGGGGATCCACAAAATTTATTTGGTTTCGAAAGTGAAGAACTAAAATGTTGGCTTGTCTTATCCTTTCAATATAAGGCATATCATATTTTAAGCTCAGCGACTATTATTTGTAAAAACTTGCCTATTCCAGATTCAGTACAATGCGTCGAGACTTGCCGTTGCTGCACCGACATGTCCTGTCCGCAACGCTTCTTCAGACGTGCAAATTAGTACGACTTGTGGTATATGTGCATATATCTTGCATAAACTTGTTCACCAATATAAATACGAATGTCAAAGATGAACGTTAATAATTTTTTTCTGGAATTTCATAAATAAAAGTTAATCAATATTGTTGTCCAATGTTGTCCAATGACAGAAAAATAATTATCTACCTGCCTATTTGTTATATGCATATAGTTTAATTTATATATTATTCATTCTACAACTTATTTTAAACAAAAAATGGAAATATATTTATAATATATTATTTTATCGAAAGATATAAGTTAAGTAATCAGTATTTAATTTTTACTATTATTACACGCAAATATTATTTATTACAATATAAATTTAATATTGTAATAAGTACATGTATATTGTATAGTATTGAATTCACTTCATACTTCGATGAAACATCAGAAAACATATTAATATGGAAATATTATTTTAACAGAAATTTATTAAAATATAATAAATGAAATAATAATGTTATATCACATCAAAATAAGTTCAGCCGCTTTCATAAAAGTCTATTACGGATCTAATAATAATAATGGATAATGTATATAATAATTGATTAATCATATTATTCAATTCCTAATGATGACAACATCGTTTTCGAAACCGGTAGAATTATAAAGGTTGTATATAATATATATGTGAAGTGTGAAACTTTTTAATCTTCGCTTTCATAATCATATTTTTTTAAAATAGCCATATCCTGTTAAGTCAGATCGCCTTAAGATTACTGAAATTAAAGTTTTTTTATTTTCTTTCAGGTAATTTATACGCAACATGGCCGAATCTAAGAAGAAGTATCGTCAGTACAGTGTTGAATATTTAAAATTTGGTTTTCTTCGATCAAAGGCAGGCAGACGATTGCTCACATGCCTTGTATGCAACAAAGTTTTAAGCACTGACTATGAAGGCATCGCATCAGCTGGAAGATCATCTAAGAACGTGTCATTCTAAAATTTGTAAAGATTTAAAATATTTTAAATATTGAAGGAAAAATATGAAGAGAGCAAGCCGGCAACGGAATGTTCGCTTCAACGTCTTAAAGCAATGATGCTGGCTTCCGGCCATCTTACAATATCTCAACAAGCAAATTTGGAAATCCGCACACCATTAGAGAACAGTTAATTTTACCTGCTGTTGAAGAGGTTTTAAAAACTGTTCTGCACAAATCTTCATTTGACATACTCAAAAGAATTTCTTTGAATAACACCACTGTACTGAGACGTATGGATGGAATCAATTCTAATGCTGAAAGTTTCTTGTGTGATAAACTGCAAACAACACATTTTTCTATTCAATCAGACGAGTCAACCTGGCAGTGAAGCATTATTATTGGCATATGTTCGATTTGTTATGGGCGAATAAATTCATGAAGAGATACTATTTGCGAAATTTGAAGATGAACACTAAAGTTGAATCAATATTTATTTTTCTGAAATGTTATTTTAGTGGCAACAGGAGCTTCTGCCATAGTCAGGCGATATCGCAACTTTATAAGCCATCTTAAAAGAATCATATCAGAGATAACTTTTATTTACTGTGTTAATCATCGACAAAATCTAGTAGCAAAAAATTATTGGTAGATTGCATCAGTCGCTTTAATTTGTGATTAATGCAATTAATAAAATAAGAAACAATACATCGAAACACGCTTATTTGCACAATTTTACGATAAATAATGAAGACTTCTAACGATTGCTGAAGTACGCTGGTTGTCGAAAGGTGCATGTTTATCCAGAATAATAGAATTTCTGGGAAGTGAAGATCCTGATTTGTCAGATTTGTTCAGAAAATTCAATTACCTCAAAATTACAAGGGGATGGCGTGAATTTTATAAAAACAAGGAGTGTAATTTCAGCTTTTCTAGGTAAATTGAAATTTATGAAGGAAAATTTTGGCCGCCGAGAATTTTTTCAGTTTTCAAAACTTGTGGCAGATAGAATGCCTTGATGACATACGTTCAATATTTCTTTGCCCTGCATGATGATTTTAAATTTAGATTTGAAGATATGTTGTCGATGGAAATGCCACCATGGATCATAAATCCATTTGGTGAAACGAAAGTGGAGAATGTGATGTTACTTGATCCTAGCATGAATGAGAAGCTGAAAGTGACATTTAAAGAAGGTATCAAAAATTTTGTCTTCTAATCGCGTTTCCCTTGTCATATTTAGTCGATAAAAGTTTTAGTACCGTTACAAACATTTTAACAATATAAGGAGTATATTGAATATCACAAAACGAGGAGATTTGGGGATATTCCTTACAAAACTTAAGCCAAATATTGATAATTTGCTGTCAATCCATTAAGTACATCTCCCTCATTAAAGTTATAATTTTTTTGTGATTTCCATTGTAGAAGTTACAAGTGTTTAATTTTGATTATATCACGACTTTTATAATAATAATATTTTATACAATAATAATTTATATATTTGAATAAATGCCTACAAAACAACAAAATATTCTATATTCCTTTTTAACATTCCGAATGGGGAGTTTTCTTAATAAAATTTGTGAGAATTGATTGGTTTTTGTGCTGAGAGCCACCGTAGATTTCAAAAAAGTAAAGTTTGATGGAGTCACTTTTTAGATAGGCCAACTTTGCTTTTTAATATCCATTCACAGCACAATCAGTTTCATTAGAAATTTTAAAAGTTTGATTGATTTTATTATCAAATAATTAACCCAATCAATCAAACAATCTATTCTAGCATTAAAAAAAATTTCGAGGTTTGGAAATTGGTAGTTTTCCCATAGAAAAAAAAAACACTAAGCAAGGAACCAGGTATTGGCTCATGTTCGATGCGGAGAGAATTTTCTTGAATAATCCTCTTGGAATTTAACTAGCAATTAGAAACTAGAAACAATTTGAGAAACCAAGGTTTATGACATTCACTGTACTTTTGATATGTTGATCATCTGTTAAATATCTGCGATGAGAAGATTAATTGATTTGCAGGCAAATTGTGTTAAAAAGCTTCAATCAATGATTTATAGATTGGCAGATCGTGAATGAATTTCCTTCTAGATAATGGCGAAAGTATTAAGTTGCAATGATTCAAGGATTCTATGATTAATCCAAGTGGCACAATATCACCGAAATGTGAAGTAGACGATACAGTTTATGAAAGCTTCTGTAAGAATTGGTATGACCTTACAATGTTAAGGATCGGAGAGAACTTACTACCTGCTACATAAACTTGATATATCAAGTAAGTACTCGTTTTAAATATTGCCAAGGTTCTTGGTGTTTTTTATTCATATATCTGCTTGATATACTTATAGTTAGACACCCGATGAGACTTCGACACTGAGCATCGTAATTTTCATCGGATTCCAACGCCTTATAATTACTAGCGGTGTACTTACGGGGTTACAATCTGTTATATTAAATTTACTTAATACTGCTTAAATATATATATACTTTGATCTAGTGTTGTTTCTTTATTTTGTCTAGTAACCCTAATGCCTACCTTTACCTATTTTAAATCAAGTATTAAATATTTATTCATTAAGAAATACTTCATTGTATTTTCATCTGCAGTACAAATCACTAGATGAAACACAAATAGTACAATGTAAATATTTTTAGAGATATCTCGTCTATCTAATATGTACATACACAGATCGCCATAAGAATTTGTAAAATCTATTTCTTTAAGAGTCATTTCAAATACTTCGAACCAACATCTGGCAGCTTGTTTCAGGCCATATAATGCTTTGTTCAGTTTACAGACCTAATTGTCCTTACTTTCTACACCCACAGGTACTTGCATATATATTCCTCTTTTAAGCCACCATTTAAAAACGCAGTTTTCACATCCATCTGGTGAACTGACAAGCCATGTAGATTTGAAAAGGGTATTAATACAGAAAAATAAGTTTTATTAAATAATGTAAGAAAACTAGCTTACTATTTAAAAAAAACTTGATGATCTCATAACATTAATAAATTTGACGTTTTATTTTTTTAATTTTATGTCAAAAGATGCAGAATCACCAAATTAGCGATTTTTATAATATCCGATTTCTGGTAGGGTAACCAAGGGACGTGCCTGGATAAGATAAAATAAACAATAATTCAGAAAATAAAAAAAAACATACTTTATCAGCAAAGTAAACTAAAAGTTGGAATCTACTTATATGAGAGAGTTTTGAGAATTTTTGAATTCAAAATAAAATATTTATAATTGCAATTGTTGAAACATTTTTCCATTCCGATTGAGGTACCTCCAAAACATGTGATTTGGACGCATCAAACTGTTCTTCAGGTGTAGAAAAACGTTGACCTGTAATTTATTTTTGTTTTGCAGGAATAAGAAGAATTCATTGGGTGCCAAATAAGAACTGTACAGCGGATGAATCATCTATTCGATGTTTTGACTGTTCAACGTTTATGTTTGAACTGATGTGTAAGACCTCGCATTTTCTTCGTGAAGAATGACTCGTCTACTGTGATTGATTTCCTTAATTTTTTCGGAAAATTCTGGCAAACAGATGCAGGTGTACCATTCAGAATTGACTGGTCTTAGTTGTTCTAATGTAACGGTGGCGACACTTTCAGTTATTTCGAAAAAACAGGCTACCATTTGCTCCGAAGTGCTCCGTTCACTAACAATTTTTGATGCATTTGACTTGTCTTGACCCATACAGACGATTGTTGTTTAGTTTCGGATTCACTTGCATAGATCCACGATTCGTCGCCTATCGCGATCTTATAGACATCTTTTGAAACACTACGATTGAGTTTTTTCAGTATTTCTTTCCACCAATTAACACGAGCCTTTGCAATATTGAATGTATACGAATAGAACTAATGCCGATTTTGGACGATCTTCACGGAATCTATCCTGTAGCGAAATGCGATCACGATTGAATTCGGAAAACCAGGAAAACACAGTGGCTCGAGATGGTGCTTCATCACCAAAAGTCGAAGCGATTGATCAGCACACTGCTATTGGTTTAATACTCGGCGAAAGTCATAGAAAATAATTGCACGAAACTGTTCCCGATTTATATGCATTTTTCGAGTAGGTTTAGCATTAAAAATGTCAAATTTAATAATGTCAATGTCAGATTTGACATATTCACATCAGTGTTACCATATCTCAAAACTTTAATAGCAACTCTCATTTCAACATCTATCAATATAAAATATTTACAACAATACTAATGGATATCCAGCACAGGATTTTTATTGTATCCTTTAATTAGGACATCATTGTAATTCAATCAAATTATGAAATCGTACTAGATGGATATGGATTATTTAAATCCCGCAATATTTGTTAGAATATCAATGAAATTATTATTTCAGTGTTACGAAGTTCGATGTATGCTAGTTGCATGGTAAGAGTGAAAGTTAACAAACACGAAACATTTGCCATCGGGTGCAATCACAATGAACATATGTAATAATACAGCACCTAATCTGTCGAAGTTGATTTAATTCTGTTGCAAATAATTAGTATGATTTCCATTAACCTCTGATGTAATCATTAAGTTTTCTTATGAAATACTCAATGGTGTTAAAGGTTCATATAGTTCAAATTTATATCCGCACCTTGAATTCTTAACAGAAATTGAAAGTTCTTTGCTATAAATGTTATAGAATATGTATCAAACATTGACGGAAATTTAATAGGTAATTATTTCAATTTATAGCATGGGCTAGTAAACGGCTGATCTACCAATAATTTAAAATATCGAATACTGTTATAAATAGAAATTATGTATATGCTAGTGATAAATCAACGTAAAAATATACTACCGTATATTTATTTATCTTATATTCTTATATTATAAGTAATTGGGTCGGGAAATTCGATAAAATAACATCATTACTATACACAATATTTTACATAAAGATTTCCGATTTGAAACATCGACTACAGAGGTAAAGGTCGAAGCTCCACATTAAAATTTGTGTTCACATTCTCTTTTATGTTGATGTTAAGACAATGCAATTGAAATCTTTTAGATCCTGGGGAATACTTTCATACTATTGAAAAAATTATTTTTTTCATACTTGTTTCGATTGTCAAAATTATAAACTCTTACCATTTGTCATCTAAGTGCTCATGTTAAATTGCTTTTAATGATTCTCATATAGTGAACTGAAAACATGTCAACAAAAAAGTATTATCTGCCTACGTTCAATCGTGAGAACATTCAGAAAAATATTTAAACCTGGTTATTAAGGACAAACTGCAAATTGAAGGAGTTTATCAGTAAGTATGTCATTGCAATTACTCCTAATGATCTCTGATAACTACCTAGGAAATATTATTTTCTTTTATGATAAAAATGAACGAAATTGTAAAAGTAGGTAAATATTGAAATAATTTTTTTCAAAAATTTAAAACAGGCTATCAGGATAAATTACAACTCGTACTTTTGTAATATTAGTCGTTTCATATGCATAAAATAAATCACTTTCACTAGACCTATGTCCGACAAAATCTATGCTAATCAAAAGGCTTTCTTAGATTCCAAATATACCAAATTATTTTTCATGAATCGTTTATTTCCATAAAATGCCATGGCAACATCAATCATCACTGGAGAGTTATGGATTCCTATCTTCCGGTGATATTAGCTAGGCATCATATGATGAATTGCACACAATAATAGTGCAGTATAATATTTTATATTTGCACGATTATGTAATTTCCAAATAATACCATAGCAGCAACAAACGTTAACATCTATAACTCTCTAGAAAATTATAAAAAGTAGTTATGGATTCATATATCCCATTGATAATGATTGGGGGCATAGAATAATCGGACTTTCCCATAAAAATTAATCTTTATCTATTCTACTGGTATATTTTTATTCTAAATCAATATTGTCGTTTCCACCTTTCTTTGATGATGTCCCAGCTAAAACTTCGCGCTGTTTTTCTTTTCAACTGGATACTGCTAAATAAACAATAAACAATAAAACTTCTAACATGCTAAAACCGTAGTTTCCTACTAGTTAATGTGAACAATGCTTTACTTCATATAATGAGTAACTATTGTCAGAAAAAAAATTTATATCACACCAACCAAATATTACAGACAACATTTGTTTTATTTAAAAAACAATAAATTGTATAAATAATATCCTATATTCTATTCTATAATCTACGGTTCACAGGAAAGGGGAATGACCAGGAATGTTTGTTTTATTTACATTTAAATACTTTTTGAATGTATATAAAACTGAGTTATACTTTTTGATTTGTTTTCAGTCTTTTCTCTATTCGGTCTCAATGTGAATATATTTTTGTATCTTCTTCCTTTTCTAAAGCAGCCTCACAATTTTTATAATTGGTTGTCTAATATTTCCCAAAAATAATACATATCTCTCAATCTGTCGAAATTTTTTCTTCCATCCATATTCGCATTTTGTTAGCATTTGTAGACCGCTTTCTCCCAAATTTTGGAGCATATCTGATGTAATATTGTCAAGCTTCTACATTGCTTGTTAAACTTCTAATTGTATCCGTTTTTTGTGTCTGGGTTCGCTACACAGAAAACATCTCCTCACTTCTACTAATTGTGATGGCAGATTATTTTGTAAATAATTGCCTTCTTTAAGAAATTAGTAAGAAGGTGAGGCATAATTTCCATGTCATTCAGATATTTGAATATTGCATATTAGTTTAAAAAAAATTTTTTTAAAGAATCCAATCCTGAAAGAATTTGCCAGAGTAATTATCTTTCCGGGTCAGTAAAATTATTTTAGCTACTTTTCTGGTTGTCTCGTTTCCGTTGATTCTGAAAGGACCAAAACCTTTGCCAAAAGAACCTTACAGCTCTTGCCATTCAGTTTCCTACAACATTCTCATCTTTGAAACGATGACGATACTTTGATAGCATTAATGGCCGCAATGGATCTTGCGTTTTTACAATTCCTTTCGAGGTTCATTTCAACACTTCTTTCGTTGGTAAATATTTCTGATATCCACAGAATATGGCAGTTATTACAATTACAATTACACTTTGTTTTTTTTGTTATTTGAAATTGAATCAAATGTAATCCATTGAATTTATAGGACAAAAGTCAACAACCGTTCGTATATGCAATAAAGATTTTGTTTGTGTGTTTTGTTGATTTGATAAATAAAAATAATTTATGCGTCATACTAAACACATACGAACCTTCGAAATTCAACAATGCTTAATAACTGCACATTCAGTATTAAGTTGATATAAATAATTTATTTATTCATTTATGCACAAGCGTCATAATCTACCATGAATAATATTACTATATTCACTTCCGACTACATTGAAAGTGAAAGAGGTATGTAAAAGAATTAGTTTTATTACGTTGTTTTTAAAAGGCCATATTAGAATGTATACTGTTATTAAATTTGACTAAGGAAACGGAAATAAACAATATTACAGCCTCTAGCAACTTGTACAAACGTAAAATATTTTGGTGACTAAAATGTCATATATAACAATATTTTTCAAGTAAGAGAGTGAGATTTTTAGTTACTACACTACATAAAGAAGTCCCGCAGATTACGACGAATCTTTTTCAGCCAGTTTTGAACTAATAAAAGATTCCATGAGCGTAGTTTAATTTAGGTATAAAAATGATGTTTCATAAAGAAATCAAATAAAATCAATTTAATTCAATGAGAAATATGCCTAATTTCAACATTCCTATATATCTGTTTTGAGAATAGATATTAGTGTCCTCATTATTATACAATATAGTTTATCGATGGGTAGGTACTATCAGTACTCTTAGATTAGGTTACATGACCGACATCTCTACCATTGTTTTTTGGCTGTTCATTAATTCTATTTGTATGTCAATGGCTCTAGTAGGTTTGACGTTTGTAATGTCTTCTTACAAACATTCAGATTCTCAACGTTAAAAGCACCCACAATTACTTATTGGAAGGGAACCCTGTTTTACAAAACAAATCGCTGAATTGTTCTTTCTTAGTCACGCCCCTGTTATCTCCACCTAAACATACTCGAAATGCCGAGAAAATTCTAACTGATAATCGGACCAATTCTATTGGTCTGATATTGGTTATATTGGTTATTGATTATTTTGAAAAATGTATAAAATCTTGTAGTTTCTATGGACCTGGCCAAAACACAAGGTTGGTGTCTGTTTGCTTTTCACTATGATTGTTATAAAAATATCTAAACATCGCTTTCTCTTTGATACCGCTTTGGACTTGTTTTCCTTGATTTATGTGCTGCAAACAAAAACAAAATCAAAACTTATGATTCTAAACTTCAATCTTCCCTCTCTCCTTCAATTCTCACAACTTTTTGATTTTCCATGAAAATTTATTGTTGCTGACGTTGATCTGCCGATAATGGAGTCTGATTTTCGCTCTCATTATCGCTTTCTACCGGACTGTTGAACGTTTGAAAGTTTATTGTTGATGTAACTACTGGTCTTGGAACATAAAGTTTATCTAAGCCCTACACGCAAAGCAATATTAAGTCATTCATAAGTTGAAAATTGGAACATTGCGAACTTCCTTTAAAGCAAATAAAAGTAAAGTAGGAAAGTAGAAGAAAGGACCTCGATAAAAACGTGCCTGCTAATTCATATTTTTCTTGTATTGCAGTTTGACGAGGATGCATTTCAAAATATTTTTTTGGAAACATTGCAGAATACCTAAATTTTGTACAACAAACCGCCACTGTCATAATCGATTCAAAAGAAACGAAATATTGTCGAAGTATAGTGGATTCGACAAAAACAGAGTCTATATAGTAAAAATACATGATATACGAGAATACTCGCATAATGAACTGAAACTAATGTATTTTTTAAATTGTTTTCTTAACATTGACATTTAAGTGTCAGAAAATGCACAAATCTGTTAAAAAGCTATTACTTTTTCATAATTCTTTACGAATAGATTATTCGACGGCTATTATCCAGTTGTTTACAAAAAACGAAATTTAAAACTTTTAGAAAGACACATTTATGAACATCCTCACAATATCTGTTAAATGCATACATACAAAGGCATAACAGTCAAAAGTTGGAATCAAGATGTGAACACTTAGGTCTCTTCTCAGATATGTTTTTTTTTCTCAGCGGGAGATGACAGACAAAACATTTTCAGTTAACTCATCCAAACAATGTTGCCAAATTTGCAATGAATGAGATTTCTAAAGAATATGTATTTATTAGAATTATGCGTTAGAATGAAAATAATAATAGACTATATTCAAAATAAAAAGATATAACAGTAAGAAAAGAACGGGAAAAAGCGAGAATTAAATTCGTTAGAAATATAAGTTTATAAAAACTAAAAAAATAACAAAAACGAACAAGTAAAGAATAATGGACACTCTCAATGAGTGCGGAAAAACAAAAATAACGAACAGAAAAAACAAAAATTATTGAGTAAAGAGAGAAAGATAACTGTAAGTATTCTTTACAACAAAGAAAGTTGATAAATCATGCTTTGGAACGCTAGAATATAAATGTGACATGAGAAGAAAAAAATGTTATCAAACATAAAAGACAAGGACAAAATCTTCGACAGATAAAGGGGATACTACAAAGAATTTCGAGACTGAGGCAATTGAGGGTGAAAATAAACAAGACAGCAGTGCGGAAGCTATACTCTATTTCAAAATTACACTGAGTAAATAAAAAAGTTAGAAACAGTTAGCGCAGAACAATTTCTATTAGTCTATTGTCAAATTGAAGTTAGGGTGTTTGAGGAAACACCAACATGGTTTTATGTTTGGGATTTTCAAATATATATTTTGATATATTTTAACATGAAAATAAGTGAGTAGTTTATTGCAACGGCAAATTGTGATTATCCTCCCTTAAAGAGAAATAGGGATAATTTTTCTCCTTTCTTAAAAGCAAACAATATCTTCAATATTTATAACCATCCAAAAGAAAAGAAAATCCAATCTGTAAAATTTGTTGCGTAAACTCCTGATTTTTATTAAGTCTTATATTTTTATTTAATTTTTCCTGTCGACGCAAATGATATCCTCTGTAAGGAAGAATAATTTAAATAATAAAATACCAGCACTAGATAGAGATTTGTCAAGTAACAAAAAGACTTCCTTGTATTTATTGGTGAAGAAATTGAATTTTAAGTAACAAATACTTATCCTTAAAGCAGATATATGCTTGTATCGGATTTTTTTTGTGGCTTCATAAAACTATGAAGCGGGTTGAATGAGAAGGCTTGAATTATGATGAGCAATGGATCATAGTAGGAGATTGTATAAATGTCCAACAACGGCGGATTTGAAAATTTCTATTGAATCTATTAAGGTAGTGAAGAAACAAGCTGAGAGTATATGAGGTAGATGCGCATTTTGAATTCTGAATTCAACTCAATAAAATTAATTTCGGCCGAAATTAAACTACAAATTATATACAACATTTATCCGTTAATATTGAAGAATCTCTTTATTTGGGTTAAATAATTAAATAAGATTCGAAATCCGACAATTAGTTTTTGGTTTTCTTCTGAGAAATATCATCAAATTGAACTGATATCAATTTTTTAAACCATATATTTTTGTAACTAAATTTAACTCATATTATTTTTAAGGATAAAACTTGGTCATAAAAAGGTTCCTCCTAATCTTCGTGATACTCAATAATCAGGAAGAAGTTTAAAAAACTCAACTAGCTCCGGGACTGGACAATCAACTGATTGCAATGTCATAAGTATATAGTGAGTTATCTAACAAAATTTATAATGGTCACACTTAAAAAAATGGACCTGGGAATCATATCACTAAACTTGAAAAATAGAAAACTCGCATTGTCTACTAACGTGTCCCAACAGTATGGTAGCGTTTTAGATAACAAACTAATGCAAAAGACTAAAGTGAAACACGTTAGAAGAAGAAGACAACTCAATAAGAATTTCAATCTGCTAAAAAAGAGGAATAAAACGAATATAAAGCTCATAAACCATACAAATAATTACGCAAAACAAACAAAAAACCATTTAAACCATATGGGCAAAACAGAAGTATGTTTTAAGCCCAGTAATATTGCAATAACAGCTAAAAAGGCCTTTGAAACGGTTAAGCCATGTGGAATAGAATAATAAATATAGATATAGTAATCATTGATAAAAACATTGAAAAGTAAAGAGGAGATTGTAGAGATAATCAAGAAGGCGCTACAATAATATGATTTGATGAACGAAGACCATGATAACAGAGAAAAAACTAAATTATCTAGTACATACAAAAAAATACTTTTTCTTCCTTGTATCTACTAGTTTACTACTACTACTTTTGAGTACTAAGAGACAAGAAACCAATACAGGATAGAAATAAGAGGGAGAGATTAGAAATAAATTAGCCTCCTAATGTACTTATTAGACTTCACTATATATTCCTTCATTATCAGAAATATAGCATCAATCGAATATTCACGTCAATTCAAATGTTAATGTTTGAAAAGAAAATTTGGACACTTATTGTTCGATATGTTTCAAATCAACCTTCTTCTAAATATCTTTACTATCCCGTTTTTTAATCTTCTTCAAAGTATGTATTCCCTCATCTAGGATTGCAGTAATTCCAACGTTGAATCTAAGAGTGGAAACATTTCTGGACGGTTTCTTTCGTAACGACTTCCATTTGCTGACAGGTGGTAAAGTAGACATGGATTGACAGAACGTCTTTTATCTTAGCGCGATTTTCTAGTGATAAAAAAGAAACCCGTAGTTTTTTGCTGGAAAAACCTCGTATATTATTCTCATTAATTATCTCTACGATTATCATATTATCAATTTTAATGTGTCCATAAATATATTCAAAATATAATGAAAATAATAAAAACATAAACAGAATATTGCAGCAAATTACCGGGTCTTATATAATTAATTTTTTTTTGTAAGAAAAAATATGTGCTTCTAGTAAAAACAGCTAAGAAATACTAAAAATTTTATGACTGTATCGTAACCTGTTGAATAAATTTTATATAATTCTTAGTGACGTGTAAAACTTCAACATCACGTAGGTACTCGTATATACTAACATTCAACATAAATAAAAAATTCATTTATATACATGTGAAGCTAAAACGAGCATTAACATAACACAAGTTGTGGTAGCTATTTGTATTTCGAATCAATTCGTTTTCACTCTAATCTATCCCAAAATTTCATATTGCAGGCTTTTATCGTTATTGTTTTAATCTCATACGTTGATTTAATTGTCGTACCTGATAGTTATCGTTAATTTTACTCATATGTTCGACTAATAAATCAAACTTTCAACTGTAGGGTTCACTAACTCCGACTGGAATATTCGTACCTCTTTCTTCAATATTTCCCCGCAGCAAAAGAGCACGAGACCTACTTAACGGCGCTCCAGTTGGCTCTACTTATAGGTTTCAGAATCGGGAGTCATAAAGACAGAATTTTTCAAAAAATATGAAAAAGGAAGCTCTAATTTGGCTGTTTGTTAGTAGTAATTGATTAATCGTACGATCCACACCTCATTCACTGTCTTTAATAATTTCCACATCGAGAGAATAAACCTTCTTCTTACCATTACATAGCGATTATCGATTGCAACCATGTAATAATAATAAAATTGGACTGCTCAAAATTGATTAGAGGCAAGAATCTTTTTCCAGCCAATACCAAATACTAGTATTCTTCTGAAGCCAGCACCAGCTATTGCGTCTATGAAGACGACATACTTATAATAAGAGGATTATATAATAACTTCCACATCCTGATGGGCTAACAACAGTTTCGACACATTAACTTCACTCTTCAATTTCCCAAAAACATTTTATACTTTCAGTCCGTATCACCACCTCTTTTCAAAGTAAAAAAGAACAGAGGAAAAAAGGAAGAGGAAGAAATCATATATTTTTTACTCACTTACATTACAAAAATTAACAAGAACAGTTGGCAAGCAAAACAGAAGGTCAGCTCAGAGAATAGCCTAGATGCAACGCTAATTATTGAGATTCAATGGAAAATTTGTGATTATATTTCGATTATATGTAAGTTGTGTATCTCAGTTTTTCAGAAATTTGTATTTTCTAAGGCAGTTTTATTCGCGGTTTTGTTTTTAATTGTAAGACTCCAAGTTAACGGAAGAAGTTTTTCAAGAATCAACATCCCAAATTCAGTTTATAATCAATAATGTAAACAGGCAAAATTTTAAGTCACGTTTTTTAAATCAAGCAAATGTTCAGCTTCAAAGAAATTATTAAAATAAATAATTCTTACTTCCTCTCTTGTAAAGTATAAATACTGTTTAGATATAGTTAGCATTAATATAGGAAATAGTGTGAACTTGAAGTAAAATATGTGTGAATATTTTACACAAAAAATCATGTTCCTAAAGTATTAAGACCAAAGCACGCGAAAAATATCACATGGTTCAAAGATTCAAAGGGTATTTTTAGATAAAAAAAAATGAATATTTGTTTTGCTCGTTTCGTCAAAACTATTGGTTATCTACTTACTAATAGATTAAAGATCAAGATGATACAATAAAATGTATTGAGATGTAGCATCACACTACTGGCACTATTGTTTCACATGTTATTTGTGTATCAGAGTGAGATTGTATGAAATGAATATATACAATAGAATCTACAACATTATTACTCAAACAACAATAAAATGAATGCTGAATAACAAATAACTTTGGACAAATAATACTTCAATATCAAAATGTACAATAAATATTCACTGAGGCCCGTATATACCACCTTTTTATTTTTCATATGTCATGATTTAGAATTTAAAAAATGCATGACGGATTTTCTTATTAATATTTGGTTCACTTATTCCTTATCTCTTTTCTTAATTCAATTTAAATGATAATTTTATTCAAAAACTAATCACTTCTTACAACTATGAATAAAAAATAATCGTGTTGAGTAACTGCTTAAAATAGTTTTATTTTTTACATAAAATGTGATGTTTACTTTTGGTACTTGTCAAAACATATTGATATTTTTCAAGATTGTTATATTTATCAAAAATGTAAAGATTAATTAGAAAAAATATTTTCTGACATAAGTGCATGTTTCAAGAGATAATAAATTGACCACATAGTGACAATAACTTGTAATCAAAAGCTAAATATGCAATACGTATGTAAAAGGTCTTCACACATATTCAACATTATATTCCTATGCTATTTGTATCATACATTCTAAACAGCTTATCGTTTCAGTGGCGGTTCAATGTAAAAAAATTTAGTTGTTTTATAACTTTGGTACTGAAATGATGCATTGTTGAAACGGTTGACACATAAGAAACCCAGATCTTTAATAATTTTACTAATTTACTTCTAAGTCCACGATTATCGAACATATAGATTTCACCATGTCCGCGGAGATGCAGTATAATTAATATTTTTTACAATATATACGAATTCTTAGTTTTTCATTATGTCTCTACATATTTATCCAATAAATACAATCTATTTGAAGCATAATATTGGTTGCTCCTAGTGTCACATATTCCATGCAATTAGGTAGCTTTCGGAGTTTCTACGTCTATTTTCATTTAAACTAAAAAACTCCAAATCTCTGACCTTCATTTGCGTCGAAATTTTTTCGTCACAAAACATTAGAATGCATTTTTTTGGTTATAACCATAGATCCAATCATGTTTGGTACAATATCTTGAAAATTTTCTCGTGTAGATTTAATCCCTTTTCTTTTCAGTTCTATCTTCTCTTGGTATTGATTAAAAAAAATACTCGGGACCTAGCCGTGTTGCGTTGGACTGTAATATAAATTTGTTATATAGTTATTTTTTGTTTTTAATTTTCTTTTTATTCATTTCTAACAAAAGCAAATTATTTTCTTAAAGCTTCTACTACAATTGGAGACTAATACATTAGTAGGTTCAGTAAAAGCTCATAGTTTTGAAGATTATTGAGATTATACGATACAATAATTAAAAAAAATAACTAATGTATTATGCATTTACTTGCACACAAAGATTTAAAAGTTACTCATTGTAAAAATATTTCATCATCTCCAAGTTCCTTAATTTAATTTTGTGAACGTGCCAAACTTTTACTTCACAGGTATTTTGTACCATGGACTTATAATATCCCAATACAAAGAAATCAGCCGAAACTAAATCTGAAAAACGTTGTGGGAAATTCACAGGAACGTTATTATATCTACGTATCCATTTGTTTGGGTACAACTCATTTCTAATATCATTGAAGTCATCTGACCTCTGACAATGTATTCTTCTAAAAATTATAAGTAGGTATCTTCTGTCAATTTTTATAAAAGAATAACAGATCAACATTGAAATTGGGAATTATTTCATAATACATATTAATTAAGTTCAAATTCAAGGCATATGAGTTTTTAATTGCATAAACGTCTTCATTATGTAAATTAGTAACCCCTTGCAGAAGCAAAGCAGCCAGTCTTTCGAAGATATCGCTCAACGGTGGTAAAAGTTGGGTTAGTTGTTATTCGACGATCTGGGAATCATTTATAATACACCTTAATATATTTTCGAATATTTCCTAGTGTGTGGTAATGTTTCACAGAAATAAAGCCTAATTCTTGCACCAGAAACAAAAGACCAAACAAAGCAATGGACAGAAAAGAGAGAACCGACTCCAAAGAAGGCAAAGACTGTTTCATAGGCAGGCAAGGTCCTGGCGTGGGTTTTTTGCGATGCGCGTGGGATCATTTACATTGACTATCTTGAAAAAGAAAAACTATCACCGGCTATTATTTTGCGAATTTAATGCAACGTTTGAACCAAGAAATCAAGCAAAAACGGCCGCATTTGGCTGAGAAGAAAATGTTGTTTCATCAAAACAATGGCAAAGTAATAGCATTGGCCCAAATTAATGAATTAAAGTTTGAATTGCTCCCTAATCCACCCTGATTATTTTCTGTTCCCAGACTTAAAAAAATTGCTCCGTGGTCAAAGATTTTCCAACAACGAAGATGTCGGCAGTTAACAGCTATTTTGAGGAGCTTGATTATTACAAAAAGAGGATCGAAATTATTGAACATCGCTGGGGAAAGTATATGGTGCTAAAAGGAGATTACGTTGAGAAATAGATAAATTTTTTTCAAAATTTTTCTGTTTTCTTTGTTGGTCTAGGTACGTCTAGGAACCATCTTTTCAAATTATAACCTTAAGTGTTTTTACGTACTAAATTGGATTAATCATTACTAAGTACACTTCATATTTACTGACTAGTATGTCTATTTAAATTGTTCAATCTTGATAGGAAAATAACTTCAAATTTACAAACTGGACCTATCAAGTTTTTAAATCAATTGGAAAACGACTAGAGAGGGATGTCTGAGGAATTTTGCAACTTTAAAATGGGTTTCCTGCTAAATTTAAAACACTCGCATTGGAATATTTACAAATAAAGTGATGTAATACTTTATATAACTACAATGTAAAATTATCAATATTAATGTCCCGAGTGCATGTCAAATTGTCGATAATTTAATATTCTCGAGTGCGCGAATGCGCACGAGAGGAAATTATGAGACAATTTGACATGCACGAGAGGGCATTTTGGCAGACTGTTTCCTGAGAAAAATTTAATTTAAAATAAACAATAATTGTTCCTTTTCTTAAAATATAAAATTAAAACCAAATGATGTTTATTAATCCTAGACGAAAATTTGGCACTAGTGCAAATTATCGATAATTTGCACTAGTGCAGTATTATCGCTGAAATTTGATCGTTGCTAGGTAAACATAAAATATTACAGCTTTTTGGTTGGCTTAAATTTTTCGAAGGAAATAGTCATATTTATCGCCCGCGTAATCTTTGGTTCTAATATGACAATATATTACATCGCGCATATAAATAATTTCATATCTACTTCGTTGACAAATCAAAACCTGATTCTCAGAAATTTATTATAATTGTTAACTACTGTAATGCTGAAGTCATAGGATCCACTTTCAAGTTATGCTGAAAACGACAAAAAATCATGAGTTGAGACAGTTTCAATTATTACATAATTTCAAGATACTAATCTTTCAGAATATTGTGTCTAATTAATAATATAACAAGCTGTTTTTTCACATGCTTTAGGTAGCTGAAAAAAGTAGTTCTAAAGCCACAATCTAAAATTTAGTTAATAGAACCGATTAGACATTAGGCGTGCGGCAATTCCCAATGTCTCCTTTAAAAATTTTGTCATAAAATTACGATTCAAATCTTATGAATCTATTCCCCTTGGCCGATTTTTTCTATCATGTCTAGATTTTTCAATATGATTTTTTATAAATTTCCCAAATTTGGGTTATTTTCAAAGGTAGTAAATACAGTATTCGCTATGACTTTACAACAGTTGAGTGAAAACGTCTTATAATTGTTTACATTTTATATCAAATATTTTGGTAAGTGTTGCAAATTCATGTTCTTTATATTGGTATTGAGTTCTTTATATGTACCTTATGTATTTTGTTATATGCAGAGTCAAGAAATATAAAATAGATATTTGAAAATAATTTTTAATTTTAAAATAAATTTTATGTAATTTTAGGTTATACAATTCACGAACTTATGCAAATTTTACAGTCTGTTTTTGCTACATTTGAGGAGAATTCGTAATGAAAACACAGCGAATTGTCTTGTTAAAACAGCTTATAATCTATATTTTGGATTTTAAATCGATGAGCGAGTAAAGAGTAGGTTGCCAAAAGTACGTTGTATACGAGTATATACGCGAAGACCAATTTCTCGTGATGAAGGCACTTCACCTCCAGTTCCATCAATTAATGATAAGGTGAAAAATAAAAATATTTCTGGTCCACAATCTCAATCAAGTTTTCTTTTTGCCGATACATCTTCATCCACTTTGTATGCATCTTCCAGTCCATCTAAATAAGGTGACTTAAATCATCTTGTTAGAGATTTGGGACTTTCAAAATCTAAGGCGCAATTACTTGGATGGAATCTATTGGATAAAAGTACTAGAGTTTCATATTTTCGTACGAGGCAAGAAGATTTTACGAGTTACTTTTCCAAAGAAGATTATTTGGTCCATTGTAATGATGCTGGGGCTTCTTCAAGAACTGAGTTTTCCAGAAGATTTTAGTGAATGAAGAATTTTTATTGATGCTTCAAGATGCTTCAAAAATAAGCTTAAAATCCGTCCTACTCCATAATGGTTATAAATACCCATCTGTGCCCGTTGCACATGCTACGAACATGCAAAATTATGCAAACCTAGGAGTATTACTAGAAAAAATTGAATATTCTCAATACCTATGGAATATTTGTGCTGATTTAAAAGTCGTCGCTATACTTACTGGATTATAAGGAGGATTACAAAGTTTTGCTGTTTTCTTTGTGAGTGGGACAGTCACACAAGAGGAAAACTTTACAAAATAAAAACTTGGCCACTACGAAAAAGTGGCTTAAAAATGTATCTAAAAAATCTTTGGTACCAAGTGAGAAAATTTTTCTGCCACCACTTCACATAAAGTTGGGACTCGTGAAAAACTATGAAAGCTATGAATAAAGATGGTGCAGGGTTTCAATATCTAAAAATAGAATTTCCTCGAATAAGTATGCAAAATTTAAGGTAGGAATTTTTGTGGATTCGCAGATACGTGAACTAATGAAAGACGAAGTTCAAAGTTGAGAATACAAAAGCTGAGCACCATCGACAAATCATTCGGGGGCTTCTTTTTAATTATGAAGCTTTACTTACTATAGATTTATTTTTTGGACTTGCATTTAGATTTCCTGATAATCTTGGAGCCATATCAGATGAACATGGTGAAAGGTTTCATCAGGATGTGATGCAGATTGAAAAACGCTACAGTGGGAAATGGTTGATTTTGTTGGTATTCGCCCAGAAACTCCAAAAGAAACGATGGAAAGAAAAACACCACAAAATAACTAAAATTTCTCGACATATAATGAGATAACCTACTGATATTTATTCATTTCAAGACTATAATTCATGAAAAATTTTTTGCAGACCAGTATATAGTGATGATGACTATCAGCTAACATGTGGGGCTTGAGCAGAATTTCAAACAATGCTATCAAATGTTACAGCCCAACGTTAACATAAAGTATCCTGCATTGTGAAACAACGCGGAATTTATCTTATCGCGTACCCATCACTATACCTAGCCAAGTAAGGCTTCTGCATGTTTACATTATACAAACATTTCAAAAAAACTGTTTAAAAACCACCATTGATCAAAATTTAACTAGATTTGCAGAAAGGCACTGAGTTGATCCATCCTCAAGTTTTCATTATTTTTATCTTCACTTTGTTGTTTGATATACGAGGATGGTCCCAGAAGTACTTGGCCTGATCTAGATATGGCTTGAAAAATACCACTGTATTCGAAATAGTCAACATATACGAGGATGTATTGATATCTAGTTAGCCTAGACCAGTTCCATGCATAAACAAAATATTGCGTTATTATAACAACGAACAATAACTTATTAGAAGTATCAGTGTGAAGTTTGACGTCAAAAAAGTAAACCAGTTACGCAATAAATTAAAAAAAAATATGTCCACCGGAATTGTGAAAATCGAAAAATTGGAGTATCGAGACATCATCAAGTACCTGTATTTATAAGGTTTCAGAGATTTGCAGATTTACGAAGATATGCTTATACCCTTGGTGATCAATGTCCTTCGTATGCGACTGCAAGCTTCAAAAGAGGTAAATTTTTCATTGAAGATGATGACCGATCGGGAAGGGCAGTTTCTGTGTCTGTACCCGAAAATATTTATGCAGTTCAAGACATGATTTTATCAGACAGTCGAATTGGGCTAAAACGGATATCTGAAGCACTGAATATTTCATACGAACGCGTTCATCATAAAGTTTACGTCAATTTGGACATGAGAAAAATTGTTACAAAATGGATTCCGAAATGTTTGAATGTTGACCAAATGCATGCAAGGGTAGAAGCATCGCGTTCGATCTGTGCTCGATTTGAAAACGATGTAGACTTCTTAATCCAAATTGTTACTATGGATGAGACTTACTACGATCCAGAAACAAAGCAACGATCGATGGAATGGCGACACTCTGGTTCTCCAAGACCTAAGAAGTTTCGTGTCCAAAAATCTGCTGGAGAAGTTCTTGGTTCAGTTTTTTGGGATTGCCACGGAATAATCATGATTAATTTTTTGGATAAGGGTAGAACAATAACTGGAGATTACTATTCGACATTACTGACCACTCTACTGGAAAAAATTAAAGAGAAAAGACCCGGAAAGCTATTCAAACGTTTTTATTCTTGCAGGACAACGCCCCTGCACACAAATCTCATGTTGCCATGCAAAAAATTCGTGATTAGGGTTTGAATTACTAGAACACCCCCCTTATTTACCAGATTTGGCTCCGCCCGACTATCATCTCTTTCCTCAACTGAAAAAAACTTAAAAGGTTGTAAATTTTCTTCCAACGAGGTGGTAATAAAAGCTGTGGGGGTCTGGTTTGCAAAGCAAGAAGAAACATTTTTTTGAAAGGTCTAGGGACGTTGTAGGTTCGCTGTAATAAATGTATCCAATTAAGAGGAGAATATGTTGAGTAATAAAATATTTGGACATTGAAATTTTGTTTGGTTCTATAGTAGGCTAAGAATTTTTCTCCATTTCCAAATAGGATTATTAAACCTGTCGATAAACCATCTACAAAAGTTTTTTACACTTAAACCCTGACAAATGTTTGTCACGGTATGTCTTGTATTGAACCAGGTTTCATGTGTATAATATATTTTTCTACCTTTTTCTCTAAACCCATAAAATTATTTCTTATTTCACTTTAAATACCTGAAGTTCATCTCACGCGAAGTAGGTAACAAAACACACCTTAATATTTTTGAGAAATTTTCGTTAGATTGAAGAGAGAAAACAATATTGTTTACAGTTGGTAATTACTTTTTAATAAAAAATGCCTGTATTATACGACAAATGATCTGTTTAGTTGTATAGTCACTATAGTAAATAACTCAATTCACTAACTTGCTTTTTTAAAAACAATTTATGTAGCAAACTGAGAATTTAATAATTTAAAGTTACAAATTGTTACACCAATCTGACTGGCGGACTAGACGAATATCAGTTGAATGAACAAAATATTTGTTTCACAGGCTTCTTTATATATTAGTTCTTATCTTATACCATAATAATTATAAAATTAGATAAATATATTTATGGTTCATTATTGTCATGATACTTCAATGGGGTTGAAGTGGAATCTATAAAACTTAGAGACAGACTCAACATATTCAAAAGTTATAGCAAGATAACTTAATGAGGTTAGAGTTCATAATAATAAATAAGTAATTGATGATGATGCGCCGCTGCGAAAAGAGTTATTTTGGATAACTTAACTCTATTGTATATTTATCCGTATCTAGTTAATATTTTTTTACAATCCTTTTTTTATTTGCAATCTTTAAAATGTACAATGAGCAAATGGTTCAAAATATTATATAAGTTATATTGTAGGAAAATTACCCAGTGTCAATTTCCTTTCAATACAAAAAGAATAGTTTGATTGTAGGATAACCACATAGTACATCACTACGGCACAAAAATCTATCAGTCAGATCATACGGAAGATGCCTTCTAAGCCTTCACTGAGTGGAAGATCTCATTAGAGGTAGAGTAAATGCCTTGATTGAGATGGGGTTTAATGCGGTGAGAATATTTCTGGTAGAAGTGAGATATATCTTCTTCAGCTGACTCAATTTGAAGGTGACAAGCAATAATGCTGTTTGGTACACACCATGGAGCATTCAAATCATTCTAAGTTTTTTTAATGTGGCTTTGTATATTAGCAGCTTGTTGATTTTTATTAGAAATCTTCGACCAATTAACCAGTACAGTTTGCTGCGTGTGCCACAGATTATTCATCGATCCGGATGAATTCCAAGGTATTTTGAACTATCTTTTTGCTGCAGAAGTAACTCCTCTTTTAATTGCTTGAGCGTATTGCCTTAAAAACAAATAGTTAATGATAGATTAATACTCAAGTTTTTCAATGTTTAGGAAACGCTGCAGAAGATTCATGTTTAACATAGAACAACAAATATTAACTGCGCGTCAGCGAAAACGGGAAACCCCAAATATTTGCGAACTCACAAAGTGTTACTAATTGCTTATTTATTAATTTAGTGAAATTATGTATATGAAACAGGCCCTGTACAGAGGAGAAACTTCTCGGAACCAAAGAAACGATACAATTAATATAGTCTATTTCAGTAATGTATATAGCAATAAAATGGGGAATTCCGTCGATTTCGGCACAATTTCGGTGTCGGCCATAGGTGTAGGTCTTGAAATATTGTGTAGGAATTACTTTGGTAGTAGTTTATACAGTTACGTTTTGCGTTTAACAGGTACCGTTTTACCTTCTATTAGTGCCTCTGCCTAATTCCAACCCTATTTCAGATTCGGCTTAACCATGCGTCGTAAGGGCAATGGTGCCTTACCCTAAATTTTTAGATCTTTCTAAGTATATTTGTTTAGTTTAACGCATCAGTATTTGCAGTTAATCCGTAAATAGTGTTGACAGTATTATTAGATTATTAATAAAATGTACACGATTGCATAAAATACGATACCCCACATTTACTCTACAAGAAACTGTCGACCGATGCTCCTGAATGACGAGTTGGAAAGTCCACCGTTTTTAAATTATTGCGGGGGAGAAAGATAGCAGGCCAAGTGGAACTTCCGAAGAAAAGTCCAGGCAGACAAGTAAAAGTTCTTGATGAAGACAACAAAAGTGTAATTCGAAGAAAAGTTCACTCTCTTTATTTAAAAAAAGAAATACCCACCCTAGATAAGATTTTAATGGAGCTTGGCCAGGATGACAGTATTCCGTTGATAACTAAAAAACTTTTATGGACCACTGTGAGAAATATGGATTTTGCCTGGGAAAAGCATAACCGTAAAGCATTTTTACTGGAAAGCGATGAAATTGTTTGGTGGCGACGAAAATACTTAAGAAGTATAAATCAGTACAGAACAGAGCAAAAGAAAATATTTTATCTTGATGAGATGTGGATTAATGAAGGTTATACAGTACCAAAAATGGCTGTCAACAGGTATTAAGTTGCCTCCTTTAGGTAAAAAGAAAAGACTAATAATTGTCCATATTGGAAGCGAAGAGGGATTTTTCAAAGACGGTTTGCTAACCTTTCAGTCGTGCCATACGGGAGATTACCACGAGGACATGGATTCGGATGTTTTTGGTGAAATGATAAAATATCTTCCGGCTAATTCAGTAGTAGTTATGGATATCGCAAGTTATCATTCTTGATGCATAAAGAATACTCCAACTTCATCTTGGTGAAAACAAGAAATTATTGACTGGTTAACCACCAAAAGTTTGAATTTGAAGATAATTGGGTAAAAAAAGACCAATTAGCTATAGGAAATTAACACTAACATCGTTTAACATAAACATAGTGTAACTGTGCTGTGCACACCGCCACATCATTGCGAACTAAATCCTATAGAACTTATATGGGCGCAAGTGAAAGGATTAATCCATTAACGAGGTGAACTGGCGAAAATCAGTCCAGCATGTCATTAAAGAAGAGGAGAAAATGTGGGATCTTGACTACTTGATCGATCGGACCGTCGACACGTTAATTATAACGTCAAGAGGAGATGACAGTTCCTCAGATGACGAAGAATATTATGATTTTTCATCTTTTAATTTCTGTATAATGTATTTTTTGTACAATGTCCAATAAAATATAAGTGTACCTAATACTATGCAGATAATGCCTAATTTTTATTCTGTTAAAATAAAATTCTTTCCTTTTTACGAGTATCCTACCGGCACGCCTTTGGCACACTATTTTCAGTGTTTGTGAATGGATAACAATAGGCTAAACCCATATATTGACCCCAACACGGCTGGTACTACTTGCACTTGATAAAAAAAAATGTTTTACAATGAAATGAATGCCAAGCTATGAATGTGGCTTAAATATTCGTTGGGTCACTCTGTGATTCCTTTTCATACTTAATGAGATTTTATTGCTCTATACCTTTCTGAAATAAACTATAGTGGTCAAACACCGATCGCGTGAATGAAAATTTCGATTACTTCATGTACATTTATTGTGATTTAAAACGTTTGCGTTGTAACATTTCAAGTAATTTTTAACTCTTAGACGTATCGTTGTTCGAAAGTAGCCTCCATAGAGTTGAGTTTAGTTCTTAACAATGGTCTCACAGATTGCAGTCCAGCTAAAGGACCCTTGCTTACTGCAGCTCACAAAAACCGCAACCTTGATTTTGCTCGTGAACACATGAATTAGACAGTGTACGACTGGAAAAAAGTATTATTCACGGATGAGTGTAGAATGTGCCTGTATGGTCACGATGGCAGGCCAAGGTACAGAAGATCTGGAAAACGGTATGCTGCCTGTACTCGGTTACCACGGGTTGCGTATTGGGGTGGAGCAGTAATGTTTTGGGCAGATATTTCTTTAGAAGCACACACAGGTCTCGTCGATATTGACAGAGCCGCATTAATAGCACGACGATATGTTGCAGCAAGCAAACATTCAGAATGTTTTACGTTCTATGCCCACTCGCATGAGAATTGTCATCCAGTATCGAGGGGGCAATATGCCTTTTTATTTACCATAAGTGTGTTGAGAAAGTTATAGATATTCAACATTAACATTTTACAAAATTGAAAACTGGTAACGTTGTTTTCCCATATTACATAATGTCATTCATATTTCAAGAATATTGACTTATACTCGTAATTTACTTTCACTTTCAATCTCAGTGATGAGGCTATTAAATTCGGTTTTCTACCAATAAATATGTGTTTCGTCATTATGTAAATTCCTGTTAATATAAATTCAATACAGCTAATTGTTGAGACAAATAAAATTCATTGGAGGCTATAAAACAGAATTTTGCTAGATTTTTAGTCGGTGCTGGCTTGGGAGAATTTAAAATGCAAAGAATTACTTATTTTGTATCAAGTTTCAAAAAATTATGAAATTTTAATTTTAAATGATATTTAACAAGGGTCTTTTGAAAAGTTACCGTCCTACTAAAGAAACAAGACATTTTCTTTACTTCTCTTAAGTCTATACAATTAGTACATCTTGCAAGTGACACTTTATGGTTAGTAATCTGTAAAAAATCACTGGGGGAGAGATCTGATGAAACGGTGAGTGGTCAAACAATTCGTGAATTTCAACCATGGCGATTACCGAAGGTCCATTGTTCTGATAGAGAAGCTCATTTTTTACAATTTTTCCTTTGCCTTATCAAGCAATGATGTGTAATATTTTTTTTTAGTTTTTTACCTTTTTAAGGTAGTTGATAAACGATGGAGAGTTGAGATCAGGAAAATCATCGGTGATTATGAAAAAGTATACGTCGAAATATGATAAATAGGAATGGCGCCACATAATCATCGCGGTAAATTTTATAATAGTTCTTTTAGGTTATATCAGGTTTGAGTTTCAATAATTAATAGCTTGAGTTAAATTTCTTAACTTGGCATACTTCAATTCATCTACAATTATATATCAGTAGCATACAAATTGTCCACACCAGCATTCCGAAGGTTTTCGAACTGTTATTTATCGTATACAGCTGGACTATTTTTCAACTTTTCTCTTATTTGAGATACTCCTCCTTATCTTCATACGATAAACCCGATACGATAAACTATCTCAAAAAATGGCTGCCATCACACAAGAAAAATCACACGGATAATTTGGAATAATAGTTCAGGAAATGGTGGATTGATTGTCTCAATTTATCAATTTTTTATCACAAAAAATTACTACTTTTCAGTTCAATCACAAATTATCCTAACGACTAACTACAAAAAATAACCACAACTCTACTATCGATACCCTTATCTGTTAGTACATAGTTTTAAAATGAAGGTTTTCATTATACAAGTTTATATTAAAACATTCTTAGCCTACTATAGAACCAAACAAAATTTCAAAGTCAAAATATTTTATTACTCAACATCTTCTCCTCTTAATTGAATACATTTATTACAGCGAACCTGCAACCTCTCTAGACCTTTAAAAAAAATACTTCTTGCTCTGCAAACCAGACCTCCACAGCTTTTATTACCTTTATTACTCGTTGGAAGAAAATTTACAACCTTTTAAACTTTTTTTCAGTTGAGGAAAGAGATGATAGTCGGACGGAACCAAATCTGGTGAATAAGGGGGATGTTCCAGTAATTCAAACCCTAAATCACGAATTTTTTGCATGACAACATGAGATTTGAGTGCAGGGGCGTTGTCCTGCAAAAACAAAACATCTTTGGATAGCTTTCCGCGTCTATTCTTTTTAATTTTTTCCTGTAGAGTGGTCAGTAATATCGAATAGTAATCTCCAGTTATTGTTCTACCCTTATCCAAAAAATCAATCACGATTATTCCTTGGCAATCCCCAGAAATCTGCTTTCCCAGCAGATTTCTGGAAACGAAACTTCTTAGGTCTTGGAGAACCAGAGTGAGGCCATTCCATCGATTTTTGCTTTTTTTCTGGTTCGTAGAAACGTACCCAAGTCTCATCCATCGTAACAATTCGGTTTGAGAAGTTTGCATCGTTTTCAAATCGATCACAGATCGAACGCGATGCTTCTACCCTTGCACACTTTTGGTCAACATTCAAACATTTCGGAATCCATTTTGCAACAATTTTTCTCATGTCCAAATTGACGTAAACTATATGATGAACGCGTTCATCAGATATTCAGATATCCGTTTCAGCCAGCCCAATTCGACGGTCTGATAAAATCATGTCTTGAACTGCATCGATATTTTCGGGTACCAACACAGAAATTGGCCTTCCCGATCGTCATCATCTTGGAAAATTTACCTCTTTCGAAGTTTGCAGTTCAATTTTTCACGGTCGCATACGAAGGACATTTATCACCAAGGGTATTAAGCATCTTCGTAAATCTGCTTACCTTTTAACCCTTTTAAATACATGTACTTGATGATGTCTCGATACTTCAATTTTTCGATTTTCACAATTTCGGTGGACATCTTTTTTCTTTTAATTTATTGCGTAACTCTGGTTTACTTTTTTGACATCAAACTTTACACTGACACTTCTAATAAGCTATTGTTCGTTGCTATGGTAATGCAATATATTTTTTATGCATGGAACTGGTCTAGGCTAACTAGATATCAATACATCCTCATAGATCACTAATAAAGTTTCTGTTGATAAAAATGTAGTCTTTTGATATGAATTAATTCTACAGTATCTCTAGATATTTATCAAAATCAAAATCAAATGTTTGAAATATATGGGGTGACTCATTAATAACTGCTAATGAATTAGACAGAACAATTTCAGCTCAAAATATGATTTGATGAAAAACACTCAAGTAAAAGGTCGGCGTGTTAGTCAAAATATAAGCATTGGTTTTTTCCGTTTCCTCAAGAATAATTTATATTTTTTTATCATACTTGGTAATGGATTCAACTATAAAAATATAATAAAGATGTAGTATCCGCCCAGTATCAAATGGGTACGAAAGGGGCAAAGAAGGATTCTCTTCCTACATTCCACGCCACTGGCGGATTTGTTATTTCATTTGGATTTTTTAATTTCCGAATACTTTCTATATAACTTTTCAAATACTCATGTCTTGCTAGTTGTAAAGATATCAAGAAATAATATATACAATACAACCCGATCATGAGAGTTTGCTCAACATTTATACAATATTTGGAGAGGCTGGACTTCTATTGACTGAACGTGTTGAAGGACGACCAAAACGTATATCTTTTTTTCAGGAGGTTAAGATTTTACTACGAAATCCTCAACTTGGCCTTTGACAATTTTCAACAGTAACGAACCAATCTTCAATTTTCTTTAATCTGTTCAGAATTAATCTTCCTGGGAGATTGAACGCAGTAGCTGATCGAGTAAAAAGTTTTCACTTCTTTAAGAAATTATTATATATTAAATTCGTACCCAAAATCACAATGTTCAATATTTACAAAACTTTGTTTATGTGACATTGACTAAAGTAGGTCATCCAAATCATTATTGATATATTTTCCTAAAAAAATCTTCTAAAAATTAGTCCAATTTGCGATAAATCGCACAATCTGGCCACAATGCTCTCGAGTCGTCACAAAATTTGAATGACTAATCTTATCTGCAATTTTTACAGACAATATTTTTGAGATATAATTCTTCCACTTAATGTAAGATGCGATAATTGTTTTTTACAGGATTGTGCATTACCTTATAATCCTGTAATTGTACATATTTTTTCAAACGAATCATTTCCATATCCTTGAATTGGCACAAAAAATCTTGAAATTTTCATATTTGGAGACATATGACTTCGCTCGATTACTTCCAAGAAATAAATAGTCACTAAGAATTGCGAAATCTTTCGTAAATTTCCAGAAAATTAACAGTCATCTGAATCTCCTACAATAAGTGATTTCCACATTTTTTGCATTTAATGTATGTTAATTCTAAATCATAACCCATAATAAAACGATTTGAACAGCAGTGTTATTGACATAAAACCTAAAGTAGAATTAAAAAATGACAATCCCGTCAGTAACGTGAAATGTAAAGAAGGAATTTCGCCTGTTTGTTTCGAGCTCCTTATTAGGAAGCAGAAATTTTAATGTAATTTCATTTGTTTAAATCTATTACCAAGTTTAGATAAATGATATCCAATAGTGAAGAAGAGAAGAGGAGGACTAATTTTCATATTTTGAATCCAAACACCTTGTATCTCAGAACAAAATGATGTTTTATTCAAATGCTTCAATTGAAATCTTCATATTCACACCGTATTTTCCTACCTCATATTCATTTTCTGTCAAAAAATAGAATTGAGGCGAGATTTTGGATTTACGCGCAATAAACGAGGGGAATAGAGAAAATTGGAAATAAACACTTTTCAGATTCACTTTACGTTACATCAATAATTGCAATATTGTTCAGATGGAAGAAATGTTAGTGGATGAATTTCGAGTTATGAATTTGATAAAGGAATTTTCCAACGAAACTACTAAACTCCGCAATATTACCAGCCGCAAAGAAGAAAAAGATTTAGTTTTGGTTCGTAGCATCTATGATATATATGGTAACACAACAATTTTCATTTTATTATGTTTAATAATCCTTGATATAAAAGTTTGAGTAAATGGAAAGGTTCGTATCTAATCTACTTCATTTTGATACACATATAATAATTTTATCAAATGCCTTCATTAAAATGAATGTACTTTTATCCTTGACTTACTGTGCAAACTTAATGAATTGAAAATAAATTCAATATGGTCAAATGTTGATAATGGAAACGATATATACCGCAGTCTTCTGAAAATAAAACAACATAACAAGATGATGAAAAGTATTTGAAAATGGAAAAAAATTAAAGAGAAAATAACGCAAACTGTCAAAGTATAATAAAAGGAGAGTTATTAAATCATAGTTTTCATAAATGATTATATCGACTCTTTGAGGTCAAAAAATTTTTTATTTTCTGTTGATGAAACACTTTCCACCTTTATTCGACAACATAACAGCTAGATCCATATTAGCTGGATTTCAGCCTTGAAATTTCTCTAAGCAGTGGGACCGGCGAATTTATTTCTAAGGCAAACAATCTTTAAAGTGGGCGAGTAGTTTCACATTTGATGTTTTGAGTTGCAGCACTCGTCCCGTCAGAACCACAGATCAGATTTTGAATTATGCTAAGGTCGAGTCCATCCTCCTATCTTCGTCCGATCCAAAAAGTACTTCTCCAGCTTTGGGCTCTCCGATACTCCTTCTGTTGTAGGTCTATGCTAAATATCCAAGGAACTTCAATCTAAAACGCATTCATAGCAGGTCAAGCAAATTTTGTCGGTTTGGTAACCTTCGGTTAAAGTTATCTCGAACAGTGATATCATAATCAGGGCTTTCCCAAGTCTGAATATCTTCTAGGAATAAAGAAGGCGTCAAAGTAAAAGGATCTTCGTTGTTTCCTAAATTTGGAAGAATGTAAAAAATGAGTTTGAGAGAATCAAATTTTCAAGTTACATGAGGGCAACTTAAAATAACTTAAGAAAATGATGTGTGTAATCTTTGAACAACACTAATCTGAGAAAATTTTGTGTTTTGTAGTACTAGCACCGATTGAGTATACTTAAATAAAATTGATGAACGTTCAACAGGCATGAGCCATGTGAACATATCATTTTTATTCTGGATATTATCTTCTACCATAAAAAAATAATATAGGTATCTCCCATTCTTATTTATCCAGGTTATCTCCTAAACAGTTAGAAATATTTGATTAGGACAAAAAATAATGTTTTATTTCTAATATACTTCGGGATAGCGAAGAACAAACACCTTTTAGTGACAACTGCTAATATTAAATTTTTATAACACGTTGTTTATGTTTTTGGATTGTATATTTGAAAAATTTCTCGAAATTAAAATCATTTTTTAAGATAATGAAGCATGTGGATTTGAAATACTGTTTAATAAGTTATCAGCCCAATGGAAACAAATAAATCTGAGTTGAGCGGCCCATTTCTAATTTTCTCATATAATATTTTAAACGTTTTATATTGTCTTTTAATATATTCAAATAATGAACAAATATATATTCATTTTCTGTAATGTATGTATTTATGATTACTTTCCCCAGTGCTACACTGATCCTAAAAGCAAGAATTTGACCGTTCAGGTCAGGTGGATTCCATCTATACCGTTGTACTTATTGAATTCATTGCATATTTACATTTCGTTATAACCTAAAATAATTATAGTTTCGAGAATGAGCGAGCAAGATTACAAAAGCTTTAGATAGACTTTATATTCGAGTTAGTTATTCGCCCGATTACAATCCTCACGAATAGCAAATATAGTTTTTCAGTGAACTATACAGATGTTCGGTGAAAAAGTGCATTGAAATATACAAAACACCGTTGTTTAATAATTTTCTGATGTCAAATATGAATACGATGTTTTTTTTATTTCAGTTAGCTATTTAAGTAATTTTCGGAAATGCTATAATATAATGTCTTCTTCTGTCAAGCCTTTGTTTTCAAAAATTTCTACATACCCAGTATTTCAATAAATTATCGAACAAACGTTGGTTGTCGTTATTTTCTATTGTTTATACTTTGGCAGATGTATAATACATATAATGGCTTTTATAAAGTACGTGTTCAACAAGTGAGTATCTGACAGGGTATAATTTTGTAATATATAATCCGATTAGTAAATGACATTTTAGGTTGACCAACGTATTCAAAGTTGCAATTTAAGCAAGGGATAACATAATCTATGTTAGTCAAGTTATTAGTATTAGTTGGCATTCTGTCTTTGGTGTTACCAAAAATTGAATGGATTGTAAGATGTTGTATGCTAGCAATTTTTATATAATGTTGTTTAAAGAGTCCAGAAAGTTAAGGGGTAACTCTTTAATAGTTTTTTTTCAATATAATATAAATTATATTGATTATCCAAAATATAATCCATTATATAATTTGCTGGTATAGGATGTATTGCATAGCCCATTGGTGATCCAATTATTTTTTTATACATTCAAAAAAATATGTATTTTTAAAAATGAATGTCATTAATTCTCTATTAAGTTTATAATTTGTAATGATACTAGTCAATTTGTGTAGAGCGATTTAACATATATTTAAGTGAACATTACTTAAAAGTAATATTACATCTAAACCCAAGAGAACTTAATTTTGTAGTAATACTATGTCAGCAAATACTTCCTTACAATTAATAAAACTCTTAATTATTTAAAATACTGGACATCTCAATGGTCAAAGTTGTTAAAGATGTATTGATTCTGATACTGTACTGTATGCAAAATTTGAATTTGCTTTCTCCTAAATTTATCGCCCAGGGCAGGAGCCCGGGCTTGCACTCGCCCTTATATCCGGACTTAACTTTTTATCCACCCTGTACCTTTTAACTTGGAAAGCAAACTTTATGTCTAACTGCTTAACATATCCAACAAAGAACTCCTTTATGTGACTATAGACTAAACAATCTTAACAATTGCAAGCTGGCCGGTGAGATAAGATTTCGGAATTAATACATGAAAATGAATATATATTCGGTTAACGTCTACCTCTGAATATGAATAACAAATTATATTTTTTTTCTCATTGCCTTTATTTACAATGATATTAAGTTTACTGTACTTCGAAATAATTTTTTTGTATAATTGTTCTGACCCGATTTATATTTTTAAGTTTATATAAAATATAATGTATAGATAGATAGATATTAGTACTCTTGTATAAAGAAATTCAAAAGATTCCTATCCATCTTGGTGGTCATTCAAAAGGATCCTGTCCATCTGCCTATAAATATAGCATCAAGAAACTCAAAACAGGCATTGCTGAATTGGTAATCGCACCATCTTATTTAAAAGAGATGTTTCTGTGGGAATATTGAATGTAAAAATCCTTCTTTTTTAAGATATTATACTTTTATAATATATTAATATAATTTTGAAAGTAAAGTTTGCTGTTTTAAAACACCTGTTAAACACATTTTTAACCTAGTTAAAGATATATATTTTGGTAAGTATGTAGCAAAAAGTGAATCCAGGCTTAATTTCAAAATAGTAAATTTATATTCACATAATGGTAGAGAATATTTATATAACGAAATGAAGGATTATTGTGAACAGAAAGGTATGAGTTATAATCTTACAGTATCACGAACTTCACAGTTAAATGGTGCATCAGAAAGGATGGTCAGGACTATCACAGAAAAAGCTCAAACAATGATATCTGGTGTGAAATTAGATAAAATATTATGAGGTGATACAGTTTTACCTGCAACGTATCTAATTAATATGATATCAACTAAATCATTGAAAACAAATAAAACACCGTATGAAATGTGAATAGCTAAAGGTTTTCGGTTAAAAAATAAATTTGATGAAATGTAATTGAATGACAAGTTTTTGATAGTAAGAGATGTAATTATAGATGAGATAAATTTTGTTAAGTCAAGACCAAAATTAAAAGTACTTGAAGATGAGGTCGATCCAGGAAGGAAAACTGTTAATAGTATTACTGAAAACATACAAAATACATTATCTCAACTTAACGACATACAGATAGACAAAGTTGAAAAACAAACCGATAATAGGGATCGTGCGTGAAATATAGAGGCAGCACTGCTGTCGGAGTGAGCGCTCTCTGGTGTTTCATTGATGAACATAGTGGGATCAAAACAAATATTTGATAACATTAAAAAAACGGAAAAAATTATAAAATATGGATTTCAGCCTGTAGCCAAAACGATGAAAAAGGCAAAAAATTATTCAAATCAAAGCATCATAACTGGTAAAGTTGTACCACAGACAAGTGTATCAAATCTTTATGAAGTGTAAGTATAAAAGTAAAATAAAAAATTATTTATTGCACTTAAATTAGAAAGCTAGGAAATTTTTCTATTAATTTATAAGAAAAATGATAGAATTATTATTTTCAGGTTGATACAAACTGACACGTTAGAAACGCTGTTTGCACCTGTAAAGCTGGTCTTGGAGGCAAGTGTAAGCATATATGTGCGTTAATTCATTACGTTAATTCTCCCGAAACATCGTCATCGAAAACGAGTTATTCTCAGCAATGGGGTAAGCCTACTCAAAAGCAATTACTAGGATACGACAAAGGTGAAAGGATGTCTAAACTCTTTCCTCCCCCAGTGTTGTCTGCCGAAATGACTAAGTTGAAACCTATCAAACTTACACTAGCAAGTATGCCGGAATCTTTGAAAAATACAGCGCTTCGAAAAATCTTAGAGCTTGAAGAGAAAGAAGATATTGTAATAACACCAGTAGAATCAATGTTACAAATAATACAAACTAAGGCTAAAGAAGTCCTCCAGGAGAAGGCGAAAAAAGTAGTAAATGATATATTTATATTGCAAAATTGTAATGTGATATTTAGTCAAGAAGTTGGTTACCAAAGAAATATATACATTCTATCAAAAGAAGATATGCTGTGATGCTACGACAGCATTAAATCTGAGTCTTTTAACCATTCTTTTATCTGATAGCAGCGAATGGTTTGCACTGCGAATAACTGCCAGTAATGGATACAGGTTGAAAGGTCAACGTTTTAATGTGGAAAAAGTTGTGACAGATATGTTATACCCAAAACTAACGGAAAAAAACAATGAGGATTTTGCATTGAAAGAATATAAACAGTTAGTTGATCCAAAGTGGGAGATTGTTAAAGTTGGTGTAATAATTAGTCTGCAACAACCGTGGCTAAGCTGTTCTCCGGACGCAATCCTCGTTTATGGGAATGAAGTATGTCAAAATGTCAAAAGCGGCTCATAGAAATTAAATGTCCATATACTTGCCGCGATATTTCTGTTTGGGATGCTGGTTTAAGCCAGTCAAATGTTCGATATCTAAAAGTTGATGAAAATGGATTACATTTGAGTACAACGCATTCAATTAACATTCAGGTCCAGCTGCAGATGTATGTGACTAATATAAAGTTTTGTGATCTGTACGTGTACTCGCCAAAAGGTAGTGTCAATTGTTGAATAACTTAATACCTCATCTTGAAAACTTTTATTTTACCCAATACATACAAAAATTATACGCTAAAGACTTAACTAAGTAACAATACATTTATGATTATCATTAGTGCATTACTTTTTAGATATAAATATATATATAAATATAAATTATAAAATGACTTAAAAATAATTTTGCAATCGACCAAATGTGCAGTATTGAAAAAATGTTATAGTAGTTGTTATTTCTAAGACTGAGATTTTAAAGTTAAAATTAATTTGTTTTTATTTTATACAATTAGAAATTTAATTCAGTTTTTACAATTATTTGAAAAAGGCTTATTTGTCAACTTCTTTTTCTTTAAACAATGGCTTCTGTACATTTACCAAAGCACAAATAACAAAAACAATTTCATCAATAAGAGGAAATAATGAATTAGGTACTTTTGACAGAATTCTAAAGTCCTTAACTCGTTGATTTACTCGTTCTATATGTATTCTCACAGAAGCAATGTTGTATGTTTCGTCAACTTCTTCAGGGGTGAATTGATCTTTGTGGCCAAAGGGAGGCATAATAAAAATAGCATTTTTGTTTTCGACTTGAGTTTTTATCCGGGGAAATCCTTTGTCAGCAAGAACAACGTCACCGGGTGCAATTAAATCAACCAAACCACAATCGTTTGTAATGAAGCAATCACCAACACGGCCACCATAATATTTGGAAACATAAGTTATAAATCCATCTGGTGTACAACCCACCATAAACTTGACAGTATGATGATGTTTATATTCAGAATACATTAATACTTTTTGATTAACTTCTGGTGGTACTTCAGTGTAAACTTCAGTACAATCAATTATCACACGCGTATCTGGGTAATGCCGCTTAAAAGATTCAGGTAGAGATGCACGTATTGTTGATTTTGATGGCCAAACAATGAAATTCTGTAGCAAAATATTTAACTGCTGTATGTGTTTCACAAATATCCTATGTGAAGTTGTTCTATGAATATTGAAAATTACTGCCAATGCAGTAAATGATAAACCCGTCTTCAATTTGACTAATGTTATCAGGAAACTAGTTTTTTTGTCTACTTTAGAGGCTTTACAGTCTGGTAACATAGTTAAAAGCCATGAAAAAATTTCTAATGTCACACCTGTTAAACTGCTCATTGCTTCGTCGGTAGTAAAAACCTTGACAAGATTTACTAAGGTCTATATTTATTGGATCACAACTGGAATCTTTAACATTTTTTATAATTGGTATTTTAGCTTCACAAAATTTATTTTGTGTTGTTTTTATTGGAATATTTACCTGTGCTGCTGTCATGTTTAAATCGTTAAAATAGTTAAGATTGCAAAAAAAATATGACAAATCTTCTTCAGCTCCATCTGTGACTATTTCTGTTTGACAACTTATGCTCCGTTGCACAGGCTTCACCGTAACAGTTTCAACATGAATATCAATCTTATATCAATGTTCTTCAACACTACTTGCATGTTCTTCATTACCTTGCTCCATTACTGTGTCTATCGTATTTTCAATGTTTATGTTATTCCTTTTTTTTTTTTCACTCACAATATATTTATTGATGTGGGTTGTGTTTGTTTCACGATTCCTAACTCGTTGGAAACGTTCTAAGGATTGAATATTTCTTTTTTTATTTTCACGTCCAGGAAAAATCGAAGAAACATAAGATGGGTGTAAAGGATGCTCCGATTTTTCATTATTTACAAAATGGGTACTACAAATTCTCGTATATTTATTTGGCACCCAGTCTTTTGGATTTTCTCTGAAATCAAAGAAAAGAATTATTAAAAGGTTAAGTCATGACTATAAGATAAATGGCACGAATATTTGAGATTTCATCAATTAAAAATTAAAAATGATCAATTTTTACATACGTCGTATTTAAAGGTTATAATTTTACTGAATGGTGCAGTTCGTTTTTATAAATTGTAATTAATATTGTACTTACACGTAATTTTTCACTGCATTTATCCACTGTTTACGTTTTAATATTTTCCATGAGGCTCCTAACACACTCTCAGGAAATTTATAAAATTTTACTTCCACACCGAATCCACGTTCTCGGCGTGATGTATTATTACATCCAAGAATACAATTTTTTCTCGAAGCTGGCATTGTTTAAAAAAATTAAATATATTTTATTTATAATTATTAAAAAGTAAATCACATATGTTTACGTTAAATACATGATCCCAACTGTTTTAGATACTTGCCACTAGTTGGCGTAAAAGTCTAGAAGCACGATCCCTATTCTTCATCTCAAGATAACGGTAATGTAGTGCTTAGACGAAGTAATAGACACAGAGATCGTAGCAAAGTTTCACATAATGAAAATATTATACCTGACGATTATATGTTATGTGCATAATACATTGTATGTCCTATTTCTAAGCAATGGCAACATCCTATAAAAGATGAATTTAGAATCTTTGTTGAAAAATAAAATTTCAGTACCGAAACCAAGTAATAAAAATATTGTAGACTGTAAATGGATATTTACTATACAGAATGATGAATTTGGAAATCCATTTAGGTATAAAGCACGTTTAGTCGCTATGGGTTTTAGTGAAAAATATCTTGTAGATTATGACGAAACATTTGCGTCATTTGCAAGAATTTCAACTTTTATTTTTAAAGAAAAATAAGAAATAAATAAAGGAAGATTCAAATAAACTTAATTGTAGTAATAACTTTCATACTAACACAATTCTATAAAACTGTTTCTTATAGAAATTGTTCAAACTGTCTGTTTACAATATGACAAAGCCAAGATTTATACGAGTTTAGGAAAGGGGTGCGCTACAACTCGTAACGACTTTTAATATTCCAAGTAAATGAAAAGGTAGTTCGAGTACATAATACAATTCGTGATGGATTCATTACGATTATTCCCTGGATCTACCTAAACCACTTTGTGAAAATGAGAAATCCAAATATTAAAACTTGGAATTTCTAAATCTTTTAAATTGCATTTTAACATGGGTAGGTACTAAACAATATATAATAAAGGAATGGATTTTTAAAATTTTGGGAAGCCCTATTTTTTAAAATTCTATATAACATAAATCATGTACACTTGCAATTGGTTAAAATTCTACCCACAGTATTGCCACAACCCTTTAACCGTTAAATTAAAATAATAAATTCGTTCTTCATTCTTCAAGCAAATAACGTGGTGTGTGTGGGTGTTTGTGAAAATTTAAAAATGGCATTAGTAGTAGATTTCATGCTAAGTCAGCAGGGAAACAGAGATTACAAAAAAGTGGCAAAATTCTTTAGTGCTGCTCAGCAGGAAAAGGAAAATTACGTGGTTTGAAAATAATAACTGATATGATTTTCAGTACAAACAATTTATTGTAATTTCAGTCTTACACATAAAAGAGCAAGATTGATAAGATATATGACAGACGTCAACTTACATTAACAACATTTGACAGTTAAATATAAATTGGTTGCGTTCCATATATTCTAACACCCTCCCTTGGAACACAACCCCATTTTTACGGTACAATACAAATTTTTATCACTAGTCGTACCTTTTGTTAAACTATCTGCTATCATTTCCTCACCTTTTATATACAAAAATTTAATTTTTAGATTATTTACATGACTCTTCAGAAAATGATAGCGTATATCAATATGTTTCGATCGAGGTAGTAGTCAATTTAATTGCACTCTGGTTGTCACTGTAGATGATAAGTGGGCTCTTCAGCTGTACACCAAGCTCCTCATGTAACTGCTGCAGCCATAATGCCTCTTGCGCTGCAGAAGATATCGCCATGTACTACACCTCTGCAGTTGACAGAGCGACTGTCTGTTGTTTTTGGGACCGCCAAGATATTGCACCACCCTGTAACATAAATAAATAACCAGTGCACGACTTTCGGTCGCGCAGATCACTGGCCCAATCTGCATCACAATAACCTGTGGTTTCTTCATTACCATCTTTGGTATAAACTAACTGTAAATTTTTAGTTCCTTGTAGATCTATAACACATATAACAATGACCTAATTGCTTGCTGATAGGGACAACTAAACTCATCCATAGCCTTTTTCCATTTGTTAGCCAGTGGTGAAGCCAAAGCTTCCTCAACTGTCTGTGGGTCGGTCAGTTCAGTAAAGAAACACATATGATTTTTATGATTATCACTGTGCTGTTTGTCACGTGTACGGAATGTCGAACAGTTACATTATTATCATAGTCCTGTCTTACATATCTAGGTGGATAGTAAGTCTCATCTAAATCCCCAGAATCTGTTTCATACTCACTTGAGTCTTCGCTTCTACTTATAGGTTCATTCAATTCCTTACTTGATGACTCCTGAGTGTGTATTTCCTGATTTTGAATATCAGATGACATCCCAGTACTGGTGGGAGCAGTGCTATTACTGGCTGACCGGCCCTCCATGTCTGCAACTTCAGCATCGGAAGGTATAAGTATATTATTATCATCAGTATACTTCTCAATAAAAGTTATGTCTCTACTTTTTACTACTTTATGTGTTAAAGGATTTATTAATCGATATCCTTTGGAATTTTCACAATAACTTACCATCAACATTTTTTCAGATTTTTTATCCCATTTTTGACGTTTTTCTTTTGGTACATGTACCATACCAACAGAGCCAAAAATCTTTAAATGAGATAAATTGGGTTTTTACCTTTCCACAGTTCATACGGTGTTTTACCTTCCAAAGCCTTTGTAGGAGATCTATTTACAATATACGCAGCAGTTGCCAAAGCTTCAGCCCATAGTTTCTTCTCCAGGTTGGCATAAAACAACATACACCTTGCTCGCTCCACTAGTGTTCTGTTCATTCGTTCTGCCTAGCCATTGTGCTCTGGAGTGTACGGAGTAGATGTCTGATGAATTATACCATGATTAGTTAAAAATTTCTCAAAATTGTTATTACAGTACTCTTTACCATTATCTGTGCGTAACTATTACAATTCAATTCATTCTCTACTTTTGACTTGAAATCTTTGAACGTATCAAGTACACTCATTTTATATTTAAGAAAGTACACATGTACCATTCGTGTGTAGTCATCAATGAAAGTTATAAAATATTTCTTACCTCCATATGAAATATTTTCCATAGGGCCACATAAATCAGAATGTATTAGTTCAAGTGGTCTTACTGCTCTTGAACCTACATTTTTAAATGGCAACCGAGCACACAATTTGGCAGTTTCTTAATATCTGAAAAATTCAAGTGTCCCATTCGCAGATGCCACAGATAAGTGTCATTAGAATTCACAGCTTGAAGTCAGATGAACCTCTTCTCCACTTATGTTCATAACGTATAGGCTATTTTTTAATACTGCATTACAGATAACCTCTCCTTTAGCATTCTGAATGTCACATCTCTTTCATAAAATATAACATTATGCCCATTCTTCACGAATGTGCTGACTGAAAGAAGATTGGCAGCTAAACCAGGAACAAACAGTACATTTTTAACTTATATTTTATCTTTCTGATTTATTTGAATGTCCACACATCCAACTCCTTTTACAGTTAATGGCTCTCTGTTTGCCACAGTAACACTTTTCACAGTTGGCTCAGTGACATTATACAACCAGTCATCTTTGCAAGTCATGTGCAAAGATGCTCCTGAGTCTATTAGCCATTTATCACTCACATTTTGTTTAACAGTTACTGGGAAAGCAGCTACAAAACTTGAACCTTCTCCTTTATTCGCTAACTTCTTAAGTAATACATAGTTTAGCAAAATAACCATATTTATTGCAATTATAGCATCTTGGTCCTCTGTTTTTAACTTGCTGAGTATTACTTCTGGATTTCTTATAATTTGTGAAAAGATTGTTGACTTTGATGTACTAATTTCTTGTATTAGCTTTGACTTAACTGAATCAGCACTTATTTTAATACCTGAGCTCTCAAGCCCCATAATCATGGGCTTGTATTCATCTGGTAAGCCTGCCAACATCAAAGTACCAAGCCATTCATCGTTTACGTCAAAATCAAAGTTACGCAGCTTGTGAGCAGTATTCATGATCTTGCTCACATATTCTTCAACACTATTACTATATTTCAACGTCGCGTGAGCCCTTTATCATCAAAAGCTTATTGTAAACATTCCCATACCTCTTTTGCAGTTGAACAATCTTGAACATGAACATAATTTTGAGGGTCCAGAAGTAAAATCAACTTGGCTTTGGCCTTTACATCCTTACTTGCTTCAATTGGTTTGTTATCAGACGGTTCGATACAACACCACAAATCCTCATGCTGTAAATATGTTTTCATACTGAATTTCCAAGTGGAAAAATTTTCTCTTCCCACTAGTTGTTCCAAATTAAACAAATTTGAACCCATTTTGAAGATGAAGTTTGACGAGAAGCACGTTGTAAATATAACCTCCAAATTACTAAACTTAATTTTAACAGTTGTATAATCAGTTTCTTCAGTCTTCTGTTATTTCCACGGAACCACGCTCTGCTACCATAAAGGAAAATTACGTGGTTGATAAGATCTATTGACAGACGTCAACTTACATTGACAACATTTGACAGTTAAATAAAAATTGGTTGCGTTCCATATATTCTAACAAGAAGGATGTATAGCAAAGCGCTCTGCCAATGGAGGTAAGTTAGGTTAGATTATCATGACTAATAAAGACTAGTTGAATCGTTCTATGTATCACTCTATATAATATTCTATGCGTTAGCAAATATACATACATATTGCAAAACGAAATGTTAGTAATCTAAAGATGAAATTCTACACTTATTTTATACTAATTCAACCTGGGGAATTTTTGAATCATTAACTATTGTTCAATAGCCTTTCTACGAAGTCTTCTCTAGTTTATGAAGTAGTCATATAAATACTTTTTATTTTATTTACTGAAAGTTGTATAATTAATTGTGTTCACAGAAATGAATGTTAATTTTTTGCATGTATTCCTACTGATAATAACCTATACTAGAAATACACGCAATTTAATAAAACTATCAATTACGTAAAATGTAGTTGTGGTAATTATGAAACAGTTTCGAAATTATCCATTTTTTGCTTCTTTCTACTGCTCATATTTTTTTATACATATTGCTGTGGGGTTAAAGAAAGTGTGATAATTAAAACTTCCTGTATTCTTTTAATGTTTTATTAGTAAGAAGGTGAGGATATTCATGAACTATAATTACATGACTTTTGTTTTTCTATTATATGCTATATATACGCTACTTGTGTACCTATGTGTTTAAATAAAGTAACGACAAATGATTCACCAGCTTGACGCAGATACGTATTTGAATGGAGATGAAAACCGAAAAGCGAAAGAGAGACATGCTCATTTGGTTTGGGTTTATTATTTGGTTAGGAATACTTTAATGAAAGATCAAGATCAAGAGTCTTTTCCTTTGTAGGTCTTGGGTTGGGGTATATTGAATAGCGTTGTTATTGTCGTGTCTTGCTAAATAACCTAAGAATTAAATTGAATGTAGAGTTAAGATGGAATATAGAAATTTACTTGAATTTAGATAAATGTATTGCTTATTTGATCTCTATTTTTAAACATTTTTTTTTTGATTTTTCTTTTTTGATTTAAGAATACGCATAATGGACTCTATTAATAAACAAATTGAGGATTGCAAATTAACTAGTAACACTCCATACGTTCAAAATAGTTTTAAGAATCATAAATAATTTTTTTGTATCTGATATCAGCTATGCTGCTTGAAAGTGTTTGGTGCGTATTTTTAAGACTATGGATTTAGCGTCTACTAACAGTACATAACATCCGTGGTGCACTATGTTATTGTTAATGTGTCTAGTTTCAGCCTCCTACCGTGGATACTGTTACCTGTATATCCATCTCTGAATATAAACGAAACTTTTAATAGGTTTTGGCTACCTAATAGTGATAGGGTATGATTTAGCCTAAAAATTTTAATGCAACGTTTTTAGAAAACGTTAAAAATGAAAAGATATGCTTGTATTTATAAAGTAAATCCGATTCGCGTTTCGAAAAAGTTGAATATAATCTTAGTTGCTCTGAATGTTTAACAAGTGCTTACGGATGAAACGAGATTTTTAAAATATTGTTTAAAAGGTCTGTGATAATCTCTGTCTGTTTCAAGGTCAATTTTTTCTGAACATAACGAATTGTTAGTGAATTGTACACAATACTTACTGCTTAATAACTATAAATCACACTTGTTTGTGAGAGTATAAAATACACGCAATATATAAATTTACTATGTAATGTAGATACAGAATAAATAATTCCATAGCTGCATATAATACATGTACTCAAACTAATACTTATCATATAGGAAATAATATAAGTAATGTAATGAATAGAATAAATTCGTTAATAAATAAATAAAGAGTTTTTTGGAGAAAACCGGTTGATTGGTATTTTTAAATGCGGAGTTTTATAAAAATGGTGCTGGGTGAGACAATGACATTGGCCAGACCAACTTACTTATTTTATATACCTTCAACTGTCTGGGAAATATTTTAAGTGCTTCCAGATTAATTACAAAAATTAACATTAGAAATTAAAATTATATTTTTTCACAAATTTCCTACATTACACTCAATATTTATTTTCCATTTAGCTCTACGAGGATATATTGATAAATTCTTCGCCTACTATAGAACCAAACAAAATTTCAGGGTCAAAATATTTTATTACTCAACATATTATCCTCCTAATTGGATACATTTATTAAAGCGAACCTGCAACGTCTCTAGACCTTTCAAAAAAAATTCTTCTTTTTGCTCTGCAAACCAGACCTTGACAGCTTTTGTTACCTCCTCGTTGGAAGAAAATGTACGATCTTTTAAACTTTTTTTCAGCTGAGGAAAGAGATGATAGGCGGACGGAGCCAAATCTGGAGAATAAGGGGGATGTTCTAGTAATTCAAACCCTAAATCACGAATTTTTTGCATCGCAACATGAGATTTGTGTACAGGGGCATTGTCCTGCAAAAACAAAACACCTTTTTTCCCGTAGAGTGGTCAGTAATGTCGTATAGTAATCTCCAGTTATTGTTCCACCCTTATCCAAAAATCGATCATGATTACTCTATGGCAATTCCAAAAAACTGGAGCAAGAACTTTTCCAGCAGATTCTTGGACTCGAAGCTTCTTAGGTCTTGGAGAACCATGTGTTGTCATTCCATCGATTGCTGCTTTGTTTCTGGATCGTAGAAATGTACCCAAGTTTCATCCATAGTAACAATTCGGTTTGAGAAGTTTGCATCGTTTTCAATTTGAGGATCCATTTTACAGCAATATTTTTGCAAGATAAAATGTTTTGCGCAAATTCTCATAATAGAACAAAACTCAATTTAGCGGTTTGATCAATATTTTCTTACAGAAATTAACGGTGAAAATGTGTGTTTGTTGTTTGATCCTTCTGTCTCCGTTCCTAAAAAAGGATATATTGGCAGGTATCAATATACGTTCAAATTTTGAGAAATCAATTCCATTACATTCTTCCGCCTGAAAGGAAAAACTGAAACAGTTAAATAAGCAGTTAATTGGCCATCAGTATTTTAAGAACAGGCCGAAAAATGATAAAATAGGCGTTTTTAAAAGCTACAGATTCATTATTTAAAAATAAAGACGAGATAGTGTCTTCAATATGGTCTCTGTAACTTTCTGTTAATACATTGATGAGACGAGTAGAAGGAATGAGTAATAATATTATCCAGAGTTGGAGAGTGACTTGCATAATTGTGATTTTATTTTTCCCTGCAATTGGACGAATCAAATAACATAATTGATATCTCCCAGATGACCGTGTTCGTTAGCATTATGCAGACTTTTTTTAAAGCAACGTTATGTAATTTGTTGTAAAAATTGTAAACAAAAATTAGAGATTAACCCTTACAAAGAAGGTTATTCAAAACCTTGGCGGATGAAATCGACTGTCAATATGTGAAACCACTTCTTCACTCTAAAGTTAAATGATTAAGTAGGGGATGAGTGTTAAACATATAATACCTGTTATAGTTCATTTTTTTCAACGCGATGAATTGATTCAGGAATTGGGAGAATTAACTCGCCTTTGAGATTCTGGTTTTCAAGTGGATATTACAGAAAAATTAAATAAACATAATTTGCAGCTCAAGGGTAAATGATTTCTAAATTAAATTCATATATGAATGTGGACTGAAAAAACCTCATTAACTGCAATACCAAGCATTTCCTTATTCTTTCAGAAAAGATATCTCGAAATGCAATAGAATGAATTGCATTAGTGGCGTATTTTGTTGTTTTACCGTTCATTGATATCGGTTCAATAATTCGCTACTTGTGTATTGCAGAACTTGGGAGAAGAAATTACTGCGATAGAACTAATTGCATTTCAAAATGATTTAACTTTAATTTCAAGCCAAGAAAAAATATACAGTTTTATGTAGCGTTTGCTTTGAAAGTAAATGTTATCCAGTTCAACAGATTGTGTGAATCCAGTTTCTGAAGTTAATTAAAAACAAACACCGGAATCGAATTACAAATGAACATCTGAATAATTGTATTCGAATGGCTGTATCAAATTATACTGCAAACATAGAAAATATTATTAATGAGACTGAACATCAGCTCTCTCATTGAACATAAATTAAAATAGTGTTGCTATTACAATGTGCAATGTAAATGGCATAAAAGTTTTGTTTATTTATTAAACACCTATGGTTAGTTTTTATGAACATTATTTACTCTTACTAAAATAATATTAGTTTATTTTTATTATTTATTGATGAACGAAATAAATATGTGTGGAATACAACTATGCATTATTTTATTTTGGTTGGTTTTATCTCCTCTATCTATTCCAAAATTATCAATGTAAATTAATATATTAAAAAGGTCGGCGACCGCTGCTCTAGATATTGAGAAAGTAAACAAAAACCGTTCAATAGTTTCTTTTTACTGATTTGAAAACGCATAGCTTTAGCATCTTGTTGTCTGCAACAATGACAATGGTGGTTTGTGCAAGTGCAATTGTCGTTCTAATTTCGTTAACTCTTCGTAATAATATCAGAACAATCATTCTTTCAACAGAAATTCACAAAATAACCATTCCACAAATGATTGTTTGTTGCGTATTTTCACGAAAAATTTCCAAATTTTCTGCCAATATTTCAAGAAATAATTAGCAAAACAGAAGAGTTGTTTTGGAAGCTTGGTCATGTAAGACATATGAAAAAGTAGCTGCCAATGCAGTTGTGATGATGATATGAAATTAGACATCATGCTTGAGTTTCAAGAAAACCTACAACATTCTAATCGGAAAGCAGTATTGTTGAACGTTAGTCATACATCAATTTTTCAAATATCAAAGGAAAATAAAATCATCCCTATAAAATTCCAACTTAGGAGCTCATGGAAGACGATTTCGATAGGAGACCGTATTTTAGTAAACAAATGATAGCAAATATTAGATAAAAAAGTGAATTTTTGTTTTGTGATGAGAGTATATTGATCTTCACGGTCATATTAATCGTCAAAAATGCGACTATTGGTCCAATGATAATCCTCACTGGATAAGAGAACATACGTAATATTATGAAAAAGTTAATGTTTCGGCAGGAATTTTTGCAAATCATATTTTAGGACCCTTTTTCATTGATGTCATCTTGAATGGAAATATCATATCTTCCCTCTTCAACAATTATCAGTAATTACTCATCATGACTGAATCCCAGCGGTCTTGGTATCATAGTTCCATTATTCTGCTTTCTTGGTAAAATCTTTAATTCCGATAGTCGCTGTCAGCTATAAACCCGAAGCTAAACCACAATCGTCTGTATGGGTGCTTCAAGACGAGCCAAAATAATAAAAGTTGTTCGCGCACGAAGCGCTTCGAAGCAAATGGTCACTTGGTCTTTCGGAATATCTGGATATATCGTCACCGTTCCGTTAAAGCAAAGTAGAACGGTCAATTCTGGATGGTACTACACCAGCGTTTTTTGCCAAAAATTTTAAAAATCAGGTAAACCAATCGCAGAAGAAGAATCATTCTCCACTACGACAATGTGAGCTCTCACATATTAGTTGAAGCAAAAAAGTTTTTGTACAGTCAAAACATCGAATTGATGAATTATCTGCAGTACCCAATGATTTCTTCTTATTTCCGCGGATCAAAATAAATTACGATGTGAACGCTTTTTTACACCCGAAGAACTAATTGATGCATTAGTTTCCACATAAAAAAATGCTCGACAATAGGTTCAATCGCATGTCAAATTGTATTGATCTTAATGGAGAATAGAATACTGAAGCTATATTCAATTATAAATATTTGTTTTGATGTGTCTATTTCAAAACTTCAGTAGCAACCCTTGTATAAAATAAACGAAGGTTGTTTCTAGTGCAGATGAGTCTGACTGATGATCGCTTATAAACAAACTTTGAAATTGAAACGTTTCAAATTCAATCAATTTTTGTTTTTTATTTGTGTAAAAAGCCACAATATTTTGGTCTAATTCATGTAGAGAATTTGTTTTTGCTTTTGAAATTTCGATTTTCTGATAAAAAGTACAAATAGAGCTTAGCTCACAATTGTGTTTGATTTGTTTACGTATAACTTTATCCATTTATTAAATACTCATTTATTAAATACTCATTTATTAAATACTCAAATGAATCCAATAGTATAATTCAGAATTTCGTACTTCTGCTATAATACCCAAAAAAATTCAGAGTTGTTTTTAATACTTGGCTATATAATATATATTTGAATAATATGAAAAATACTTAAAATCAGAATTATTACATTCATATTATATCTACCATAAAAATAAATAAGTAGATAAGAAATCGCTTATCAAATATTAGTAAATCCCAGCTATTCTTTGGTATGGGATTAACGAAAAGATATTAACATTAGAAATTCAAAACAGTGACTCATTGTTTCTTTAGAATTCATATTAAATATTCTAATATGTAGTTACAGGTTGATCTATGATTATGAATATGAATTTCTAGAACTGATAGTATGTTTCAATATAAGATTACTTTTTTAATTTGGAAATAAATTCACGTCAAAAAAATAAAAAAAATTGCTTTATAAAGACATATATAAATTAAAATATATTTTCTTTGAAATTAATGCACAAAAATATATTCCGCGTTCAACATACAAAATGTACTAAAGACTATTTTAATTATCTTTTGCGTATTTTGTACAAAAAATAAGAAAAACCGTAAATATACTTTATGTGAGAAGTGTTTTGCAATATAGCAAAAATATTAATTAGTTACTTATTTTAATCAATTCTTGAAATTTTGCTTAATATTTTATGATCAGTCATAAAGTCTAATATACTATTTTCCAACCTCAACATTTTGCCTGAACTCTTTACAGACCGCTATTATTCTACTTTTCATATCATCCACATCTGGAGGTTGTTTTTTATGGTTTTTGGACGCTTCCATAGGAAGAAATCTAAAGGGGCTTAGTCGGGCAATAAGGGTGGCTCTTTCTCGTCTAACCCAATTGCCGGGAAATCTATTATTTAACCACTTTTTAACGAGAACAAAGTAACTAGGTGTGAATAGAATATTTCACAATTATGTCACCACCAGCAGGAATTTGATTATCTAAACAATCTGTTATTGAGAGGTCCATTATTTCTTGTAAAATAAGTAGACATCACCAGTTACATTTTTCACAGTTAATAAAAGTTCAATATTGATATTCCCAAGAATGGCAACCTAAACGTACACTTTTTCTAAATACTGTATGACCCACCCTAAAAAGTTTCGGGTTTTCATCGTTCCCATGGTGAAAGTTTCTCTTGCTAACATTAAGAAAAAACGTTCAGTCATCTATAAAACCAATATTGTACAGAATATTCTGATTCCTTAGAATAATAAAGAACTCAACTATACTTAGCAACCAATTCCAGAACATATTTATAATTTAAAGAACATTTAGGATCTTTGTTCATCTTGCGCATTACGCATATTTTTCCTAAGTAATAATAATTCCTGTTATTTGCTGGTACGTTAGCACAATTTGAAAATAATTAATGAATGCATGTACTTCAGCATGCTAACTTATTTTACAATGGACAATTTCATTTACAACAAATAGGAATGTTCAATAAACAAAAAAAAAACAAAAAATACTAGTTCAGGAGCGTAACATTCCAATGATAATATTTGTTAAATATCATCATTACTTTCATGAATATTAGAAGTGAAAATACAAAAAAACTCACCGTTACATAATATGACCAAAGTTTTAGTTTTCCGTACCTATAACTGGTTTAGAGTTTTCATTTAATTTTTTTGTGAAATTCAAAAATCAAGAAAGTATTTGAGCTATCTTTAAAATGAGGTATCAATTCCCCCTTTAGCCATTATTAGAGAATTATCGTAGCGGGAATTTGAATTTTTTATAGGGGCCGAAATATAGGAGACGGTTGTTTTCAAATTGACACCTTGTATAATATCTTGTAACAAATTATTTTGATATCTCTTGAATTAATCCTATTATAACTTTTTCCGGGGCCTCGAAGCATAACTAAATAATTTTTTTTTTGGAAATGGTAGACCACGGTCATATATATTGTATAAAATAATAGTTTACACATTTATTTCGTACATCGACCTTAAGGTAACAGGTAAAAATGAAAATTGTTGATAAAAAGTATCACGTGGTGTGTTATGGGCAAAAACAACTCCTCTGTCCCATTGTGCTCTACCTTCTCCTGCATAATTGAAGTTAGATTATATTTAAAGACTGTAGACCGCCGACTAGTTGAATATATTTCCTATCGATTTGTCTGTTAATCCATTTGGGACTGATTTCAGTGAACCACAAATAGTTTCTTTTACTTTTAAGTGTTTTTATACCCCATTGAAAGATAATAGATAGCTTTGACATAATGAGAAGGAACCCCGGAGGTATTGTAGAATAGGACAATTTTGGTCCTTTTGTCTGTTTTCTTATTCAAGGTACGTTGTTATGCCTATTTTAGAATAAGTTGAGGCGCCACGTTTATGAGTAAAGAAGTAAAATTGTTCGTATCATCACAAAATTAGCTGAAGAATGAAGGGCATAATGTTTTTCGTCTCTTAGGTGATAGATTGATTTGACGATCTTTTTAATTATGACATCAACAGGAATTGAATTATAGCTTGTTTCAATTAAGTACATTTTCAAAATAATTCTGACATTCGTATTTTAGATATATGTTACCGAAAATGTAGGAAATCTACGGATTGTATACAAATCCTAGGAAATTTATATAATTCCGAAGCTATTTAGGAAATGTATAAAATTTTGTTTTAAAAACTATTTAATACATAAATGTCCTAGAAAATGTGCACAATTCCTACGCATTGTATATGTATAATTCCAATATCGTATTGGGAAATGTATAAAATAATGCTTTCTGTAATAAAACACGTTGTTAAAATGAGAATAATAATTTTTATTAAAGCTTTCGAATAATTATGTATTCATCGTCTGGGAAACAATTAATTAAAATTTGTAGTGGAATTCAGTAATATAAATTCTTGAAAAATTTTAAATTCATAGGATTCAAAAAATCAATATTCAGAGTGACGTTGATAGAACTATTGCCTATAACCGTTGATGTCAGAACTAATCAAGAGTTAGTTTGAAAAACAGATAAGATAGATCTTCAGTATTTTTCCAGGATATGGGAAAAATAATATATTATAATATTAAATTGTTAAATTATGGAAAATGTATCTAATAATGAATTGATGAATGTATTTGGAAGTATTGAGATATTTAAATGTAAGAATATTTTAAATAGTAAACGCGGACTGTTCTCTACAGTTTAGTGGTTAAGGAATTAATGTAAAATTTCCCGCTGAAGAAGTTTTTCCGCTAGAATTGTTCTTCGCAGGAAGAAGCTGATTGGTCAGAAAATTTAGTCTAAATAGGTCAAGTTAATTTCAGTATCTGAAGACGATAACTTGGCTATCGAAGCCCACGTCAAACAGTGTAATTGTGAGTTTTGGTGTAGTGGTAAGCAGTGTGTTCAATATGCATGTCACCAAAGGTTCTAGAAACTAAATTTGTTTTCCGCGTATTTATAAAACATTTCTTTCATACACTACGGTATACTATGTATTGTAATGTCTGTCAGAATAAGCATTAATCCTTCTAATGCACCGGTGATCCAGGGTCGTAACATAACCAATAAGGATGATGTTATGCAGGCTGAAGAGTTTGTCAGAGTAGAGGTTCCATAGAGTTGTACCTAACATGGATACTTGTGATTTACATTTATGATGTTCCTACCGTACCGAGGGCTGTACATTAATAAATTAGCTCATTACAATGCTTTCAAGATATAGTGATATGCACTTTGGAAATTCCTTCGCACTCTTTATCTTTGCGATAAATATTGTTCCGATAAGATGCCAAAGGATTTTCATAAACAGTCAAAAAATACACAGGTCTGTAGAGTGTTGTATTCGTTACCGATATTTAGGACTTCTCTAGTTGCACTAGTATCGGTCTTTTTCCTATTTTTGAGAAGTTACCCTTGATAAGATGATGGTTAAAAAGACTTTATGACTAATTAACAGTTGAGTATGGAGCTATATAAGATTTGTATTGTTTCGTAGTTCCTACTATTTCTTCATTTGATATACTCGACTGTTTATTCTTTCTAGTCATATTTCTTTTTTTGTTATAGCATTCTTTCCAAAATTATTTTTGATAATCACATCATTTTTCTCATGTTTTGAGACCTCCTGAACACGATTATGATATATATATATATATATATATATATATATATATATATATATATATATATAAAACCATCATAATATCTGTTTAAGCTAAAATTCTTATTTTCGTCTCTCGAGCAATTGCTATGGGTCCGATTTGGTTGAACATTAGCATACATGGCTTTTTTGGCGGCGGATGGCGATGTTATTAGAGTGGTTGAAAACAAATGAATATTTCGAGGGGTCGCAGTGCAAAAAAAGTGGTTTTTGACCTTTGGCCACCTCTGCAGGTCAAACGAAAAGCGAAAATTGAAATTTCACATGTAGGTTCAATTAGTTGCGAGATGATTTCCTGTCTAAGGTCGAAACTTTCCATCTCCACCCCTCTCCATTTTATGGTCATTTTTGTTATATTTTCTTATTTTTTGGCCAGAAAAAGTTTAACTAGAGGGTTCGAACTTCGCATGCAAGTAGGGGTGATGTTGAAGAATTGTCTTTTTCAAGTTCAAAGTTCTCTTCTTCAGTTCTTCTAGCACAAAACGCCCGAAATCATTTTGATCGTTGTAATTGTTGAACTGGACCGCCTCCTATTTAATGAATAATACGAGTATGATCGTTGCTAGGGTGATTTTTTTTACTTCTCATTTTCAAAATTTCTTGTCATTATGACAATTTTTTCTTTGTTGTCAATTGGAATTGAACAAGAGGGTTCGAGACCACCGGGTCTATTGAAATTATGAATTTTCATTCGAGAGAGAGAATGAAAAGTTATTGAGGAATAGCAAATTTTCCATATAAAGAAATAAGATTGAGAATTGATATTTCCAAGAAAATCATTTTATGGAAAGATTTGTTTGTGTATTAGTTAAATTCTTCATTCGACGAAAAATTCGACTTTCGTGATGGGGCTCTGCTGCTCACGGCTTTTTTTTTAAATTATATTTCTAGATATCCAGTTTCAATTCCAAATGGCTCAAAGTAGATTTCGTTACTATTTGTGTTGAGAGGATTTGCTACGAATGCAAGAATGATTTTTTTGGTTTTGAGTTGCTCAAATCTGTCTGCAAATTCAGCTTAATTTTTTTTATAAATATGCTGAAGTATCAACAGTTGTCAACAGTTGCACTGGTTTTATTGTCATATTTCTTTAAACATTGAAAATAATTTACCGCTCTGAATTCTTCTACAAAAAACATTATTTGTCTCCAAAACAAACCAAATCTTCTATGTATACTAATATATAGGCTGGGTTTATCATTCATTGCAATTTCAGATTAAGTTCATTTAGTTTCGTTGTGTTATCCACCATAAAGTAAAAATTTTGCAACCATTTGTCGCTCTTTAATTCAGGATGATTATTACCTTCAACTTTTAGGAATTTATCTATTTAATTCAAGCACAAAGCAAAATGTTTTTACACCTTACCTTTGGAAAGCTATCGTATTCTATTATTAAGAAGGAAGTCGGAGTTTCTATTCGTTTAACAATTCTTTAAACTGTCGATTGAAGAGTGCTTTGACATGATAATATTAGTGATTTTGATTACCAAATTCGTAAAATCAACTATTTCGGCTAGTAATGTTTGGCCACATAATCGTTTCGACCTAATATGGGTTTTAATTAAAATATAATTTGACATTAACAAATAGCATAATTATATCCAAATAAAATATAAAAAAAATTAAGAAATGTTTTATCCTCTATGAATTAAAATCTAAATCAACCCATCTTTGCGGGTAAAGGCTGTACCTTGTTTCTGTAAATAGTGTGGAAGTGGATGTAACGAGTTTTTGAAATCGTTGATCAACAAGTCTTTTCTAAAGTTATTCACGTGTTGTGTAAAAATTTCTGAATGTACATAATATAAAGATATATTAAAATGGTTGTTGGTCCACTTTCCAGTGAAGAAAGTTGAACAGGGAAAGTGATTATTGCATGCAAATATACCAACTCACTCGATTTGTTTATGTTATGTATACTTATAAAAATTTAAACAAATTACGTCTTTTTATTTGTGGATCCTTCGTTTCTTGTTAAAAGGGTTACATCTGCGCTGTCTCCTTGTTGTTTTTCAAGAAAGTACCAACCAATTTGCATTTTATTTAGTATACAAATATGCAAGGTGTTTCTATATTTACGCGGAAATATTAAGGATGTGATGACACGTCCTGAAAGGTGGTGAGAAATATAAATTTTTTTCCTCAAAGATACGAATTTTAAATTTTGTAATTTTTATGCTTTTGCTTATCATTATCGGTACATAAAAACATTCAAAAGAATCAATATTCTTCATAACCACTGCAATGCTAAATTCCAGGACAAAATTAAACCTAAATATTCACAATACTAAATAGAAATATCGGAATAATAATTAAAACTTAGAAATTAGTCAACTATGATCTTTATTTGTTATATTGCATCTTTCAACGTGCTTTTGAATGATAGAATGGAACCCACGATATTCTCTACTACTACTACTACTACTACTACTACTACTACTTTTTTTTGAGCTTTGTCTACAAATTTTCTATTGATTTAATTCCTGGACTACTGAGTGGCTACTCTAATAAAAAAATATTAACGGAAATTAAGTTAGCAATAACCTGTCTAGCTACATAGGCGAGCATTACTTGTATTAAAATAGTATTCTCCAAGTTATATTAGGAATTCATGGACCTCGTACATATAGGAACCCTGCATGATCATTTAGAAAAGGATCAACAATTAAATTCGTAGATGTTGCCCTTCTAGTAGATTGTACGTTCTCGTTAGTATATATATTGTCTCACCAAACACTTAATGCTGGAATGATGTCTTTCTCTTAAGATCAATCTGTATCGTTAAATATCCTTCAACATAAACTAAAGTTTACTATATAACACTCTTAAGCTATGTTTATTGAATACAGAAAATTATTAAATAAAGATTATAGTCACAAATACTAGTGATGTGTTAATTTGTAATCTGTCATAAGACCTCTACCATACAATGCAAACTTATCAGTAGCAGTAGCTCCTTTTGATTGGTATGATATTGCTTTGAGAAATATTGGAGGTAATTACGGATCTTCAGCAAGCTTCTAGGAACAGTGTACCAATCCTACCTTCATACCTGGTATGAAAGTGATTTAGTACGTGATTTGGTAACTTTTCGTAAAAAAACATAAACAAAAACATACGATATTAAAAATTTGTGTATCTGTAGGGATATGATGCAGAAACTCGATATCAAGTATTCTCCTTGTGAATGGCGCTTGTTCAGGGACTCATCATAATATAAATTAAGTTATGTTATGAAACTATGAAATTTTAAAACTATACGTACCTAAATCTATACCAATGGTCCATTTATTAAGAAAGAAAGATAAGAGTAACTACGACCACTATAATTAGCAGATATGTGGTGATTTAAAAGTTATCGCAATTTTAGTGGGAATTTACGAAATATTTCTTTATTTTCAAAACAGCCGTGCAGTGAAGGAAAATTGGCCGTATAGGTCCGAATTTCAACCAGGTTCTCAAAATCTATGTACTTATTGTTGATGTAAAAATGTTCTTCTGCCTTCACAGTAAAGTTCGACTAATGAAAAACTCTGAATAAAGAGAGTGAATGATTTAAATATCTTCCCTCCAGTGACGGCAAATTGAAGTATGGTATATTTATTGATAAATTAGAGTTGCTAAGCGATACTAATTTTATAGAAAAGATTACCACGCAAGAGCTTAGAGCTTGGGACTTCTGAAAATTTGGGAGCTGTCAGCGACAAACAAGATGATATTAGAACAATGGAAACTCGTCCCTAACGGCTATGGGATTCAGTCATAATGGATAATTACTGTCGACATCGGTTTTTGAGAGGGAAGATATGATCCTTCATAAGAAGAGAAATAAAAAATTTGTTAGAAAAAGATATTTTTGATTTTTTTTATGTTGGTTTGAATATAATCTATAATCTATACACAACGTTGCAGAACCTGTCATTTTGAAATTAAATTAATATTAACTATTAAAATACCTTAAGTATTACAGTTTTTTTTCGCCACTTTTGTATTAAGATATGTTAATTCTGCATACTATAGTATGCTATCCAGCTTTCTTTAAATCAAGAAAAAAAATTTTGGCTATCAGTGTATTTCTGTAGGTATTATACTTTTTTATAAAACTAAAACTCTCGTTTTTAAAGGAGCGCTACTGATTTTAATAATAATTGACTCACCTTTTGGACTCTTTATCGACTTATTTATATTTTGTACAGAATGCCTGACTCACTTGGACTAATTTCGTAGCTCTTTGTACCTAAATTTATCTTTTCTTTGTGTGCTGACACTCTCGAAATTAGTTGTTCGTTTATTACTTAGCTTTAGAAAACTTTTTGACTAATTTTAAAGGAGCTAAATATGTGTGTATTTATGGGTTGAAAAAATGTCAAAACATGTTTATTCTGTAAAAATATGGTTGGATAACATTTTTTTGCCAATTTCTAGAAAATAAACATCGATTGTTTTTGCTCAAAACAAAATATTCGTACTAAATCTCTCCAGAATTAATCATTATTAGCTAACTACATACTACATATGAGATTATTTGTTTAAAATTATGTCTTAGATGTGTTTGGGAAGGTAGAACTTAATTTTATCCAAGATATGAAGGTTGTCTGAAGAGTTTCCAACCTCAACCTGGTGATGTCAGCATTTATCCATATAAGTTGTGAAATATATTTACAAATTCACTAAACTTCTATCAATTTTTGATGAAGTTTCTGTAAAACCATCGTATAAATGAGTCGTCATGAGATTTTTTCTGAAAATGGAAAATACATAATGAGATCGAGCTATCAGTAGATATTTCTTCGAGAAAGGCAATACGCCCACGCAAAAGAATTTAGATTCTGCGTATTTTCGACCGTAAAATTATGGGCAACTGAATTCAAACTTAGCCGTGTCAGCTTGAGTAACAAGTAGCGTTCAAGACGACCAAAAACTGCTACAACCAGTGATATAATCGAAAAAGTCCACCAAATGGTCCTAGGCGATCACCGGATTAATAAGGTTAAGAGATAGAATAGACTATCGGCATATTAAAAAAAGAATTTGCCCTATACTGATTGAATATGCATCTGTTGGGTGCGCGTTATTTTTATTGATGCGATATAGTATTAAATCTAAAAAACAGTAGGTTACAAAAGGCAAAGCGGTTTCATCGGTCAGAAAAGTGATGGCAACCGTTTTTGGAATAGTCATTAATTGATAAGGTAAGGATAAACTGTGAAAAGCGAATTCATTTGAAAAGAAGAAAATGCTTTTTAATCGGGACAATGCACCTTCGGTGATCGTCTTAGCTAAAATTGAAAAATTGCACTTGGAATCTGTTGACTACCCACCATATCCACCAGTTCTAGCCCCCAGTGACTTCTTCACTTGGAAGAGAGGGATTTTCATAAGACAAAGACATTATTGTAAACACCCTTTTAAGGATACAGACAGCAATTATTATTTGGAAGGGGAAAAGTTTTGGTCACCACCTGCACTTTAGCGATTTCCGAGAGTTTTGTAAAATACAGTTAACTCTTCTATTTTATGGCGTGTCTGGGTGGGCAATAAATTTGTGCAACTGCAAAGATTCCATTCCAGTCTTCCACAGATATACTGAGAAAAATTGATCTGTGAAATGAGATTCCGATATCAGCATGATATGAATGGTTTTATTAGTAATGAAGGCTCTTACTTCATCAACGTGTTGAGTAAGCCCGTTGGTGATTGTTCTACAAAGCGATTTTTGGAAACGTATTCATTTTTCCGATTTAGTGATGACGGTTGTTAATAGATTTAACATCGTACTCATTTGTTCCGTAATGGATTCCATCCTATTCTTCAGCTCAGCTATTTCATTGGGTGGAGTGCTAAAATGTTGTAATTGGACAGTTCTTGGTACTTGTAGTTCTGTTGTTGTTGATTCCGATGATAATACTTGACTATTTGTTACGATTGGTTGTGTATATTACACTTTAGCTGATGCTTGCGTTTTACGGCGAATGCTAGGAAATTTATTTTTTAGGATATCTCTATATCTTTGCATCCTTTATAATTTGCAGGATTATTCCCGTCGTATAACACACATTTAACATTTTCTGATTTGCAGTGCATTTGACACATCTAAAGAGACAGTATGACGTAGTATGGCCATAGCGTTGACATCAGATGCATTGGGGAATTTTTCACCTGTATCTTGGTGGTTCAAATTTGATTTTTGATGAAGGAGAATTTCTAAGTTGTAAATTTCTTTGTTGTTGTTATCAGGTGTACGAGGTCAATAAAAAAGATGGATATTAGGTTTTTGGATTTAAAGTGCTTTATATTCCACACATTAGCAACAGTATGTTAGAATTTTTCTGTTCCATTCTTTACCTCATTTGTTTCTACGGAGTATTGAATGTTTTTCAGGACTTTTCTAAAGTTTTTGTCTTCTTTTAATTTACATTCGAGGATGTATTTATCTAGTTAGCCTAGACCAGTTCCATGCATAAATAAAATATTACATTACCATAGCAATGAACAATAACTTATTAGATGAGTCAATGTAAAGTTTGACGGCACAAAAAGTAAACCAGAGCTACACAATAAATTAGAAGAAAAAATATGTCCACCGAAATTGTGGAAATAGAAAAATTGGAGTATCGAGCCCTCATCAAGTACCTGTATTTAATCGAGTTAAAAGGTAAGCAGATTTACGAAGATATGCTTAATACCCTTGGTGATCAATGTCCTTCGTATGCGACCGTGAAAAAATGGACCGCAAGCTTCAAAAGAGGTGAATTTTCCATTAAAGATGATGACCAATCAGAAAGGCCAGTTTCTGTGTTAGTCCCCGAAAATTTCGATGCAGTTCATGACATGATTTTATTAGACCATCAAATTGGGCTAAAACGGAATCTGAAGCACTGAATGTTTCATACGAACGCACGCGTTCATCATATAGTTTACGTCAATTTGGACATGAGAAAAATTTTTGCAAAATGGATTCCGAAATGTTTGAATGTTGACCAAAAGCGTGCAAGGGATCTGTGCTCGATTTGAGAACGATGTAGACTTCTTAAACCGAATTGTTACTTATTACTATGGAGGAGAATTGGGTACCTTTCTACGATCCAGAAACAAAGCAATAAACGACGGAATGGCGACACTCTGGTTCTCCAAGACCTAAGAAGTTTCGTGTCCAAAAATCTGCTGGAAAAGTTATTGCGTCAGTTTTTTGGGATTGTCATGGAGTAATCATGATTGATGTTTTGGATAAGGGTAGAACAATAACTGGAGATTACTATTCGACATTACTGACCACTCTACAGGAAAAATTAAAGAGAAAAGACGCGGACAGCTATCCAAAAGTGTTTTGTTTTTGCAGGACAATGCCCCTGTACACAAATCTCATGTTGCCATGCAAAAAACTCGTGATTTAGGGTTTGAATTACTAGAACACCCCCCTTATACACCAGATATTCGGCTCCGTCCAACTGTCATTTCTTTTCTCAACTGAAAAAAAGTTCAAGAGGCTGTAAATTTTCTTCCAACGAGGAGGTAATAAAAGCTGTGGAGGTCTCGTTTGCAGAGCAAGAAGAAACATGTTTTTTGAAAGGTCTATAGACGTTACAGGTTCGTTGTAATAAATGTATCCAATTAAGAGGAGAATATGTTGAGTAATAAAATATTTTGACATTGAAATTTTGTTTGGTTCTTTTTAATATTTCGCCGTATATATAAAATTCGGTCTTTTTTTTAGTGCTTTTGAGTTTTTAGCTTGTTCTATTTTCTTCTTTGAAATTTTTAAATTAATTCCATTGTTCTATTGGCCCTCTCCCTGTATTTGTTGGTGAGACTATTGGATAATCTGGGATTGGGAAAGATATATCAGTGGAACTTATTGGTTGTTACCTTGAACTTGAAGAATCGTATTCTTGGCATCACTGTCTGTTGTAGAATTATCTGCGTTGGTATCACTGTTTGGTAACGAGGTTCATTGGTGGCATAATTAAACTGCATTGGTTAACCTAAATTGGCTGTTGTTATATTGTATGCCTTATTTTTGCTACACACTGTATACTATTTGTATCATACTCCGTTATTACTATTTTTAGTGATGTATTTTTATTTTTATTGAGTGTTGATTACAAAACCGACTATTTTCATATTTAAAATGAAGACTAGTTTATTTTTTGTTCTGTTAGAAACTTGCTTATCGTAATATACAATATGAATCCGTAATGTGGTATATTTAATAGTTGAAATGATAATTTTCTCTTCGAAAAATGCTCGGACACCTCGATTAGCAATTTTGTTAAATGACAAAACTGTCCTTTTCATGATTATTTTTACAGGGTGTGATAAGTTGTTTATAACTACCTTATAACAAATTTCAATTTCTAACCAATTACAATGGTAGATGATATTTGGATATATTATCATTTAATGAAAAATTAGTAATCTAAATATCAAACAGAAATATGGTACTGCTGTGGTTTGAAATTAAATATCGATTATTATCAACGTCAGCTTAAACCATAGAGTAAATATTAAACATAGAGAGAGAGCAGCATGTGAGGGGAATTATATTATTTGAAGAGAAGGAGCATTAGATTATCAGACTCCATCACTCTCTACTCGCAAAACTTGTTATTCTCCTCCTTTACCGTTTCCACCAGACTTCGACGTCATTTCGATCCAATTAGAGAAAGGACAGAGATATAGAGAGTGTATACAGGTTTCCCTTACATTTGGGCCTACTTGAACAAGCTCGCACACCTCGCTCTCTCTATCTTGAACGCTAAGACCGATCCAGACTCTCTACTAGAAAACGGTACTATGGATGGTGCACTCGCCTTCTTCGCCTTCACTCGCCGTGACTCTTTGTAGATTTTTTGTACTCAAGTAAAACAAAGTGAAGTTGAGAGTGTTGATGGCTAGCACTTCGGTCACCTCTACTCGCCCAGAAAAAAGCTTCAATTTAATTGCGATTTTAACGTCAACGAATCACGCTCACTTTGTAGGAGATGTTGCAAACAACTGAATAATCGAGTGTGTACTGCTAGCCTCACTCGCCTAAAGTCGTGTCAAGAGTTTTTGGAGGCGCCTCACGGGAGTCTAGAGCAGGAATATGGTTCAAAAATTTAATATAATTCACTTAACTCAAATGCACAAGATTGAAACTTTACAATTGATTGGATATGAAAAGTGAGTACACAAACGAAAGTGTAAGTAAAATAGAAAAGACATTAGAAGAAATAGGCATGTAATGAAACATGTACTTTTATTACACCGAAATAAGCAAATATTATTTTTGTTGGGTTATAACTAAAATTGACTATCGGTACGAGAATCAGAGATAGGATGGCCTTTTTATTGCTGGATATTCCCGAGCATGTTCAGACAAAGGACATTCTGTTTTATGGTACAGTTATTACATTTACATTTGCAGAAGTTTTAAAGCGAGATCCATTGAGTATTCAGAGTTTGTCAGTTTCATTCTAGTATTCCCATATCTTTATTAACTGAAAAAGTATATCGTATATCATAAACGAAAAAGTAAGTATCATTGGGCAAATAAAACAAAATATACCAGGTAGTCACATTTATACAAAAAAAAAATTCAACTTTTAATTCAAAAAATTGATATCATCACAACAGTACAATCGTCTGAAAATCATCATTAGTTTGTTTATAAAGGGTTGAAGAGAGGGTAATACTACATGATCTTTCTTAACATGTTGCGACACAATATTTTCGAATATATTAGTGGTCCCCTGCAATTACTTTTTTACATTTTCTTCAACCACTTTTTTGATTTTATTAGATTTTTGTAATCATCATTTTACGTTTGATCCTATTAAGCTAAGGTTAAATAGTGTGGATAATAGATAGTCTTTAAGGGTTTATCTGATTATTCACTCAGTGAGCAAATCCTTATCTATTGTGCAGTTTGCATTACCGGTTGTAGGAAGATGCATGTAGTTTACAATGCCATTTTTGAGCTTTTCCCTATTGTTGTTAAAATGCCGTAGAGTCAGAAAGAATCAGTCGTCCAGATAAATAATATTTTATTTGAAATAATTTGGGATTGTAGTAAATGTAAATTTCTAAAACTTTGTGCAAATTCATTTTTCTCATTCACCCATGTTAAAGTGAGTTTTTGGTTGCTTCCCCCCTGCCTTGAAAACAGCTTTGTATTTGTTACAAAAGATATAGGTCATTAGATTCTATCTGTCGTTCAACATTTTGAACATGACGAATCACAAATCTATCAAATGTGATTTCAAATATACGAATCATGAAGATAAAACTAATTATTTTTTTATTAACATTACCACTATCTAATATTTTTAATATCTTTCCCATTTTCCTTAATATTTGAATCAGGAAGAAGTATTTAGACGAATATTTATGAAGTATGGAAAGTTTGAAAAGTATTGATCGTATTATGCGAAAAGTATAATATAAAAATAAAATAAAATAAACTACAGCTAACAGTTCTAATACCCTTAACGTTGTAATACCATTAAGGCTAGATAAACCATATTCATTATGTCAGTCCTCGAAATGTTTCCAATGAAAATAAAATACCCACATCAAACTGAACACTTTCTAGAAACTTGACACTCAATCCTCTCAGCTATGCAAAAACGGTTTAAACAAAATAAAAAGGTCACCCTCATACGCTTTCTATAATAATTCAAGAGAATGTCAAAAAAAGAAGCTTCCCTATCGCAAGTGTTTCTTACGGTTTTTATTTCCACCCTCTACAACTTGGGTCCCCATCTTTAAGGCGTACACATGTTTTCACTGCGTGGGAACGAAAAACATGTGCAATGCTGTTTCAAAAAATATTTTCACTAGATATACATGGCAACCAGATGTTTTGATTGTTTTTGTATATAATGTAATCTAATATTGATAATAATGCCTTAACCCTAGATAATCACCTATGAAATACATTCTCGTTACGCAGTATTTTCATGAAAAGCATAGGTGTGCAAACGGTTCGCGAGAGAAAAAATTGATAAATCAATTGGAAATTAATTAGTTTTAGAATTAATTTTTACTCAACTATTTTGATGATCACTAATTTTCATTATACTATACTTTACTCCAGAAGAAATAATGGTTAAGAAGGGATACAAATGATCAGTAAATCAATGAGAGCAAAAATTGTGTTGAGAATTAAATATAAAATAACAATTAAGAGATTATGGATAAGTCAACACATAAGAAGGACAAACCAATAACAAACTGACACATACATATATACAGAAACAGATCCTTTAGTAAATATAAATATTTCAACCCGAAATTTCGAGATTAAGAAATGAAGAATTAAACTATAACACCATACATAATCCTTATTTTGATATTCATGATGAAGGTGATCTATAGATCAATAAATAAGCAAATTGTCAGTGTCAATATCCATATTATGATAAAGACTTAAAGAAAAGTCGACACGTCAAAATTTATCTTTCTTTTAAAAACTATCAAAAAAAACTAATTTTAAAACAGAAGAGACCTAAAATCAAGAGCGTTTAGATGCATTAATATATCAAAAGGTCTAAGAAATTGAAAACATATATATATATATATATATATATATATATATATATATATATATATATATATATATATATATATATATATACAGTGCTTTTCAGATAAAAGTATCCACCTTTAATAACTTTTGTAATACTGGTATTTAGAAAAAATCCAAAAACACGTCAATTTATGTTGGAAGGGGCAAGCATTATGGCTTATTTAAACTTACTGGAAAAGCCACCCCCTCACCCCTAGCAGCATCCCCTTTATTTTTTTAAATTACTTTTCATATTTGGATACTTTTCATATTTGGATACTAGTACTTAAGAACAAAGACCTGTTTGAGATTGTATCAGGCACGAAAGTCAGACCAGCAGGTGCTGCGTCAGATGCAACTGTTTCAGCTTGGACCAAGAAAGATGTCGAAGCTCAAACACTGATAGGTTTAAATGTAAACAGTAAGATAGCTAACAAAATTGCTAATTGTAAAACTTCCAAAGACATGATAGACAAATTAGTTAGTTTATATGGTACAAAGACTGATGTAACTTTAGAAACGTCCCGAATCAAATTCTTTACCTTTGAGTATGATGAGAGCAAGTCAGCAATAGAGAACTGTATGGAGAGGAATTGTCAACTGAAAATGATCCAATGAGAGAAAGTTGGGTCATGACGAGGATTTTGAGTGTCTTACCGCCAAAACTGGCACATTTCAGAACTGCGTGGAACAACGTGACGGGACACACTCATCAAACGTCTGAGACTTGAGGACGAGCAGCTTAGAGAACCGACGACAAACGCAGAGGGCAGTACCAGCAACGCTCTCATGGCAAAACGTGGAAAACAAGGGCAGTCGTCGAGCAAGCAGGACAAGTCACAGTTCACATGTTACAAATGTGGGAAGCCAGGTCACGTGATCAAGGAGTGCAGAGGAAAGGCATGTCAGAAGTACATTGAGTATTGCAAGAAGAAATACTCATGTAACAATTGTAAGCAGAAAGGCCACTTCGCAAAGGATTGTCCATCCCGAGAAGAAGGAAATAAGTCAGCAAATGGAAAACCCAAGAAGGCATTTTTGACCACAGCTCTCTCGACAGTGGACAACGACATCTCGCAGGACAGGGCAACTTCATGGTATCAAGACAGTGGAGCCAGTCAACACATGACGTCTCATCGAGAATGGTTTGTACAGCTTGTCGAGCTGGACGAGCCAATCCCAATTGTTATCGGAGATTCAACTAGGCTAGATGGCGTTGCAGTCGGGAACATTGAGATGGAGGCTTTTGATGGTCAAAAGTGGTATCCAGTGGTACTTGAAGATGTGATCTATGTACCAAATCTCAACTTTAATCTTTTCTCAGTCAGTCAGATGTTAGACAAGGGACATGTACAGAAGGCAGATGAAAACGAGTCGATATTCCATTGTAAGAAAAGCAACGAGGTTGTGGCAGTAGCAAGGCGCAAAGGAAATTTATACAAAATGATGCTCAGAAGAGAAGGACAGGAAGAAGAGGCAAGTTTGATGGTTCAGTCGATCAAAGTATGGCATGAAAGACTCGCCCATCAAAACGTGAAGTATGTGAGGGACATACTGAAAAGGAAAGGGATCAAGTATGTTGATGACTGGAATAATTATGTGTGCACAGGGTGCGCATATGGCAAGCAACATCGATCCGCACATCCGAACAATCCCAAGACAGCCCAGCAGCCGTTAGATCTTGTTCATGTCGACATTGGAGAGATGAACATCCCATCCCTGGGAGGAGCAAAGTATTGGCTCATGTTGAAGGACGACTTCACTCACTACCGAAGCTGTTATTTCATGAGGACGAAAAGTGAGGCCCCTGAGAAGATTGCCAGCTACCTGAGACTTGTAGAAAATCAACTAGGAAGGAGAGTGAAGAGCCTGAGATCGGACAACGGCACGGACCTGAAGAATGCAAAAACGAAAGAACTCATGGACAAGTTGGGAATCTTTCACACCTTTACGAATGTACACACGCCAGAGCAAAATGGAAGGGTTGAAAGAGAAATGAGAACTATTGTCGAAGCAGCCAGGGCAGCGATACATGAAGATGGATTGAACGAGAAACTATGGGCAGAGGCAATGAACCACGTGATCTTCACGATCAACCAGACAGGAACCAGCAACGTACCAGGAAAGAGTCCAGCAGAATTGTGGTTTGGAAGGAAAATGAAGATTGAGAAACTGCGACCTTTTGGCTGTGAATGTTATGTGCTGACCCAAGCACAAAAGAGAGGCAAAATAAATAGAAAATCAGAAAAGGGAATTCTGGTTGGCTATGACATTGATTCGCCCTGTTACAGGATTTACATGAAAGAGAAAAGAGAGGTCATTACTTCAGACAATGTAATCTTCGACGAGGAGAGGATACGACAGAGGCAAGGCACTGAAGTTGAGACATCGGCAACAGAGGGTACACTTGAGAAGAAAGAAGAAAGCAGCAGTGAGTCAGACGAAGAAGAAGACAACTGGACGACTGGAGAAAGTGCTGAAGAGGAAAGTGAGAACGAAAGTGGGACACAACCGCCAGAAGAAGAGCCAGGAAGGAGAAGTTTGCGAGATCGTCGAACTTTGCAACCACCACCGAGACTGAAAGACTATGTACTTAATAACAGACATGGAGGAATGAGCGCAAAAGTAGCCATGATTGGTGAAGCTGAAGACATTCCGGTGAGTCAGGCACTTAAAGATGAAAAGTGGAGAAAAGCAATGCAGGAGAAGTACGACTCGCTAATGGAAATGAAAACTTGGGAACTGGTGGACTGCCCTGAAGGAGTGAAACCTATCACATGTCGGTGGGTACTTCGAGAGAAAGCAGATGGAAGATACAAGGCCAGACTCGTAGCCAGAGGATTTGAACAGAAGGAAAGAGTGGACTACAAGGAAACATTCAGCCCAGTAGCCCGCCATGCATCGATTCGACTACTACTAAGTCACGCAGCGTCAAAGAAAATGAAGTTGGTATCGTTCGATGTGAAAACGGCATTCTTGTATGGAAATCTGGAACAAGTCATCTACATGAATCAGCCTGAAGGATTCGACGATGGATGAGGTAAAGTTTGCAGGTTGGATAAGAGTCTTTACGGACTCAAGCAAGCCCCAAATATGTGGAACGAGAGAGTCACTACACACTTTGTAAAGAAAGTTGGCCTGATCAACGCAGATGATGACCCGTGTATTTACTACACCAAGGACAAGAGCATTATGCTCTCACTCTTCGTGGATGATGGACTGATAATTGGGAAAGATGAAAAGAGAATATACAGACTTTTGAAGGAAATAAGCAAGGAGTTTCAGATCACTTACAGTGAGAAAGTTCAGGACAAGTTGACGTACTTGGGCATGGAAATCAAGGTCGACAAAGATGGAATCTTCGTGAATCAGCCTCGGTACACGGAGAAGATCTTGAGGAGGATGAAACTCGAACAGTGCAACCCAGCATCCACACCAATTGAGCAAGGAATGATCACCAAGAAAACAGATTTCAAGAACGACGAGGCACTACCGGCGAAGAACAACTATCGCGAGGCGATAGGGAGTTTGTTGTACCTCGCTACAATATCTCGACCAGACATCAGTTTCGCCGTGAACTACCTCAGTCGAATCTGCAACAATCCCATGAAAAGCCATCAGGCGATGGTGAAACGTGTATTCCAGTACTTGAGAGGGACAGCGACAGCAGGAATCTACTTCGGAGGAGGCAAAGAACTCGTAGCATACACCGATTCAGACTTCGGAGGAGACCCTGAGACAGGAAAGTTGACAAGTGGAGTATTGGTGATGGACCAGTAGTCTGGTACTCACAGAAGCAGCGTTTGGTAGCGACTTCAACCGCAGAAGCCGAGTACCGAGCCGCAGTGTCTGTGATTGGAGATGTGTGCTGGATCAAGAGACTCGCACTGGAACTTGGTATCCTGGCAAATGATCAGCCGATCACTCTGAAAATCGACAACATATCAGCGATTCACATGTTACAGAATGCACACGAAGGAAAGACAACCAGAGGCAAGAGACACATTGAGATACCACGAAAACACATTCAGCAACACGTCGGCAACACTGTGACACTGCAACACGTGCAGTAAACAGATTGCAGACATTTTCACAAAAGCACTCAACAGAAAAGTTTTTGAGACACTTCGCTGTAAATTGATCAAGGAGGAGTGTTGAGAATTGATCAATTGACAGCTGACCCGAACCCAACCCAACCTTGACCCTATCCAACTTCACACTATACTTTTGTTTTATATAGAGTCAAAGTTGGTAATTATGTATTCTAATGTATTCTGATTTTATTAAAAATTAGTAGGCGATAAGCACCTTTTGACAGTTTCATGTAATAGTGATACGAGCGAAAAGAAAGGCAAAAGAAAAACGTGCTCCGAAATTGTTATTCCGTTATTATTGTTATTTGAACGCACTTTTGAAATCCTGTTCAATAAATCGAACATTGATCAAGATTGGACTCAATTTATTTGCAACTACAAACCCGAAACCCACTGTAAATGAAACAACATATAATCTATTTTGAAATGCCTCTCTGACATTGCTTAATACGGCTGGATTTAATTGTCGACATTAATTTTCTATCCTCTCCCGTAAATCATCCAGATATTCTGGTTGGGTAGCATAAACTTTTGTTTTTAAATAGCCCCATAAAAAGAAGTCTAGGGGTGTTAAATCCGGTGACCTAGGTGGCCACTCCATCATCTGCCCCCTTCTACCTATCCAACGAGCGGAGAATGTTTCGTTTAAAAATTGTCGGACAGGCATAGCATAGTGTGGGGGAGCTCCGTCTTGTTGAAATACCAGTAAATCTTCGGAAAGGTTATCATCATTTTCTATTATTGTTGTAATACGTGGGTCAACCCCTTCCCTGAGTAACTCAAGATATGATTCACCATTTAAATTTCCGTTGATGAAGAAAGGTCCGACAATGTGGTCACCTAGGATACCACACCAAACGTTTAACTTTTGGGGATGTTGTGTATGGAATTCACGCATAATATGTGGATCACTTTCAGCCCAATATCTACAATTATGCCTACTTACTAAGCCATTTAATGAACATGAGCATTCATCAGAAAAGCAAATATTGTTTAACAATTGTGGGTTGTTATTGATAATTTGCGTCATTGATTCGCAAAACTCTGGACGACGATCAAAATCATCTTCATTCAACTCGTGCACCAACTTAACTTTGTATGAGTGGTACTTGAATTTATGTAGAACTCGGAAAACTGTAGAAGATGAAACACCGATTGCTCTACTTATTGTTGACAACGATTGGGGTTGTTGAGCCTCTAAGCTGACTTGCCCTAAAATTGCCACTTGGATTGCTTCGTTATTTACGAGTCCCTCTCGCTTATGCACTTTATTGCAAACAGACCCTGTTGTGGTAAATTTCTCCATCAGTTGAATTACATACTTATGAGTTGCATGTCTTCCGTCATGTAATTCGTTAAATATTCTAACAGCAGCTCTTGCACAATTATTATTTTGGTAGTATAAACCTACAATTTCAATTCTTTCTTGCAAAGAGTAAACCATTTCAGAGAAACAAAATAAATAATGTATCAAATTACACTATCAATAGTGACTACAAATTCTAGTTGACAATGTCAAACTTTAATAAAAAGTAGAGTTTTTTGTTGTTTGGATTTTTTAAGTAGAATAAATAGCACAGTTAAAAAGATTAAAGAGTTTGAACTGTTGTACAACCCATTTTAGTACAGGCAAATAAGGTGAAAGTAAATAATAAGTAAAATTTGTCCTCTTAAAAGAAAAATTGTTTATCTCATAAACTAACCACTTTAACCTACAAGTATTATACATTTTTGAAATCAGCTCAAAGAGGAGTATCCAAATTTTACATAATATGATAATATTTACATATGAAAAGTAGTTTATAAAAATAAAGGGGATGCTGCTAGGGGTGAGGGGGTGGCTTTTCCAGTAAGTTTAAATAAGCCATAATGCTTGCCCCTTCCAACATAAATTGACGTGTTTTTGGATTTTTTCTAAATACCAGTATTACAAAAGTTATTAAAGGTGGATACTTTTATCTGAAAAGCACTGTATATATATATATATATAATAAAATTGTATTAGAGACACTAAGAAATTATTCAATTTAATTCAAAAAGAAAAACTGACAAAACCGGTTTAAATTCCACCTATTTTTTTTCTCATAAAAGATATCCAACTACCTGCAGCTTATATTCCTAATACCAATATGAAAAGACACCCTCATGCATAAGGAAGATATTCGTAGTGAAGGTTAAATAACATTTAAAGGGCAGCTTTCTCAAAAGACCCTTGCTAGGTATAAAGCTATTGAAAGGGAACACCCTCGAAACACCTGCAACACAACCGAAAGGGGGAGTACCATAAAGAGGGTCGTTCACAAACCAGAGATTGTTAGAAGTCTTTTTTTTTCTTCCACCAGGACCGGAATCATGAGAAGTAGAAGAGAAAAATGATTAACATAAAATTACATTGTTTTTTTATTATATTCAACCAAAACTTAACTTTTGATTCTAAGAAAGTGTACGTTATGCAACTATTTATTGACATGCTAACAGAAATATCCCTTTCATCATAATAGTGATAATAGAAAAACATTGTAACTCGAATAATTAGATAAGAACAAAAAGAAAATACTCTAAAATCGTGCAAAAAAATGGCGTGGCTCTTATAATATATTTAATTGGTCATAAATAAATGTAGTATTTTTCAAAATGCGTAACAATTTTATATAGAATTTTCTCTCTTATCAAATCAACTCCTTTCCCGACCTTTTTTGAATAAAAAACTGTGCCAACATATAATCTACCTTTCTAAGATTCAATTTAAAATTATTAAAATTATTATACATAATTTTATATTCTTTTACTTCGATCAATTTTACTTCAACTGAAGGCAATTTCATTAATTCTTTCTCCGTAATACGCATTAGAATGATACGAGGAAATATTGATTTTGATATTAGCCTCAATCTTCTTCGGTCCTTCGCAACTTCGATCCTTCCTACCTCATCTAAATGCCACTTGACTTCTTGCAGCTATTTTTTTGAGGGCTCACCCTTCTTCTTCTCTGTTCTACCCCTAACTCCAACATTATACTCACATCTCTTTGCCGTGGCAAATTGGCAATGTGTCCTAACCATTTCCCTCTTTGTGCTCTAATTATATGTGTTATTTTCGCTTTTGGTTTATCATCATTAGTTCTCTCTTGGTATATATTCTTCAGATAACTTCTTCCAGTTTGACACCGCCACATGTTTTCTTGAGGATTTTTCTTCTATTTATAGCTCATTCTAATATTTTTTTACCTGGTCCATATTTCGGTAAATATCTTTATTGAATTACGAAATTCAGAAACTATGATCATGTTAACTCATTCGTTCTTGTAAAAAGGAAAAATTCTAAACATATAAACATGAAATATTTTTAAAAAATTAACAAAACTAAGATAATAAGAGCGGTTTTTGTAGGTAAAGTTTAAAATATGGAATTTCCGAGAACAGAATGCTATATTCGGGAATATTAAAGAAAACTTTTTTATCAGCTAGGATCCGCATTCGACTTATAGGTGATTTATTTGATGCAGGATCATATATTGCGAAAAGGACCATTAAATTAGAAAGTAAAGTAAAGTCCGCCCCTGTACATTTTGTATTAGTATTTGAAACTGGCTTAAATTTCTTAATAGCGAATGACATCATTTATTTTTTGTTGTTATTGTGGTGTTGTATTCAAAAGATTGGGTTGTTCATTGTTAGGTTTTAACAGGTGCGATCTATACGGAGAAATTGTGAAAAAAATTAGCTAATTAAATTAAAATTAGCTTTGCTTTCTACTTTATATATTTTATAATGCGTTAAAGTATATGAAAATATATTACAATTTGTTAATTCGCTCTCTACCAAACGAAAGAAGCAAGGTAAGGTTTTTTTCCTCCTACATTCTACGCCACAGGCAGAAAGTCATTTAAGTAGAAGCTGCTGATTCTCCAATACTTTTCAGGTATGTATAGTAGTATTCATACATAGTCATGAGATTGCATTTGATAATTTAATAAAATATCGTAGTTTTTACCAATAAATAGCTACTGGACGTAATTAGTTTTTTAATTTTCTAAAATATTACGGTATTTTTTAAAATATTATCTTCTGTATCCTGAAGAATATTAATTTCTTGAGAGTATGCAATATATATCATATAAATGAAATTAAAATCTGAAGGATTATTACACTCTGCACTTCGCCAACCAGGAAAATAATTTCTCAAAATACTATACCAACATGGCAGAATGGATTGCTGTTGGGAAAATAAGAATTTTCGCATATTGTTCTTCTTCCTTATAGGTTTTGATACACTTTACCACTACTGTCCAGAATATGTATGTTTGCTCCTTGAAGATGTAGAATCAGTGTATTCCATTTCATCACAAATAAAGCGTATCAAAACTTGAAAGCGGTGTTGTTACACTGTTGTTACACCATTAATAATATTTCTGCTATTATTCCAATTGCCTCATTAATAAAATAACAAAATATTAACCAAAGAAAAGTATTTGTTTTAGTGCCGATATGCTATAATGTAATCGAAAGAAGATCAAATCAGCGTTTTTATAACCATTTGTTACTGTTTTACGTCTTCGGATAAACCACTAATAGGAAGGAAACAGTATAATATGTGAGAAAAATAATCAAATAGAGTTCTTACACTTTCACTTTTCAACGCAGCTTACAGAATATGTTCTTCAACAATGGTTTGCACATCTGACTTGTTTATCTTCGTAAAGGGCAAGTCAAAGTCAAAGTCTTCCATTTTTATTAGTAGTGGTAATTCCAAAAAAATTTTCTTATTCTCTATTTTATCTTTGAAACCATCGTCAACTGTGAACCTTATAACGCTTCAATATTTTTAATACTTGCTTATGTTGAACTTAATTTCTATTAATATTTTTATTGCAACATCACGATTTTTCAAAATTGTTACATTTTGACAATGCTGATATTTTCGTCTAATGGCAACTCAATCAACAAATATTTGAAGAAGTAAACAACATCTACTCGTATACATTTAATACTCACTTATGTTGAATAATATTTCTGCCATAACATTTACGTAAATATTCTATACAAAATACGACAAAGTTATATTTTTCTACATTTAAGACTTTCATAATTTGGTACAGGACATACCAAAAAACATTAGCTACCGCTTTATGCACTTTGGATTGGTAACTCTTTATTATTATTTATTATATTATGATATTACTTTATGGCCGCTTGACATGATGCAATACAACGTGCACTGCAATGCAAGAGCAATATTTTTTGATCAATAGCTTGCGCAGCTGAAATTCAGCTCAAGGAAAAACTCGCACAACATTATCGATTTGGTGCCATTTTTATTTCGTATAATTTTATGTAGAAGTTTAGTTACTGGAATTTTTATTAGGGGCAGTCATTTTGCAATATTTATCTATGAAATATTTTGACTTTGGAAAAAATTACATGCTGTTTCTTGTATTTTGTCTTGTACCATGTCAAGCTGCCTTTATGAACCCCAGTGGACCCCGTGGGAGATAATTGGAATGAGCATTTTCTCAGACAAAACTGTAATCTCTTATACCATATGTGTTTTGGTACCTGTCTAGATAGATACATGGGTATTTCTTGACGTCTTCTTGGGGTAATAGATAGTTATATAATGCTCAAATTTTGTTCCACGGGCAAAGCATCCGCATCTAGCATCAAGCATCTAGCAGATCTTCCATAACATCCATCACCTTGCGAAGCAACTTTAGACAAGGTTACTAACTGGCTCCAATCATCTACTACAGTGTAAGTTGGAGGCTGTTTAACTTTTTCCAAACATTGTTTTGTAAAAATAAATGAATTTTATAAAACATGGGTGAATAAACCTCTACCTGTAAGAGATATTAATACATGGATAGTATCTTTATTTTATGATATTTATACAAATGATATAATATATATCTGTTAACTTATATGAATAAATATTTGGAAGACAATGAAATTTTTTATAATAACATATGAAAAAAAAAAAACAAAGAATGGACTCCGAAGTACAAGTCGTAGGTGAAGAAGTACATATAGGTCAAGAGGCAGTAGATGATGCAATTATACAACTAAACAATGGCGGAGCAGCGGAACCAGAGAGATAAACGCAGAACGACTTAAAAATGGAACTGTATTCTTCTCTGGCTCATCGTTTTACAAAATGCGCCAAAGGTGAAAATATACCAGAAGACTGGAAAATGGTCTTCATAACATCGCTACAAAGAAAAGCGATATATAAGACTAAAACTCATTCAGAATCTATATGAGATCTTGTGTAAAAATAGGTAATAAAATATAAGAGCCATTCAGAATTGACTAGAGTCTGCAACAAGGATGCTGCATTTCTCCAACACTTTTAAAGATATATGTGGCAGAAGCACTTCCTCAGAGAAAATGCAGATGAATGAGCAGATATATTGACGAAGATACATACTTTTACACTCTACAAATCGCCGATGATCAAGTGATATGTGCAAACGAGAAATAGGATCTTGAATGCATGGCGAGACAGAAGTATACTAAAAATTGTTTTTTCAAATCAATATTACAAAAACACAATATCTCTGCAAAGGTGAAGACACCACGAAACCACGAAGCTATTCGGGAATCATGAAAAAATAAGAAATGTGGTAGCTATAGATATTTAGGGGTAATTAAGAAGGGATGGATGACGCTGTGATAAAATCGAGAAAACTAAAAGGCGAAACAGATAATAAAAACACTTATTGCAATTCTATGGAGTACAGACATAGAATTCCAATTGCAATTGCAAAAACAAAGAAAAATGCGAGCGAGGACTAAGAAGAGAAGACTTTAACAATAGAAAACAATGGCAAATAGGCATCGGACAACTTTGCAGGGCGTATAATGCAAGGAATGAAAAGGGGGTTATTGTATAAAATACCTCACAAAAAGTTTATATAAATGTATGGAATGTTAAACACAGTTAAGTGGTGTACGTATTTCTAGATAAAGTCCATAAATGTGAGCTTATATAGATTTTTGCTTTTGGTTCTTTTTTGTAAACGTTGAGCTGAATTGTAATAAGTAATTACTCACAGTTTCTTTCTTTGACTCCTCTCGCCGTTGATTTTCCTAGCCAACCCATTTACTAAATTTTTCACCAGCAAAACTGACATTTCTTCTTAAACATGATTTTATGATTAGAATTGTTCCTTTATATTTTTTATTCTCTAAAACGAGAAACTGTATAAAATTCCCTACACACCGAAGTTTTTTTATACCTTTTTTCACTGATATTCCAAGGTTTGTGACACTCACGCTATTGAAAACTTTCACTTCACTGATTTTTCTTAAACTATTTTTTTTACAAACCTTTATTTACATTTTTCAATATGATGATATGAAAATTTTCATTGTATATACCTTTATATTAACTACCAAAAGTAACATTCCATGTTTAGTAAGTTTACCTTTATTTTTTTGAACTGGATATTCATCATCTTTAAAATAACAATTTTATATCTCCCTATCTAGCAATTGTTATGTTTAATAATTTTAATAACAAAATTGGATGGTACTGAAAAATTATATGACAAGAAATATTCGAGTATTCTATATTATCTACTAATTTCAATCACACTGTGTATCTTGTATTAATATGACAAAGCCATCTCCATAGGTGTATCATATTTCCAACAGGTAGGTTATATGTCCACTTGAAAATAAACTATTTAGTCTTTTATGAGTTGAAAGAGTATATGAGGTACCTACTATCGTTTAACTCTGATTATTTATACTAAGGTCTGGTAAGATTTTCTCTACAATTATTCATTTCAGTATATTCTTTCACGCAGTTTTTTGTCACTTGAGGTACTCTATTATTTATTAATCAAAAAGATGTTATACTATCAATGTTATGGGTATACTTTGTAAGAGAAAATATTTAGGATAGAAAACAGTGAAATAAAAAACTGGATAATATGAGCAGCTTTATCTTAGCTAGTTGCATGTAACTAAGTAAATCCACGAATATTGTTGTATTAATTTCACCCTGGAATTGATAACAGAAAAATTTCACACCAACAATACTCTACTATTATCTGATGGCATCCAGTTATCGATTATCATATTCTCCAACGTTGTAATCTCATTTGGGAAATATGATAAATGATATTAGCTTTATTCACGGGTCAATTCTTACAATGCAATAAATCGAATCGATCCGATGTATTCAAATGCTTCCAATATACTCAATGCATTGAGGTTTTTTCAGTTTTTCTAGGAAAACATCGAATCGATTATAAACAATTATTTTCATAAAACCTCAAGTTTGACCACTTAAATTTGGTAGTTTCAACCGTTGTCACAGATAAGACAGCTAATATGGTAAAAGCTGTCGATTTAGCATTTGGAAAAAAGCATATACCATGTTTCGCACATATTTTGAATTGGGAATCTGGAAATTTGATAACTAAACTAAGAGACAGTAAGTTGGTTACGTAAAGTAGCCCTGAAAGAAACTAAATTGAAACAAGAGGTCCCAAAGATGTGATCAAGCGATTTCTGGAGCTTTGCAGCGTCGTCAACAATATAGTTATGGGCGCTGGTCTTAGTGTCGAGGGTAGTGGAAAGGTTCGATTTCATAACCTACAATACATCATCAAAATATATATACACAAAAATGTATATAACAGAAGATTAAGCTACGTTATTCGAGCTAAGTCTCTGGAAACGGCGCAGCTACGCTGAGCTCTCAGCGTTGTTCGAAATCTGATCGCCTCTCTGTCTCGAGATTGACGCCTTGCTTGGGTTCGTTTAAGTAGTAAGGAGCAATGAGCAGGTAGAAGGTATTGGTTTTTCCCAAAAAATATAACAGGTATAGCGGAAAGGATTAGTTCAATTGTATGTGATTAGGATATTAAGAAGGTTACTTGGAATTTCCTGTTTCAGATATCGGTCAGTCAAGAGGTAGACGAAGAAGTGTGTACCAGTTTTGAGTATTTTTAAATGATAGAGCACATGGCGTGGTCGCTATATAATCATTCGTCATAACAATACACCACCGATGCTAACTGCGTCAGTCCTATCTATTCTTCCTTCGGTTTCACAAATTCTGCAATTGATTGAGGTTGCAACTAAGGAAGTGGCAGTAAAATTATATCACTTTTCCATTGTCTTCTTCCAAAAGTTAAACCTCTTACAGTTGAAGAGTCTCTTGACCTAGAATTGCAGTCAATGATCCTGAACGAGATTGACAAGAGCATGGGTGTTATAAAGAAACTGCTCTCGCTGCGCAATATAATTTGTCAAAACTGTGTGACAAAGCAGAAGAAAAATTTCCTCTGCAGGAAGATCACCAGAAATTATGATAAAAATGATAAAATCTGACGATTCTATTTCCGATGAACTATTTATTTATTTCCGTAGCCCTGTCGGCAAATTAAATGAGAACTCATTCTACAATTTTGAAAATGCGTAAGCGACCAGACCCTAAACTGATTCCGAATTTGATCCGCCAACCAACCTTATATGTTATGATATAATCGGTGCAAGAAAATATATTACCAATGGAAATATGACTTGAGTTAGCTAGACCTATGGTATTTATAGTATATAAGAGTGTATGTACAGACGATGTTTGGAAAATTATGGATTAAAATCTTTTAGATTTGTACTATACAATTTCATATTTTCCAGAATAAGTACTAAAAATATGAGCTAGATGCGATGTATAACAAGTTAATATTTCGATTATTTCGTAATGTAGCCAATTTAATAATAATCATTTCTTACCTATATAACGATAATAATGGTACTTTTTTATCACACTTTTTTTTAAACCATGAACATACCGCACCATTGTATACAAATTTAACAAGTTGAAAATGAATTCTACTTAAATTAATAATCACAAAAATAAACACACGCTATAATAAAAATTCTGGCCCCTAAAAAATGGCGTCCGTTTACATTTGGTATCAAATACTTAGCAAGTAGATCAAATATTACGTGTTCATTAATCTTTTTTGGTAGAAACATTGTCATGTTTCATAAATTCATTTATCTTGAACGCTGACCTAAGGAAATAGATTCAAGAAATTTCAATCGATAAAATTAAATTTTTATACTATACTAATGGATAATTAAAGAAATCGATTCATACTTGAGAATGAAACAGCACAAAAAGCAGTTTATGAATATAAAGTGAGTATCAAAATAATTTAATGAACTTTATTTTTTTTTTCGCATTTTTTTAAAGTATTAAATTACCATATCAACGCATGTTCATCGATAAAATCGAAGTGTAAAAATGAAATGAAACTCGTTTGTTGACCAGGTGTAATGGAATATTCTAGTACAGATATTCGTTTCAGAAATTCAATGCTGGGCAGTAATTGATAATATGAGGTTTCGTTGCGAAAACATAAAAACTTCGAAAAATAATAATGATGTCAAAATTCAATTGATGATTGATAAATACACTTCAGTCACGTCATTTTTTGAGTTAAATTGATGCTTCCTTCGACAAAAAGTACTTTAAAATGTCAATATTGGCTAGTATAAGGACTGCTTGCACCGCAACTCACTACAGATCAGAGAGACGCAGATTAAGATTCCCTAGAGATACTGCACTGTAGACTAAATCTCCAAATGGTTTTCTTCGAGTATGACACAGACACAGTAGCGCTTGCAAAGCAACCCACACATTTATATATACGTCTGTATATATGTTCCAGTTCCCAAAATAAATTTTCAAATTTCAACTCATTCATCGGCGTTTTTCAGCATAAAACAAAGAAAAGAGACTAATTGACTGATTTTTCAAAACAAAATTTGAAGAATCTTTATTCATCTTGAAACTAGTACACATAATTTCGCTCCTTTGATGTAATTGCCATTCTCATCTCATATCGTCTTCTAGTTCTTTGGATTTAATAAATACACTTTCGTGGGCAACTTATTAAATAAAAAAACACGACATTCGATGTTTTGCTTTTAAGCTGTTGGAACCTCTTCTGCAGTATCAACAACTGGATTAGAAAATTTAACTCTCTTAGAGGTCAATTATTGTTTCATCATTGGCTTCGTGATTAAATGCGTTTTCTTCCTTCTAACATAAAATAATTTAGAGATTGATGCTATTTTTAGCTTTTCAGTCAGCTCGTTAGTATTCACTAAACAACATAAAAATCCGTTTCACAGAGGTCTGTCCAAAAACCCTCAAACGACTTCAAAATAAACACAGCTTGAGGGAAGTTGACAGTATTAATTTATTATATTTTACTAACAATGTTTAATTGAAATAAGATATCATACCACGCAGCCAACGACACAAAGAAACGAAAATCTTCCATTGCTTCGGACAAGGAAATTTGTTCTAACCTCGTCATCAAACCATTTATCTTCGTGAAAGTCGCAAAGTGCTTGGTGAAAACGCACAATCTGGAACTTGTTGCATTCAGTGATTCAATTCATGCTCCTTAGTTAGTCATACAAAGCTCTTTTAATGTGAAGAGAAAGCCCAAGTGCTGAAAATATTTCGAATGATTGTGATAAGCTTTCCAATAATTCACTCCAACTTTTTGTTGATGAGTTAAAAAACACAAACAACCCCGTTGAATTGTCACTGTTAACATTGATATTTTTGTTTTGTCTTGTCTTTTTCTAAGACCAAACAAAGTGTTTTTTTTTAATATTTGCCCATTATCATATTCCTGACCCCCGTATTTTAGTATTTTAAAGACAGTGCCAAAGCACACGTCACAAGGACTAGATTGTGGTTTTTTCTCCAACAGAGCAAAATTAAGGAAATTGTCAGGTTTCGGTATGATTTTCTGAAATTGTTCCATTTTGACAACACTAATATCCTCGATAAATGGCATATTCATCAACAAATATTACTATTAAATAAACAACTTTCTCTTTTCATTCTAGTACAAATTTATGCATTAAGGAAATTGCTATGATATATTTAACTCCGATAAAGCTCCTCTGTTTTGGTCCCTGGTAAGTCCGAAAATATGAATTTGACAGGAACCCTAGATCAAGAGTGGTTTAAAATTCGACACCATTTGGTTAAAGTCTATGCAAATTTTTATAGCTTCACTATTATTCTTAGGAGTTATTTGACTGGACTATATGATAGAATCACTTGTTTCCTAATAATTTAATGTTTGGTTTATATTTAGAATGGGAATTATAAGTTTCTTCTTATATCTGCACCTAAGGGTTAGAAATGAAATTGTCTGTCATTCAACATCAACGTTAAATAAAATTAAAACAATGGCAACGTTAATACCGGTATCAGAGTATGTTACCGATAACCCTCAATACATAAAAGGCGATAAGATAGAAGAGTCATAAGAATTTTTTCAAAAACAATCCAATTAAAACGTTCGTTGATAAAAGGAAGTCAACGCACTATGCATATAGGAGGAACTCGTCTAGGTTTCTAATCACATACATGATTATGTGATAGGTATATACATGTTGACTGTTGCTACACAGAACCGGTAAAATGATATTTTAAGCCCGATGTGGGAATGCTAGAGAATAACTGCAATAGATTCAAAATGGTAAGATATAACTACTTTTTGAGTTAATGACATCCTATTATGTATGTGGTATAGAAAATAATTTGTAAGGAGGTGAAAACTGAAGGGGAAGCATTGTAGTCGTGTCTTTCTTGGGTGTACTACTAAAAGAACAAGCTACGCATTCATAGGGCACTGCCACAAGAGGAAGCAGATGAAAATAGTTCTAGCAGAAATTGCGAATTGGGGAAGGGGATAAAATCCATGTTCACCTAATTCTGAATTGCAAGCGTTCGCGAAAATTATCTGGTTGAGTAGCTCGGTCTAAAAGTGAGAACCTTACCTTTTTTTGACCAGATACTTGAACTCTGAAATTAGAATGCGAATGTTTATGACTAAAGCACTTCTGAACTATAGTTTTTCTGGCAAAATAGAAATGAATTATAGTAATATTAGAAGACAATTTTTGACACTGACTTTACAGGAACAATAAGTAGCTTTTTATGATTAACATACAAATAATAACTACAGATGTCAATGAAAAGAATTAAGCTCCTACCATGAAAATAACTGTGACAAAAATGGAAAAAGTATTTGTTATAAATGTGAACAAGCGATAGAAGTAGAACTAATACTCGTTAAATGTGTTTAAAGCGTGACTCCGAATGTAGATTCCTAATGAAAACACCAACCACGCTATCAAACCTTCTTGTAAATTAATCAAAAATATCAAGCATATGTCGAAATGAAGTATGATCACAGCAGTATTTAAAAACAAAAGATTTGACATTCCAGTTATTATTAGTGAGTTATACTTAGAACACATATCTGCTAGATACTAGATACGTCATACATTCAGAATGAATGGAGTGATAAGTTTTGCAAAAAATTGTGCTCGACAGAATAATATTAATGTGTTAGACGACTCCAAGGCTAAAATACACTTCTGTACAACTACGCATTGACAAAATTAGATAGTCAACATCTGCTTGTGGTATATCGTTCCCAGCAACTTCAGGCTACAGACCATCCTATCCCACACATCTGCTATTGTTCTTTGCAACACCTTAAAAGTTGATAACAATGGTACATCCTAAAAGGAAAACTAATTATTAACAATATGAAAAAAGACGAAAGGCTCGAGTGTATTGTTATATTGTACGCTTAGTAATGGGTCTACGTTTTTCTCCAAACCATTGGTTAGAAAAATTTGACGCAAACGAAGATGGCTACCTAAGTTTTATGATATGGAAGCACTGATTTGAGTATGTCAAATCTGACATACTCAAATATATATCGTATACTTGCTGTATACGATATGTTTGCAATGACGAATAATTTAAAAATTTTGTGATATTTTAAAGTGTATAATTCTTCACCTATTTCATGTTAAATCATTATTTTCAAGTTATTGTACTTTTGAAAGAGGTATTAACAAATTAGCTTTTATGGGAGAGTGAATTACTAGGTTTTTAATATTAGGAAATCTCGAATTGTACAAAAGCCATTTCTCCTTGAAATCGTCTGAAACCACGTACACGTGTTAAATATGAAGGCATATAGCTAATGTGTAACAGAATTCTTTCTTTTATTGCTAAATATTCTACGAATATCGATAGATAATTGATAAATTTAATATTAATGATGGCAAATTAATAATTTAGTGCACACTTTGCTTCATCGGTAATATGATGTATTTAGTACTGTTTCGTACCACATTTCAATTCGATTCTAATTATGGTCTATGACCAAAGTTATTATCAAAAAACATTCGAGTCACAAGTTTATTTAAACAATGTAGTTTTGATGTTACGTTACTCATTTAAACTATATTTTCTTTAAGATATTCACTATCAAAATATTAATTATGAAATAAATGCAGCAACTTTTATCTGTGATTAAAAGACTCCAATCATTCCATTTTGCAACAGTAGTTTTTGTTAATAATATTTTTCAATTACTGGGTTATGATAAATCTGACTTGAATATATAGACCAAGAACCAGTGACGGATTTTCAGTTGTTAGTCATGAAAAGGTATACAATATGAGGGTATCATATAGAGTATTTTAAACATATACAAGTAATTGCAGCTACACAATTTAATTCATCAGACCTTGTACATGATAAAAATAATATTGAGTATGGTGATAATACAGATAATGAAAGATCCGAGTTTTTTATTGGAAACACAGCTTTAAGTAAAAATTTTTTTGAAAGGCTGAACTTTAATAAACGTTCTAAAAATAAATACATTGCTAGTATATATATATATATATATATATATATATATATATATATATATATATATATATATATATATATATATATACGGCTAGATCAAATCATAAAACCCCTGATCACATAAGCATCGCTTTTTTTGTGGAGGTTTATCTGTTTGTGTATCACGGGGGCCAAATTAACATGCTCTACAGCATTAGAGGCAATTTTAAATCTGCCTCCTAAAGTATCCTGTCAGGGTATGTGATTGTAAAATTGATCAAGCTAGAAAGCACTGACACGCCGATGAACCACGTGCATAGCACGATAGAGTGCAGAGCGACTGAAAACCAAAACGACTCCTCAAACAATATTATCTACTCTACTTCCACTGTTTAGTAGATGCTAGATGAAAATATTAACTTTTTAAAATGCAACGTACAAACCGTGTCTAGTCCTTTCATTAATAGAGCCATTATATTGTGTGTATTATTGTCATTAAAAAAATTAGTCTCATTTGTATTTCTGTCTATCCGATTTTCAATATAATCTGTATCTAAGTTATATCGTCAGAATTTCAATTTTGTTCTCTATACTACTCATGTCCCAAATTCCATGAAAATTTGCATTGACGACTCAGTAACCAACTCCCTCATAGTTTTGCTTTCGTGGCAGATATTTTCTTTCAAATACGTCAGAGATTGTTACAAGCGTAATTTTAGATTTATATATAAATGTGGTGTAACGATGATTCATGCTCATTTATAGCGTTTTCCAATTGAAAGATTCGGATTCTCACGTCCTTTCCGTGCTTAAAGAAATGATTTCAGTTTTGCTGTATCACTGCATCACCGTCTATGAGACGTTTGTAGTGACTACATTCCAAACCTGAGTTACCAGGATATAACGAAAGATGTATGTACAGTCAACTGGAGTGCAACAATTCTGTTATATTCAAATTTCTGCATGAATATATTCGTACTCACCTTTTGATTGGGCGATTTAAGTTTTTTTTTGCGAAAGACAGTCTAAATGAATTTATTATTGATGATGTTAAATAGTAATTATTATAATTATTTATTGAATGAAAGCAATAAATATTACTGTGAAAGAATCTGTTGCAAATTTTAGGAGAAAGGGAGACAATGATATTTATAATTTGTAAATTGATATGAAATACTTGATTTCTCAAGATTTTAGTTAGTGACCATGGGTTAATCAAATGTTTTTTTCGTAGAGTTCTGTGTGTTTTGTAAACTTATTTGCTCAATTTTAGATCTTATTATATCCAGTTTTATTGCGAAATCGCTTTTTAAAGTGTTGCTACTAAAAGAAGTACGAGATTTCGTCCCGGAAAGTAGTTTTGTCGTCTTTTTTCTACTATGCAGAATTTTGCTTAATGTAGGGAAGCTGTAAACATAGTCTGAAACGCAAGTGTATCGGAAACTAACGGAAAATGGGCAAAGTTCTTTTCATTAAATGAAAATGAGTAAGCTCCACCTAAAGCTTCAAGTTTGTTAGCTGCCACTTTACTCACGTTCGATGAACTTCATGAAGCTGAACGTAACAATGCTAATCAATGTCTAATAAAGTTCTTCAATTAAGTCATAAAATAAATAGAAGTGACCTAAATTTTGTAAATTACTTGAAAGCTTATTTTCTAAAAAAACTGCAAAACACTCAATTCCAGCTTTACTGATTTCATTGAAACATATCTTAAAAGGATCTATTGAGTCTTCTCAACACCATCAAACATAGAAACAATATAAAACAACTGTCACTACAAGAAAAATAAAGAAAAGGGGCATACGAGAAAATCAATTATTTACCCCTCACCCGCCAGTTTGACGTAGATTAACTGATTTCTTAGATTGCCTAATTGAATTCAGCTTTCGAAAACGAGCGCAAGGTTTTCCTGGCAAAATCAACAAGTCGAAGTCTATTCTAAATGTCGTAGATCTGTGAAAAGTAGGCACCGTAAATTAATAACAAATGCTTCAAAAACTTTATATACATAGTTGACAACTTTAATTTCATAAAATTATCAACAAATTCTTTAAACTGTCCTTCAGTCAATAACTTGCTTATCCATACACATGCCAGACAGTGCACAGTGAGTGTTGTGTTGTGGTAGGCAAAACAGTGTGTTTATTATGAATATTAAGATCGGTTTCAGGAATTCCATATATATATATATATATATATATATATATATATATATATATATTTTTATATATATATATATATATATATATATATATATATATAATTTTCTTATTTCTTAAAACAGAAGAGAAAGAGAAAATTGGTTTTCTGTTCCCTTCAAGTGTTTACCAGCGCTTCAAACTCTTCTTTTTCAATGTATATAATTCCGTTGACTTTTTGGTGGCGTTAGTTTCTTATCCTCTTTGGATATTCACTATATTCCATATGCTGAGTTTTTACAGGTGTAGTTCATTAATACAAGAGCTTCAGAGCTTTTAATGTATACTGATACTACCTACTGACCATATACCCTCTGCGTTGATACATTTCGCTAAATAAACGTGAACTTTCTATTCAAACACCTTGTAAAAAATATGACTTGGCTTTGGATATTTCAATTGTATTAACAATTACGTAGAAACTGATTTCACCCGTTTCTATAGAACATCACTGTATATTGTATATACCTATCGCCGGTCCTGGCTGTAACGATAAATGATAAAGTAAATATTTCTTTACTCCTCATAAGAATAAGCAAGTGAGTTGAACGACGTGTGGCTTGTTAAATATACCATCCTGTTTGATTAACTATGTTTTATCGTCAACCGTTCTGAGTTTCTACGTAATTTTGAAATAATCATTTTATTAATTCGTGATAATTCCAATATCAACAATAAACCAATTAAAAATAGCTTAAAAAACTAGTTGAATCCAATAATGTTAATAGTTTTTATTATGTTTCAAGCTAATTGTTATGATTGGATTGAAAATATACCTGTGTGAATATCCGGAATAAAATTATTACTGTTCAACTAGTTACTTCAAAAAACGCTGAAGCAAGTAAATTAATTTGTCGTATTCGTACTTGTTGCCAATTTTTTTAACACCTAACGTGGCTTTTTCTCATTTGTATGAATGGTTTTTTGGTTGTAATCCTATTAAAGTCGTTGTCACGCCGTTCCTCGGCAGGGGATCAGCTTGTTAGTGCCATACACTAATTTGCCGGGAACAACCCCTTTCAATGTACTTGAACCTTTTATAGGTTTCCCAAAAAGCCACCACCCAATTTTATAAGAGTCAACTGCTTGATGGGTTGTTACTACCGTTGGGTTGTGTGCAATGGGCTACACATGCACAAATAGCATATATTTTCGTCTGGAAAATAGAAGATGTTGAGACCACTGCAATAGCGAGCTTAGGTCTCGGGCCACATATTCCAATACTTGTTCATTTTGAGCGCGAATACCCATTCTTGGGGCTCTCCTATTTGTATTTGAATAAAACTCTGATTTTAACATGAAATTAGTGTAGTTTCAACATTTGTGATGACTTTTTCTAAATCTCTGATAAGGACAATAAGTTGGCTCCTGTAAATCTTCTGCTCCTCACGCTCTGTGACAGGCGAGATCAACACGTTCAAATGAATAGCAATCATGTAAGCATAGCTGTCGCTATTGATTGACCGGCAAGTGTGTATTGCGAGCTGTTATTCGTTTCTTATAGGCAGAAGGAAACAATATAGGAAAAATCCATTGAAGATAAAGACGCAAGTTTAAAGATGGCCATACTAATGTGTATGATAAAGATCGTCAAGGACAAAAGTTTATCTCTACAGTTGCTGTTGTTTTTTGAATTGTCTAACTTTCTTCAACAATATTGATGGAGCAAGTGATGAGACTTGAGTTCAATTTGAGACTCCTAAAAAATCCACCATATTGTGTACCTATGTATGGAGCAATTGATAAGAAAATGTCCATTCATTTTATTTGCGGAAAAGATATCTACTTCAAAAAAACCGTTCAGTGCACAAAAATGTATAAAAACTCTGACAACCATTGAGATAAATTATGGGAAACTTGGCAAAATAAACTAGTCACAAATTTTCATCAGTCATGTATAAAAGGTATTGGCATAAAATTTTAAATTGTAAAGGTCGGTATTAAACATCATTCATATACGATGATATAAAAGATTTGTTGTTAGAGGCTTATTAGAATTTGTTTCAAATTCTACAGAAGACTCCCATGAAGGAAATACTGATGATGTCAATAAAGAATATTTCAGTAAATGATAAATTTACTAGCGATCATTTTTGTATTAGTTATGTATTAGTACCAATTAGTATTACAGAAGAAAAGAGTAGGAAGTATCGAATTGGCCAATGAGCAAAGAAATAGTGGCAGATTACTTAAAAAGGAGTTTTTGCAGTTATGTAACTAACATTTACCAAAATTTAAAAAGATTAGATGTAATAGCAAAATAACAAGTTAAAGTGTTCAGGTTATCACATTATTACCATGTGCACTGGTCTGGGAAATGAAGAACTATGTTGCTAGACCATAGAATATTTAAAATTCAAATTCGTGATTTATTACGTGACTGTATACCAAAAATGTCACTGGATAATTAAAAAAAGGTATGATACATGCCATAGCAGTATTTGTGTATTTTTATTTTTCCAAACTAACGAAATATACTGATCTAATATACTATTTTTATAAAAATAAATGTATTTTACTCGTCACTGAGGCATAGAATTATTGGTTAATATTTGCTCATTTTCATTTTATTTTATTGTATTCTAGATTGTTCGAGATTGTCATACTAGAGATCTAGTGAAAATTCACATAAGAAGATAACAATATTCATTTTTTTTCTGTTTCAATATCCTGTATTGACCTTTGCCATAAAAACTATTCTATAATGCATTTATGAGAGAACTACACCTCATTAGAGGCAAGTAGATCATAAGCACTCTTATGAAAATTCAATTCATAAATCGGTTCGTACTGTAATACTCGTTAAATGTAATATTCATATGATTATAAATTTTGTCATATCGACAAGAGGATAATTCCATAGGTTTCAAACGTACATACTCCATACATTTTATCTCACCTCGTATGGAACTCGAGCAATATAAATGGTAGAAGGCAGTTTAGAGCTTAACAATATTTTTTTAGCAATCAACACACTTCTGTGAGGAGAATTTGCACTGGTGAAGTAAGTAAATAATCTTTTAGTCATCAAACTTTATAGAATTTAAGCGTCTATAAAGTGAAAGGAAAGGGAAAAATCGGAGAGATGGTAAAGAAACTACTACATGTACATGTTATTATCGACAAAATTGACAAAAAATATAGTTGGAAACTCAAATAAAAGGAGAGATCCAGAAGAAAATGACTATAGACCTAAAAAAGAAAAAAAAGGAATGAGAAAATAGTGTGTACTGAAAATAATGAATCAGAATCCTAATATAATATCTAAAAAGACAGAAGGAAACACAAAAATAACACTATTTCTATGGAAATGGAAATACCAATCTTAATACTGAACACTCACAATTTCACTGTCTGATGCTCAGATACCGTAGGTAACTAAAGCTGAAATTCGTTTCAGAAATTACAGCTTCCCCCTTTCTGATGATGAATAATTTTTTTCTTAATAAATTTCAAAGATATTTAGTGTATACGTATCATAATATTTTTATAAATTTCAATTTTAACTATACTAAGGTTGACGTCGGGTACTTTTCAAGCAACCCTTGTAGCTCAAGAATTACCTTACTCAGAAAACACAGAAAACAAAATAGTCTAAATAAATAAAAGTTAGTAAAAATATCTATAATCTATAATTCAATGTAACTGATATACGGTTACAAGGAAGAAGAAAGTTATACTACTATCTAGCCTACAAAAAAGAGTAAAGGATAGGTGGGTCAGTGATTTAATCAGTTATGTGCATTCGGTTAAGGAGTATTTTTCTTTGGGCATCTAAAATTCAAGCACCAACGGAGCTTTCTTACGGTATGATAACGAGAAGTACACCAATCAAGTGGTTCGTATTAATATGTTGGAATTATGTCCCTTGTAAATGATATGTTGACATAAGATTGACGAATCTGAGAATAAACATGGGACAGACGTATGTCTGTTACCATTAGAGCGAATAGCATTTCTTCTGGCAAATTATAAATATATAAGTAATATCACACTTTTCAAATAATTCAAAGAATTGAGATTAGAAATTAGGGAATCAACGTAGTGCAGTTGTCTGTCACCAAAACATATGTGCATGCGTCCTATACCCCATACAGAGTTCGACCTCGATAAGCGACAGGCCAACGACCATTATTTTCAATGTTATGTAGACAAAACAAAAAATGGACTTAGTTTCATTTAAGTATAAGGAAGTATATGTCAAAAGTAGGAAGACTTCAACTTTGGCCTCTAAATAATCGTTTCTAGTTATGTTCAATGGATTTGGAGACATTTGAGCGTTTAGTTCCTGGTTAGTCTTTGCACCCATAATCGGTTTCTTGCTCTTTTGTGTAGGAAGACACGCGAGGTGATTTATTGATAAGTAGTTATTCGCTATTTCACTGTAAGAACGCTCAACTAAATAATTTATGAATATTGATTATACGGAATACAATATACAATTCATGTTTGAAGAATGGAAATTTTAATTTAATACCTTTTAAATATTCAAGTATGGATATATGGTAGAGGTAGTAAGTACCTGGTGTTTCAATATAATTCGATGTCCTAATTTATTTTTGAGATGTAAAACATATTTTAAGCAAAAATTGTACAAAATAAACTGTTTCAAACTGATTTTACAAAACGAATTATTTTTAAAAATACTTTCTTTCAAGTGAAATATTGATATTTCCATATTTTTGTTAGTGGTCAATTGTCGAGGGGTAAGTAGACTGTGATAAGTCAATGAACGGTAATAATGCTATTATTACCTATTACTATTATCTATAATTTTCTTTATTTAGTTAAATTTATGTTTTTTATTTTCAGTTTTTACAAATTGTAACAATTTTTTGACAATAAAGCATTTCTCTCTCTCTCTCTAAACATACGCGTGACATTCATTAAATTTATTTATCTTAAATGCATTATAAAAAAATCTCACTTTATCTGAAGAGCAATAAAAATAAGGCTGCTGCTCCAGATTGTCCATCTCAAAGTGAAAATATATTTTCAACTGTTTGAGACTCTCTGTGAAATATTGTGGATATGACTTATGCAACTCCTTGTTCAATTGGCTCCAGTAAATATATTTCAATTTTGTGAACTACTCTCAAATACCCTCTAATGCTCTGGACTGTTCTTAAAATTCATTCTGGGCGGAACATCTAGCACTTATAACATCAAAAACACATACTTCGGGTAAAAATGGAACTCTTCCTTACGGATGGAAGGATTATCACCCTTGGATTATACTATGACTAATTATTGCACAAGTTTTTGAGATTGAAACTAAAAAATGTAACCCATTATAATGAAATATTTTCAAAGAAGAAAATTTGCGAGGATCAAAACAAATGATAATTATCGCAGTAATGCGATATATTTTTTCTTTTTGCTGATTATCCTTCCCCACTTTCTTACACATCTGAATCTTCTTTCTTCAATAACATTGATCATTTACGACCCTTCTCTACATTAGTTATTCATAGTAGTTCGATTCAAATAAATTTTTCAAAATAATTTTAATACCAATTATTGTATGTATTGAATCAAATAAGTACATTTGAACAAGTAGAACATGATTGAACAGACGTACGTAAGACTTAGACAAGTCTTACCTAATCGCTTAAATAATATTCTCGAATTACATCAATAAACGCTTTTCTTCGTTGATTAAACATAATTAAAATTCATCGTGAGTCGTTAACATTTCGCAGTACAGTTGAAACTAAATATTATATAATGGCGATAATGTAATGATTTCCACCAACAAATCCAAACATTATTGTCAATCGAGAAGAAAGTTGTCATATACAATAATTATCACTTTCTCAATACATTTGTAATATTTTGAGATAAAGATGATGTAAATAATTCACAACGTAAAAATGTTTTTGGAAATAAATTTTATTATTGTTATATGACAGGAAACACTGTATTTACGTGTTTGGGAAGTAAAGAGAAGCATCACTAATTTCAACATTTTTTTAAGAAAAGCAAACATTCATCGAAAACGTAATGCGATGGGGTATTTGTCAGAGGTATAAAATAAATTTATATAAATTTTTATTCATCGCTCAATGTCTCAAAAATTCCTAAAACTAACCTTATTTTCTTGTTTTTTGTTAAACACATAATAATTTATTAAAAGAAATTGGTTAAATTAAATTTTGTCATGTGATCAGAAATAAACAGTGCACTAGTCAGTTACGAATGACGTCACTATATAGTGAACAACTGATGTGGTCCGATTAACTTTAATTAACTTTGTTGTGGCTATCTTTGCACAAGTAATCCTATTTTCTTGTGGTTCACATGAATTTATACCTGAATTAACTTACGTTATTTGTATTTTTATTTTCAATTGAAAATTGTCACAATGAAAAGTGGATAGTTCCAACTTCCAATGAAGCAATTATGGTAGTAGCCATTCATTATTTTTATATTCCTGAATTAAGAACGTTAAAATTTCAATGTGAATATATACAATTGGTTAATGTGTCATTCTTTCATATATTTACTTTGATATTTGTATTGAGTTTTCATTTCATTTTGTTATAATAATTGTGATTGGTGATATTGAAATTATATAGTTTATACTCTATGCAAATAGAAACAAAAATATATAATTCTAAAATTCAGTTTAAAACATAATATCTGTCTTATTGATTGTATTACTCTTTTTTAACAAATAAATTTAACATTATATTATTTATGTGTACTAACCATTTTATTTATGATAATCATGAATTAGATGATACTAAGTTTTCCATGTCATTAGACAACTGTAATAATTCAACATAGATAAATAAATTTATATAAAACAAATACTAAAATAAAACATATTTTATAACCACTAATTTGAAACGACATCTATTCTCAAGAATAGTATTTATTATAAAATGCTAAAAATTTTATTTCCTCCAAAATTGGGGCATATAGATTCTTTAACTTTATCTTGTATTTCAATAATAGTTAAATTTTCGATCCATTTTGATTTTATTTTATTTGTAGTTTTATCAATAGGTCGTAGGTCGCAATTGCGGAAGATATACCTTAAAACGTATTTATCAGAGTTATAGAATTAATACTTATAATAACATAAATATATAAACAAATTGAAGGTTGCGCTATGGGAGCTTCCATACCAAGTGTTATAGCGCACCTAGTAATGGAAGATGTTGAGTAAACTGTCTTAAGCAATCTTAATATAGATATCCCATTCATCCGTTATGTAGATGACGCATTACTGCTGTACCGAAAAATCAAACTAAAAACATAAATAAATAAATTCTTATTATAAAAGTAAATTCACAATGGAGATCGAACAAAATAATAAAATTAATTTTCTTGATGTCACATTATATAAAATTAACAATAACATAAGAACAGAATAGTATACAAAACCAACTCGATCCTCAAGATATTTGAACTTCAATACAGGTCATCCTATGTCACAAAAAACATCTGATTGTAAGTTGGGATGATAGATTTATACAAGTATAAAATCCTGAATTAAGATGCAAAAAAGAAGCCAAAACTGCATTGAAACAGAATAATTATGATGAAAAATGGTAAATAATATATTCAAGAAAAATATAAATAGATACTATAATTAATTATGAAACAAAACAGAAACTGAACAGCAAAACTTATAACATTTTTTACGGCAACCGTCCGAAAAGTACCTATTTTTCGGACGCTTTTTCTTTGAGAAAGTCTAGCTTTTTCGGCCTAATAAGGAAAGTACATGAAACTGAAATAGGTTGTTGTCAATGTTAAGTATGAAAGTATTTATAGTTTATTCACGAAATGGATGGATCTAAAAAAAAGCAAAACTATTACGGAGGACGTAATTTTGGCTTATTCGGTACAAAAATTAGAAATTATATAGTTAGAATGGCCATTTTCTTTAGCCAATTATCGTATATTTTTGAAATAGAGGAAGCAATAACGCATTGGGGGTATTCGCCACCTTCTTTATAGCTACTAAAAGACTACTGAGAAAATAGTAGCCTTAAGTAAATAATAAAAAAATTAGCATTTTTTTAAACATTGTATTTAGCTAAATAACTTACTCATAACGTCACTAGCTCTTCACTATAAGTTACAAATCGCCATTCTAGTCATGACGGTGGTAGAAGAGTAATTCGCTACCGTGGAGAATCACATCATATTTGCTGTTGGGAATTACGCTTACAGTATTGATGGGGTATTAGAGTAATGAGCGTAGTTTTATTGGTAAACATCTCATTGGTTAAATCTTTTCAATAGTAAAAAACGTTTTGTCTCGTCGCTTTCATACTATATGTGTGAAAAGATCAGTTTAAAAGGTTCAATCTTTGTTTTGAGGCACCATCGTGTTTCTCAATAACCATTCAAATTTATAATAAATAATATAATATAATAATAAAAATAATAACAATAAAAATAATAATTTAAACTTATATAAAGATTAATTTTAAAACAATTTGAAATAAATTGTCCACTTTTCTTCTACCTTACACAAAAATAATATATTTTGATACCACCTCAATTTCATTAAATGTTTGATGTAATTTTTTCTTCATACCACAAAAGAACAATATACTTAGACTAAGTATTATTTCTACTGCATATTTAATAAAATAACAAGGGAATAATTTTACGTATAATTTCCAGGACAAATAAGAATTAAATAAAAATATTAAGTCTTATCGTTTATTTAATTGAGTGTACCTAGTGTTTGAATGTGATAACAACACACGTAATGAATATTTATTTATAACTGTAGCATCATAACAATAGCAACCCGGCTTGTCATCATCTGCCTCATTATCTTCTGATCAGATTTGTTATCGCTACTATGGATCCATATATCGATTATTAAATTATAAATATCATCCATAGCATATATTCTTTCTTATGTATTATTTTTCAATTTTTCCTACATAAACGTAGATATTTTCAAATATTGAATTTTCACATTGTTGAATTTCTTCTGTTGATTTTTTCACATCATCAGCTGGAAAGTAACGTCACAACAAACGATAAACTATTCTTTAGCCTTTTACGAAGATTCTTGGTATTCATTCTGTCTTTTATTTCCTATTTTAAATAAGAACTTTAGGTACAAAACCTAATACACCTCCAACATATAATATAACCAGTTACCTTTGGGTTCTGGTGATGTCAAAATACTCTTTTTCCACGTCCAATATTATAGGTACCGAAAGAATGCTGTGAATGTAGATTTCGTCATAATTACGTACGTTATATTTTTTACCTTTTTAAAATATTCAAAACATTTTGTATTGATATTTTTCTACATTAAAATCTCTCTCGAGATTTCTCTTCTTTTAATTCCAGTCTAATTTTCTGAATGCATATATTCTGCGAGTAAAATTGATTCCTGTTTGCTCTTTAACGAATTGAAATATTGCCTCCCCTTTATGAACTGCGGTATACAAATAGATGATTCTGCGAATTAATTTTCTTTGAATAAATCACGGGACCCTGGAAGTTGAACTACTATAAAATCGTGGTTATATGACGGAAGTCAATAATCGGTTCCTGTTTATTTTCACCAACTCCACACGACTATTTTGAAGACGGCTAAAGGGTATTTAATACTATCTAATACTGGAAGACGTTATTTACGATTCAATTTGAGAAGAGTACATTTTTATAATGGTCACTAGGGTTATTACAAACATACAATTTGTTCGGCGTCGCGATAATTCATAGTCCATTATTAAATCCTGTAATGCATACTACTTTTATGAAATTTTGATAAAGAAATACAAATGCTTAAAATATTGAAACTTCCTACTATACGCTTTCGATGTAGTATTAAATATTTCTATTTTTGATAAAGGAAATACTTGAATATAGAATTTATGTTAATATACTTTTAAGTTTTTAGTATTCTTTCGGCTTCTGTAAGGTTTATTAGAATGTTTGAATTTTTTCAATGGAACGTTTGAATAAATAAATTATTTACAACTTGAATGAAATTCAGTTTGTTTTCAATTCAAGGATAATAGGTAGTTAATGACGGATGTAGAGGGGTAAACAACTTCCTCTCATTCCATGGATATTAAGAAGTTTTAAATAAGGAGGCGTGCGGTAATATTAATTAATTATTAAAAATTGTGAAAAATCGATTTTATTCTTCAATGTGATCTCTTTCACGAGTAATACAATAACTCCAAGGCTTCTCTAACTTTTCGATAATTTGGTTGTAGGAGAATTTGTGTTTTGCCTTAAAATAGGCATCAGCTTCAGCAATTGGTTCTTCATTTGAGCTAAATTTCTTACCGACGAGTATTTTTTTGAGATAGATTCATTGGGAGCCAGATTTGGACTATATAGTGAATGAGGAAGCAATTCAAATTCGTTCAATTTAACCATCAACTTGTGAATCGGTGTATCGCTTTGGTGAATCATTGGTTTTTTCTTTGACATGAGGCTTATTTTCCTTGATTTTTGCATTCAACCGATCCAACAATTTTATGAAGTGTTTGCTATTGATTGTCCTCTCCTTTTTGGAGATAATGAACAATATTACATGCGCATCTCAAAATACTGAAGCCATAACCTTCCTAGCTGACTGTTGTGCCTATGGACGCTTCGGACATGGTTCACCGGCTACAGTCCACTTATATGATCATCGTTTTGATTCCGATGTGAAGTGATAGATCCTTGTTCATTCATTGTAACATATCTATGCAAAAAATCTGATTTATTATGTGTAAACATGGCAAAATTCTGCCCTGAAGTTTTCTCATTCAAATATTCATGCATAATTGGAGACCTTCTGATATCTTTACGGCGTCATCTATCTCACGCAATTTCAATTTACAGTTCGTGGACTTTTTGTTTTCTGGAGTAACCACCTCAATTGGACCGCCAGAACGTTCACGTACGATCACGTTAAATTCAGCAAACCAATAACAAATGTTTCGTTTTGATGGAGCAGAGTTCGAAAAATACTTTTGAAGCCATTACTGACTACATACGTAATTGTTTTAAAAATAACAAAAGTAGCTTCACTTAAATGGTTATCACTTTTTTCTGACTAATCGTAGGTATGGTACTTCAACGTTATATGGATTTCACAATGGCAGTGCCATCTATGTGTCAGTCACACGACACGTCTTCGAATTATTAATGTTCCGAAGAGTATAAAGGATAAAACAAATTTGAACAATTTCATACAAGTTATCAATATATACAAAATTATTTTCTTTCAGAGTCAGAGATATATATATATATATATACATATATATATATATATATATATATATATATATATATATATACATATATATATATATATATATATATATATATATATATATATATATGTATATCCTTCTTATAAACTGTAACAAGTTTTTGAGAGTTTGATAGGATAGTAATAGTAATAAATAGTTAAGCATAATTTAATACTTAATTCTTTTAGATATAAAAAAGGTTGGTAGATAAGATACAGCACGACTGTGATTACATTGATAGATAGATATATAGACAGATTTTTTCGTCATTTTTTACTTGAGTCATTATAAGTTCTATGTGGTTTAACAGGTAGAGTGGCAACCATTGGGTGGTTGGTAAGTGTTCTACACGCTGGCTGTGGTATCTCACTAATCTTTATTAAATTATCAGTAAATTTTGACTCCTAATTAAATCGAGAGATCAAAGAAGAAATGTATTTTAAAAAGCCTTCCTTGGCCAAAATAGTTTGGGAATGCTTTAATATACGAGTATAGGCTCTAATAATTAGGTAATCTCATTTCAATACTTCTATTTTATTCTTATCATTTGCTTCTAGTAAATACTTCAGGCACATTTATGTATTATTATTAATCATTCGCAGATTTTTTCAAGGACGACAAAAATATTAGTAAGAATCGCTTCAATTATTAATAATTGATTTCTTGGAATCTCAGACAAGTATGATAAATGCAAATAACATGGTTTTAATTTATATAGCTTATATCTCTTGATTTCCAACAATTAAATTTCTAGATTCTGGAAAAGCCCAATATAATTATAGTAAATGTGCATTATGTATTTGTATTTTCAACGGGAAACTGTGATCTCCTTTCAGTGCCAGTTACATTCCCTAGATCATAAAAATACGCTAGAGATACGAGTTTTGTTCCAAAAGTATCTTCATATACTTACAATTATGTTATTCATTATCATCCGATAAGAGACATCCTTCAAAGTAGTCCCTAATTCATTTATGCAATTATAGCCGAGCTTCCACTTTCTAGAGCATTAATAGGTTTTGCGGAATAAGCTACAAAGATTAGTTATTTGAAAACAATGGGCGGTAAATGACTGGTGTACATAGTATGAAGAAGTGTTGACACTGCGCTACCCTATACTAGTGTCCAACGTGCCAGGGCGGTATATGAGAGAGAAGACAGACCTTTTAGCCAGAAACATATGATGGGTAGCATTGTAACAAATAAATAAGGATAAGGGAAAGCATACACAGTGATTTGTGCTATAATCGAGAATGAGAAGAGAGAAACAACTTAAAAAAAAATAGTATTTGTAACGAAAACATGGTTGTTGATCAAAGGATCATATTCTGTATATATTCAATAAATGGAAACAAAAAAATTTGGTAATGTTATCAAATATAGTTTAGTTAATGCAGGTTCTTTCGAAAGTCACTGATATGGTTCGCATCGATTTCAAAATAGTGGAAATTTTTTTGTTGTTTTATTTTATTACTTTTATTACATTTTAAGCAAATGAAATGGAATATCGAAAAAGCTTTTCTTCCACTACATTATGAGAATTGTTAATTTAATGGAACGTATCAATACATTATTTATTTAATTTCCTCAATTAATATAACCATTTCCTTAAAATAGCTACTCGTCTGAAGCGGTGATGTTACATAATTTGGAAATACGTGTTGAAATAAATAAAATGTATAATTTATATAAAAACTAATAGATAAATCTTCCGTAAAATGAAAAACATTATCTTGGCATATGACCTCCATATTCAATGTAAACAACACACGATGTAATTATTGAACAATGTGTTTATGGAAATATCCATCCAATTTTTTCTGCATTCGTTAATATTCCTCAATTATTGATGTGAAAGGTTAGATTACTAAGTGATTCACAAATATGCCACGTTGCCAGTTATTTCAAAATGTTCATTGTATAGCATCTATACTTTTAAAAATAACAGTCAACCTTCTGCCAAGCGCAATATACAAACTTTCAAGGTACTAACCTGAACCTAAATATGAGTTAAATACATAAAATATATTGTCGTTAATTATAAAAACAGTAAACCATAAAATGTTCTCAATAAAAAAATTTGGTCTCCTGTCTGAATATGAAAATTGTTGAATACAAAAACTTCTTTCCATATCATCTGGTGTAATAGAGGCATTTTTATAATTGCTGATTATTGCAGAATCCAAATCAAAGGATTCAGTTAATTATCAATATTTTATCTTCTCGATTATAAATAATTATATATATATATATATATATATATATATATATATATATATATATATATATTTCTCTCTTTGTGTTATTGTTCAAAGTTTTGCTTTCTGCTTCCAAATAATTGCTTAACATTAGTTAATGATAAAGAAGAATCAGCCAATTCTTAAGTTAAATCTTTAAGTTGATAAAAAATTTTCACAATAAAAAAAGCGAACTCCAATCAAGTATTCCACTTTGAAATGATAGGTTGAGGTGGAAGAGGAGTGTTTTAAGGAAGATTTTTTTCTTGAGCAGCCCTATCTAAAGCATGGGCGAGACATGTTATATGTATTAAGTTAGGGTAAAAGATTTTGCCCAGCCTTTATTATGTACTGTGCGGCATCTGAACAAATGATCAAGAAATTATCTTAAGGAACAAGCGTTGGAAGAAAAAATGTTGAAAGAGTCTCTTGAACAAATTTGGCCACAGTCAGTGCATTTGTTTTTTCTATTTCTTTACAAGCAGTGAGGTAAGATTTTGGTAGAATGTCGTCGCTAAAAACAACTGTAAATAAATGAATAGATGATTTCATCAGTAAATATGTGAAAATTTTTGGCTTTGATTTCCTCAATTACCTGCGAATATACGGAACTAACGTTGTTTCTTCGAAGTGTTGATTTACTTCTGTTCTCTAAATCAATTTTCAAATAATTTTGCTGCCTTGTTTTCTTGAAAATGTTGGATCCACTAATCATGTGTGTGACGCAATATCTCTATTCTGCGCTGGTATGAATTTAATCTTTATAATCTGCTTATTTCTGCTAACCAATGTAAGAGCTCTGTTCTTTTTATATAATAATATGTTATAATTAGCTTTACTTATAAGCTCCTACGATTGCCATGATTTTTTCTAAAAATTTTCCTTCGCAATTCTAACTATGATTTGCATTATCAGATTGCTGAATATTTTTTTAAACCAATTAAATTTATTTAATAGAACTTTTTGAAGTTTTACGTGTCAATATATTCGTTTTCGATAATATGCTATGTGATTTTATTACCATTTAGGGAAATTTCATTGTCTTATGATCAAAATAAATCATATTTCATAACGAAGAAAAATTGAACAAAATATATTTCATTCGACAGAGACAACTCTACAGACCCTACTGTCTGGGAAGCTTTCAACCATAAGTTATGACTAATTAGGCCTCAAAAACACCAATTAACTGACTTGAAACTTACAATTCAGCATTTTGATTGGTTAAAAACAAAAGACTTTGAAGTTTGACTCTTAGTTTCTGTTTGATTGTGTACGTGATTTGTTATGATGATTTTTCTGAAAATGGAATATCGAGATGTAGTAAAATATTTGTTTTCAAAAATATATACGCCCATGCAGTTAAAAGAAGAGTAAGACATTGTGTCTGTTGACTCTGCACTATCATTTACATCCGTAATATTTTTGGGTAGCAGAATTGAAGCTTGGCCGTACCAGATTGATTGAAAATCAGCGTTCGGGACAACCAAAAACTGCGACCATCAGCAATATCATCGAAAAAGTTCAACAAATGGTACTGGACGACCGAGAGTCGGATTGAATTTAATAGAAGAGTCTATCGGCATATCAAAAGAACGCATTTTGGACCAATTTGGACCAAAAGTTCATTTGATTGAATATTTTCCAGGCCTCATTGATGCATTTTATGAAAAATGAGTAGGATTTTTGGCATTGATTCATAATTGTAAATGAAATCGGAATCCTCCACTATACTCTCAAAACGAGTCATAATAATGAATTGAAAAAAGCTCACCTGCTCTGAAGAGGCCGTTCAACCGTTTTTGGGATAGTCATCAAATTGTGTTTATCAACTATCTTCAATGAAGGTGAAACAAATAGGAGATCATAATACATCATTGCTTGATATGGTGACGAGAAAAATTACAAAAAAGCGATCTTATTAAAAAAAAGTGTTACCATGGCTAAAATTCACGAATTGTTGTTCGAATTGGCGACTTTTTCCTGTTTCGTCACCCTCAAGTTTCACTTACATGCGAGAGATATTTGATTAGATGAGTACGGTAATGCCTATTTTGAAGATAAAGTCGGGATCTATTATCTGGAAGGGTTAAAAAAGTTAAATCATCCCTGGAAAAAGTAAATAAACTTATAAGGAGACTTTGTTGACAAATAAAATTGTTTAAAGAAAAAAATGATTCTTTGTTTTATTTTTGACCTACTCTCGTAGATGAGAATTAGCAAAGTGAGTTTTGATGAAATTTTATAAAATCAACCTCTGCAACTACTGTGATAAGTCTACCGATTATTTTCTACTTCGATTCGATTCGATTTTGAAGTGATCAACTAATTTTTTTTATTGAACAGGAAAATGCTTGAAATGACTCGATACCCTATATCAATAAATAATGTTAATGTTCACAAACAACATATGCAATATACGGAAATACCTTCATAACGTATTTCCCATTTCAATATGCCATTTAATCACTATTAACACATTCACATTGATGTAATGTTGTCAAGCTAATATTTTTACTTATATAAGAGATTTCGAGCAGGTAAAATGAAATATCTAATTTATAATGCAAATATAACGAATGTCATAAGGAGTATCATTCCAAGAAGGAATAATTTACCTTTTTTCGGTAATTTGTTACTGTTGCGATGGTGCAAATTGGAAGGGTGTCCTACTCAAACCCATTATTACGTCTTTCTTCATGGCGTCTTTTCACTGTTCTACAACCCTCTTACGTGACTAAACAGAATCGTGATACGTTGCATAGTACAATATTAGGATATTCTTCCTCGCAATGCTGTCGTTCTCGGTACCAAGTTAGAGGTTGATGACAGTTGAAAACGTGGTCTAGTGTCAAAGGAAGCACATGAGTGTGGCAGTATATTATACGAGTAAGAATAACATGTCTACCTTTCTCCCCAAACCATCTCGATAGGCTACAATTTTTACAAAATCCTTATATGGTGATAGTTTTGACATCTACAAATTTATTTTGCCATGTTTAAAACAAGTCGACAAGTCCATCCACTTATATTTGAAACAGGAAACAATTTATTTTGTTTCAAAATCTATCTAATCATATTAATTTTTATTTCATAAGATTTTTAGTTCATGACATTTTTGAAATAAAGAAAGTAGTAATAAAAGCAAACATAATATATGGAAAAAGCCAGGAATAGAAAGCTTAGTTCGATATATACCTACAATAAGCGAAGATTGAAAAATATGAAGCTGATGAATAAAAATATACCATCTCAAGTTATAAGGGAACAAGAAATTTTATCCAGTATTACGAAATAATTTTAAAGAAATTAAATACATATTTCAGATGAAAAAACTTAGATACTTCTATCAATAAAGAAGTCAATGCGTCTATGATCGAGTTTCCGATGGTAAAGCTATACTGCCTTTGGGATTAACCTCTACCTTCTGACACCGCTATGAGTAGCCTCCTATTACTTGCTGTTATTCGGTCAAAACGAGGTGTCTTCAGAGTATTTTTGATTGTATTTACACCCTTAAGCAGCTCTTGTATCTCAATCACAAATACCTCCATTATCACTCTCTGGTCCTTCTATATTCTCCTCCAATGCTATTACAAATCTTTTTTTGGCAAAAGCAAAACTGCTTAAATTAAATAAATAGGCGATATTTAGCATTGATTTTGCCAATCCATAAGAAATAAATCAGGGCGTAGAGAAGCAATTCCACGTGTATAGGCAGATATAACGAAGATGTAAAAAAGACTCGCCCAGTTAGCCTTGGACCTAGTTTCGCGGAAGTTCTCGACTGGTTTATTTAGTGGACGGTGAGGACAGAACCGCATCGAATAAATCTTTTATTTTGATACTTCGTATTTTAGGTAGATATTATTATGTTAAAAACAAAACGTGAAAAGCTAACAAAATATTATAAACCATGCTTGTTGAAACAATAGAGGTTAAATAGTGATACCTTAGATAGAATTATAGAAAATTAAGTCCAAGATTTGCCTAAGATTTGCTAAAATTTCAATATAATATATGAAATAATAAAAAAGTCCATTTTCATAATACGGATCGTCAACGTGATGTCACTCACTGTTATTGATACGTCAAAACCGATTCTTATTTACAGTATACGTTCAGATAACGTCCTTAGAATTATTCCTTCCCGTGATTCTGATAATGTGAAGGAAGTTTAGCAAAGAAATATTAGTAATGATTTTGGATAAATAGCAGTGAACAATATTTCTTATGAACATATCGTACAGTTCTATGTACCTCACATACTCAATTGGTATTTTTATCATCCAACTTAGTTTTTGTGTTTCAAACAAACGAACAGTCCGGAATGGTGATGTCCCTTGACGAGTTTGTATATGAGATCATCAGCATTCAAAATACAATATAGTATACTGTAAATTTCCCCCAGTCTCCCCCATTTAAATCTATTAATTTGTAAACACGCAGAAGTTTGATATGACGTTATCGGACAGGAACGTTCCATAAAATGTGAATTTATTTTGATCCTATAGAAAAACTTTGAAATATCATATTTTGCTCAGTTATTGGGAGATTACGTCTTAATCAAACATGGGTTTCTAATTAATGATGAATTTACCAAGAGCACTAAAACAATTTCCAAAAAGTTCTCAATAATAAAAAATTCCGTTTCAAGTACCGTGTCCATAGTGAAAGTAAATAAAGGCTAGGTAATCACACCAAAGTATAGTTTTTGACCAATACTTGAAACTTAATCAACCAAATCCTAACTCCAACCGAATAATAGACTCGATAAACGCCACGAAAAATAAACAGAAAACTATGTAAATCTCTAATGTTTACTATATTGTTATACACATCAGATGTTTCTTTCAGCTACTCTGTTACTATCTATAAATCATTAAGGCACAAAAATTCACTTCTTATAGTTTCTCATAATTATGGTGCTCTTTTATAAGCGCAGTTACAGTGTATTTCGTTTTGAACCTTGGGTTCAGCCATCTGAGGCTGGCATTATGTCTATAGTGATTAAGATCTCATATTATTAAATGTAGTAAATGATTTTCTCCGTTAACCTTAGACTTTTCGTGTTTACGTTGTCGGTCAATGTTTTTTCTGTGGTGACAAATACATGAAAATCCTCCAATGCTTACTAGCCCACGCTAGTTAAAATGGATATACTGTACCGAACATTATGCATGTGTGCTACTCTCCATTCATTTGAGTTCCATTTCTCGACCAATGTAATAAGGAGTTGTTGCTCTGCAATTAATTAGACTTACCTCATGCTTTGAGTTTTGTAATATCCAATTTTCTATAATATGAATTGTTGATCTAAGTTATTCTTTGTAGTCACCATTATTTAAAATCATATTTATTCTTCATACACTTCCCCTGATTTTTCGTTTTTTCCATATTATAAACAAAATCTCCACTGAAAAACAGTTTTCCCAACATATTCAAATCAACTTCATATGATGGAAAATGAGAATAGATAAATTCAGTTTTTGTAGAACGTTCAACAGGTGAAGTAAGGCTGGTGAATGTCGTATTTTGATATTTGACTCCGTAACGGACGCTCTCCCCGTTAAAGTGGTATTTAAGAAATTCATTTAGACTATTTGTTTATTTTCCTTTGCTTTTCCCCTAATTCATCATCGAATGCCACAGACACAAAACAGAAGATCCCAACAATAAGAGCTTCTTTCCTTCTAGCCGATTCTACTCTTTGTTAGTTATGGACGTAAAGTCTTGATAATCATAAGTTTACGGAGGCCGGACTACTTCATTGAAAACTATCTAACGATAATTAGAATGTGTTAGATTAGATCTCATGTAAAAGCGAATTTTGTTCTTCTAATATGTCTTATAATTATATTTCAAATTTTCCATCTGAGACCGGCTTAGCACTTTTTTGTTACTTTTGAGGATTGATTTATTAGCTTTCTATAAATATATCTACAATATTACTTAATAAAGATTGTAAAATTCGAAGAAGTGATTATAGCGATGACAGTAAATCAAATTGTTATGCAGTTATTATAATAAATATCATTCTTTATACTCATTTCTTGTTTATGTATTCATAGTTAATATATCGCAACCAGTTGAGGTCATGCCACGAACTGTATGAAAATACCAAGAAAAGTAGAAAATGGTAATTCATAGTATAACCATTTTTGCAAATATATATTTGGATTTCCAAAGAATTTTCGATTTAATTCTGTCATATGTCTAATATATTTACATTGAAAACCACGAGATTCGAGTAATTCATAATAAATAAAAGGAATTTTATTGAGTGAAAATTAAAGTATATTAAGTTTTTCGATACCTTAATATTATATCGTTATAATTACAAACATATTAACCTCAATATTTATTCTTTTTCTTCCTATTTCATATTTATTCTTCTTCCATTTCTTTGAATCCTTCTTCCATTTTATATCATTATATTGTACATAATTTATTAATAATTTTACTTAGTTCCATCTATTACTTTATTTTTTCTTCTTCCTGGCTCACCTTTTTTTTATTCATGTTTTATTATTCGCTTAATAATTCCAAACTTTATCTTTAATACCTTTCTCTATTTGGTCCGTATATTGTCTTCATTCTTCAATTTCATTTTCTTGTCTTTTTCTTTTTAACTCTTCTATTTTCTCTTTTTCGTTTTCATGAATTTATTCTATTATCTTGTTTATGTTTTTATTAACGCTCTTTTAACTATCTTAACCTAATTTTTTTTTATAAACAGTTGCTAAAATCTTTTAATCATTTGCATCTATTTCTTATTAATGTTTGCAATTATGTACTCGTTCCTTTTATTAATTTCTTTTGGTTGGTTTTATCTTGTACAACGCTCCCATATCCATTTCATTCTCGCCTCTGCACAGATAATTTTTTCTCCTTTCTTTTTCTCACCTCTCTTTTCTTATAAATTAATTTGTTACTTGATACTGTATGATTGGGCATCATCTTGTTATTTTCGTCATGTGAAATAATTTTTTTCTCTCATATGAGGCTAATTTAGTAAGATTCTTTTTTTAAAAACAGGCAAATTCTCTCAAACTCTATTTTAATTGTAAATGTTTCTTTAGCTTTATAACACTCCATCTCTTTTCCATTCTACTTTGCCATTTTTTTGTTCATCTACAAATCAATGTTATTCATGAATTGTTCTCCGCAAAATTTGTTTGTCAATTTTCTAATTTTTTTCTCAATAAATATTTCGCTATCATCCAAATTTTTATTTGGTGATTTTATTGGTGGAAATAGGAACTTTTTCTATGGGTTATGATTTATTTCAAGAATATGAGAAAATATTGGTATTGTGGTTATTTCTGGGATGCTTTATTTGTCTGGGGCACTAGTTTATCGTGTGTGCTTTCGACTACTATTTTGAGAAATTAAGGAAAGGATAAAGTACGACAAAATGGATCGTCGAAGCATATAATTTTTGAAGTTTATTGAGCTGAAGTGTATGTGTAAGGGTAGTGTATTATTTTATTATTCCCTGATGTCGGCCATTTGAAAGATTCGAGTGCAGCAGATTATATGAAAACAGCGGAAATTCTGTAATACCGACTTGTGGCGAAGTGAAGTTTAGGAATGTGTTTTACCCAAAGGTGATAGGGAAGGTTAGCCCTTTGTATCTCATTGCTAGAGGCCGAAGAGGTGGAATAGGGTAGTTTCCTCTGGGTTTTGAGGAAAAGTACCATTTAGTAGTAATCTAGAGTTAATGTTATTGCTTGATTCCATCGTATCGGGCTTGTAGAACATTTACGCGGATTTGGATTGGACTTATGTCCATAGAAAAGCAGAATTGTGGTTAATACGGTAAAAATCAGTATACACTCATAAAAAAGTATACAAGGTTATCAAATGGGAGTGGGAGAGAGAGAATAAGTTTCTTACATGGACAGAAAGTTAAAAGACAATGAATACGAATGAATAAATTGTACTTGCTTGTCTTCAGGCATCGATTTTGTGGGAATATCCAATCGCAGTTGTGAAATATGCTGAGTAAACGAATGTATCGACAAAAAATAATTTGTGCAAGTGAAGGTACGAATAACGAAGCTTAGAGGAGACTTATTTATTCATTAATACGATTTTTCATCTATGCACATGACAAGGAGAAAGGGTATTACTTATTGCTATACGAACTATCCAGTACTTTTCCCAAAAATGTGTTGGTATAAAGCGATTTTGGAAGATTCAAAGAAATTGGACTACGAGGTTTGTGAATTTTACTGCCCAACAACAAATATACATTTTTCTCAACATAGTCCCATTTACGGCGTTGCTCTTACCTGTGATAACGTCTTCGTCGAACGGAAATCTCTCTTCTGTAAGGTTAGGTTAGGTTAGGTTAGGTTAGGTTAGGTTAGGTTTTAAGGTTACTAAACAGAAAAAGTATTTGAGGGCTAAATCTAGTGAATAAGGCTTCCAGTCATGAATTCAACTCTATTCAGGATAAGAACTTTCAAAAAGATTGATATATATATATATATATATATATATATATATATATATATATATATATATATATATATATTCTGTAAGCCTTTTACTATGTTTGTAATAAAATTGTTCCTCATTTTTATATTTGTATCTTGTAAATATACGAAGATTGTCTGACCATTTACTCATCTAACAACTAATGGAGCCATTTTTCATTTTTTACATAATTATTTCTATTTTTCAAATTGGTATAGGGGGAGGGGCTAGAACTGGTGGATACCGTAAGTGCTAAGCCAATTCGAAGTGCAATTCGTGAATTTTAGCTATTGCGATCACTGAAGTGTGAGAAGGTGTGTTGTCCTAATGGAAAAGCACTTCCATTTTATTTAAATATGGTTGCTTCTTTGCAATTTCTTGCTTCACATTATAAAGCAGTAATGTATGATAAATACTTTCATATTGTTGTTTTGCTGCAACAAAAAACAGTCGCTATCACTTTTCCGGCCGATTAAACCGTCTTTTTCGAAGCAGGTTCGTCCTTTGCTAATCTTTTTTATCTAAAATGATGGATCAATGTTTTACCTACAGCTATGAATCGATGAAAAAATTCAACTGTTAAAACGCGTCAATAGGATCAATTGTTGTCATTCAATCAGCTAAGGCCACATTTGAGTTCAGCTGCCCAAAACCCAAACGTTCTTCGTACATAGTGTCTCTCTCTCTGTTTTGCTTTCAAAAATAAATATTTAATGACAGCTCTATACTTGACTTTTTCCAGTTTCAGAAACATATTCACAACTACTCACTAATACGTTTCTCAAACAGAAGCTAAGTATACAAAATGTTTGGAATTTTAGGAAGACATCTTCAAGTTGAGGTTGGAAACTTTTCAGATAATCCTCGTAAATGTGGAGAGTACATTTCATTTTCAAAGTACGTTAAACTGCGTTCCTAAATATCTAATTAGAAAAAAACATTTCAATACATGATGACATGAGGTGAAAAATGATCGATGAGATTTAAACCAAGAATATCATTCGCAAAGGTAGGGCAACATATTTTTCAATATGTTTCATATTTGCAGTATTTATTAATATGTTTTGTGTTTATTTTTATTATGAAAGTTGATGTGTTTGTATATGTTGAATGATATTCAAAAAACTGTTTATGTTTTTCATATATTTGGTTCAATCAATAAGTTCATGACCGTGTTTATCAATGTGATTACCACCTCAAAAATAAAATTTATTAAATATTTAAAAAACCATTTTAAACGTATCGTTTCTCGATAAGCTGTAGATCAGAACAATTAACTCACTATTTATTAGATTCAAAAGCAAAGATAAAATTTATTTAATACAATATATGTATACAGAGTCTCTAAAATAGAATTTGCATTTTTTAATAATTTGAGTATTACATTTTGAGAAATATAAATTGAAATTTCTGCGAATATATTTCGAAAATGTTTTATAATTAATGTTACAACATGTTACTTAGCTCACAATATATATATATATATATATATATATATATATATATATATATATATATATATATATATATATATACAGTGCTTTTCAGATAAAAGTATCCACCTTTAATAACTTTTGTGATACTGGTATTTAGAAAAAATCCAAAAACACATCAATTTATGTTGGAAGGGGCAAGCATTATGGCTTATTTAAACTTACTGGAAAAGCCACCCCCTCACCCCTAGCAGCATCCCCTTTAGTTTTTAAATTACTTTAATCTTTTTAACTGTGCTATTTATTATGAAGTTACAATAAGTGTTCAAAATGAGTACCATTCACTTCCATACAATGGTATAATCTATTTTGAAATGCCTCTCTGACATTGCTTATTACGGCTGGATTTAATTGTCGACATTCATTTTCTATCCTCTCTCGTAAATCATCCAGATATTCTGGTTGGGTAGCATAAACTTTTGTTTTTAAATACCCCCATAAAAAGAAGTCTAGGGGTGTTAAATCCGGTGACCTAGGTGGCCACTCCATCATCTGCCCCCTTCTACCTATCCAACGAGCGGGGAATGTTTCGTTTAAAAATTGTCGGACAGGCATAGCATAGTGTGGGGGAGCTCCGTCTTGTTGAAATACCAGTAAATCTTCGGAAAGGTTATCATCATTTTCTATTATTGTTGTAATACGTGGGTCAACCCCTTCCCTGAGTAACTCAAGATATGATTCACCATTTAAATTTCCGTTGATGAAGAAAGGTCCGACAATGTGGTCACCTAGGATACCACACCAAACGTTTAACTTTTGGGGATGTTGTGTATGGAATTCACGCATAATACGTGGATCACTTTCAGCCCAATATCTACAATTATGTCTACTTACTAAGCCATTTAATGACCATGAGCATTCATCAGAAAAGCAAATATTATTTAACAATTGTGGATTGTTATTGATAATTTGCGTCATTGATTCGCAAAACTCTAGACGACAATCAAAATCATCATCATACAAGTATTATACATTTTTGAAATCAGCTCAAAGAGGAGTATCCAAATTTTACATAAAAAATATGAAAAGTAATTTATAAAAATAAAGGGGATGCTGCTAGGGGTGAGGGGGTGGCATTTCCAGTAAGGTTAAATAAGCCATAATGCTTGCCCCTTCCAACATAAATTGACGTGTTTTTGGATTTTTTCTAAATACCAGTATTACAAAAGTTATTAAAGGTGGATACTTTTATCTGAAAAGCACAGTATATATATATATATATATATATATATATATATATATATATATATATATATATATATATATATATATATATATATATATATATATATATAAAGTGATTCAGCCAAACAAAATGCCAAACAGGCTGAAGTCGGGAAATTATTAACAATGTTCACTTTTTCAATATAGTTCTTTCATTAATTTGAAGTGCTTTTGATGTAAGCACTTTTCAAATTGAATTTAAGTAACTATTCATGAACAACGTTCACTAAATATTCTCTCTATTCTCTAATATTTTATCATTATTTCTGCAAAAAGTATTTCTTCATTCTATTCTTCCATCTAATAATGTGATAAATTTATTTTGCAGGCACTGATTTCAATTGTGACCTATATACGCAACTTCTGTGCAAGACCAAAATAAGAAATTATCTTTTCTTTTTTGTTTTTACTTCATATTTACAAAATTGAGATGAAACTTTATTATCTCTGTTAGGTACGTCAATACTAGAATAAATAAACCTGATAGCATTTGACCCTGTAAAATATTGCTTCATTTTTGTTATCTTGTTGGAAGTATCTCTCAATTTCTAGAATATAATGATAATAACTATTGTGTGACAGTTTATAGAAGCATTTTAATATAATGGTAATAAAATGACCGTTGAAACAAAGATAGAGGACAGACCAACAAATGAAGCTAAAATAATTATAAATACAAAAAATTATTTCTTTATCTAAAATATTCGAAAGATACCAGGGAAAAAGCAATCCTAAGTACAAAATAATCCTGTCCGATCTCATTTTCAGCAACTGCAATTTCTTACAAGTGGTGTTAGTTATCTTCTTGGAAAATCCAATACGAGGGCTGAAAAGTTTTCGACCTCAATCTGAACATGTCAGCACTTATTAATATAAGTTGCTTTTGCGTTGACAGATTCTCACTGACATTTCAGTCATTTTTATGTTTAGAAGATTTTTCTGTTAGGTGTTAGGTGGTATATCCGTAGACCCTGTACCATCATTTACAACCGTAAAATTTTGGGCAGCTGAATTCAAACGAGACAGTATCCAGCCAAGGATATCATAAAAAAAGTCTATCACATGGAAGTGGATGATCGTCGAATAAGGTTAGAGAGATAGAAGAGGCTATAGGTATTCCAAAAGCACGCTTTTGCCATATACTGACTGCAGAATGATCTACGGCCATATTGACACGGTTTAAGCAAAAAATTTTTCAAATTCTTCTCGAATAACATAATAAAATTTAAAGTGTTGCATTACAAACGAATTGTGATGGAGGTACTATTATAGTATCGCCAACAGTGATAATTTCTAAAAAAATTTGCCGAAAAAGTTCTTTTTATAGCGTGAACGGGATTTGAATGATATAGTAACAGTAATAAGCTCTTTATCACACTCCGATTATCGCCATGTTTATAATACACGAATTACACTTCGAATTAGTTGTCCATCCACCGTATCAGTATTTACCAGATCTCGGCGACTTTCTCTGTTCCCTAACCCTAAAGTTTAACTTGTAGGAAAGATGTCATCTATTATTTGAAAGAGTTAAAAGGATAGAACATCACTGGACTAAGTGTATAGACTTGAAAAGAGACTACGTTGAAAAATAAAAATAATTATGGAAAAAATGTCTTAGTCCATTGTTAAGTGGGAAAATTTACAGGCAATCTTCGTGAAAGCTACAAAAATCACGATCTACACCAATACCTGTTACATGCATTTCCATAAAAGTTAACCAGAATTTCTTACAAATCTTTGTGGCGACTACCCATTCATTCACTACATTTTTTTTCTTTCGATCATTTCCCCTTTCTCAATAAAAAAATAACTCTTCGACGCCGCAATTTCAAGTTGTCTTCTTTTGAGAATTCCAACTTACCTTTCTTTTATAACCTTCTTAATGTACCAACAGCAAGTAATTAATCTAATCAATATCATATTTTGATAAAGACTTAAAATTAGTCGAAGCGTCAATTTTTATCTATCTTTTAAGAATGATTAAAATAAAACTAATTTTGAAACAGAAGAGACCTAAAATCAAGAACATTCAGAAACATGTACAAATATAAATACAAATACAAATTTCTTCAATTTCTTATTTCTTAGTCCTTTTGATATGCTTATGTTTCTAAATGTTCTTCATTATAGATCTCTTCGGTTTCAAAATTAGTTTTTTAAATAATTTTTAAAAGATCGAAAGTTTTTATATTCAAATTGACGTTGATAGATATATTTAGAAAGTATTAATGATATCAAAAATCACCGGTAATCATAATTAATTATTTTCCAGAAGATGAATAAGTATTCGAGAACTCGGAAAATATATTAAAGTTATTCTTGGTGTTTCCTTGCTACGTTCCCAATAAGAAACCGCTCACAATAAAGCTGGCAAAGATTTATATATATATATATATATATATATATATATATATATATATATATATATATATATATATATATATATATATATATATACAGGGTGATTCATTAAAAATGCCCAATCTCTGAACTGTAGATTCTAGACCTCAAAATATGATGATTCTGCTCAACATGCATTAGGCAAATATTGCTAGTTTCCGAGATACGGGGTGTTCAAAGTTTAAATTTAAATTTTGATTTTCGCAATAATTTTTTATGGTTTCACAATTTCTCTTTGAGAATTTGCAATTTTACGTTTTTTGGCATGAGGAATCATAATTTGGCTAAACTTACAACTAAAATAATAAAAAAATATTAAAAAGCGTTAAATTCTACAAAAAAAGTTGTTCTTCTTTGATTCATGTTATTCAATCGGTTATCGAGTCATTTGCATCTAAAAAGCTCCAATAAATTTTAATTTTTTCATAAAAAATTTTATTATTCCTTAAATATATAACAATAACAACTTTATAAAGAAAAATAAAAAACTTCAAAGCAAATGCTCAAAATGCCCACCATTTACTTCAATACAATATATGATCCGCTTTCGTAAAGATCTCTTAATATCAAATAATACTTGTCTATTATTTTTAATTACATCTGCGGCTTCTTCTATTTTCCGTCGCAGTTGTGGAAGAGAAGTAATTTTTTCTTTGTAAACTAATGCCTTCATTTGCGACAAAATTGAAAAATACAAAGGATTTAAATCAGGGCCTCTTGGTGGCCAAGCAAACTCACTTTCACGACCAATCCATCGATGCGGAAACTGTTCGTTTAAGTATTGACGAACTTGTAAAGAATAATGTGGTGGTGCTCCGTCGTGCAAAAACCACATATTTTGTCTTAAAGCGAGAGGTATATCCTCTAATAATTCGTGTAAATGTTCTTAAAGAAAATCTAAATAAAGAGGTTCATTTAAATTGATTGGCAGTTCAAAAGGACCTATTAAATGCCCACATATTACACCACACCAAATGTTAACCTTAAACTCGTGCTGAAAATGTGTTTTCCTCATAGCATGTGGATTTTCAGAATCCCACAAATGGTTATTTTTATAATTAAATATTCCTCGTCTCGTAAATGTTGCCTAATCAGTAAAAAGAATTGTATCCAGAAAATCTGGGTTAACATTTTGTTTATCTTGCAAAAAATGGGCAAATTGTAGACGCTTAGGTAAATCTTGAGGTAATAAATTTTGAACAGTGATTTTTTTTGTAGCACCGTGCTCAGTTTTAGAGCCTAAAGACCCCGTTTCAGCTACTCGGTTGTAAAGATTTCGGTACAGTTTGTAATTGGGTTGTCTTCGATTTGGGTATAATTGTGAATCTTCAAGCCGCAGCTGGACCACTATAATTTAACTGAGCAAACATACAAATCATATCGCGCATCTCATTATCGGAAAAATCGTTATGCCTAGGCATTATTTCTTAAATAACTATTACACTTATTAATTACTAAATTGTTAATAAATGGTATACTAATGTATTACTTATTATTATCCAATTTTTGCTTCTACATAAACTGTCTAATAGCAACACAAGCCTACTTGAAAAGAAAATGAAAAATTAAACCACGGCTTAATTCACGAATGTGATTTTGATATTAAGAGATCTTTACGAAAGCGGATAATAAAGTGTATTGAAGTAAATGGTGGGCATTTTGAGCATTTGCTTTGAAGTTTTTTATTTTAGTTTACAAATTTGTTATTGTTACAAATTAAAATTTATCGAACTTTCTAGAAGCAACTAACTCGATAACTGATTGAGTTACACGAATCAAAGGAAATTAACTTTTTTTGTAGAATTTAACGCTTTCTTTTATTATTTTAGATGTAAGTTTAGCTAAAGAAAGTTTACTTTGATTTAATTAACACAAACAAGTGTAACTAGCGCCCTCTATTAGCAATGTTAAATTAGAGTGCAAATTATGATTCCTCATGCCAAAAAACGTAAAATTGCCAATTTTCAAAGAGAATTTGTGAAAACATAAAAAATTATTGGGAAAATCAAAATTTAAATTTAAACTTTGAATACCCCGTATCTCGGAAACTAGCAATATTTGCACAAGGCATGTTGAGCAGAATCATCATATTTTGAGGTCTAAAATCTACAGTTCAGAGATTGGACATTCTTAATGAATCACCCTGTATATATATATATATATATATATATATATATATATATATATATATATATATATATATATTCAGTTAATTGTCAGGGACTAGGTAGTTCCACGAGTCGAAGTTTGACGTTAAATCTAAATTAAAGGTTACAAGTTTTAAGCCCCAATAGAGGTCCCATGTCCCATCTTTTTTAACGAAGAGAACCTACTTCTTATTAGAAGTCAACTAACAATTCAGCAGACTTCTTAAGCATAATCGGGTCACACGTCATGACGACAATCTAGCCAGGTGCAACAATAGCTCAGTTTCAAAAACACCAGCTAACAAATCACTCATCAAAACAACCTTTCAACGGACTGAACAACCAAAAATCAATATCCGCAAAATTTATAAAAATACTGCTCGAATAACTTAATTCGTGCACAGTTAACTAGTTAACAGTTAACAGTTAACTAGATGTTGCTCGAACCTTCTAAGGGGAAGAAACTTTGCTCTTAAAAGCAACATAATTCTGCAACCAGTTATACCACCTTTGGCAAATTTTGAATAATGCTTGCGTCCTGTAGACCAAGACTTAATCTCTAAAGAAAATTAACCACATATTCAATTTGTTTTTATAAAAATAGTATAACAAAAGGACAAATTAAACTGTGCTAAATAACTTAAATTCCAGGAACCCTTGTCACCAACAAGTATATACAAAACTACAAAAGAAATATGAAATATAATATGTAAATATTTCTACTCAAAGATATATGACAAAATATCTTATGAAGAAAATTATTTACACAAGGAAGATGGTAAGTTTATATCATATAATATAACAACAAAAGTAACGCAAGCTGTGAGCAATGAAAACGTTACAGTACACATATTTAGAAATTAAGAACATTTTTACTACACAGCAGAACGCATTCAAAGAAAGCGCTTCAACAAATAATTTACACTTGACAATGTCATATTGGAACAAAAGATCAATGTGTTTTCATTTGAAACCGCAGGTATGAATGCACAGAAAGTATGGACATCACAATGTCGTTTGGTTTATAAGAATATGAAACTTTGTCGATACAGAAATGGTAAAAAAAGGAGGATCTATTAAACTAGATTTCACAATAGCCACAAATACACTTCTGTTATTAGATATTATTTTGGAATAGTTGAATAGACCCAAATTAATTTTGCAAGAAACTGAAAACCTATACCTATACAAAGACGTCCGTTGGAAGAATAACCACCCCTAACCAAAAACAAGGAAAAGGAATGAGAAATGTTACCCAGCTCAATAAATTACTGACTAAACTTTTTTCTATCAGTAAAATAATGAACCTCGCTAAGCAACCATAAAAACAAAGTTTTGAAAATTTTCAACCATACAACAGAAAATAGGATGATGAGAAAGTTTAAAACTGGTGTTCAACAAAATTGCCCATAAGATAATCACAGAAACCTTGGCAAAAACCAAATAACTAGAAAGGCATAACAATATCTCTCTCGGAGCAATTCATACTTGATCTGCTACTAACTGAGTGCCTTTGAAGCCGATTGATTGCCTGAGTATAGGACAATAGTTCTATTTTTGTAGGGCTTTTCTTCTGTTTCTGAAGCATACTACATAATAACTGCGATTTTTACTTGAAACACTATGGCATACTAGTCGAGACACGTGTAAATTTTAATAAAGTGTGTTTTGATAGTCTATAGTATAGTAACTCGAAAATACTTTTTGATATGATATTGATATATTGAGACGAATATTTTAAGAATGTCATAATATTGCAATATCAAAATTTTTCACCTCAGCTTCAACCCAACCCAATTTTTTTTCAAATATAAAAGTAGTGTCATAGAACAATGGTATATCACTTTACTTTTATATACTACTACTATTATATGTATATCTATACCTTGTGTGGTTATTGCGAATGTGCATCGACGATGTTATGGAATTATGAATAGTTCTAGACGGTATGTTACTTTGTGATGGATGATGAAAGAGAAGGTTGTTTAAACAATGAGATTAACTGTAAGCCACCATAAATCAATAAACAAGCATTTCGACTCTATATAACTTTTACCTTATGAATAATATTATTAATTTTGTATAAATATATGAGAATCAGCCAATAGATAGATAGATATAGACACACACATGTAGTTGTCGACAGTGACATTGGACATTGCTATCAATGTACTCATTGACCAATGTGTTATCAGAGGTCAGTAAACATAATATAGTGAAAGCGTTATTAAATATGTAAGTTGAATATAACCTAGTGATTTGAAGATATGGTTTTATTAAGTTCTCACTGATTGGAGTCCCTCGCCCTTCTACCCTTGAATCACCACAACTTGATTCCAATCTAAGTCTATTTTATATGTCTTAAAAATTTCAGATATCCCCTAAGGAAGTAATCCTGCAAATATTTCATCGAGATATTCTCTAACAATAATATCACTGAAGTACTAATCAAAATTTTAAGAACTCTGCGTATGAGCTTCACAAATGAATTGTGAATTTTTCCGACTTTAGACAGGATAATAATTTGCGTGGTAACTTGTCCATTTCAATAAAATGAAGAAGATATTCGGTGAAAACCCATATTACTTTTTTCATTTTATCAATTCCTCACAAAGTTGCATACTCCTGTCTGAGTAATATTTCGGAAGCTCTTGGATGTAATGTTTCCAAAAACCTTCAAATCATTAAGTAATGTTGTTAATGCATTGCGTTATCAGTTTAAATAATAATAAATTAGGTACTCTTATTACCCAGGTTTATCTGTTAATTAATAAAAAACTAATTCAGAATCAACTTACCGATAGTAGGTTTCATAATCTCCTGGACAAATGACTCTAAAATACACAATAAAGATATGATAATCCTATACACGAAATATTTTGCCATTTGAAAACAAAAAGTTGGGTTAAAGCTAAGGGAGTGGAAGAAAAAAATTCATTTTACTGGCAACAAATACGTTCAAAGTGAAATCAATTAATATGTACTAGCATTTTTTAGTTTTTAAATCACTGATTGAACAGGAATCATTTTATTTTTTTCCTCCATACTACTAGGTTTGTTCCAGCAATATGTTATTATCAAATTCCGAACTATGATGCTTTACGCATAACTTGACTATATAATCTATTACGAACACATACAATTGCTGCTAGAGCACCATCTTTGACACGAGATGGTATTGAGAATACGAGATAATCATATTATTTTTTAGAGATTTGAGATAATCGATCTATATGTAATTTAAATACTGTGGCGAAAATGGAAATAGTAGTATTACACATTGACCTGTATAAGTAACATTACAATAAAAGTTGTAGAATAAATGAGAAGATTTAGAACACTGTTTGAAATCAAAGTAGCTTCACGGAAACAAACACATGAGTCAAATTATACTATATGCTAAGTAAATAATAAGATCAAAATTTTGGACTTTTTGTCACAGATAATTTGCAACTGAGAATTCCTTTTTATTTATTGTTTTGAAATTGAATATTTATTTCTTTATTTATCAGTCATATTATTATTAAATTCCTGCGAATCAAGATCTTCAGTAGATTTGTCAGAGATTGGTGACCGATTAAGGGCAACAATTGCCTTACAAAATGTATTTTCTGCGAAAATTCTTTTGTTTTATAATTTGGCTACTGAATCACTTCAGCAACCGAATTGCTCAGTAATAGACAACTCCTCAAAATATACGAAATAAACAGTTGATTGTTAATTGAATATAGAAAAGAAACTGACTCATGACCGGCAAACCAATGAAATATGTAGCTATTAAACATATAACTTTGTTCCAATTTATTAGCAAAGTCATTCATAACTTTTCTATTATCCTTAAAATGTTCTAAGAATCACTGTATTGCTAAAGTATTTCTGTCCTCAAATTATTCTAGTAACAATTCGTTTTCATGATCCTTTCCAGATTAACCAGATCATTCACTGTGATCTCCACTCAATCTTAAATATATCTCACAAGATCTAAAATATGTGTTATAAGCGGAAGCAAAATATTCCAGAATTTATTACAAACATTTTCACTTGTTTGATATTGAACAATGTCAGTTTGTTGCTGGAACATGGAACTTTTTGTTCTGTTGATACTGTTGAAATGCGAATTTTATGTCGCGTTTGATCAAGTAGTTATAAACAGCATGCTGGATCAATCCTTATTATTAAAAGTATTTCTGCCGACATTGGCTCACTCTTAATGAATAAATAAAATTAGAGAAAAAACTTTTTTTAAAAACGAACTTTAATTATTTGTAAAGAAAATGAACTAAAAAGATTAAAATAAACTAACTCTAATAAGAAATATAAGTTCATTGTAACCTTTAACGATAATTAAGCTTCTTAGTCTACAATAAAATAATTCCATATTGTATATAATTATATATTTTTAACACAAAAACTTTACAACTTAATTATAAAATCTTTCCTCTTTTAACATATTTCCAATTTTATAAATAAAAGCGTGTGATTTTGATGGTACAATTAAGAACACCTCCTTTTTCCTCTTTCTATCACAATGTTACATGCTTTGATTTATAAAATTGGGACTATAATAAAAACGGTATTATTTAATAATTAAAGTGTGAAGTTTTAGTGTTAAAAATATATAATTATGTACGATATTGAATTATTATGTCGTAGACAAAGAAGCTTAATATCATTAAAGGGTACAATAGACCAATAAAGTGTTATATTTCTTATTAGAGTTAGTTTATTCTCAACTTTTTTGTTCCTTTTTTAAAAAAATAATTAAAGCTTTTCTTTACAAAAAGTGTTTTTGCTTTTTGATTGAAGTTTTTAACTTTTAGTATTTTTAATTCGAGATTTTGTTCCTGTTGCTCCCACGAGGAAAAAACAGTTCGTCCCCTAGAGGTCCATTGCACAAGGGTAACGGCTTCAGTACAACAGGGTTAGCTCTGATACCCTGAGTCGCAGCGTTAGCGATATCAATCAGATATATTGAATATATACATAAGAAACTGAATTTTTTTCCCAAATTTGTTGGAGTTGCATATTCACACCAACCAAAATACTCGTCAATATGAATCAAAAGAGCACAAACTCGAAGGTGTTGCGCCGTTTAATTATGGAGTTCCTAAGGCCACTTTCCATCTCCATCATCAGACTTACCTTTTAGTATCGAAGTACTCGTCAATACGAATTAAACGAGTTGTGTCGTTTAATTACAGATTTACTGTGGCCACCTTCCAGCTCCATCGTCAGATCAGCTCCATGTCATAATAATAGTGCATTGTCATCTCATTTTTACATGCATGCAAAATTTCAGGTCAATTGCAAAATGAGAAATGGATGAAATTTAATTTGCAAGATTTGATTACAGACATTGGGACAAGTGAAACTAAATAAAAGCTTGTAAAAAGGGAATCGGTTGATTACAGTTTTTGTCCTTGATCAATAAATAGTGGTAATATAATTTAGAAAAAAAAAACAAATAACTTTAACGACTTATTCTTATACTATAAAAAATGGGCAGATACCATAAACAAAAGAATGAAAGTTATTGTTATTACTATATTGGATTTATGAATGTTTTATAGCTAATTGTTGTATTTATTCATATCTTTTCTGTATGCATATAGTAACTACAGTGCATTATTGGAAAACTTAGTTATAGAATAGTACTATAAATTTTGTAACGATAATTTCAATATTTTTTTAAAATATGTTTTGGTTATGATGACACTTTACACTTATTAATTACAGTTATACGGTATTCTTGGATAATTTTATTATTTCATTTATTTTGGAATTGCACAAATAAATACAACATGTATTAATCTGTTGAGTTTACCTGATCTAATTATGATTTGCTGTGGCATAGTACTTTAAAATTCAAACCAAACGGCAAGACAGAAATGAAAAATAACAAGGATTAGATATTAATTTATTGACTTCATTAGACTAGACAATTTGAAACCGTATTACCTCTATATTTCCACCCATATAGAAAATACTATTTCTCACTTCCTACGTGGCGTGCCACTTTGTGAAGTGATATGAAGTATTTCACTGTAAATTCATGGGATGTCTGCTCCCAAGCGGCACCATTTTAGGGCAGTTATTTTCAGTAACGATCGACCTGCGCTGCGATTAACTTGAAGTTACCCGTGAATCAATTTTCCTCACCCTACCAGGGAAATGGGGTGATGTTGGCTTGGTCAGCCAAGATATGTCATGACGTCAAGCTAAGAGCTAGTTTCTTTTATCTTCAAGCAGGAAGTAAAACATGAATGAAGAGATTGTAATATGTATTGTTGCGGCTTAGTCGTAGTCCATCTGGATATTCCAGGTATGAAAATGTCAAAAGGACGACCCAAAATTTTAGGTGCGTTCATCTCGCATGTTTGCTCTCTGGGAGCTGTTTAAAGAAAACCTCCAAATGCGTCTAATATTTTGTTCTCAAGGCTACTTTTGAATCTAGTTCTATATGTCACAATATTTGAAGTATTGCTTGTAAAGTTAGACGTCGATAAATGAGATGAAATTTATGGCAATTTGAAGTAGCAGTATTCTGATGTTCAACATCAATATTTTTGTGTTTAGAACTTAAAAATGAGTCATAAACGTATTTTTAGATAAGCCCTTTCTAATAAAGGATGGTAAACTGAGATACGCTGAAAACGTTGTTTGAAAATTAATCGTGATATTTGGGATAGCTAGAATATCACTCTTACTAATATTATTTGGATATTCAGGCAAATCTCTCCTAAAATACAGACAAGTAAAAATTATCCAGAATGTCAACCAGTACTTGCAAGGTGCCAATTGTAGTTGAATATATGTGAAATAAAGTCATAATCAGATTTCTCACCCAACATTTTTGAAATCTTCTATTGAATAAGTAGTTTTTGTGGTTCTCGCGTAATCATTATATCTACAAATTACTGTAACAACTTGCACATAAACTTTCAATTTGCCGGTGGTTTCAATAATAATTCAATAATTAATAACTCAATATCTTGAGTTATTAATTATTACTTCGACTATAAAATGCCTAGTAGGCATTAATTTTTTTGTTTAGTTCCAATTTCTCATAAATAGTACTATGTCGATATCTCACATGTGAAGTGAAATGTAAAAAACTTCGTCTTATTGAATGTTCGTCTTAACAAGAAGAGATAAGAATTATGTATTTGATGGTTAAAAAAGGTCTTCTTATTACCATATGGTACACAGCTGTGGATTAGTAATGAATAGATTCACAATTCGATTTTATTACTTCGAGTTCAGTTAATTCTAGATGTCATTATATTTTATCAACTTCGACTTACAGAATATCATTTCTGAAATTTGAGCTATCGAGTATAAAAATGTACTAATATGCCTATGCAGAGAAATAAAATTTTGTTTCAAATTCTATATAATTTAGAATACAGAGTATTTGGCGAAAAGGCATTAGAGATTATAAAATTATAGAGATTCCGCTCGATATTGTGAAGACCACTATTTATCGTGATTTATTATTACATTATAGTTTTTCCATTAATTTCATTTCAGTACATTAATACATATTATATTTCCCCTGTCTATACTGTAAACAATACATTTTAAAATTGTATTGAAGGACATAAGTAACATTTACCAAAAATGTATCAATTGCACTTGACGACGGGCTGCAAGCCAACTTACAATATTTGTGTGGTAATAATTTATACCTATAAACTGTTTATCTTATTTACTTGAAAAGTGATAAAAATATCAATAGTACACTTACTATGAACAAAATTTGAATAGATATTTCTCGTTTTTTCTGGATTTGCTGTAACAGTCCTTGTCAGGCACTATAAGTATTGTTGTTACATAATTCTTGGAATTTTTAGAACCGTTCATGAGATTCATACTGAAAATACTCTTTATACTACCACTGCACCAACACTCACAATTCCACAGTCTGACTCCCGTTTCGATAACCAAGTTATCGTCTTCAGCAATTTCAATGCCTTCAAATGCATCCAAAACTTATTTTATTATATACATTTTTTTATCAATTTTACATTATTGATATTTATGTCATGATTATGACTGGCAATACTCGATTATTCGGTCCATACATAATTCTTGCTTGATTTTTTTGACAGCAGTGATTTGTCTGCTTTACAAATCGATAATTCAAATTTCTTCCAATTTTTCATAATAACTTCTTGGGTTGACGTTGTTGATAAAATAACAATGCGATAGAAACCGGTCCAAGCTGTCCGTAATATCATACGAAAAGTATCGATATAAATTACTAAAAAAACAAGAATAAGTCTTGCAAGGTGGTGCAAGTTTTCACAGAACGTGAAATAGAAAAGCTAAATTTCGAGAGAAAATGTTTTATTGATTCTCGAAATATTCGCTATTAAAGCCCATAAATTTTTGCATAAGCTCAAACCAATTCTTTGCGACATTAATTTGATGTTTTTTTTTTCATTAAATATTCAGCTTTCTCACATCTAAATGCAAAATAGATTGTATTGTAATATCCTAAGAGACGCCTCTATCTGTCGGAATCGATGTTTCTCGGAATGACAATCGATTTTGGTCGACCTTCTCGACATTCATCTCTGAAGAATGCATGACCATAACAAAATTCTGCAAACCTGTTGGTGCTTCATTACCAAAGAGCTGCACGAAGCGATTTTATGCATTGAATTTTATGCATTGTTATTGAGTAAGGCATTTTTTAAAAATTATACAACGTAAGCTTTCACGGATGATTTTCATTTTTACAAAAGCTTCTTTTAAACATTCACTATCAACAACTTACTCAGTCAATTTTTAAATTGCCACTAGTTTCGCAGTAACAAACCTCAATAATCACAAATTCAGTGGAGCCACAACTCATTAACGCAACATATTGTTCGAATGTAGAGACTTCAAGTATATTCACTAGTCTTTCACTTTTTTTGCTCCGGGCATAAAAGCTTTCTCAACTAGTAAAAGTTAATTACATCCCTTGTAGTAGAAATAACTGTTAAACCTAAAAAAAATGTCACAAGCTGACGAAGTATGTATTTATCTAGAAATGCGCCGAATAGTAAATCTTTTTGACCCTTGCAAAACCAATACAGATTTATTATTTTGTCCTGTTTCAGTTTCGGGTAGAGCTTCAATCCGTATCAGTTTAGTGCAGGCTCTTTTTATTGTGAAGAAATTAAAAAGAAAATTCTTACTCAAATCGGTGACATGGGTTGAGAATCAAATAAATATGTTTTGAAACGTGTAGGTACTTAAACCTTGGATCTCTTTTAGTAAGTTGTAACCACTTCAGGTGATTTCACTGAAATATAAGAAGACTGAGTCAGTATACACCACTTATAATAAGTTTTACCACTTTTTTATAAAAAAAAATAAACACTCAAGTCATACCGTTAACTAACAAGCTTACTATGTACTGACATCAGTTCTCCGCCATATCTGTGATGAAAAAGTTTAAACCGAGAATTTAACATATTTAATTCAACTGTGACGTTTTATAAATAAATTCTTATAATAATTTTGCATGTCAAATTGGATGAATATGACATTTAAAACACTTTTACAAAATTTGTCAAAGCTATTCTGAATATTTCAAAAGGACAACAATTGATAATAGTTCATGCTGGAGTTCAAATAGAATTTATTTCTAATGTTTGTTTTATATTTAAGTCAGGTACAAAATATGAGATTACCATTGTGAAATGATGAATTGCGGTAAATAGTTACGAGAAAAATTGATACCAAATCTATCTACTAACTCCATAATAGTTAGTGACAATGTATCTTATTTTTTAGTGATGTTTAATCCAGCACGCAATAGTAATTCACAGAAAAATGAATTGGTTGAATAGCTTATAAAATAATATTGTTTCGTATCAATATTATGAACTTATATGAGAACATCGTCTGACTATATTGCGTTTGCCCCCTTATATGGGGTACCTTTAAAAACAATTAAACTAATATATTGGAAGACGATTAACAAAGATTAAAGAATGGGAATTATGTTATCAAAACAGAAATAAAATTTTCTTATAAATTGGTATAAATAAATTTCTTGTTAAGAAAATATTTTCGTATTTTTGTGATGGATTGAAATACATAAAATCTATAAGAGAGAGTATACTTGAATTGATTGATATTTTTTAAAAACTTTTTATGAAACCAATAATTGGCGACAGTTTATTATATTAATTAGACTTATGGTGGTTTGGAAGTTGGATCTATCTAAAAAGTCCTGACCATCTATTTCACCGTTATTTTTGTAAGGTTTTCATACAATTACGGCACTAAAATATTAATATTTTTGAAGAAGAAAAATTGAAATTGTTTTATTTGTATATATATGTATATATATATATATATATATATATATATATATATATATATATAAATATAATATTTTATATATATACACATATATATTTATATATATATATATATATATATATATATATATATATATACATATATATAAACAGCTCAACAGGCCTTATAGGCACAAGGCTTGGAGTCGGATTACTACTTTTCTCTATTATTTAGTTCTTTTCATGGCTGTATCCTTATCCTTCTGTACATGCTTCGATCCAATTTTTCAGTAGCCGCTCTTATTTATTTTTCACCCCTTCTCCTCGTAATAAGAATCTTTTCACCCTATTATCTTCCTCCATTCTGGTTAGATACCCCATCCAATACAGTTTTTTTACTTTGAACATCTCAGATTGACCATATAATGCTTTCTAATAATAATAATGCGTTCTTCTCCTCCACTCGTTTTGCTCCTGTAATCCTCCTAAAATCCTTGTCAGTACCTCTCTCTCTCTCTCTCTCATATGTTTATTTTTTTTCTTCTTTTTTGTTCATGGTCCAGCTCTTGCTACCATATAGCACCGTTGGTTGTATAACTTCTTGTAAATGCGGCTCTTGAAATATCTATTGATCTTAACAGTCCTCCTGTGACTCCAAACGTTTTATTTCTTTTCGCCAGTCTTTTGTCGATTTCCCTGGTGTCATCTATTCCGTTTGTTACTCTCACTCCCGGGTATTTGGTCTTTTGTTCGCTCATGTGTTATCCATATTATTTTGCTTTCTTTTCAGAGAGTAGAAACATTTTCACTAGTTCCTTTTTAGCTCTCCTTATCATATCACATCATCTAGGCTTGGCAAGGACTTGTTTTTAGTTGTTGAAACCAACCATTATTTCTCAGGATCATTTCTAGTAATAGGTTGAAGAGCACAGTTAATAGCGGGACTTCTTGCTTCACACCTTTTGTTGTTTCAAAATTTTCCGATAGCTTCGTTTAACAATTACTTCATTATTGGTTTTATTCGGTGTCATTTTACCCAATGTAGTAATTTGAATCATACTTTTGTTTGATATCCATAAAGAGAAGATTCAGGCATAATCATTGGTCATATATATATTGTTCTGGATTGCCTTCAGGATAGAAAATTTGAGCACTGGTTGACTTCCCCTTTTTGAAGACTCCCTGATAATTACCCACTTGTTCAACTAAATATTTACCCAATCTATTATGATTTTGGGACATTGGGGATTTTGGCACTTTGTATACGACATCCAACCAAGTGATACCCCTATAATTCACGCAGTCTAACACATCGTCCTTCTTGTATACTGGGTAAGAAATTGTCTTATCCCATTGGTTTAGCATCTGCTCTTGTTCTCATATGTGTCTAATCAAATTATATAATCGCTCCAGTTCACCATCATTCTTCATAACTTCTATTGGAATCTCATTTCTACCAGCACTTTTGTCTTTATTCACAATATTTATTACTTTCTCAACTTTCGCTTTAGATGGTGTATCCTTTACCAAGTCTGATTCATTCACTCTTTTCCTTTCTTCAAACTCGTCTTTCTACTCGTAGTTACCTTCTGTTTCATCATTCAGTAGTTCATTGATATGCCGTCCTTGTCTTTGCAATATGTCTGTCTGGCCACGTTTGGTATCTTACTTCTTTTTGTCTCCCGATAAAAATTCCTTATGTCTTTGTTTATATAATACTTTTCAATATTTTAAGTTTGTCCTGCAGATGCGTACCCCTGTTTTAATTCGTCCTTTAAGTCTTTGACCATTCTCTGTCTTGGCATCCTCCTTCTAATGTCCTAAATCCCCTTTGACGCAATATATAATATTGACAGTCAAAATTTCTTTAGTAATTTTTCAGACTTATTGATACAAAAACCAGAAGTAATGGTATTTAAAAGAAACTATCCCGCATTTAAATTAATTCTATTTAATAATATATGTTATTCATTGAAGGTCAAATTATTAACAATGTTATATTTAATAAAAGTGAAGAAAGATATGAAAATGTACCTAAAATAGACTGATCACGAAAGATAACTACCTTCAATATCCACTGAGAGTTCAATGAATTTTCGTTAAACAACTATACGAAAATCCAGTTGGCAGCGCCAGAAATGATTGATGCTATTTATACTTTACAAAAACTTTTTTAGCAAAATGTATTTCTTACAAAATATATATTAATTTGTTGTTGGCTTTGCCTCGTTTTAATCCTCCAAACATATTTATTAGCTGACTACGCAGGCTAGGCTATTCAGTATTACATTTCTATATGAATGTGTAACGCGCTTAAGAACCCAGTGTACAGAAGCAACTAATTCTTATGAAACTTGACATTGTGCTTTTTAATTTAGTTAATAGATTTGTAACTACAGATTTAAATTGTAATCCTAATTTTCATTCGAAACTAAGTTTTTAAGAAAGGTCAATACAGAAATTTTGAAAATCTTCTTAATTACCTCGTAAATAGAAAATCTATATTTTTTAAGTATTTACTTAAAATACTATATCTTGTCTCAAACATATTTTTTGAAATTGTTTGGAAACATATTTTTCAGCATGCCAAGCCATATAATTTGATATGTTCTATCGTTTAAATACGAAAAGCTCTCGGAAAATTTCCTACCTCTGTAATTTCCCCAATGTAATCAGGTGAAATCCTTTACCAAACCCTATCTCGTTAATCGTCGGTGTTGCAGGTTTTCTTAAAACCTGGTGAACTCGCACACCATCCAAATGGCCGACAATAGGAAATAATACAGCAGTTGTACTCGCAATCACTTACAACCTATAGGGTTGTTCAGTTCTCGCTGAAAAAATATGCATTTCTGTGTGGATTTGAAGGACAAGTCCAATCTTAAGCATGCATAAAAAATATTTCTCAGCCCTTGGACTATAAAAAGCATCCATTAAAAAAGTAAGATATAAAATTATAATTATACCCTTTTCGACTATAACAAATTTTACGAAATGGTCCACTTTGCTTTCGAGATAATTTTATCGTTTTACACAGTAACTTCACTGTTCAGATGTAAGCTAGTTTGAGAGGTTGTGCGAGACATATGTAATTTATTTTACATTGATATCGGATTCTAGCGGTATTGGAATACACATACCTACTATGATCAGATAATATATGCTTTTGTAACTGATAAGACTGTTATTTCTTATCCATCTTTTTCTTATTCAAACGATTTAAATTTTAGTTTCCGGCTTGACAAATGATAAATTATTAAAAAACTTTGGAGTGAAATATTTATTCTATTTATCTCTGTCAAACGAGGTCAGACGTTGAACTTTCATATTTTAAAATAAAATATATACACTCTGCCACAATATGCTTATCGTATTTATTTTTAAATGATATCAACAGAAACCACAGAACTGTCTATTTATCATATTTACGATATTTACTTACGATATTAGTCTCACCGCAAAGTAGCATATGAGTCTCAAATTATCAATTTAAAATATTTTTTAAAACTCTTTCTACAGAAAAATTGAAGCCACAGTTAGAAATATGAAACTGGTAGGTACAATTTATGTGAATAAAACAGTAGGAGGTAAATCAATTTCATGAAAATTTTTATAATTTTGATGTTAGTTTCACGTCCACACGGTTGTAGAGTGTACTATTAATATGCTTTTCCTGTTTGAACATTTTTTTTTGTAAACAGAAATAGATTTATTAGCAAATCACATTACTGTATGAAAAAACACACACACGCGTTAAAGAATTATACTGCATTAACAAACCATAAAAAACATACATTCAATTATAAAACTATAAAAGTTCTTGGGAAAGAGTAAAATACGAAAAATAAGAATATTTAGAAATAGTTCATATACATACAAACAAGATAACTGTTAGTTATAAAAAAGACATAAACCATTTGAATGAAATGAGGATGAAAAAATTATTTAGTGCGTTTAAAACAGATTTTTGTTTTGATATTCATGTTGTAGGTGATAGTTGTTGAGTTGACCAATAAAATACCATAGTATACTCTGTTTAATATACGGAGTGAATTTTACGTATGGAACGCCTCAATTATCTCGGAAACGACTTTTATAAATTTTTATAAATTTAAAAAATAATGAGCTTTGTTATTTCAAATAGATCACCCTTTATACTTTGTGTTTTTAGAAATCCTTAAGAAGTACTGATTATTTTTCATGTAATATCCTCTATACCTAATGCCATAATTTCGCAGTGCTACATTTATTGCTATTTAAGTTACAATAAATATTGTATATTTAGATGGCTACGATTGAATGAACTGGTTTAATTTGAATATTATTTAATAATTTATGTGCTAATACAAATCTCTTAACAAGATTTAGCGTTAGTAACTTTGCAATACACTTTGCAGAATCCCTGACTTCTCAATTCTTCCCATCTTTCAATTGAATATTGGCAGGTTTTATTTTATAAACCATGTTTTTTAAGTAACCCCACGGGAAATAGTCTAAAGGATTTATATCGGTTAATCGCGGGCTCATTCGATAAAACCATGCCTTTCAATCCATCTTCTGGAAAACACATTATTGATCTGACAACAATGTATATACGACCATAATACCGGCCGTATCACAAGAACCTTGTACACAAAATTTATAAAAATCATACAAGCTGTTTCCACCCTGTATGTTCTAAGCTTGCGAATATTTATATATTCATCATCAGAAAATTATTTTACCTATAATTGTGGTTTATGGGAAACACCTCATCAATACTGAATATCGACCATGTTAAACATTTTTTAATCCTTATTAACGGCACAATTTCAAAATTTTGATTTTTACTTGTATCCATTTAAAAAAAATAGAGAAAACATTTTATTCAAAACCACTTTAAAAATATGACATAATGTGCAACTAAAATTGAATATTTTCTCGTTCCCAGCCGGGGGCCAAAAATGCAACGGTACTTAAAGCTAAGATAGTATTTGACAGAGGCGTTCCAAATATCTTAGTTTCACATGATGAATATTTAGAGTTAGGTTAGGCTTTCAATTATTTCATGCGAGTTAAACCACAAATAGGAAATTTTTTAGGAACGTGATGTAAGTTATATTGCATTTAAACTAGTAAGCGTTATTAGAAACTTGGATTGTTGCAGTAAATTTTGAACGATTATAGTCGTGATAAATTTACAAGAAATTGAGAAAGAGAAGAAAAGTCACTTACTAGTGATCTAATGCTTACTATAGTAGAATGACTCATATTTTAGACTTAGATCCTTAGTGGTCCTCGGACTCCTCGGGTAAAGAATATCGACGAGCTATAGGCGTGTGGCAATAATAATTATAGAATAAGTTTACTACAAAAAAACTGTTACTCACTCACTCATTATTTTTGACGTGATTTGAAGAAGAATAATTTATATTACTAAATTGACATTACAAACTTGCTCTTTTTCACTACTGAACGATCAGTAATTAATTTATTAGTTTTCTTACTGCAATCCTGAATAATTCGAGAGATGGAGGAGAAGAAAGTAATAGAACCATCTACTAGTCATGATTGTCTCCAGTAGTGCTCGTCAAGAAAAAGGATGGAACTACGAGATTTTGTGTGGACTATTGTCAGTTAAACAACGTCACGAAAAAAGACAGCTATCCTCTGCCCTGAACTGACTATACACTGGATACTTTAGCTGACAGAAAGCTTTTTTTACCTTGGATCTTAAGTTTGGATATTGATAAGTAGAGATAGTCCCCGAAGATAAGAAGAAGACTGCTTTTACTACCGGATCTGGACTAAGGCAAAACAACGTCATGCACATCGGGCTTTGCAACGCGCCCGCCACATTTGAATAACTCATGGAAAACGTCTTGAGAAAAGATATTTGAGGAACATTTCAAGAATTTAGAAGACGTATTCAAGTGACCTCAAGCTGCTCATCTCATGCTAAACCCAAATAAGTGTCAGTTATTCCAAAACCGAGTCAACTATCTAGGCTATATAATGAGTATGGAAGGAGTGACAGCGGATCCAGAGAAAACTGCCTCTTGCACGTTCTATAAAAGATTCATAAGAAAATTTGGAAATATTGCCAAGCAAGTAACTCGACTAACAGAAGAAGCAAATATTTCCAATGGGATGAAGACTGTCAAACGATGTTCGAGACATTGAAGAGACATTTAATCACGGTGCCGATATTGGGATATCCATTACCAGAAGGGGACGTTATCCTTAACACGGATCAAAGTAATGTAAGGATTGGAGGAGTGCTTTTACAGATCCAAGGAGGGTATAGGCTATATTTCAGAAAAGTTCTCGAAACCAGAACGGAACTATTGGGTCACAAGAAGAGAACTGTTGGTGGTAATAAACTTCGTCAAACAATTTACCGGAACGAAGGAAGCCGTAGTTTCAGGAACTACAGTGGTCAACGAGTAATGGTCACCCAAAAGGATTAAAAAAGATCAGGAGAACTATCCTCACCTAAAAATGATTAGGCAATGGAAGGAAGAAAATCGGTGGCCTACTTGGCAAGAAGTGTCAAGATTTTCGTGAAAGTTTTTAATGCATGAACAGCTCCGACGATGTGAAGGACTGGTGTAAGATATATACGACGTGTGCTATGAGTAATGGACCACATCGTAAGAGAAAGGTATGAAACAGTATAATGTTGATAGCTTTTTCGAAAGGATTGTCTTAGATATCGCTAGACCATTTCCGATGGCGCAGACAGTTGTAGTAAATACATCCGCGATTCCTAATCAAGAGGCAACAATTGTCGCGGAAGTATTGATAAAATAATTTATTAGCCGATGTTATGTACCCTTGGAAGTCCAAGGCGATGAATGAAGAAGATTATGTAATCTAATTGAGAAGAAAAATGAACGACATACACCAATTAGTTCGCTAAAATCTTAAAGTTGCTAGCGACAGAATGAAAAAACGATACAACACGGAAGCCACAGACAACTGTTTTAAAAAGGGGGATAAAGTATGGTTGCACAACTTGACGAGGAGAAAGGAATTTTCTCCAAAATTAGAAAAACCCTGGGAAGGTCCATACTTAGTTAGAAAAAGGATCAATGACGTCATCTATCGCATAAACCAGATCCCTATTGGAAAACCGAAAGTAGTCCACCAATATTGACTAGCTTCATTCGAAGGAGACCGAGACCCACAGGAAGTACCTAACCTAACCTAACCATTTGCGAGGAGAGCCTGACCCTGTCTTCGAAGAATTTATGAGTGCGTACAGGTGTGCCGACAAAGGTATGGAGTCACTACAGAATAACAAGAAGATTTGTTCTCTCTACCAGAAAATTACTCTCTGACTTGCAACATACCTGCCCTATCAAGAACAAACGACGATTAGCAACCGGAAGAAGTTTGGCCAATTAGAGAAGCTTAAAGAGCAGATTCCAGCGCCTGGAAAGAAGTTGAGAATCAAACACGATTCGCGGTACATCTTTTACCTGGTAATCAAAAATGAATTTCAAGATCCACCTACTGCAATGTGTGGGAAACGCTTCAAAGCCTCTGCGACCATATGTTGGAAGTCAAGGTATTCCAAGATACCGGGGCTCACATATTAATTGGCAGCTATCCATCTCATGATCAGTACCTATTGAAGTGGGTGACCTGTTATTTCCACATCATCGGAAATCCATTAATTACATCTAAGGAGGGAGTAATGGTACGAATAAATAGTCATAGAGAAAGGTACGAAATAGGAAAGTAATTAGTAAAGATTTAAATTAGTTAGTTAAGAATTAGTCATAAGTTGATCATTATTTAAGTTGGTTAAGTGTAGTGTAAAGTGTTTAAATATAAGAAGTCAGTAAGAGACAGTGTTGTATAAATTCACCTCACCGAAAGTAATAGTGTAGATAAATAAGAAAATCATCGCAATATAATGAATATATGTAATGGCAAGAAAATAATAAATCAAATGTTTTCTTAGTATATTTAAAATGACTTGTCATATAAAAACTTGTATAAAAATGAAAGAGAAGATTCCAGGCTCCGAAAGTAGCTGACAATTCTGTTTATTTGGCAACCTAAGTAAGTAAGATAGTAAATATATAAACAATAAACAATTTAATTAGAATAATTGGAATATAATCCAAAAGAGAATACTAACAGTTGAATATGTAGTGTTATGACAATTGATAAATTTTGGGGATGCTAGTCTTGAAAACCATGCTCCTATAATTGTTGGAAATATTGAAGATAAGAAGAATAAGTGTTAGTGAATATTAATCATTTGTAAAAAATATAATGATTATGATATTATGCAAAAATATATCAAACTGAGGCCAAATGATTTCTATTTTCATCTACGATCAAAAATGAGATCATTAAATAATTGAGAAAAAATAATGAGGGTTCCAAAACTATTGGAAAAATGGATTCCGCTCAAACGGCATTATTCATTCCTAAATATGCGTTTATGGAGACGAAAATAAGTTACGATCCTTTGCAAAATAATCCTCCAAGAAAAAATTCTTCACAAAGACTTATCGTAAACTGTTTTGAAATATGGTTTAATTTAAGAGATTTCTATTTTTAAAAAAGCCAAACTCATCATTGATCAACCAAAAAAAACTGAAAAATTAGATATCCCCGGAAATCTGTGTGATTGAAAATGAAATCATCGACTCTCTGAAAATTGATTCATCGTTTATTACATCCATCCATCGGTGCTAATATTATGTTATGTCACAGAAGTGACAAATATTTTAAGGTTTAAATCCAGTAATTATACGAAAGTTGCTAGTTAAGTTTTGAGATAGACAAATAAAAACAAATATTTATTATTATTTGTTTTACCAAATATTCTCCATTAAAATAAATACATGCGTTTGAACCAATTGACGTACCTCCAAAAAATGTATCCATAGGGTGTAGAAAAACGTTGATCTCCAATTTACTTTTGATCTGCGGAAATAAGAAGAAATCATTGGGTACCAAACAAGGAGTGTACGGCGGATAACCCAGCAATTCTAATGTGCGAGAGCTCGCATTGTCTCGAGGTGAAGAATGATTCGTCTTGTGCGATTCCTTTCCTTGATTTTTCGAGCATCTCTGGCAAACGATGCTGATGAAACATGTCGAAAAAAAAGTGAACATTTGCTTCGTACTTCGTTCGCAAACAACGTTTGTTCGATTTGGCTCGTCTTCGAACACCCATATAGTGCATTGTTGTTTAGTTTCAGGTTCATATGCATAGATCCATGATTCGTCACTTGTCACGATCTTATAGACGTCTTTTGAAGCACAGCGATTAAATATTTTCAGCATTCCTTTGCACCAATCGATACGAGCTTTTTTAAGCGATTGTTCATGTAATATTGAATGTACGCGACAGAAACTATTGTCCAAGTATCTCTCAATTTCACGGTATGTCAGATGGCTATCTAACAATACTTATCAGTTTACATACAGCATCGATGTTTTCTGGTGCAACATTCGATTAAGGATGACCCTCACGAAATTCATCCTGTAGCGATGTACGATTTTGATTGAATTCAGAAAACCATCGAAACACAGTGGCTCGAGATGGTGCTTCCAAAAGTCAAGGTAAGTTGATCGGCACACTGCTGTTGATTTAATCCATGTCAAAAGTATATAAACCAAAGTATATAAACCAAAATATATGTTTCAAGTATCTGTAATAAGTCAAACTGCAGTCGTATAACAAAATATTCTGAGTACGTTCACAATATCAAATTTCATGATGGCAATGTCTGATTTGATATCAGTTTTGCCATATCAAAAAACTTAAGTAACAACCATCGTACATTAATATTACCCACTCTCTCTCTCTTATTTGAAGCAAATGATCTTTCTAAGTTTTCTTCTCTATATTCATAATAGAAAGATTTTATGCGCCGTTTGTCTTGCAAACTGTATACAGCTGCTTTTATTTTAGATTGTTATCACTGAAAAATGTTGAAGCCCACACATTAACAAGTAGGTTACAGATAAATTTAAAATTTTCAAGAAACATCAATGGTACTTGGAATAAAGAAAGCAGGATACTTGTTTAACAACTTGAGCACAGTTCTTCAGACTTCAAGTAGGTACTCTATTAATATTGGCTAATAAGAAGCTACTCTTTAGAATGTTTATGAAGGCTTTAGCAGAGAGAAGAGAAATACAAGGAGTGAGAATGTACAAAAATGAGGGATAATATAAATAATAGTTAATATTGATGTTGTCATTATAATTGATTTTTATATTTGGAATAAGATTTAGAAGATACATATCGTGCCATTTTAATATGGTATTTAAGGGACGAAATGATATTGTTCTTCTTTTGTAATATCAAAAAAATTTATTCGGAATATATATATGCATATTATAGACATTTTTAGATTTTCTGCCTACTTTCCAAAATTAAATTTGATTCTAGTTTTTGAACAAATTCACTCAAATTTATGATACGTCTCAGTTCACATTTCTTTTTCCACATGATTCTTTTTTGCATCAGATTTCAGGAATTATTTATCAATAAGTAGTTGTAACGTTCGAGTATCCTTAAAACTCATTAGTCTCATAACCTACTGATCTTAATTCCGTTCTGTTATATTTATCTACGAATTTTCCAGATGAGGGAAAGAAAAATACTTCATGTTTTCAATTATTCACACTAGTACATATCTGAAAAAGTTTGAGTGCTGGGAGAAATATATTGAATTCTCTATCTCTCATGTGTCATATATTATTCACATTTTTTATAAAATACCTAGAAAACAGTTTAATTCACATAATTATTAATGAAACGTCAGATATTCCCTATATAGAAAATTTAATAATAGATATACCGATTGAAACCTTTCAGTTGACGTAAAAGACTTGAATAAAACAAATAATGTAAATGTTAATAAATTCATTCAGAAAAGCTTTACCTAAAAAGGAAGGCCGTACTACTTTGACTATTGCGTCAAAAGTATTGAGGGAAGAATTTACAAAAATGCATATTTAACTACCGATAACGTCGGTCTACATTGAACATAGTACAAACAATTGAGGTAAGTCAACTTCAAATCTAATATTTATTTAAAGGATATTATAAAATTTATCACTCCACGGTCTGGGTTATTAACAAAAGAACTAGAAATTTCTCGACGTTTAGGCTCTCACTTTGGAGCCATTATCAAGAGAAGGGTTGGGATAGAGTGGTTTTTTATTCATTGGTAAGAAGAGATCCGATTCCATGGTCTCAATCTGCATACTCCACGCAACAAATTATCCCTTTACTTGGTTGATTCCGAGGCTTCAATCTGCATACTCCTTGGAATTTCACCGAGGAAATTAAAAGTTGAAACAAAAAATAAAAAAAATACCTAGCCAGAGATTGCCGCAAATTGTAAACACCTCCTTCATCCACTTTTTTCCAATAATACTCCGACCAACAACATTTTTTTATCAATGAACAAATAACCACCCAACCCCCATCCCTCTCTTAATAATGCCCTCAAAGTGATAGCCGAAACGTCGAGAATTTTCAAAATTCCAACGCGGTTCATCAAATTCATCAAAATATTTTTATAAAGACTGAAGTTAAGTCGAAACGTCATTTTAAACGTCATTATTCTATTAATCTAATTTTTAGTAGAAGGAATTTTGTAGATCAAATTTGCAACGTTATTAGGAAGAGGAATTTAATAAATCAATGTTTAATAGTCTCTGAAATATATCAAGGAAAAGGAAAATGTTATCTACGTTTCATGCTGTGTTTTCTTGACAAATGCTTAAATTGAACACAACAACAATGAATGGGCATGGTATGAAATTTAGTATTTTTTAATGATTGATTACGATCAGAATAACTCAATAAAGCAATATTTAACAAAAACGAATCACGTCAATATCGCCAATTTAATGCAATAAAGTATTTGTAAGTTATGAGTTAGTTTTCTTGCAAATCCCTCCAAATTTCACAAAAAGTATGCCATACCTTCGTGATACCTATGATAAAGAAAGAAATATAGTATTCCACATTCTATTTGCATGTCTGACAAATATATTCTCCTAGTAACTAAAGCTATCAAATAAACAATAATGTCTATTTAATTTAATTTCTAGCACATATTATTATTCTAAAATGGTCAACATTTTTTGTCTAATCAAAAAACCATAGTGTCATGACATTTCTTTTCGAAACTAAACAGATGCCTAGACGTTACATATATGTATTTAACCTTGCCCAAGGCCTAAAAGCAAAAAAAGGTCTTAAGAAAATAAATTATACCTCCTGTCAAATCCCAAAACATAACTACAGAACTGAACCACAAGTGTGTAGTAGAAACTTTTGAGTTAGATATCAGAACCGGAATAAGTTGAATATTGGGAACATTTGAAAGCGATAAATAATGTATAGAAAATTAATAAGTAACAAAGACAAATGTTCAAATATTTTCAGGATATCAATAGCTGAGATAAGAATTTAATTATTATAAAAAGTTCAAAATTATATACTACAATTTTTAGCAAATTGCTGAACAATCCCAATCCTACATCAGAGACTGTCACCATTTCATTGACCTACTAAAAGGTTATGATATTTCTCCTACTGATATTCTTGTCAATGTCTTTGATATTATATCCTTATTTTCCAACATCCCCATCGATGAATCTTTGTCTATCTTGAAAAATAGTCGCCACATCGCCCCTGATTACCTCCCGATCATCAAACATTGTTTGTCTAATACTTACTTCATATTTCAAGGAACTTTCTACTGGCAACTCGAAGGTACCCCTATGGGATCCACTCTCTCTCCCATCATTGCCAATATTTTCATGGACAAATTTGAAAATAGACCACTGTCCTCCTCCCTTCTCCAGCCAAGCTGTTGATGTTGATGACACTTTTATCACTTAGTCCAATGAAAGAGATACTATAAATTCCTTCTTGCTCCATCTAAATGGCGTACATCCTTGAATACAGTTCACGATGGAGCTAGAGGAGGAGTTATCTCTGCTGTTCCTTGATGTCATAATCAAAAAACTTTTCCACACGGTTTCGCTCACTTCGTCGATCGCAAACCCACTCACACCAATTGTTTTCTCAATTCTCAGTCCCATCATCAACCGGCCCAACTCAACTCTATCATTGATACACTCTAATCACGATCCATCTCTTTGACTGACGAATCCAGTCGACCATCTGAAATCAATTATTGATTTGATGACAAACATTGATTCGGATTGCCAAATCCCAAATTTCTAAAAGCATCCACAAATATTCATCTCCAACACCTCCACCCTTCTGCACTGGCTTGGACGATCAACTGAGGGTGTCCATTCCTAACATTAAAAGTGTGAGAGACAAACTTTGCAGACTCTTCAAATCCCAATGTATTTGCACAATCAGAAACTCTCCCACATAATCAAATCCGTGAAAAATAAAATATTCAATAAACACCATGGGGTGTATGAAATATCCTGTTCAAATTTCCCCCGTTTCTACATTGGCTAAACAAGTCGACGTATTTTCTTCAGAGCCAAAGAACACTTGTTGTCTGTCACTGATATTTCCTCCACCCTTGCCCAACATCGTGTCCATACCGGACACACAATTGATTTTAACAGAACCAAAACTATCGCCCCACTCCGTTCTTTCAAGTCCAGGATTCTCAGAAGAGCTATCAAAATAGAGAAACATCCAAACTGTCTGAACACAAGGGAAGATAGCCAGAGATTACCGTCAACTTGGAATCACCTTCTTCATCCACGGAATCGGATCGCTTCTTACCAATGAACAAATAACCACCCTATCCCAAACCTTCTTTTGATAATGGCTCCAAAACGGGAGCCGAAATGTCGAGAATTTTCAAAATTCCAACGCGATTCAACCCGTGAATCTAGTTCTTTTGTTCATAATTGTGACCGCGGAAACCTTTCATGGGATTATGGTAAAATTAAACACAATGAAAAAAAACTAATTGCCTGGCTAGTGCCTCAATGAATATTGAATACACCTCTTTTGAAGGTGGGTGATATGAATGATAATAAATAATATTAATTAAGTGTGAAGAAAAGGTAAGTATCATTCCAAGATTTTCTCTACAATATAATGCGTGGACCGAAACTATTGAATTTAAATGGTATGTTATCAGATATAACTAATAATTATTAATAAAATTATTTGATCCAATTATCAAACATTTATTCTTACTTTTATTGATTTGTCTATTTCATATATTTGGAATAAAGAAATGACAAATTGTACAATGTTTCAAAAATAGACAGAACAAATTCAACTCCGAACCTGTAAAAAATAAAAATGCATACTTATCTCAATGAAACTTTGAACATCAAAACTGCTTTTCTTTTAAATTTTGTGCCTCCACAAGTGTTTGTTGTAAGACAGTTTAGTTTTCAAAGAGATATTATTCAGACAATGCGAGATTGCAATTGGTTGACTGAGGTATAAATTGCACGACTTTAAGTACAGTTCACACAGTGGATAGACAAATTATTTTATTGGTTTCAATATTTAAGAGTTAAACTTCTTTCATTCATAAAGTTTATTATACAATTGAAAATTAAAACTTTCAATGTTACTTTGATACTATGCAAACTATGATATGTTTGAAAATATTATACAATTATGAAGAAAACAACCCAGTATTCTCGTTCTCGAATTCAGCTCATAATTTCCAATTAGTCCTGCAGCGGATGAGGTTCATTTTTTAATATATTTAACTGAAACTTATTATTGGCCAACTAAGAGATATTTTGTTTCAAGTTAGAAACAATTCAATAGTCTCACGTGTTTAAAAACTTCAACGAAAAAATCATCCATTTTCTGCGGATGTCTCAGGCCTTTTTTTTTCTTCAGGTTAGTAGTAGACACTTTACTAGCTTTTTCTTCTTTTCAACGTTATTAATGGGTATTTTTTTAGCCGATAAAAGGGATAAATTTCTTGTCAACTATAATTACGATAAACGACCTTTTAGAGTAAAGCTGTGCCTTATCGACTAGTAGGATCTGTAATAGGTGGGCTCTCTTAATTCTTGTTTTTTGTGTCCTCACTGCTGGTCTGAGTCCAATTGTTTTCTTGGTTTTGGATATCTGAGGACCATTAGTTCTCTCCGCTTGTTATTGAAGTAGGTCATTAGCTTTCCGAATCTTCTTTCAAATATAATGTTTCAATTATATTTGTTTAGCTACAAGTCTAAGTATGTTATGATTCGACACATTTATGTTATTATCACAAAAATATGTTTTATCATACCTCCAAATTAAAAAATGAGCGATATAGAAATGACGAAGACAACTCGAAATGGCTTTTCTTCATACTGTAGCACATACAAGAAATTTTCGCTTCAGTAATCGACGAATATTTATTGAAATATATCTGAATGCACAATCTACCTGAATATATCCTGTACATTGAAAAAATTATTATGTATTGCATCCCATAATCCTCATTCGAAAAAGTATATGGAGCCCTAACGGTCAATGATTCATTAAGAAAAAAGGACCATTTACTAGGTATTTTATCTTCACTATAGCAGTTTGTCTGTAGTGCAGGATATTGAGCAATATTTGAATGTATGAGTTACGACCAAACAAAGTTTTGAATTAGTTCAGTACATTGTCAAATGTCTTCCCAAGCTGTTGCTATTTTTGGGGATTAGAACCAGCTGGCTATTGTGGCATATATCTATTGTGTCCAAAAAACAGGAAGACCGTAACAGTTTCGTAATCGGATTTTAAGCAGACCTACCAGTATCCCGTCCGATCCTTAAGCCCATCTTGTTCGTATGATCAATTTTGTCCACAGATACATTTTTGTTCGCAGTCTCTTTGGTAAAAAATTTCTGCATACTTTTATTTCGATATAACTTAATATTCTTTTTCTCCAAAAATTAATTGCATACGTATTCAACCTTTGTTAATTTAAAAAAATAGGGAAATACCACAAGCAGATAGTGCTAAATACTTAGAATCCAACTAGACATAAAACTTAATGGGAAACAACACATCAGAATAAACAAAGAAAACAACTTGATATAAAAGCAAGAGAACTATATTGGTTGATTCAAAGTCTCACTTGAAAACAAAAATACTATTCAATATATATAATACTGTCAACTAGTAGATGTTCCATGGTATGTAACAAATCACACCATTCATGTGGACCTGGGAGTACCCACTGTACAAGAAGTTATCTAATAGAGGATCACCAAATACAACAAAACTAAAGAAACCCACCCATTATTCCACTATTAGAGGAGTTGTTAACGTGACGAAACGCGAAAAGACTGAAAAAAGTTTGGCCAACAGGCCTAATAAGAGGTTGCATCACTGGATGTAAGCCTCATCAAGACATTATATATGTTAGAATATCTAACAATCGACAGCAAATTAACCCATATAGTGTATAAAATATTCTGATTGTTATTAAAAAAAACTTGTTATAAAAAATGACTTCTGACATTTTCCTGCAGTTTTTAAACGTCCGTCACGTGGATCTTGTTCCATACTTCATATAAAATTTCATCTTATAAAATTTTGTACCTACGTCTCACATGTGCATATTTATTTTGATACCTTCAGACACAAATAAATATAATCTCTTTCTCTAATATATATTAAACTTCGATTATTGATTTTTCTTATCGTCTTGCCTGTTTAAAATCACGTTCTCAATTGAAATATGACAAGCTGTCTTATAAATTAACCTGAGTGAGTGGAATCAGTGCTCAGAAAAACTCATCCTCTTCATTTCTTCTTATCCACAAAAACATTTCATTACAATATTCAAGTTTTTCAATTATACAAAAATAGTGAGATGCGCCAACTTTGAACAACCGAGAATATGCGAATGAAACATGAAAATGAAGTACCACTTTGAGAAAACTAGAACGACGAATCTCATAGCTTCATTTATTACAAAACGATGAAACGTGAATAGCTTGTTATACTCGTAATATTGTAAGAATGTTCCGAACAACGTATCAAATAAATTGTTCTTTATAATACATACGCCAGATAAATTTTTCAGCTTATTCATCTCCTATTGAATTACTTCAATTGAAAAAATTATAAGCAGTTTGAGCGTTACTTGAAGGTAGTGAATGATTATCTATAATTATTGTATTGCTGTCCTACATAAGAAGACGAAGATTGATAATCAGTGATCGCTTACAGTATTCATAAAATAGTTAATTTATAAAGTTAAAAGAATTATTATATCTATGCTTTCGCTACTAAAATAATTGACAGCCACAAAGTGACTGTAATGATAGCTTATCATCTTCTTCAACTAATATATAATATTTTCAAATTGATTAATAACATCTTTATCATAGTTATACACTATTGGAATGATGAAATAGTTCTTGTTTAGAATGGTCGATCAATCGAATAATCTGATGGTATTATCGCATTGAACTAGTGCTGCAATCAAACTTCATTGGTTATGAGTATGTTTAGTTATTGCCATGAACTTTAATTTCGAGATTTAAATTCTCGATACTTTTCGTCCTTATCGAGAAAATAGTTTTCCTCTGAATCAGAGTTATTTTTGTTTTCCAGATTAATTGAGTAGATTATCTCTCTTAGAAACTTTTTCGATATATGACCAGCTTGATGACCAGCAACACTAAAATTGAGTTTGAAATTCTATTCATCTCAATCTAAGTCTATTGGACTCGGAGTGACATTGTTCACAAGAGTGAACCTGCACCGAAAAAGGCAACAATGGAAAATTGGCAGGAAAAGTGATAGCGAGCCACTTTAAAAAAAAGAGAGTGCTTCTTCATTAAGATAACATTCTCACACTTCGGTGGTTGACATGGTTAAAATTCACTAGTTAGTCTTCGAATTAGTTGACTACCTATCGCATTCACCAGATCTGGCCCCCAGAGACTTTTCATATTTCCTGACCTTTGAGGCTAGAACATCACTTGACTAAGTATATGGACTTAAAAGGAGACTGCTCAAAAATAAAAATGATTATGGTAAAACAACTCCTTGTTTCTTTATTAGGTCGGTAACTTTTTAGACAACCCTTGTAAAATTTTGTGCGTTATAAGTATTCATCCATATAACAAGAAAATTTCAAATTAGTTTTTATTTTATATATTTTTCCAAATATTTGTAGTTCATTTTATTATGGTGGTGGTGATTTGATTTCCAACGAACCAATTCGCGTTCCACTAATACTTTTTGATCATTTTTTCTCAAACTTAAACTTATCAGGTTCATTTCTCTTCAAAGCTATTCAATACCTATTCTACACCGAACAAGTAACCATTAGGTATTAGTGTTTGTATTATTAGCGATGTAAAATTTGTATTTTTATAATTTCATTGTTTTCCTCGATGCGGCGATTTTGGTATTTAGCAACTTTCATTAAAAAAAGACTAATTCCATAAATTTAAATATATAAAATTTAAGTATAAAACGTTATTTCTTTAATCCTCTACCATAAATAACAGTTACAAAGTAATTTGAAATAACTTTGTAGAGATATTTATCTGCTCTGCAGCTGCCAGGTTAAGGTGAAAATAAAAGCAATGCTACTGGAAGAAAATATAGTGCAACAGGAAAAAATATGAGTAATTGATGGTGCTGGAAAACTCCGAGACTATTCTCTAAGCATTCATTTCACTCTTGAGAGAGAGAGAGAGAGAGAGAGAGAGAGAGCACCCATCTTTACAATATCTTAATAAATTTTCGAATCCTTTAGGTCCTTTAGCATTCCGATTTGGTTTTGACGTCAAAAAAATCCACTATGGTAGTGGATAGCAATTCATTGCAATCTCTGTAATACTCAGTAAGCTACTTTAGATTGTTCGATCCTTCTAATGGAAGTCTTGAATCCTTGTATAGCCTGTTCTTCCTTCGAAATTTCTATTATTGCCGTAGGTACTTTTAAACCAGAATTCTGATTTGTATCCCACATTTGAGGAAGAAAATAATGTTTTATCTCTTACAATTTCTAATAACTTATCTAATTAGTGTTCCTACCGCTAAAAGAATCGACATATCAAAGTTGTTTCATGACAATGAATTAAATGCTCATTCGGGCATAATGAAGTGTTTTCTTGTTTTTATGAACTTTGTTATTGGTTTGTATTTCTAGTGAAACCCAAAACCTATCCATGGCTGATGTTATGGGTCATAATAAAGATACTAACTTTCCTTAGCCATCCTGTTAGTTTCATAAGTTATTATACAAAACAGATTTGTTCTAGAAATTATTGATTGATTTACTCATTTAGTTTTGTCCATCCAATACCACTTGCAACTACTAAGGGTATTGTAAAGTTTATAAAAGTTTTTCTTCCTTCTGGTGCTTCACGGATGTTTTCTATTTCAATTTTTCTTCTTAAGTATTTAATGTCCAAACATAAGAGCATTTTTTTAAAATGTTCGTTATGATCCTCAAACAAATCATATAGAAAGAGCAAATGAGAGAATTGCTACAATTTTAGGGAATTACATACATGAAACATAATAAATGGAACATTTCGATAGATAGAAAAAGTTGCATGTTGATGAGAGGTTTTGGGAAAACAATTATGTTCTTTTCTCCAAGGTTAACAATTTCTTGCTAAAATAGCTTATAAATATACACCTTGTATTACTTCTAATGTTGTTTCTAAATTAGTAGTCTAAATTTATCTGAAAGTTTTATCTGGCCTATCTAAATAACTAGTTAAATCTTCCTTTTGATACTTCAGATGAACATTAACAATAATGTGCGGAGTTCGTTCTTTAATTTCTCCTCTCCATATTTGATTCTATAGTATACCTTCAGTCAGACAGTGTAATTGTGAGTGTTGCTGTAGTGTAGGGTAAACAGTCTGTACAGAATGAATATCACCCACGATTCTAGAAATTCCAACTTAATCTTCAATCAAGTATTGTAACATCTGAAGTACAACTAGTACAACTCCTGTCTTTGCTTCTTTATCCTTCATGGCTTCTATTATGTGATTTTCCAACAGGCTAGTCTTAATTTTTGCAAGAATTAGTGCCGTGATTGATTAATTTATAACCTGACCCTGCCCATGTTAATATACTAAGCTTGAATCCTGTGTAAGTCCTGTGTAAAGACATCTGTCTTCAATGTCTTCTGTTGATGCGTCTTCCAATTCTCAGGCAAATGTACATGTAGATGGAGACCTATTGAATAGCTATATCCTTTCTTATATGAATACCTGAAAATCAACGTTTCCAAGAATAAATCGCCTAATCTTCAGTAGCCAAACGCACGTTCAGTAAAGTTTCGATTGCGTTTAGTTTAAGGCATTTAAGGCATCAGGAATAAGTAAGTAGGAATTTTTTATAATTATCCGATTGGTAACGAATGAAAATTGGATACTTGGCTGATAGATACATATTTACTAGCCCTAACAAAATAATACATCAAAATAAAACGATCACATATTTTTATCAAAAACTCAATTTCAATTGCGATTTTCTTACTCTAGTAACGCAAGTCATGGTCAGTATAAACCAGAACTAAAGAACCAAAATACAAAAAAACTTGCTCTGATCAAGGTTGAGGTTTTATGTTTTCAATAAGATTTAAAAGGTAGTCTCATTTATCAGGCTTCTAATTAGTATCTAAATTATTATTATAAAAACAATGATATTTCATTAGTTTTTTCATTAACAAAAAAAGACATAATAATCTTTAGACATGGACATTAGTAGTAGTTATGTTGTTAAATTTCATTACATATTAAAACTTTACTCTTAAACTGAGTTTGTTTGTGACTAAAACAATTGTGTTAATTCTGAATTATTATTATCACAACTTCATCAAGCTATTTTATTTTGATTTTCAATATTATTTTAATAACAATGAGGTAGGCTCAGAAGAAATGAAAGCACCACATTAAATTGAGATAAGAATGACCAATCTCAATGGTTAAAATGATATATTTCATTGTTTGCTATTTTATACTTTCTTTACAGTACATGATAAGAAATACTACATGGGAGAATTATTATATTTCATCATATTTTTTCCAGTTTCAAGTAATACTATCGAACTACAATCCAGAACCGAATAGAAGATGTTAATTTGTTAATGAAGAAGTTATAATCGCTTCATACAAGTCTTTAGTGTTAGGCTAGGCACATACGCACATCTTTTAATCTCAAAACTCTTAGTTGTTTGACAAATGTCTATTAAATCAAAAGGGAGTACGTATACAGCCAACACAATATTTGTTGTTCACTATATCATAAAACCATATCGAAAAATTTATACCCAACAACTTATTAATGACAAAATTTATCACACATGTTTGTAAGAACTTTTATAACCAGCAGTATATGGATAGTTCAATAGACAATATGAGTAATTTTTTTTTGCATGAGCTAAAGCTAAAAAAAGATATTTTTAATTTTTTCAAGATTTTCTGTTGAATAATTGATGGTCCGTTAAGTTGTGAATTATAAAAGGTAGGTCACCAAAAACCAGAAAATTAATACGATCATTTGGAATAAAGAAAGCCGCTTGGTTGTGACAGAATACCAAAAAAATTAAGGTCGTTGATTGATTCGTTGAGTTGTTGAATCCAATTTGTTTCGCGCTAAGGCCCCTTTCACACCAAACGAATCCGAATCAATCTGGATCACTTCGAATCAAGTTGAATCTGATTCGTCATCTCTACTCTTTCACACCAGCTGAATCAACCTGAATAATTCTTACCTGGAATGTTTAATTATTCGCCAATTTTCCTCCACACAGAAGATATGATTGTTGCTGTGATTTTTATCACTGGCGTTATAAATCGCACTATTTTCTTTAACTTTTAAAATTAATAACTCCACGTCCATCTCGTATGGTTGTTGATTCAAGGCTGACCGGACGAGTAATCTGACAGGTTCAATCAAGTGCGACCTCAAATCAAACCTGTTTGAACCAGATTCGTCCGGTCTGAAGGCGGGAAAAGAGTCCCTTCACATTTATCGGAGCGCTCGAAGCCGAATGGTCAATCAGATTCAACTTGATTCGGAGTGATTCTGATTGATTCGGATTCGTTTGGTGTGAAAGTGCCCTAAGACTAACAGGCCTTTTTATAAATATTCAGTGGTGTAATGACAATGAATAGATGAATTAATTTACAAAGTGGATACAATAACCTAAACAAACGAAACAATAACCTAAACGAAATTAGAATTTCTTAGAGTATTCTGTCATAACGGAATTTTCTTTAAATCTACTCTCTATATAACATTACACGGTATAAGATTTCCTACAATTTTGAACTCCACAATTTGTACACGAGTGAAAATTAAACAGTTATCAGCTTAAAAACTCGATTTATGAGTGCGCGAATTTAAGAAAACGGTCTTGGTTCAATATATTCTTCATTAGGAACATAATATTTCTTATAGGGAAATTTTGATATTGGATTCATTTTTTGACCGTACTTCCCCAGACTATCATAACTATAAATAGAAGCAAGTATACAAATATTTCCAGGCAAGACGTCAAAACAAATATTGGGTTAACAAATAGAATAATTTTCCTAAAAATAATAAGAGCCTATACAAATATTGTACATATAATATATATGTATCTACAGTGTGAGTCACATGTATTTAGTTATAGTGTGTTCATGAAGTAACAAACTTTCTGGAACCGTTGGTGATATTTTTACTGAACACATTCTTTACACTACAACTACATTAACACTCACAATTACATTATTAAATCCTTTGAACCGTAAAATTAACAGGATTAGATAGCCATGGGATTTTATTCATCGACTATCTTCAAAAAGGTAAAACAATAATAGGAGGGTGTTAAGTATAAATGCTTGATAACGTAAAGGAATAGATTACAAAAAAAAAACGATTGCATTTGAAGAAACACGACTTGATTTTTCATTAAGACAACGTACTTTCTCACTTTTTGGTGATTGCAAAGACTAAAATTCATGAATTGCCCTTCGAATTAATTGACCACCCTATGTATTCACCAAATATAGCCTCCTAATAAAGTTTGATTTTCGGAGAGAGATTTCGAGAAGAAAGATGGCAACTATTAGTTGGAGGGATGTAAAAGGCAGAAAACTTTTCAGAAAACCCTCGCAAATAATAAAATATAACTCTAGAAATTAAATGAAACTACAATATGACCATTTAAAAATCAAATTAGTCAACACTGTATGAAGTAGGGAGACCTTCTTTGATATAGACAAAAGAATCCTTTAGTAAAAATAAAGATTTTAAACATAAGGAATTATCACATCATCAAAATATAGTTCAGTGGTGGCAAGAAGATTTGCTAATAACTAAAAGAAAAACGGACGTTCTAATAGACCTAATAGGTTTTGAGACGTAAAATAGTTCGACAGTCATGATGTAATAAATTACAACTAGAGAGCTGATTGTAAAAATTTCTCTTCGTGCAAAAGCGGGTTTGTGAACTAAGTAAATTGAAAAGTTGATTGACAGACTTGCGATGATGAGTTGATCATTGTATTCTATATATATATATATATATATATATATATATATATATATATATATATATATATATATATATATATATATATATATATATATATATATTTCAAATTATTCACCAAAACTATGTTGAAGTGAGGGCGATTTCTAATAATTTACCTGGTGTGAGAAATAATCGCTAATACTCCCGGATAGCTATGTGGTTTGATAAGAAAAATACGATTTTCTGAATAATCTATTGTTACTCATATTGGTTTGGGATCTACATTCAGAATTTAGACAATCATTTAATTATGTTTATCCACGGCTTTTGTATAATGAACCCATCATAGGTCTATTTGCTCGACCTTAATAATACCCATGAATCACTGCTGCCAGATATTTCGTTGATTTAACTATACTATTCTATTGTTTTCCTATAAAAATATAAAAAATAAAAAGTTTCTAAAAATTTGTAGATACTGAAGATTTACAAGACCATATTCGAACCCGGGACCCACAGTTGGAAGTCACGGAGGATTTAAACTGAACCGTCAGCGACTTGGAGTGTGCGTGTCAAATATCTATTTCTTAATATACCATGTTTTTTGAAACAATTCATGGATCTAAGTAGCTTTTGAAACGAAGTAAATTTAACTCAAATCTATCAAAATTATTGTGAAATTATTGTCTTGATATTTTGTGTTACATTGTGTTAAAAAAATAACTAAAAATGGGTTTGGAAAATGAACATGACTTTTCTTTAGCACTACCAGAAATTTGAAAATCTGTTGTAGTTGCCTCATTAAATTTATTGCAGGAAAAGTCAAAAAAAGTATATAACGTAACCCATGAATCTTATTTGAATATGAAAAGAAAATCACTTAATTTCTGAATCGACAACCATTATTATTCGAAGTAGTGGTCTTTTCTTACAACCTTTTTACTGTTTTAATAGTTGTGTATGTTAGATATGGTAAACTGTTTACCTTCAGTCCTTGAAGATGATAACTTGGTTATCGAAACGAGCGTCAGACATTGTAATTGTGAGTGCTATAAATGGTGCTATAAACAGTGTATTCAGTATGAATATCGCCAACGGCTCCAGAAATTCCAACTTAGTTAAAGCATCTAATGATTTTGTAACTTATAGTTGCTATTAGTTTCAACAAAGATATTTTGTAGTCGTGGATAAAGTATAGTTTTTTACTCGTGTATAATGAATTATTATATATTCCTGAATAATATACTAGTTTATTGATAAAGAAACTATTTAAAAACTACAGCTCATGTGATATTTCTGATAAACTTATTCAAAAACTGGAAATTATTGATTATAATGAAGTAATTCCTGTGAATTTTAACATCTTATACTATATTCATTTTCATTCAAAAAGTTTCAAAATCATTTTTATTTTTTTATTAGCCAATACTATACTAATATTTGGCATGGACAAATTATTATTCAATAAAATATCAATTACATAAGTATTTGAGCAAGTTCCACCGATTGGGATGTGTTAAAATTAGTAATAAATAATATGATTGTTTACGTAATAATTACATTCATATTTGGTACAAGGTTGATGCTAATAGTTTGAGCTGCATTAACATAATGATTAGATGATTTAAAGTAGAGAATATTAAAACTGATTATTTGAATAAAAATAATTTCTTTTTATTTAAGCAACCATGACTTTTATTCTAACTCTCTATCTGTTCCTAAAACTACTAACAATTTTTAAGAATTATGTTTTTTAAAGCAATAATAACATTATATCTTCTGTATTAAGACAGAATGAAAAATAAAATGAGTGTATAGTGAGAAGATGGATTGATTCATCTAGTTTCACATGGAATATTGATTTCCAAAAAATAAATAAAAATGCCCCTTTATTGTTGTTTAGTTTCGGGTTCATATGCACAGATGCATGATTCGTCGCCTATCATGATATTGCAGACGTCTTTTGAAGCACAACGATTTCTTTTCACGAATCGACACGTGCTTTTTTTTTTGTAAAGATTGACAAATGCTGTTGTCTTAATCCAGGCCGAAAGTCTTATAAAATCATCGTATGGAAACGCTTGCGATTTAATTTCATTTTTTGAATAAGTTGAATAGGTATATGTTCTAGGCTGATACCAGGGCGGAAGTAACATGACAGGACTACGTCGTAGTATCTTTATCGCCACGTTTGACCGCAGCATCGAAGTATCGAAATACTGATGGCTTAAAAAAACATCGAAGTGTAAGGTGATCACGACAAAATTGAAATACGGGGTATGTTAAAAAGAAGTAACGGTGAAGTAGCCTGTTTTGCAAAGTGATAACGGTCGACGGGATGTACATGTTTTGTAAGGTTGTAAGGCGATAACGGCGAAGTGACGTGTTTTGTAAGGAGACAACGGCCGACGGGGATGTGATGAAAAAAGCGAGGCGATAACCGCGACGTACGTGTTTTGTCAATAATGGTGGGAAATATGTCAATGGCCAAGTGACGTAAGGCGATAACGGCAACATCGAAGTATCATGTAAACGGGGGGTGACGTACGTGTTTTGTTAATAATGGCAGGGCATATTGTCTTGTTGGTAATGGTTCGGGTGGGACGTATGTACAGGAATACATATTATACAGGATCGAAATATCGACGTCAAAAAAATGTGAGGTAAGGTAACAACGGCAACATCGAAGTGACGTGCGTGTTTTGTAAGGCGATAAAGGCAACATCGGATTATAGGAGGTGAAAACGTACGTGTTTTATTAATAATGGTTAGGTTAGGCACATTGTTTTGTTGATAAGCGAACAACTGTCATAAAGCATAAAATTGATAACGGCCAACCACAGATGACAACATTTAAGTAGCGAAATACGGGGTGTGTTAAAAATGTGAGGTAAGGCGATATCGATATCAGAGAGATGTCAAATCATACATCATACCAGCCCACGTAACCCTGGGAAGTAAAGACATTTTAGTAGTTAGATGGGATTGTTGCAAAATAGAAAATACATACCTTTACACACAGCAGGGCGGCAGTGGTGAGCACATGGTGAAAAAAATTTGTAGGATTATCACTACGACGACGTCCATACACACAAATTAGTATTAAAACTTTGAAAAACGACAACAAACATCGACTCTAACCGCAAAAAGCGATAGTCGGAGCTGCTTAGTTGGTATAGTGCCTGTAAAAGGGTTCATTAGTAACATGTAGGATCTCCATTATATCAGTACTTTGAAGAGATTCCAAAAATTGTTTATTTTTGTTTTTGAGTGTGATTTGGCTTTGCTTTCATTAAACTGATGCCCTTACCTTACCAGAAATGGAAAGTCTTTCATAATTTTTAGTTGAATGTGGGTAATTTAGATTTTAAGACCATACTTTTCTGATGTGTAAAGTAACAACAATTTCTTCACCTTGAAAATTAATGAGATTTCCCAAGTGATCAATTATTTTTACTTTGATGTTGTTGATCGTTTTAACACTGACGGAGTACTACAAGATATTTTGCGGTGACTTTACTATTTTATAACCGGCTGCAATCAATAGTTATTGTGTTTACTTTGAAAATATTCACCAGTCGGTCTGAAACATATCTCACGTTTAGTTGAAGAGTAACATTTTTTAGAAACCAAGCAAAGAACCTATGGTGTTGTCTAATTGAAATGATATGAAGTAATTGCTCTTCACAGACACTTTTGAAATATTTATATTCGGTGATTGTTCAAGACTTTAGCTATATCTTTCAATTCATATGCGCCAATAGATATATTATGAAGGAAAAATTGTTTTTCTAGTATCCCCCACATAAAGACATTGTTTGTTTCATCGATATTTGGTATAGAATTGTACCTATTGGAATTAATGAGACCTATCTCATAGCCTGTAGCATCATCCAAATAAATAGAAAGGTTAAGGTTGTAGCTTTTTTGATGAATTACCGTAAAGAGTGAAACTGAAGTACATATTTGTGTGATGAAGGTAAGTCTAAGAATGAAAATATTCACTTAGTTCTAGTATTTATATAAAAAATCTAGTAAGTGATGTCCGCATTTATAGGACATCTTTTGGAATCTACCATAATTGTAATCTGTATATTCCCGCTTCTTCTGAAATAATTTATTAATTCAGTTGGCAGGGGTAAATTGACATTACTGTCGAAGTAGATAATTTGGGTTTCATTTTTCACATAAGCAGTCTAGTGAGTGTCCTGCCATATTTGTAAATCGGTATTTAGTAGCCCATACTCATTTCTGTCGATTTTTTATGTAAAGATTCGCGTATAAAGACTTCCATAAAATGTGGAGTTTTTAAAAGTTCAATATATTCTCGCAAATCTTTGTTAGTTATCGCCCGATTGGGCATCTTATTATTTTTTTATTTTATACCGTATCCTTTGTATGGTCCCTTTCCTTTGCCCTTCATCACCTGATCATGACGTTTTTTTTTCTTCAAGACTTGCACTATCAATTTTTTCTTTATTGATGGCTGAGACAATAGACGCGGCAACTGCTCGGAAAATTGCAAGGAATGGTAGCGAAAGGGGTAGAAACCCATTTTTTAGGTGATCACACTATACGTTTCTTCTTGATACCACCTTTTTTAGCTCTCTCACTACGTTTACCTTCTATAATATTTGTTGTAAGCTAAACAGCTACCTTTTCACCCAACTTTCACAAGACGTAATTCATCCGAAAGATATTAAGAATAACTCTGCAATCATTTTTGATGATGTGGCTACATGCGATCAAAAATTATTCAACACTACTTTTGTTTTGGTCGTCAGAGATCTACAGATTACTTTTATCTAAGTCAAACATATTCAGCAATCCCTAAACAATTAATTAGGGACAATGCTAATTTTTTTTTCATTTTTAATCATATTCAAACAAGATTTAATGAACCTCATGCACATATATGATGACTATGTGAATGTTGACATATCTTTTCAAAAATATGTTTTCATTGTTGGCAGAATCAATATGTGATTCTTACCATATATAAGGGAGGTTGCTAATCCTAACATCAGTATTAAAGGGGTTACCTGTCCTGGGACACCTGGTTTGTATGATCTACTGTTAAAAAAATTGCCCATATCCTTTAAATACAATGATGTCATGAATAACGTGAATAACAGACATGTGCAAATCGTCATAAAAATAACCCTGATTTTCAAATTAGAATTTTTCCAGATGATATCAAAGGCAAATATAATTCCACTACACGACTGGAAAAGGAAAAGCAACGAGTGAGAGAATGAATATGAAAAACCGGAAAGGGTATATTAATGGAATATACTACCAAACAAATTGACTATAAATATTTATGATTATTACAATGAATTATTAGAAAGATTAGAATTACTTGTATCCATTATTGAAAAGTTGCGCGAGGCTGGATTAATCCAATAAATAAAGAGGTAATTAAAATTTTATATTAGTAGTTCGTTTCATCAAACAACGCCCATCAACAAATTTGGTAGCCATTTCCTTTTGATATCAACCAGCCAGATACCAATCACACAAATTTCATTCTTCGTTTAAAAGGTCAAAAGATTAAATTGAACAAGGAATTTTATGTTTTGGATAATGGAGGAATTGCATTAAAATCTCCAAACAGTTGTAAAATTTCAATATATCAATATCTCATTATTACGCCGATGGTGATGTAGTAGTAAGCAATGACATTTTCAAACTTCATGCACTTGCTGGTATATCCTTTATAAAAAGGGATATCAAGTTTAAAAATGTATAAATGTGGTTTGGACTAAATCATCGATCAAAATAAAAATGTAATCATGTGTATGAAAAGAATTCTCCTATAACCGTCCCTCGAAGACTGTATTAATGTGCATGTTTAGACTGTATAAACCCTTACAACCAGCTAAATAGTCAATCCAAACAAGATCGCGACACCTCTACATCAATTTGGTAATATGATGAAGCATCTTAAACGGATATGGTTTATGTTAAGGACGGGAAAATTTCACCTATTTGTGAATTGAACTCACCTTTAGAACACTCCAAGACAAAATATATTTCTACTTGTAAGAGGTAACTCTACTTGCAAAAGAGGTAACTATTACTTAAATGCTTTCATTGTTTCATTCTCAACACAGACTCATTCATTTCAGAAAGTAATGTAACTACATTATGAGCAAATCCATTTTGTCAATATAAGTAAATTCCGCATATATAAACAAATCTTAAAACCGGTTTTGACCTACAGTATTCAACTATGGAGATGTTCCAAGTGGAAGCCGCACCCAAATACTGGTACTTTCGAAATTGCGACCTCTATTGGGACTTGATGATGGACAGCTACTCACTACTACTGAGTAAGAACCTTAGTTTCAAGACATTTAAGTAATTTAGAAAGAAAAAATTATCTATTTGGGGCTAACTAACAAATTAAATGAAGCATTCAATTCTAAAAATTTAATTTTTTAAACAAACTGGATATATGTAAGTCATAAACTGGAAATTTCCATTTAAAGATAAATATGTGCACACAATTTATTAAACCGCTTTTATTTGATGATAACTGTCATAGTCTATTATTGATGTACTAAAAATAAAAATTAATGAGTAAAAGTAAACATGTTTTTGTAGATTTGATAAAACGTTATGAATAATTCCGATAAAGCTGGTTGTTTTGTTTTTTATGACAATAGAAAGTACAAGGTCATCAAGACAATTTAAATTCAAATATTCGTTAATTTGATTGAATTTAAGCCTAAATTTCAATATAACTTTGTAGGATTTTGTCCAAACTGAATACTATTTAGATAAGTTGATCCTTCGCCCCCAGAACTTAGATACCAATAGTTTTTCCACGTAAACAATTATTTTTTTTATTGGGTTCTAATGATAAATCATTTGGAAGGTAATTTATTGCACTACATATTCATTCAATTCATAAAATAACTTTGAAGATATTTTGTACTAATTTATTTGTTGAATATCAGTAATAACACAAAAAACTAAAATTTTACTAAATGAATGAATTGAATGTTCGAAACAACCTTCGCTGATCTCCATACGATAATATAACCTATTACCTATTTGTAAGCGATTCAATCTTACCCCTTCTGCCAATTGTATACGAGTCTTCATGAATAAGGAGGAGCATTCCCACCGTAGTTACCATAAGTTATATCTATTTCTTCACTGTTTAAGTTAAAGGTATAATTGTTGGAAGATTGAGATGTGGGTTGTTATTTAATAAGTCACTAAATTCTCCATAAAACTAAAGCCGATAGACAAAATAAACTTCGTGAAATTTATAGTATTTCACACGAGAATACTAGATGTTATAAGTGACCCAAAACCGTCAATTCAACAGCTTTAATTCGCAATGAACATTGAGTATGCTTTTTTTAACATCACCGTTGCACAGTGGGGCGAACCTATGAAATTTCGAAATTCCCCATATATTTTTTTGAAGCTGTTCTTCTTAGTTTCTATTACCATTGTCTATCGTCAGTTTTTATGAATTAAAAATTTCTATCTAAGGGAAGCTTATTATAACGACCGTCCATGGAGCATGTCCTTTTTTATAAAAGGTCCACAACTATTTTGATGAACCAAAATTCTTTATTAAAATAATTTAACTTTATTCTCATTGTCTAATTTTATGCAGCTTGAACTTTCATAGATTCTCGAAATTTTTTCAATGAAAAACATAAGAGAAAATTAAAACATTCATAAAGAAAAAAGCTCAAATTCGTTCAGAAATCTACCTGTATAGAAATTAATTATAAGGCCTTAAAACTACAAAGTCCAATTATGTAATTTCGCTCCCCCAGTGTGCGGTGTTGACTTACGTTTGTTTTTCCAGATAATTGGCATTAAACCTTGCTGTAGCCTTGGCACAATGATTATTTCCATAGTATAACTTAACGATATCTATTTACATAGTTGAATGTACCATTTTCTGGGTACCTATATATTGTCTCCAATTTATAGTTCTTCTTCTTGACACACAAATAAATGAAAGTAATTTTTTTATATTCTTTTTCTCTGGACCGCTTTGTATCTTATGTCTTTCAGAAAATGTTTCATCATCAATATTGTAAGAAATTTTTGAAATAGGTGACTATGGAAGGGTACAATAAACTTTGAAACAAACATTTTTTGTGTTTTTGTTTCAACAAATTTCTGAAATGCTACAGCTTTCAATCGTCAAAATATAATTTTTTTCTTGTCGGAATTTAATCATTGATTGAATGTATTTTGAACTCAACAAAAATCATAATTAGCATATCAGTGTCTAGTCGTATATCTTATCGAATTTCCTAAATATTTTGTTTCCCCAACATTTGGGGATCTATTTTGCAGCAACTATATGATGAACGCGTTCCGTGAAATTTTCAGTGCTTCAAATATCCATTTTAGCCCAATTCGACGGTCTGATAAAATCATGTCATGAACTGCATCGATATTTTCGGGGACTGACACAGAAACAGGCCAAATTTTTCACGATCGCATACGAAGGACATTGATCACCAAAGGTATTAAGCATATCTTCGTAAATCTGCTTACCTCTTAACCCTTTTAAATACAGGTACTTGATGATGACTCGAGACTCCAATTTTTCGATTTTCACAATTTCGGTGAACATCTTTTTTCTGTTAATTTATTTATTTATGTACACTGACACTTCTGATAAGTTATTGTTCGTTGTTAAGGTAACGCAATATTTTATTTCTGCATGGAACAGGCTAACTAGATATTAATACATCCTTGTATATATTGATAAGAGATCATTTCTTCAGGTAAAGTTCGGAAACTTTTCTGACTTCTCAACAAACTCCTACGATATGAAACAATTTATTGATACCAGCCACACTTATCTGAAAACGTGACTTATTGTTAAGAGTTAAAAAGCAGACTATCTCAAGAATTATTGAAATTGATCTTGTGCCTTCGATTTTGAAATTTTCAGAATATTTCACTTTTTGTATAAACAATTTCTGTAAGTTGAGGTGAATCAATTCACTTCAGAGTTTACAGATATGACGGAAAAATTCCACTTCTTTTTCCATAATGTTGATTTACTTGTTGGTAATATATATATATATATATATATATATATATATATATATATATATATATATATATATATATTTATATATATATATATATATATATATATATATATATATATATATATTATTTCCTAGGTGATGAATACATAAGTTTTCGAAAGCTCGGAAAATATATTTATTAAAGTTAGTGGTGCTGGCAAAGACTAATATCTTATGAGTTACACAGTGGACTGGACTGGGCACAGTCTAGGCATGATATTGGGAAGTATACATTAGAATTCAAGGAAATACCGAACCTCGTCAACCCACACCCTTTCACTTCCCAAACCTTAATTTTGAAATGGAGAATTGTGTATAACTAGAACACCACTAGAAAAGTATTTCGACAGAGTTTTCAGATTTTAAACTATTTTATTCGTAATTTACATTCGTAATTCTCTTTGCAAAGAGAGAATGATGGCTGATGTTTTTTTCTGTCCCATTAAACGTGAATTTTTAATAGTTTTTGCTACAATGTGATAATGAGGGGTGTCAATAAAGACCACATTTGTCTGATGCTTCGACAATTGGTTCTAATGCATACAAAAGTGGATTGTTCTTAATAGAGAATATCTTGAGAAACAATAAACCCATATCCAATTATAAATATTTGTTTTCATGTGTCAAAATAGTTGCAATCCCCAGTATTAGACTTGCTTGAATACATTATTTGTTGTACTGTTTTTAGCAACGACTTTGCTCTTGAAGTAACCTCACAAAAGAAATCGAAGGGTGTTAAATCGAGGACCATTCAATAAAGCCTCTTCTTTCAATTCAATGTGGGAGTGTTCCATCTATTACCAATCATCCGAAGAATAAATATTGAATGAAAAGACTGATAAGTATTTATTCTCCTAGTCATGATCTCACAAAACTGTAGTCGTTAACATTTTCGCCATTTATTCCGTTTAGCTTGGGAAAATGAAATTCATGATGTTACAATTGTTTTCCACTTATGGAATTTTCCTCACTAGCTTTTATATGTATGATTGATGAAGTTGCTTGTCTTCGGAGTATTGATTCAATTTATCCCATTTTCTTCTTGCACTCTTTCAGTTTTCAAAAAATATAAAAATAATATAAACTCGTTCTGCAAGAAATTATAATAATTTGGAAGTATTAAAAGCATACTCAAATATATAAATTGACAAAAATGTTAAACAAAATGTCTTAGTATTAAATTACTGATATTTTACAATGTTTCTATCAATTTCCTCTTTATGTGACAGAAATAATTACACAATAGTAAACCATAGGCGTTGGGTTTATTTTTAAATGATGCCCAGTTTCAAACAAATGAGTTAATATTTTCTGACATAATAGTGTAAATATTAAAAAAAATATCGTTATATCTGAATACGTTGATAAGATGTTAGGTGTGAAAGAAAGCTAATTATTATTAAAATCTAATGTAAACTGACAAATATCGGGGTGGCCTGTGTTTTGTTTTCCACTCTGTGTATTAGGTACCAATAAAATAGGTTTTTTATGTAGGATCAAGTCTATATGAGGAAAGGGCATAAAAAACAGGTCCATGAGTCTAAACGAGAACAGAAATCCTAACAAATAGAACATAACCCGTTTTCTGAACGGTTTTAAATAAGTGCGTGAAGTCAGTGATGTACTGAAACATTTTTAAAAGGACTTACTGTTTTGTTAGATATCGGAGAAATAAATATGCCACAATGTTTGTACGGGTGAGCTATAAATATAATAAGGTAAACAATCGCAAAAAAGATACTTCAATCGGAACATTGGGAACTACTATCTCAGTCAAATAAGTATACTGGTAACCAATTGCTTGTCTAAATAATATTTTGATTTCTGTTAGTTTCACTAACAAAATATCAGATGTAACATGTTTTAAATATATCAGGCCATCTTTATTCGATTTAGTCGATTAGAATGATACAGGATACATCGTTACTCTACAATCATCTGTTAACAAATTGTTTAGATAATAGCCCCTGAATATATTCTATTAAATTAGAATTAGAAATACTATTTCTATTGAAAATTTACCAGAAAATCTTCTCAAAATTTCTCAATTTCACTTATTGAAAAGGTTTTCCTTCTTTATTTTACAGTATTCTAATTCATTGAAAAAGCTGCTATGAAATTCGCAACAACTGATATATTATTTTGGTAGTAATAATAACGTGTGGTGATAAACCATTGTGCTGAAACCTAATGTGACAGAAATTGTTAGCGACTATATTTCTTATTGCAGTAATTATTTGGTTTCGCAACAAATCTGCATACTTTGGTCCGCTTATATTTCCTTTTACATATATTACAAGGAATGGTTGAATGAGGAATAAGATTGGTGTCGATAATAAATTTCAAATAGGGTAACCAATTCGGCAGTCGCCTAATAACTGGACAAACCAACTAGTTACGGCAGGACATTTGGACAAAAAGGCGGGCACCTTACAATATTGAAGATTTTGTGTCTCATCAACTCAACATTATGAAATTCTCCTTAAATTATAATAATAGACAATTGCACAAATAAGCCTCATTTACTTGCTATCACTTTCCAAAAAAAAATAATCTAAACAAAACTTCGTCTTTTCAAGTTAAACAATAAAAATGTTGAATCATATTTCAGTTTGGCAAAACCCCGCCTTACAAGCACAGATTAAAACACATTTGAAAAAATCCTTACAAGTAAAATAGTTTAAATTAAATTTAGCAACCAACATTTCAGTTACAGTATCAACATGTAAGATGTTTCGTTATTTTGAAGATTGCTGGCATATCAAGGAAAAAAAAATTTTAACGTTTGCGCTGTGTCCTAGAATGGCAAAGTGTTACTGACAAATAGTTAGAGAAATCAATCTTGAGTTTCCATTAAAAATAGGATACCCATTTCTTAAGTGAGCAACCACTAGTTGTGGTGTAAAAACGCAGGACAGCGTTTATTTTAGCCAGATGCGCAATCAAAAATCAGCTTAAGGCCGTTTTCTTGACTAATCGTAGGTTTACTTCAGTTAACGTTTCTCTCCAGATAACAGATAACGAAAACCACCCAATGTCAAACCTAAAATATATTTATCTGCCGGGATAAGTAACTAAGGTTAAGTTAATTCTGGGTTATAATATTCTTAATGATTTTGAAGTGAATTAAAAAGCATTTTTTGTAGACGATATGGTTTTGAATATACAAAAGATTTTAGATTATCTGTAGAAATACGAAGCACAACTTTCAGCAAGGTTGGAATCACTTTATGTGGATACAAAACAATTAATTGCTTGACGAGATAACTATATAAGTTAGGAGAATAAATAAGTGTGTGGCACAAAAGTCTAGTGAAAAATAAAATTCTGGAGTATCAAGAATATACAGTATTGCAAATACATTATTATATTCATCAAACTAGGGAAAGAATGAATTAATATAATTATATTACAGATAATATAGATTTGTCATTAGTGTTTGAGAATGCCAAGAAAGAATTCTCTTGTGAATTGTTATCGCGCAATTCGCAAACATAAATTGCTCATTATAACCAAAACTATTTTAAAACTTCACCTCAACATATGTTTCTAAGCAAAATTTATTTCATATATATCTATCTAATTGTGTGTTGAATCAATTATACAGGACATCCTGTTTTTTTTGAGATAGGATTGAATAGTTATTTTTCTTGAAGTATTTCTCCTCCAATTTTCTAGTTTTAGTAAGCAAGGCCGGATTAAGATTTATAAGGCCCGGGGCTAAAATGATGACGGGGCCCCCTTTAGGAATTCGGAAATACGGAAAAACAAGAATAATAAAAGTGATAGGCATTTCCAATACATTAATTATACCACATATTTCCTGTACAAATATAACGTTTTCCAAATGATAGGGCCCCCAAGCCCCAAATTAAATTATCCAATCAGGAATATTTTCTTCGTCATGTTATTTAAAAACTAAAAAATCTCACCATTTCCTCCCATATGATACAGCACTGTGTCAAGTGACATGAATGCTGCATGGTTGAATAGTTTTTTTTATTGTTGGATTCTGGTTTAAAGCAAGCAGTCCACCCGTATGGATGTTAATTGGGCGCAATTAACATAATTAATTTTAATGAAGGGTGAAAAAACTTGTAGAGGATTATTTTTAAATATGATGACGCATTGGCCTTCATTTAAATGTAATAGTTATGATTTCAAAATATTTACGAATGGAAGACACTAATAAAAGAAAATTATTCGTGGAAATATTCTAAATTTACGTTTAACTTATATGCAATCAATTCAACAGTTGACAAAAATTTAGTGTGGCGTTAACAATAATTTTCTATTGTTTGAAATCGAATGGAAGCGATTTGTTCCAAATTTTTGTTGATATTTTTATTGTGTTACTGTTACCTTCAACATGTGTGGTATGGTGTGAAATATTTTGAGAATTAGGTGTTGCATTGCATTTTTCCGAATGTATGTTCAGGGTTTTTACATAAAATTACCGTATAAAAATATGGTAATGGACGACCGTCAGATTAAGGTTATAGAGAGAAAAGAACTTATCAGTATATCAAAAAAACGTATTCACAATAAACTGACTGCTGAAGAATTATATATGCGTAAGAAATCTGAAGTTGAGGTTTCCTTATTGAGTTGGATTTATTGCGTCGATTCGTAACTTGATCAAGAAAAGAGAGAAATTGCAAAAAATCGCCTTTGAAGAAAAAGTAGGTGTTCTTCCACCACCCCACACTTCGGTAATCGTCAAGACTAAATACCACCTTTACCAGATCTGTTCCTTAGCGAAATTTTCCTATTTCCTAGCCTTAAAGTTTTAGATGCAGGAGGAAGATTTTCATCAGAGGTTGGTTGCTATTAGTTGGAAGGGTTACAAAGGTTAGAGCATCTCTGGACTTAAATTGAGACTTTGTTGAATAGTAAAAATGGTTATGACAAAAAATGTCTTGTTCCTTTGTTAGGTCGAAAACTTTTTAATTTGTATCAGATTGTCTGAGGCAAATTTAATATACTTTGACGACCAATGAAGGTAGTTTATTGTTTACAATTTGATCTGTTGAATTTTTGCTGTTGTACATTAGTAATAGTCTAAAAACTATTACAATATCTATTTCAGATGAATATTCTACGTCCTTTTAATATACTGTATGTGTTATTCTCAAACAACAGTGATAATTTTGACACTTTTTTTGAATCAATAATTAAATATCTTTGTATATCCCGTGGTTTTCCTCCTTTGTTGTTTATATAAAAATCCCTTGAATGACCATGGGTCAGCTGAATATAAACAGCATAATATGAAATGAATTACTAGATTAGTTGATAATTACAAGTGACTTACTATAATCATTTAGAAATAAGTTAGTTATTAATTATATTATTCATTTTTAGAATTAAGAAATTTTTAGGCTTATTTCATATGCTTACCAAATGCGCTTATGTTTATAAAAACGTGATTAAATTTCTACGACCAAAGTTTCTAGCTGCATAGACCCAGCTCGTAAAAAAATAGCTTTAGAAAAATGTTCCAATAAATTGAGTTCTGTGCTAATGAATTCTTTTCTGACAGTGTTTGTAAGTATCCATACTCTAATAGATAGAAATTGATATTCCAAATATGTTATAAATTATAAGAACGAATGAATTTAAAAAAAAATTATCTTGTATAAAACTTTACAAGGTTGCACTATAAATTGCCATATTTAACCTTTAAATTGTTCGAGTGTTTTCTACAATTTTTTCATTGATAAGCAAGTCATAAAAACCGCAATCGTTAACAATGTGTAATGGAACCAAATACTTTTTGCATACTACAACACAAACAGAAAAATAATAATAAACAGTTTTATTGCGCAGTTCAGACTATATCGTGTAACACATGTTTTGCGGAAGTAATAAAAATAAATAACGATAACAAAAACCAATCACAAGTAGCGTTGTAAAATTGTTTTGGATGAAAAATGTTTTTTGTTAAAACTGGAGCGTCACATTGCTTGATATAAGGATTATTGATTCTTTCTACCTATTATTTAATTTTATGTTTTTCTTTTGTTAAATTGAAAGTCTATTTAGCCTTTGATTGTAATAGGCCAAAATATAGACTATTATATGGAAGTATCCAGCTATCATTGAATATTTGTTTTTGGAAATCAATAGGCTTATGCCAATGAAAGAGGAGCTCGACACTGCTTAGGGAAAATCTACAACATCATTTACGACCGTAAAAATTTTGTCGATTGAATTCAAGATTTCAAGCAATGACGTGCGTTTGGGACGGCCCAAAACTGCGAAAACCAGCGTCATCATTAAAACAACTTTACAGAAAACCTTAGTATATTTCGAGATGTAATTAAAAAAACAAGGCATTATTTTATCACAAACACAGTAAAATAAGTACACAAAATAAAAATTAATCTTTTTGAAAGTACTTATTATGGTTAGAAATAAAGTAACCCCACCATTGCACTCATAACTGGAAGATTTTCTTGAAAGACTTTCATCTGCTCTGTTGTGGTCGTTTCCAACATCTGCAACAACATCACATTTCTATCAGGTCGCGTTCGTCAAAAGCAGTTACTATGAACTTAATACTCTACTGTGGCAAGTTTTTTTCAGGTACTGTTTCGAAATAAAATAGAAGCAGACATTTTTCACTACTTTATTGTTGTATAGTACTGTACTTAAATCTACATTTCAATCTAATTTCCACCAATATCAAGGCACTCATTATATCATCAAATGACCTTTTGAATTCTGTTTAAAATTAATACTGCGTGTCTTTTGACAACCACTTCATCACAGCCGTGATGACATCAACGTCGTTGACATCGTAAATGTGTTTAGTCAATGAGCACTAAATTAGAACTCGTCAGAAAATATTATTTCCAAAACTGTTAATGTATTTTACAAATAAGTGCTAATTGACAAATCCACATATTCACTTTTTTATAATCTTGTACACGTTTTTCAACTAACTACATGAAATCTATCTGTTATGGTCATGAAGATTTGAAGAATTCTTAATAAACTTCTCAAATTGATCTATATCTGTTGATGTATATCTATTTTGCTATCAGTCTATACCGTATAACATGTATACCATACATTATTAGAATTAGAATTAATTTGCACCAACAGTTGCTTTTAAAAATTATTTATCTGGAAGTAATAGGCATGAGGCATTATCATCGAATTAAGAAATTAATATACTACGTTTATAGTTTCAAATTCGGTACATTCAAATGTATAATATGTTTTTGGTATACCCTTGCTACAAAGTAATAGTCTTTTGTGGTGTTAGTAACAGTAATAAATAGTTGAAATAATCGAATAGTTCTTCCAGATAAATGAAAAAAATGTTAGTACATAGAAGTTATCTACATTCTAATCTGAGTTGGCTGTATCAATTTCGAATTCATCAGTAATATCTTCGCTGAGATCAACAACTTCCTCTTTCTTTTTCATCATTACTTTTGTTATAAAATAAAAAAAAATCCCAGTTTTCTCGACTTTCCATCATTTTTGATATTGTGTTTTCCACCGTGAGTGAGTCTACCTCTTTTTTATTTCTCTCCTCTCTTCCGCCCATCTGACACATTCGTAGAAAGCTTGTTCCGGGTCACCCTAAACGCTGCAAATCTGGCAGGGATCGTCCGGTTTTTTCTGTATCCTTTTCGTGAATGTGCGAAAAGATCCGCGTCCAGATAGAAATTGTGTGGAAGAAATATGTTGTTTCTGTGCTTAGATTGTATCCAGTTTTTTATGTTCGGTATTAATCTTTCATCTTTCTTACCACTTTTTTAGCGTCCTTTCCAGTGCCATTTTGTTTTTCCTTTTGTATCCCTCCCCACCTTGTACAAGAAACACCTCTCTGCCACCATGTATTTTCAAAGGTAATTTTGTTACTCAATGTAGTTTTCTAGTGCAGCGGTTCTCAAACTTTTTTAGTGAAGGAACCCTTTTGGAAAGCGAAATACTTGACGGAACCCTACAATAAAACAATAGTCTCTAAAAGTATATTCTTTATTGATAAGCATAATAAACGTAGAATGTAACATATACTTATTACTTACTTACATAACAAGTATAATAATAAAAATAGAAGATATTAAAAAAGAAAAAAAAATAACTAATGGGAGGTATGAAACTGTTTTTTATTTTTCATTAATTGGTTGATATCAGGTTTGATAGAAGACAGTTGAAGTCTCATATCAGGTTCAGCATCCAGTCTATTCCGGTATTTTGTTTTCGTGGCTACATAGGTTGAGAATCCTGTTTCGCACAAATATGTTGTTGGAAATGGAAGAAGAATATTCAGAGCCATTTTGACAAGCATTGGGTATTCATCACGGATTCTGCACCAATAATCGTTCAGAGATGTCGTTTTTGAACAATGACTCCATACTTGTGTCTGATGACATTTCTAAAAGAGATTCATATATCTCATTTGACATACTTTCGGGCTTTTGCAAGGTGGGTAAAAAAGGATTATGAATCCATGAATTCAGTTTCGATATTGTATTCTGTTCTTCGGGAAAATACTTCTCAAAAGATGCGCGCATCGAAGTGAGATATTGGACCAGTTTTACCCCGAGACAGCCATCGCACTTCTGTATGGAGCAGCAGTGTTTTATGTTTGCTACAATAATCTTCACACAATAATGAGAACAATCGGGATTGTAGTGGTCGTGATTTGATAAAATTAATAATTTTTACCTCTTCATCCATTACTAATTTTAGGTTTGACGGCATTTGCTTCATTGCTAGTGCTTTTTTTTTGTATTCGTGACATGACTCCTGCTGTTTTACCTGTCATCGCCTTGGCCCCATCTGTACAAATGTCAATGCAATCGTTCAAACTGAGATTATTTTCTTCAAAAAATATATTTATTTTAGTAAAAATTTCTTCTCCGGTAGTGTTTGTGGGCAAGGTGAACACATAAGCATGTCTTCTTCAAAAGAACTTTCATATGGATATCTCACGATAACCAGCAAGATAGCCAGACCAGCGACATCAGTAGACTCATCCATTTGCAAGAAGAATCGTGTTTTTTGTAGACGTGTAACTAGCTCTTGTTTGACGTAGCTTGCCAGATCATAAATTCGACGTGAAACAGTATCGTTTGATAGTGGCACAGTAGAAAGATGCTTTGCAGATTTTTCATCGAGCATACATTTTGTTATGTCTAAGCGAAAGAGTGCGCTTCACCTTCTTGTGCAATGCGATAGCTAACTAAATATGATGCCTTTGTGACCTTTTCACAGTTTGGGTTACTTGCATCATAGTTTTTTGACTTTCCAATAACTGTTCTTTTTTATGTACAAAAAATTCTCTATTCTTGTCTTTAGACTCGGGGTGTACAGTTTCTACATGTCGGCGCAACTTGGCAGGTGCCATGGAACTATTAGGAAGCAGTTTACTACATAACATGCAGAGAGGTGAGCCGTTGGAATCAACAAATCCGAAACTGATATATGATTCATCATACTTCCTTTTTTTCGCCTTTGAAACCGTGGAACTTGACGTCGTTGCATCATTATCATCGATATTGCTGTACACATGAACAATTCATATTACAAGAAACATTTAATAAAAGCAGTGAACATCACATTAATAATATTTTAAAAGAAAAAAGAAACAAATCATAAACCCTCTCTTTTCTTTTTATTATTTCTTTGTTATTTTGTTCTAAAACAACTACTGCACATTTTCCTTCTCTGTAGGCACGAGCCGTTGTTATATATATATATATATATATATATATATATATATATATATATATATATATATATATATATATATATATATATATATATATATATATATATATAATATAATAAGCAATAGCGTAGTCACCAACACACATGTACACCGTTATAATCTTGAGATAACAAGGAATGTATCATTCATTTTTTCTTTATTTCAATATTTTTTTAAGGTCGATTCATATACAAAATTAAATGAAATGCAAAGTCCGTTTTACGGCGCCATCTACTGTTGGTGACTTTTGTAGTAATAGAAAAGAACCAATCGTATTGCGTTTGTCACGTGATTTTGCCTGATGCTCCCAATAAAAAAGCTCTTCGATATTTTAAAAAGCAGTACACATTTCAAAGAAAAATTTTTTAAGTTAACAGCAACAACGTCAAGTTTATGAATATAGTCAATAGAAGTCAAACGGCAAACGTCACGAACGGCAACGGCAAACGGAAAGTCAAGTTTATGAATCGGCATTTCGCTTACTTTCCACTTTTACGATACATTTGCATCACATGAATAAGTATTTAATCTATTGAAAATTCACACATCTCTATAAGGTTTTCCACAACATCTGTATAAAATGAACTTGGTTTTTTTTGTTTCATAGAAAAAACTTGCGAACACAATACATTTCGTACAAAACAATTCCACTCTCAGAAAAATAGGAAAATTATTAGTAGCGATAATATTTGGTAGTAGTAATGTCATAGAACTGTATGTAAACCAATGAGAGAAAACTTTCGTTACATCCGAATGCCAATATAAACACTGGTAATATCATAGAAGCGATATATTAAATTTTATGATGTTAACTATATTCAGAAATTTCTTTCCACCCAAAGATTTAGATCTGATTTATATTGATGTCAACCTCTTCATATTATTGACGAATTACCCCTCTTGGAGTAGTTTTCACTTTAATTTGATATCCAATTCAACAGCCAAATGAATAAGCAATTTCTAAAATTAAAATGAGAGTACTGATGTATTGGAATTCATAGGTTTCAATTAGATGGTTTGAAATGAGTGATTTGATAATAGAAATATTCGCGAAGAATTGACTTATCCAAATTTCTTAAAAAAATATTATTTTTCCAGTAAAGTAAACCTGATAGAATCCTTGTGTGGACATAATCATGAAGAGCTGATGAAAAATAATTTATTTTCAATAAAGTTAACTTAATGTGATACTAGTGTAGACCTCGTCAAGATAATCTTATAAGAAAAAGTGTTTTTCTTGTAAGGCGATCCTGAGAAATTCCTTTTATAGACATGATCTGAAAAGCCTGAAGACAAATTTATTTTCACACGGGTCATTATGATTTTTCCAGAAAATGAGGCAAGCATTTTATTCGGGCATATACTCAGTTAAATTAAGAATATTACACACAGAATTATTATTCTTAATTTTTTGGTAAAGTACAAACATTATCTAGTTAAAAAATGGAACTATTACATTTACATGAAATTTTATTACAAAACTCCACCCTTTCCGCGTATAATATTTTTAATATCACAAGTGTAATAAATATTGAATCAAATCCAAATTCCAAAATAACATTCAGTTATGAAAAAGCTATTTTTATTTATGTTGACTATTTCAGTTTTGTTTTATATATCACGATTTCTGTGACAACCAACAGTTAAAAGACACATTCAATTTTAAAGTTGACTTTTGATTCAACATTTGGTGTGGATTTTTAAGATTCATTGCAATGAATATTTAAATATTTGTTATTTTGAATTTGCGAACCATTTCATATATAAAACTGGCTATTAGCTTGAAAAAAGTAATCATAATATTTAGAGTTTGACGTCGTTAAACGAACGCCAATGCGTCAGTGAAAACATAGAATCGTGACATTTTCAATAAGAAAACACGATATGATAATTCTCACTACGTCATCATTTTTAGTTTCAACTAGTGTCTATTGCTTAATGTTAACTGATTCGTCAAGGAATATACGTTTGCAAAAAGTTGTTATTTTCTATAGCCAAGGTCACATGTTGGATTTTACACATACGTAGTAGTTTAGTATTTCTAGAATTGGATTAAGATATATATGACATAATAATAGAAAAAAAAAACTGAGCAGCAACTAAATGATTATAAAATTAATCAATATAATAGAAATGTTTCTAATGAGGAAGAAACAAGAAGCCTAAACTTGAAAAGTTTATGAAATGAAGGAAAACATAGATCTTTCTGATCTCAGTTAATAATCATCGCATCAAGCATACATACATATGTGAATCTCGTGAACCGTGTTGATGATTGGGGGTTTTATGTCTCCAATATGTTTTCAATTGAATTCTCTACGAGGTTTGTCATCACTTGGTTGCCTGGTTGTCTAGTTTCTCATTTTCCATAGCTTTGGATGTGAGGAGCTTTTTGCCGATTGAACAGTTGATAATGCATGTGTCGGGGAGAAATCAAATTTATATTTAGGAGCTTTCCATTCAACCAGTCTTTATAATATAGGCCATAAGGCGCAAAACCTATAGATGTTGAGACTTCATATTTTTTGAATTCCTTAAAAACATCACCATAATTTTCATCAATTCACTGCATGGTCACTAATTTTTCACTAAATATATTTTTCACGTTAAACATGAGGTAGAAGCAGAAAATTATGTTTATGCATTTATGTTTTCAGTAAGCTGTAGTAACTGCGTTAGTACAAAATTCGATTACTTATTTATGCGAATAGTTATAAGATTTATCATCAATAATTTCTCAGACAACAAACTGCCGAGAAATCAATATTCACTTTCAAATGACTTCATTAGGGTTGCCACTGAGTGCACGACATTTCTGTTACAAATAAAATTCCAAAAATTATTACCTGTATTTTTATTTGTGTAATTTGTTGAGTATATATATATATATATATATATATATATATATAAGGAGACGTATTAAAAAAATCGTCTGATGATTTCATATATCAGATAATGCAGCATTAACAAAAAAATTGTCATTACATAATGTGAGAAATATATATATATATATATATATGTATATATATATATATATATATATATATATATATATATATATATATATATATATATATATATATATATATATATATTGAGTAGATATGACGTTTTTGAATGTTCTGATACCACGATTAGTGGGTCTGATTTACTGCTTTAGTGAAAGGGCTTAATATTTATTTAATACAAAATTAACAACAGTTGAAAATTCATTATTTATTTACAGTATTTGTTCGAAGTAAAAATCGTCGGTTACCTCATAGTATCCTAATCTGACAACAAATGATCTTGGAAATCATTTCGAGTGTTATATTTTGTACAGTAATTCTGATTCGATCTTCTAGTTCTTCAAGAGTGGAAGTGAAAGAAATCCAGTGGATATAAATCCGATGAGCTTTTTATGTCACCCATATCTATGGAAGTACAGTGCTCAGGTATGTCTAATCCTAGCAGTATAAGGAGGTGCACAGTTATCGTGCTCAAACCATATTTTTCTGATAAGTGTAAATGATTAATAAGATTGGGAAACAAACATATTATTTCTGGTAATATCTTTCAAGCAAGTTGCTTCATCGGAAAACACAATGTTATTTATAAATGTATCATTCACATCAATATTATTCATAATTATCAGGATTATTTTCATTTAGTGTTTCATTGATGTTATTGCACTTTATAGAGATGAAATTTATTTTTTCAAGTATCCTTACAGAGCTCTCATACCGTTATTTAGTTTTGGTACTGGATACTTCCTGTACACTTGAATAACATTAGGTTCATTATCTTCATTTGTAGCTTTGGACTACAACCCGAAATATTTTTTACACTACCAGTTTCATTAAATTTCTTAAATTACGAGGTACTGTAGAGAAATATGAGAGCTACTGTCAGGATCATCAAACATATCGGCGGTTTTTTGTAACGATCCTTCTCTATCTTCAAACTCAACAATCATCGAAAAAGTCATTTTTTTACATTCCTTTGGATCTGTCATGAATAATAATGTCATGAATAATAATGTATTATCATAAAATATCTTATCCAATCAAATCTGATAAGACAACTTAAACAAATGTTTATATTATCACAATACGGAAATAAATGTGATTGGACAAAAACGTCAAAAACATTTTTCGGTATACTGGGATAATTCCTTAAGACTACTAATATTAGTACTTACAATTGCATAAAATGTTTTTTAAACCGTAATACGTAAGTCAGAAACTCCAAAAAAGTATCAAAATTGTAATATCTACTAAACAAAATTATAAATACATTTAAAGTATTAACCCTTGTCGTCAAATCTCGAAAATGTTTCATAAAAATAAAATCTGCAAACGTTTGGTGTTCCGCCCATTTCGCCTGTATAAGCCAGTATTATGAAAAGGAATTCATTTTTCAGGCTATTTGCAGTATTCTCAAACAGCATGTTAGTTATATACAGTAATTATATAGAAAAATATGGGAAAGAAAATAATTCCAAATTCTACATTTGATATCCAGAGAAATAAATTCCCATCTGCTTTTGGAATTCGTTGTTCTTATTTTCTGAGACAGACAATAGAACAATCCATTGATATGAATACAATAATCAACAATAAAATGGTACACAAATCATTTAATCCTAAAGTTAGAAAATACTGGGTGGACACTGCATTAGCAACCGGACACTACGAGAATTTGGACTGTAGCTGTACGTAAACATTGCAATAAAAATTATATATTAAATATCTATGAATGTTAATTGTTTGCAACAGAAATGAATGTTCTAGAAAATCAGTGAATTTTGTATCAACTGAACTGTAGGTCGTTTCTGGATATTTTTGATATTGGATTTAATATTATTATTATACAGGTCATGTAGGCTTCGAAGAATAATGAGAATATTATAATAATTATCAAATATTTCTTTAAGCCTTTATAATCAACAATATTTTACTTTTCATTTGATTTTCAAACACAGTCATACCTATCTTTTCCTTTTTCCGGTCTTAATGGAAAAACATGTTTAACAATAAGTCGACGTTTCTATATTTTGCCTTCTTTTTAATTCGTTAAAGTTCAAGCTACTCACGTTCAGAAACATGTACTTATACACGTTGGGACCACCTATACAAACCCAAGAAAAATTTCATACATCATATGCTACCAAAAAAATTGAATATCAAGTATTGAAGTCGATTCCTCTCTGAAATAAATGTACACTGCATATACTTGGGATTTCTTTTGGGTTGATTACTGTGTATCTCCTTAAATCTGCAGCTATGTTCAGGTACTGAACATTGAATGATTTAGTAATGTGATTGACCTTCAATAATTGAAGTATCACACAAGATAGAGGAGTCTATAAACGTAAATCAAATAACTTACCCAGGTTTTTGATATTTATAATAAAAAAATCAAGGAATCTTCATTTGATACAACATTTTAGAAGATGAAACAAGTAACAGGCAGTAAAAAGTCTAGAAAGATTTTATCACTGCATAATAGAAAAAATTTCCAATTGGTCTCTAATCTACTTGATAGCAATTATTCACATTAGCCAAAATTTCTAGTTTATTCAATCATCCCTCATCCCACGCTGCTTCTAAATAAATTAATATCTTTATAATTGGCGTCCAACATATTATATGTGTGTGATCCTTGTAGCTGTAGATTCAGTCTTTAGCTGTGGATTAAGGATTCTTGATTTTTGGGGCTTCATTTTCGTATAGTAACTACCCACAAACTTGAGACTAGAACTTATTTCTTTGAAAGCTGGAAGCTCTTTGTCAGTCATACACAAGGCCCAGGCACATTTCAAATTTGCTTATTTGACATACGTATACTTAATTATTCAGCTCTTTTTTATCATTTATAGCTGTTTCATTCTTATGAATGTGAACGATTTCTAAAAATAAGAACGAAAAAGCTATAAATGATAAAAAAGACATGAATAATTTGAGTAAAATTTATAGTTCTATTTTGTAAATTCTAATAAATTTAATATATTTGAGATGTGGAACCCAAGGAAAAATTAATTTTTCTTATTGGAACAAAGTTCTAAGTTGATTTTATCCTTATTTTGATATTCATTATGTAGGTGATATATTGATTACTATAAATATACAGCTTGTCAGTATCAATATATTTTGAAAAAGACTGATATGAGTCGAAACGTCAATTTTTATCTTTCTTAAAAAATTATCAAAACAGAAGAGACGTAAAATCGAAAACATTTAGATAAGTAAACATATATAAAATTTCGTTCTTTTTAATAATTAAAAAAAACAAAAGATAAAAATTGACGTTTCAACTTATTTCAGTCTTTTTCAAAATATTATCTGAAACTGAATTAAAAACAATTTGTCACACAATTCACGCTAGATATATATCCAAGGCTATATCACCAATTCTGCGGGCAATATTATTGTTTATTGGAGGTCTATAGTATAATTGTTAAAGAAGTTATCTTCAAACATAATTTCTACAGATCTCCATCACAAATAGCAGTATAGGTTCTCCACCAATGGTTAGGTTGAGATTTTTATATCTGGCTATTCTATACGATACTTTGAAAGAAGCAAGTAAATCTTTTCCTTTCACAGAGTTTTTTATAGAAAAGTTTGTTGTTTATATGGTCTCTATTTCAATTTAGATAAATCTTAAATTTCGGTTATATTAACAAAATCATTAACTCCAAAGTGTATCCCTATTTATTTCAGATAAATACAAAATTTCGATAATGTTGCGATTTTTTTTTTGATTTTTTTTTTCGGAATTATGGTCGGATAGGCACTATTGAATACTAGTATCCATAATAATACGAACAGATCCAAACTTCTCGTAGCAGGTAAGCAGGAAGAATATTGTTTATCTCTGTCATGAATGACAGGGAGTAGATGATAGTCTTAGACCCCAACACTCGATTTTATAGATGAGCTTTTTTAAAGAACTTTGTTGTAATGTGGTGTAAATGAGGACAAAGTATGGTAGCAGTGACGCTTATACCATAGCCACAGTTCCCGTAATACGTATTTTGTAGCTAACATAACATACATTTTATGCTTAACCACAATAACACAAACATGCTAATATTTGAATGATTTCATATTGATAAAATTATTTTTGATAAAAAGATTACATTACAAATAAATATTCATGAACATTGGAAAAACGAATAAAAAACATCCAATTTTTTGTACAGATCCTTTTAGGAGATAACTTTTCAAATAGAGGTATTTTCTCGTGCGATAAAAATTGTCATTGTTCTCCAGGAATTCGTGCTTTATCAATAATAAGTGAAAAAATAATAAAACTACATTTTCACTACACTATACTATTGTTTACAGCACGTAACTATTCATACATCTCTCTCGCCCGTCCACTCACCCTGAGCGAGGATCGTTCATTCAAATCATGTCAACCGATATATGCGGATGTTTTCCAACTAGCAACCATGGATTTTCGTAATAAGTATAGACAGAACTTAAATTTTGTATTAAAATTTTTTGAAAATCAGGTGAGTGACAGAGTGAGCACAGATTATATAGGAGGGTGCATCAAGGTATAAAGACGGTGTCTTTAATCCTGTATTTAGCTTGAAATATTTATTACCGTGAATAAAAGAAGAATTATAAAAGAGTTAACAACAGAGTAACTAAAAGTCAATACTTTTGCCCATTTTGGAAAATCTTAGATGTTGCTGATAATTTTTCGTTTTGTCTTGATGATAATAATTACCTATTTAAAAATTCGTATGTTTGCCCATCTCTAGGACTCACTTTGGCAGATAAAATTTTTTTGTGCGCTCGTCGAATGATCTTTCGGATTCGTCTGTGCTTTCGATGCACGTGTGCTCCTCGCACCCCTCCTACGAAACGCTGCGGCTGACTGAGAGCAGGCAACCATTTTAATTTCAATTCACGAGATCATTTTCTTTCAAATGACGTGAAATTGATTAAAAAATATAGTATAAGGTACGAAAATTACTTACAGGTAATTGCAGCTAATTTTTATAGACTATCGCTAATCCGTCTTAACATTCATTTAATAAAAGTTTCATCGAAAAAAGAGATACCTGCAGAATGGAGCAGTGGAATCCTGTACTATGAGAAACATTGATTCATACACACTCAGGAGATGAAAAGCTCATCCACGACATATTCCACCACCCCATGGTCTGACTAGACCACATCGTAATTCGCGTCCCCTTTTTCTCGTTATAGTTGAGGTTCAGGGAGATTTTCTCGATTTATGAAGAGTTAGCTCAGTTAGCTATATTAATTGATTTTTCTGTCTATATTTTTTGAACCGCGGAAAATAACAGATATCGAGCGATTTTGAATCATTTGGACACTTGGAACGCTTTTGTTTACATTAGATAATTTGATTCGCCCACTGAAGAACAGACTGTACAATAAAATATTTTTTTGAATACTTTGAAACGGGTCATTGTTCATTTGCTTGAACAAGTGCTAGCAAATAATAAACATTCATTATTCAAAATATTTGACTATTTGATAACCTTACATGAAATATAAGCGATCACTCATGAAAACAAAAAGTGTTTGTGCAGCGAAGTGCACCCATGAGATAATTTTGAAACCGTTGTTTGGTTGACCAATAGAGCAGAATATTCAAACTTTCTATATCTCAGTTTTCAATTTTTTTGCATATTATATAATCGAAACGGCGAAGGGTGCTACTGGTTTAGATTTATATTATTCAGACAACCGTGAAAGTATTTCAGAATTAACTGACTAGTATTTAGTTCAGTTTATTTCCTTATATTTAAATTTTACAATTGAGTAACAGTTTAATGACATCAGGCAAAAAATGCAATAATAAATAATATAATTTTTCTGGTTTCAGACAAGGAGATAAATAATGTCATATTTTTCAATACCCTTAAGAATAATAAGTGATGCTATTTCTGGGAATAGAAAAAATTGAGCGTCGATCTGTCAGCAATTCATTCCTTCAATTTCCCAGCTGCAGAGAAGCAAGTATAAAAATAGAAAGAGAAAAATGACATTTAAATTTTGCTACCCAAACAGAATAGAACTGGGGTAAGGAGTCAATAAATGATTTCTTTCAGATACGAGTATTAGTAGGGAGTTCAGTTTCCAATAACTACACATAAAAACTCACCTCAAAAGATTTGATGTACTAGGACTATGCAGAAAGTGAGAAATCTTTTGGGATTTAATCTAAACGAAGTACGAGGGTTGCTACTTGAGTTTCGAAATATTCAACACTGATGCGAATATCTAAGATCTGACATTGTCATCATAAAGTTTGGCATTTTAATGGTGAACGTATTCAGAACGTGTTTTCACACGAGTGTTGTCTAAGTTGTTCACAGATGCTTGAAATATTCATCTATCGCTGGATGTTTGATGATGAAACACCATCTCGAACCACCGTGTTTCGTTGTTTTTCCGAGTTCAATAGTGATCGCACTTCGCTACAGGTTGAATTTCGTGAAGGTCCTCCAAAATCGAATGTTGTGCAAAAAAACACCGATTCTGTGCGTAAATTGTATAGTTTCAATTGTATACATTCAATATTGCATGAATATTTGATTGTCTAAATGCTTGTGTCGATTGGTGTATTGATCTTAATGGAGAATATTTTGAAAAACAATAAAGTCATGTTCAATTATAAATTTTTTTTGTATATATCAGAACAGTAGCAACTCTCGTCTAAAACCATATTTGAAAGAGGGACTATAATTTCACTTATCTACACACCTGTATTACCAATAAAAGTTTAAAAAGTTAATAACGTGCTCTACTATAAATAATTCCAACTGATTTGATACTTTGTATTATTGAAAGTATATTGCTGTCATTGAATTCAATTGACTAAGGTCAAAGTCACTTATTGAAAAACGTGACTACTAATGTTCACTAATCATCAACAAATAAAAATAAAACTATAAACTATAAATATCGTGTGCAATTAACAATTAGTTCATTTTCATTACTAAGATGACGCAAAATAAACAGGTATAGAGCGAGGCTTCCCAATCACGTACTAGTAATTACAGTAATCAGTAATATACCAGTGTCGATTAAAGAGCTCTAATAATTGTTTTTTTAAGTACAAAATGTTGTTTTTCATTAGATATGGAAGTAATATTCTATACTCAACTAAATCCAATTCATGTGGATTGATGTAGATTCAATAAAACTGCTTCGTTAGGAAAGTTTTTACTATGTATTACCCAGTAAAACCAGCTGTTTGAAGTTACTTTTCACCATTATGTTTAGCAATTATAGTTAGAGATAGTTCAATTTGACCGATATCAATTGCAAGACTAAGACTCTTATCCTGTAGATGAAGGCGAGAGATCTCCGCAATGTATGGAGTAAAAACTGTTTAAGATGGCCCAACTAATATGCACAATGAGTCTACAATAGCCATGTTTCTGTCATATTTCATCATTTGATTAACAGTTTTCTAAAGATTCTCAAAGTGCTCTGTACGTCATTGTGATGAAACGTTCAAATAATCGGGATTTCACGTTTATCTTGTATTAATATAAAATCATGTGTACTGTTAATGATGTCAAAACGATAGTGTTGGAGTGGTTGTCAAGGCAGGTGGCAGAATTCTTTGAAGATACAATTACAAGCTAATTGAACGAAATCCTTATTATTAGTCGAAATATCATTTTTTTTAAGTATAATTGAACCAAGTCGACTCTATTTTTAATTTTAAAAAACTTTTGAATGCAATTTTCTCCTTAACGTAGCCATACTGGTCAGAAAAGTAAGACCGGACTTCGCTAAACAAAAATTGCTACGCGTATAAACCGGAATGTAACAATGATATTGTTATATTGGTTTAATTTGTCCACTGCAAGGATTTGACAACGTTATTCTGGAGGTTCCCGAAGGACTAGAGATCGTGAACATGAAAGGTTTTGATAAAAAGAACAAATTTTCAACAGCTCTATCAATCGATGATTTTTGGAAGGGAACCGTAGGATCAAGAATACCATAGTAGTATATTTTTTATATTTATATGCTCTTCTTACACTACTTTACCTGTGTACTTTGTTTTTGCCCGTAGCGATAGAATACTCGTAGAAGTTCTCGATGATATCTAAGCTAACTCTAAATATTGCATATGCCAATTCATATCGACTGAGAACTGTAAAGAATTAGCTAGAAGTTAGCAGTTAGCAGTACCTATATGTGATGTTTAATATCAGTTCAATACGGTAATGGTCTGTCAGAAATCCTACGATATCTTTGGCGAAGGTGTTTTGTTTTTAATTTAATCGTAAGCTTTGTGGCATGTCCATAGCGTTTGTCACATTCAAGAACGTGGAGTACTGTAAGTAAACGCTTGACTGTTGAGGCCCAAATATCGTATAAGCACATATGAAAGTTGCGCACCGCGAAAATACTTAGAAAAGTTGTGCAAACTTTGTGATATTAATTACCAATTGCCAAAAAATCCGAGATGATTCATTGACCAGCGCTGGGAAAAGTATATATGTTATATTGCAAAATAGCATATATAGAATTTTTATATTTACATATCACTTTTGTAATTATTTCGATAGCTAATGTACGGCTTGTGTTTTATTCCATTGCTACTAGATCTAATGTGTCTTCCAAATTCATCTATATTCTACAGTCTCATTCTTCTTGTGAATCTATCAAGTAGATGTCGACCTAGTACAAGTAGTTTTAAGAAACTGTTGGAGGCTCTTCCTCTGATATAAAGAATCTAGATAAGAAATCCTTTGTGCATTCAGTTCAATTTTAAAACTTCAATATTAGAAATATTGATCAATATCATACTAAAAAAATATAATAATTGACAAGATTCACAGTTACTCAATAAAAGCTGTCAACCACATATTGATTCTCTGACTTCAAACGTAAGAAATTTGGAAATAACCTCATCTTCATTGGTCTATTGAAAATCCAATAAGTTAACGCGACGCCTTCTTATTATTTAGTTAGGGCGTCGACCGCTCCTAGCGCAATGTCAGAAGGAAGAAATTTTTAGATCGACTTCCCTGATAGGACGTTGGCGTCAACCACTAGTGACATGAGTTGTTCGATAAAGGAATTATAATATATATATATATATATATATATATATATATATATATATATATATATATATAAATAATATATATATATATATATATATATATATATATATATATATATATATAATAATAATAATAATAATAATGCATCTAAATGTATTTGATTTTAGGTCGCTTCTTGATACTTTTTAAAAGAAAGAGAAATTTTGACGTTTCGACTTTTTATCTATATTAAAATATGATATTGTCTCTGACAAGTTGCTTATTTATATTGATCTATAGATCACCTTCATAATGAATATCAAAATAAGGATAAAATCAACTTAAAACTTTGTTCCAATAAGAAAAATTCATTTTTCCCTGGTTTCCACATTTCAAATATATTAAATTCCTTAGAATTTACAATATACAGCTATAAATTTTCTTTAAATTATTTAGATCTTTTTTATCATTTATAGCTTTTTCGTTCTAAATTCTCTTTTTCGTGTATTAGACTCCGTTTCAAGAATTTTTTAATCTTTATAATTGAATTTATGTTTTTTTTATTTTTCATGGTTCATTAATGCAGTTCTATTTTTTTATCGTATTGATGACCTCTTAGTCTATTTTTTAAATACTGAGACGTTTGTCCTATGTAGATAGCGTCACAATTAGTACAAGGCACTTGATATATAATACTACTTCTTTTGTTTTTTGCTGTTTTAGATTTTAATTTAGTGAAATATTTGGATAATGTCCTCTATGACTTATACTAATATCATATTTATTGAAATAATTCGATAATTGTTTGGAAAGTCCTTATACATATGGTAAGGAAAAATGTTTTATGTTTTGATGTTTCGTTTCAGTCTTGTTTTTAAATTGATTGTAGTATCTGTTTATCCTTTTCTTGAATATTTTATTCATCATTTTTTCCGGATTATTATTTTCTTTCAATGCAGTTTTTGCTTTTTGAATAGCTAAGCATCTAAATTCAGGATCAGATAATTGGATAGATCTATCAGCCAAACTTATTATCACTGATCTTTTTTGTGACGTTGGATGACACGAATTGAAGTTTAAATATCTTGAGGACCAAGTTGGTTTCGTATACCACTTTGTTCTTATGTTATTGTTAATTTTATATAATGTGACATCAGAAAATTGATTCTATTATTTTGCTCAACCTCGATTGTGAATTGAAGTTTTTTATGACAGAATTGAATTCCTTATGCTTTCAATTTGATTCTTTGGTACAGCAGTAATGCAACATCTACATATCGGAAAAAGAATGCAATATTTATATCAAGTTTGCTAAGAACCGTTTCCTCAAGATCTTCTATTACAAAGTTCTATTTTGATAATCATGATGAAGGTAATCTATAGATCAATATAAATAAGCAAATTGTCAGTGACAATATTATAATTGACATGATTTGATGATTGATAAAGACTCAATACAAGTTTTTATACCACTCTTTCTTTAACCCAATGGTTAATTACGGGTGGTGAACATGAAAATCAACATTTTGACATTTTGCAAATTAATAAATCAAGTTAACAGTACATAGTAATTCTTAATATAAGAATAAAATGAGTGACAGGAACATGAATGTAAACCTATTAATTCTAGATAGACAATTTATTTTTATTTTTAAGATCAACGATATAATCAATAGACATTTTCTAGGCAATTTAGAAAAAAGTGTGTTGTATTTTAAGAATGGTTAAAACTTTTATTAATGTAATACAAAATTAATATGATAAAATGTCTATTTTTGAAATCTATCTTTCAAATTTGTACTTATACTTCATTTGCCGTAACCATACAAAGAAAATACACTTTTTTCTTATACAGAGTTAAAAATGTGAATCAGTTTATTGAATATCAATAAATTTAAGATATCCACAAATTACCTGTGGAACAAGCAAAAGATTCAACTTCATAGATCATTCTCACACAGTACTAGCCCACAATATTTTGAAATATAACTAACCTCTTAAATCAATAGACTACCAGAAGACCTTCAATCAAAATAAGACATTAATTGACAATAATGGACGAAGCAAAGATTCATCATCAATGTCTGAGCTACAGATAAAGTGAAATTCAGCTGAAGCGTGTATCAAGGAGAAACAGCCCCACACAAGCTAAATTAATAACATATATTGATATTAAAACTAATGCGCGATATATGAATATCATTATTTCTATATAATACCACAAAACCAAAAACGTAGCTGAGTCTAGCAGATGCTATGTGCATTGCTAGCTTGAACTCGAAAAAGATTAATTTCCGGCGTTCAAAATTGACGGAGCATCTTTAGTCACACCTTCGTAACTAATTGCGATTAATGCACGATTTCTCTAATTTTATACCTCGCAACGAAAGGAATGCCAATACCAATTATCTAGGTACAAAACACTAAATGTGTCAAAAGTTTTATTTATGTACTCGTATCAAAGGGAATTCATATGGTTATAATGTAATTTTGAATTTCTGCATTATATCCACTGAGAAAAAATCAGGACATAAGACATAATAGTTTATATTCCGACATACAAATACGAACTTCTGCATATGATATTCAGAAATACTTTATGGTTTCTTAGAATATATTTTCATATAATCAACATGCGACGTTCTTCTGTAGCTCTCTCTCATACAGCAAAGGCTATTAAATTATTATTTGTACAGTTATTAGCAATAGAAGTAAAATTCTTGTTAAAAACTACAAACATAAATACTGGAAACAATGTTACAATTTTATTTCGGATCACAAAAAATATAAATACCAGATTTCATCACAATTTTCATTACCAAAAATCGATCTTATTCATGTACATATGTACCATTATCATGTTTTTTTGTACATGTAAATCCCGGACTAAAGACCATAGATCGAAGAAAGATAGTAAGCAAAAAACAATGATCAGTGTAATCAACCCCTGAGCATCCCGGGCGAAACGAAGCAGGATATCGTTACTGATCCAAATCAGTGGTATATACCACAAATAAAAAGTCGCGTAGGAGGGGTAAGCGCCGCATCATTGTGGTAGCCGTTAGATTAGGTGTGGTACAGGCATGGCATCGTATTATCGTACTGCAGTAAGATTGTTCATATTTGTTTGTTGCATAATTTTCTCAAACATGTCTGACACAGATGATGAAGTTGTTGACATTAGCTATACTCCGCCTAAGAGGAAAAACAAATGATTGTCATTATTTATAAGAATGAAATGCAAGAGAATGACGACAGGACTGTTGATAACGTTATTTCTAAAACGTTACATTTTGACTAGGTTTTGTACTTTCTTTGTATACAATTGTTGCCTCTAATCCCACTATACTCACAACATCAATCGGGACTTTGCAGTCCTTTCTTTCATTTTATAAAATTTCAATTGATATAGACATTTTCGAATTGGCCGTTATATTTTTCACGTAAGAAACAGATCTATTACACACAAAAATTTTCCGAATCATCGAGCGAGGTATGAAAATAACCTCATACATCCATTGGTCCAATATAAATCTAATGGAGATAACGCTACACCTATTTATTATTTAGCTGGCGTGGTCAGCTTCTCACGTAGTGTTCCAATGAAGAAATTTATTCAACATTTTATGGGGTGTACCTAAAGAAAAAAGGAAAAACAATTCGACTTTAACGTTAGGTAGGTAATCTTGAAATTTGTAACAGAGTCGCTCTGTCGACTCGTCGACTTGATATTTAGTAGAGTCTGTGGTTATGTTTACCATTCGTCAGCTAAATCTACCTCAAAATTAGGGGTATGCTTATTTTGAATTCCTCTTCATTAATGATATTAAGTCTTCTTGCCTAACGATGGAAATTAACAATAGAGAGAAAAGAAAATTTGGTATTTGTACTGAAAGGACATCCTCTCGTAATTGGAGTGAGAGGGATCCTTATCATAAATAAACATACACAAAAATCAAATGTATGGATAGTATATTTAGGGAATCACATTATGCGAACATTATTTATAGACAGAACCCTTCTATGTTATTGACACAATATCCCAAATAAACAAGAAACATGGAAAAGCTTTAGAAATGAATATGTTTTGCTTTGTCTAGTATTAGGCTCCAAATGTTATCCATCATACTCTTCATATTTTTAGGTTGAAAGTATCTTTTTAACCCTTTTGTAGCTTCTTACATTACAGAATGAACCAGAGATAGCAATGAGAATTAATTTTCATAGAGCTCAAAGGATTCGGATTGTTACAAATAAACTATTCACACTATTGCAATTACAGTATTCTTTTATAAAAACTACGGTGAATATTTCATGACGCTTTTCTTGATCACTTGCAGTAACATGTGTTGCTGCATTGTATTTAGTAAATCCCACTGTTTTAGCCGGTGTAATCCTCTTACCAAGTCATTAGACTCTGAATTAATAAGATGTGGATGAACAGTTCTATAATCTGGCAGGTCGGTAGTGAGAGCAATAAAAACGCGTGATCGGCTCATGGGATGCTAGTGGTACCTTTATAACGATTCGTATTGGCTGAAGCAATGTCTGAGAAAGTCAAGTTCACACAGCTGCACGTTACATTAATTTATTATTATTATATTCTAAAAATTTTATATTAATTATTATTTTAAGCTTTTGTTTTATTACGTTATTTATTTACTTTGATAAAAATTAAAAATTAAACTATATTTCAACACGCGCTTTTACAGTAAGAATTATGTGACTGTATAATAGCGCATGTCAAACATGTACTTTAATTTTTATTATTCTTTAATATGTGGTATTATAGTTATACATTGACTATCCTCTATTTTAAAATAAATTTGATTGTTAAAAGTGGCTGTGATATTCATGGAACTAAATTTAAACTGTCTATTTACGTTATTCAATCTGAAGAACAATCATTTCTAAACGCGTCATTGCTTTAATAATTTTAGAATTTTGACAAAATGTATCTGAGGATACAAAGCATAATAAATATTTATTATTTATAAAAACTGGAGCGATGTTCCTCATTGCAACCAAGTTATTGTTTTTATTGTAGTTGCAATCTTTTGGTTAGTGTGGGTAAAAAAATATTCCAAGACTATAATGTTTACATATTGGATAAAAGTGGCACTGTTTTTAAATTCCACCAATAAAACGCTAAGACGACAAGAGTAACAATGACAATGGAATGTGATCATCTGGTGGTCAACAATTACGGTTAGGAAAAACAAAACACAGAGAGAGAGAGAGAGAGAATAAAACTAAAATTTTCTCAATGTTTAAACAGAAGCCGTTCGCGTCAGATCAGAACATAATAGTAAAGAGATCTTTGCGCATGGTAGAATATAAAACTTGTATATCTGGTTCACTCGCGGGCAATTTACCATTAATTCATAAGTCTGAACCCTATGGTACACCACTGTCAACTGGCATTCATTACTTATCATACATTAGTTGAAATTAGTATCTTTGAAAGTTATGAAGACCTACTAATGGGTTTTAACATTACTACATGAGAAATTACCTTGACTTCAAATGAGATAGAAATAAGCAACATTTGACGTCAAACTGATTTTGCTTTTTTTGAAAGCAACACAAATGTCGTCGTTTTTTGTTAATGCTCATGGGCATACATTCAAGCTACCTGCCCCTCCTGGCTTCGCACCTGTAACATCACCTAAACCTATCTCTTGCGTATTAAAACCGTTCGTCCTCAAACTCTGTGTCTAAATGTTTAAAATATTTATTGTCCATTGTAAATGTACAAAAGCAAACTTAAAAAAAACTTAAAATACTTTTCTAAAACTGAAACAATGGAAGATGACAGTGATATTTTAGAAAATCACCTAACTATCCAACAAAATGGAAAAATACCATTATATAATACACGTGGAAGACAGTTTTTCAACCAACATTTTCAGTGGATACAATGGTGAGAGACCATTGGATTTCATTTTTTATGGACATTAATTAGTTAGATCCAAAAAAATGCGATTATGCTAAGAGAAATAAATTGCCTTTCAAATGCTACGTTCCTCAGCTACACATAAGCTAACCATTCGGGTATTTTCACACCTTTTAAAAGGGATACAATGCAAACGTTATTGTACCCTGAGCAATTATGTTGTGTGAACTTGCATTTTTTATCTTCCTCATGCATCCATCTTACAAACCACGAAGCTGTACTTTGAACTCGCTTTTATGATCGTAATTTCTTCAGCATTGATATTTTGTTTTCAATAAGGTTGATAGTAAGTAACTATCTACCTTACTCTTTTGTTCTGAAAAAGTTATAATTGTTGAAATTGAAATATTCACGCTATTCAGTATAAGTAATTAATTTTATCGTATTTTTTTCGTGATTAACACGACTAACCTGGTTTTTAACAATGAGTTTGCATTTATACGATAATGGAAACTTTTTTTTTTGATGGTCAACGACCCATACACAATTCGTGGCTTCGTTTCGATAGTTATGATTTAAAGACTGACACTAGGTCAACAGGTCAGCTACAGTGGAAAGGTATATCAATTCTCTCAATTTGAATGAACAATAAGTAGTATATATATATATATATATATATATATATATATATATATATATATATATATATCTGTTTTAAAATTTCTATTTTTTAATAATTTTTTAAAAGAAAGATAAAAATTAACGTTTCAACTTATTTCAGTCTTTTTCAAAATATTTTAAAATGACATACTAATATCATATTTATTGAAATATTGTAATTATTAAAATTATTATTGTTAAAAAATTAACCAATTTTATAACAGAAGGAACCTAAAATCAAGACAAGTTAAAAACATAAATATATCCTAAATATTGCTACATAAATATATGAATTTTTCTAAATTCTTATTTCTTAGACCTTTAGATGTGTTTAGTTTTTTCCCTTCACCTTATCAAGTAATGATGCGTAGCAGTCTCCTGTTATCGTGTCACCTTTTTAAAGACAAACAATGAACATGACCATCCCAAAGCATCCAAGCATTGTTCAGAGGATGTTCGCCTTTTGCAATTCAGTGCTTATGTTTTTCTTCCAAGAGTAAAGTGGTAGATGTAGGTATCATCTACAATTATATATCGACGGAATAAATCCGACCCATTTTGCTTGAACAACGAGAATAATGCTTGGGTAATGTTCATTGCATAATTCTTCAGTCAGTATATGGAAAATGCATCTTTTGATATCGGTATCTTCTTCATGAATGCTGGTGCAAAATCTTGGTATCTACATAAGGCAAACTCCTCTGTTATTTGTGTCAGTATATTGTTTTTTATAAACAAATATTCAATAACAACTCAATACTAATTTTTTCCCAATTTCAGAAGAATTTTCTGAACGACTTGGTTGGGTTTAGATAGAGAATCCGTAGACTCTCACAAAATATTTGTACAAATACTTGCCTTGTAAAAAGTATCAAACCTATTGGAAATCATTAATCCATGTTGAACGAAAAATAACAAGGCTAGGATGAACAAATCAAAGTTCATGCAAAGATGTAATTTTTGTATATTCACTCAGTCAAGTTTTTAACCAATAAACCTTCTAGTGTTAGATTACTCGTCTTATCTCATTATCTGATGCTTAAGATAAAATTTACTGTGAAAAGAAAAAGATTTTAATATGTTGTGTTGTGAAACAGAATGTTGCGTGCGTGCTGAAGTTTCGCATGGAGGTAATCATAAAGACGAATATATATGAATTTTAAATAAAATCCAGACTTTTTATTTAATATATAGCCACCTAATATACTCCTACGTTACTTTAACTTTTCAATTACTTTTTCTGAAGAACTACATGTCTTAAATTGATTTAACAATAAACTTCAATCTCAACAACCACCTTTACACTGGAGGCACATCTCTTTTCTTTTTCTGGAGAATTTGCAGTGGATGCAAAAATCGTTTAATTTGATGACTCTTTCCATCGATATTATATTTTTAGGAAACAAAATTTTTTCTGTTGTATTTGAGGGCGTTATTTATTCATTTCTGAACTCAATAGATTCAATAATGCTTTGTTATATCCACTGTTAATGTTTTTACCTTTATAAAGTTCACTCACAAAAGTTTAAAAATCCGGATTCCATTTCCTTATGTGATATGATATATGTGGAATACTCGCAGAAACTTCCCAAAATAATATTTTCATTGAAGGATAACAAACACTCTTTAAAACCAGTCTGAGGTCTGAGGTCTGTAGAACTGTTTGTGAAACCTCGATGACCGTGACTTTGGTGTGTTTAAATATTTAGCGAGATTTTTACAAAACTTGTCAAAAAGAATAAAAATATACCCTGTCGTTATGAAAGTGCTAACAGTACTAATAAATAAATATTTTATTGTTTATTTAAAAGGACATTTTGCAATCCAATTAAGCCTTTAAAGTAGGAAAAATAATGATGCTTTGAAGTAATATTTTAGTCCGTAACCAATGTCATACCAGGAAAAACCAGTGATTAATTGGATTTTGAAAAAAAAAATATGTTCACACTACAATAGACATTAAGTTGATATCTATGCGTGGGTGCGTGTTTCTGATAAAAATTATATTTCTACCTATGACGAAAATCTATCATATTTCTCCAAAAATATCTATAAAAAATCAAAACTAATCGGTCATTAAGTGCCCCGTACCTATATATTGAAAGTATACAGGTAGATATACAGTCCAGACGAAATCCATATAGAATGAAATGATGAAACTAATAGAAGAAGAAAATTTGTTGCCACTTTTCCAGTTACTGCAGGATGTTCATGTATTTATTCTCCTCTATAATCCAAGAAATGTGATGAGTTCAGACTGACAAGTTTGATGAGCCAAGTTCTTAGATACAAAAACCAGAATATACCATAAATGTGAAGCCGATCAAAGCGATATCCAATTTGGATTTCGCGAATGGAAGCACTAGCCAGCTTATTAATACTCTTCCAGACATGTCGAAACATGAGGAAAGATATCTATGCCTGTTTCATAGACTACGAGAAAGCCTTCGATCGAGTTAATCTTACCCTCCTTCTAACATTACTGCAGACAAAAGCGTTAGACAAATAAAACATCGAGTTTATTAGAAATATTAGAAATCTTTATTGGAACCAAGAAGCAACTGTTGAATGTGTACTCTTAGCACATATTTAACCAAGCAATACGCGATGACGAGGATGGAATAAAAATTAACGCCAGGACATTAAACATCATACGTTATGCAAACGACACGGTTGTCGTTGCAGAAAATCCAGAAGCCTAATCAACAAAGTTGTAGAAGTGGGAGATCAACTAGGTATGAAAATTAATGTAACAAACACAAAAGCAAAGGCCATAACAAAACTTCCAAACCCACAACTAAACATAAACATCTATGACACCATAAAAGAGAAAGTAGAGAAATTTAAATATCTTGACATCTGCATAACAACAAATATAGACCTTGACGTCGAAGTAAAATTACGTATAGACCAATCTAGACCCATATTCCTAAAGGTGGGAAACCTATTATGTAACGCAACATTGAACTTAAAATACCGTTTTGTAAAGGCGTAAGTACACTCTGTTCTCTCGTATGGAGCAGAAACATGGACATTAAAAGTTGATACCATGAACAGACTCGAGGCTTTTGAAATGTGGATCTACTACTGTAGAATATAATGAACTCAACATATACCTAACGATGAAGTGCTTAGACGTATGGGAAAGAAAAAAGTTACTTACAATAATAAAGAGAAGAAAGGCCACATATACAATAACAACAAGTATTATATACTGAAATTAATAATAAAAGGAAAAAACGAAGGAAAACATGTACCTGGTCGCAGACAACATTCATGGTTAAAAAACATACGCGATTGGACTGGTATGGATTGGATCATCTTTAATTCGCACCACTCAGAACCGAAATGAGTATGCCGAAATTATAACCAACCTTCATAAAATGGAGATGGCACCTAAAGAAGAAGAATACACATTTTGGCTAGAAACAAATTTCTGAAATTAATACATTATTTATCATTGTCATATAATCTATTATAGATTATAGATCATTATAGATTTGAGCTAGGGACTGACAAATCTACATGTTTCAGTCTCAAAAGGGATCGGCTCCAGTAAAGCGCGATAATTAAATACTTGCGTTCACTAAAATTTGATTGATACATTAAGGCAATCTGTAGTATCATATCACATAGTGTAAAGTTCGTGAGGTAAAATGTGATGCATACGAACACGCAGGTGGAGCTACTCCACAAAGAAAGTACATGGTCTCAGGCTGTGCGTGTCACCATTAGATACAGTAGATACTTACTGTCAGCATGAACATAAAAATTTGTGATCAGCAAAAAAAATTATATTAATCGTGTTTTGGAAAGATAAAAGTCTAATTTTATTAGGAGCCAAATTCACTGGTACTTATTACGTCAATTCATCTCCAAAATTACGCGAAGCGATGAAAGAGAAGTACCGGGGAACGTTGCGCAAATGGGAGTTAATGCATCCAATCACAAGTCCGTCATTGCAACAGTCGCACTGCCTCAGACAGGCTAGAAATGAGTTGAGCATCCACCATATTCTCCAGATTTGGCCTTCAGAAATTACCAGCTGCTTCCAAAAACTTGATTAAAACTTGCGTAATAAATGATTCACTTCAGATAATGAATTGAATTGGTATTTCTGGAATCGTTGGTTATTTTCATACTGAACACACGGTTTTCACTACCACTTCGTTAACACTCAAAATTACACTGCCTCACTCGCGTTTCAATAACCAAGTTATCGTCTTCAGAAACTGAAGGTAAAAAGTTCGGATATGAAGTCACATATGCAGTAAATCGGGAGGACATCAATGGGAAAATATGTTCAATAGAGATTATTAAAAAAAACAATAAATTAGTCTGTTTGTATATTTTGCATCAACACAAACAAAGTCGGTTAGATAAATTGTTTGCGCCAATGTCGTTGTGAATTTTTAGTTTAACGGTCTCTGTCTTCATTATTATAGAAATCATTACAAAAAGTCGCCAACGATATGCTCATTATCTGGAAAATTTGTATCATGTGAAATGGTAAAATTTACTCTATACTTTTGTTTTGCGAATGGGTTTTATAAGTGTTCCTTTAAAACTTGTCACGATATATTAAGTTTAAGGTCGAAGCATATTTATAGTCCTTCAAGTAAGAATAGATATACTCTACCATTGTGAATATATTTCAGTGAATTGTGATGCCTCTAGCCATTTTATACGTGAACGCCTTCTTCTTCATTTTGCACCATCTCCATTTGTTAAGGCTCTTTCCACCCACCTTCCATTTTGTTTATATGCTCAACCAACGCAGTCTTTTTGGCCTTACTATATAACTAATCTCTGCCTGACCATACAACCTTTTAATCTCCGCTCTTCTTCTCTCCATTTATATTATTCCACTCGTATCCCTCCAAAATTTATTCTTAACACTACTCTCTCCATTCATTTAGCCTTGAGATATCTTTGGACCTTGATAGGTTTCCTAGTGATACAGGTGTTTTATTGCCTGTTGCCAATCTCTTGTCAAATTCTTCAATTTCGTCCTCCTTAATTGATACCGTCCCTCCCAGGCATTCCAACTCTTGTACTCTATTGACCCGAAACTTCTAGTTTTGATCTGTTGTGATTTTCAATTGGTTGTCACCTGAAAAGTAGTATCCCATTTCTATATACTTGGTCTTATGTTCTTTGACACGTAGGCCATATCTTTTTGCTGTCTTTTCAAATAGTAAAAATACTTTTTGTAGTTTGTTCTTCGCCTTCTGCTATTATTAATCATTCCTTGGGATCGTAATCCACTACCCCTGAAAATCACCTCTAGTAGGAAATTAAGCAACACTGTTAATAACGGGTCGCCTTGTTTTAAGCCTTTTTTGGGATAAGCTTCATTCTTTGGTTACTATCTTTTCAGTTTTGTTTAGTGTCACTTTCACCAATCGTATTAATTTCTTAGGTATTCCAATTTTAACTAGAGCTTGAGATAAGTGTTTTCTTAATATTGAATCATATGCCTGTTTAAAGTCAATAAATAATAACTTCAAATTCGGTCCCTGCTCGTAGAATGTTATTCATACTGTAGGAACATGTAGTTCCTACAGCCATGTTATCGTTATTAAAAGAATCATTATGGCAAAATTGAGTGTCATACAAAAAGAAAATGAATATACTGGTTTAGAAGATATTCCGAAAATTCCAGATGTGTGTCTTTTAAATTGATTTGTGTTGAGTTTTATATAAACTATCTCATAATTTTTGAAATAATTAAATAAATGCACGCTATTGGGCGTTTAGTATCCGTAGGATTGAAAATATTTCCCTTTTTACATTATAGTCGTCAGTTGTCACAATATTTTCATTATCGCTATAAACAATGATGAGAAATTTTTTAATAGATCTAATAGAAAATAACGAAAAAATATTTCTTGCTGAGTGATCTGTCACTCTTGTTGGAAAATAGAGAAAAAGGCACTCTCCGTATTTGTCATAAGTATGTTTGAATTGAATGTAAACTGTTGATTACAGTACCTGCGGAACTTTACTGATATAGAGATGTTCGACATCTGTTCAAACACATCGAAGGATATATTTATTACTTTTAAATAAAGATAAAATATAACGTTAAATAATCTTTTATATGACGTACAAAGTATTACAAATTATTAGTGGCGAGAAAAAATTTATATTAGCTCTCAATTAAATTGATTGCTACCTTCCCTAATATCAATATATATGCATAACTTCCATTATCAATCATTTTCGATAGCTTAGTTGAAATTTGAGTTGTCTGTGTACAGAGGAAAACAGAAAATAGGAGCATAGTATGAAAAGTGCATTTAGAGCCAGAACTAATGTTGAAGATGGTAAATTTGAAGTAACAGCCATTAACACAAAACCAAATTTACCCAATTATTCAGCCTTCTAAAGATTACAAATCAACAATGAAATTAGTCAGTTACATCAACGATATATAAACATTATTGATTTATACATCAAAATATTTTTATAGAAAAAAGGATAAATATACCATAAGCATAAATCATACATGTTGTCAGAATAGTTTCGGACCTAACAAAGAAACAAGACATTTTTTCACGATCAGGATTTTCAACATAGTCTCTACTTTTTCTCTAATAGTTGTCGTCTTTTTCCTCAAAATAAGCAATATGTCCTCATCTAAAAAAAATCTCTCTCCTGTGAGTGAAAGTTTGAGGTTACGAAATCTGGAGAATATAATGAACCGTCAACTAATTTAAAGTGGAATTTGTTAATTTTAGCTCAGCGAAGCGTGAGAAGGTGCGTTGTCTTGATATTGTCTCTTTGAATTATTAGTTAATGATGTGTAAAACTGTGAACATAATCACAGACTATCCCAAGAATCGGTTGCTATTCCTTTTCCGTCCATAAAGTGGTCTTTTCCTGTTTAGAAGCAGGTTAGGCCTTTGCAATCCATTGTCTTGACTGTTTTCTGTTTCCAGAAGTTAGCGGTGGAACAAAGTTTCATCTACTGTTATGAATCGATGAAAAAAATCCAACCCATTTTGTCTTATCTGCGAAAATGAGGCCTAAAAAATGTTTATTCGATTGTGCTTGTAGTCCAAACTGAGCAAAGGCGGCACCCAACACACGGATAGTATCCATAATTCTCAGTCAGTATATAGCAAATGCGTTCTTTTGATTTGTCGATAGCCTGTTCTATCTATCTAACCTTCGTCAGACGGTCATCCAGTATCATTTGCTGAACTTTTTCGATTATATCACTGGTTGTCACAGTTTTTGGCCATCCCGAATACTCGTCGTCAGTCGTTTGAATTCAGCAGCTTCGAATTTTACAGTCGTAAATGATGGTGCAGAGTCTTGGTTCTATCCGTAAGCGGATACGATTGATTTTCCAATTAAGCATCGAAAATGGCTGCATGCATGTGAGAATATATTTACTTTATTACTTTATTTATTACTATATTTACAACTTATGTTGATGAGTGTTGACATCTTCACTCTAAGGTCGGAATCACTCCAAACATCCTTCGTATACTTCCGATTAGGCAGAATAATTAGATGACGTTATACATTAGTAGATCATGTGCAGTTTTTTGAAAAAAATAAGTTCTAAATTCACATTGTCTATCTGATAACATCTTCTTGCTATATGCAGTTCAATAAAAAATAAGATATACTTAGAAAATGCAGAAAACAATTAGTTTCATACAGGTTACCTTCCATGCATAGAGTTCTTGTATTTCTTTTCATTTTTACTAGACATCAATTTTTTCTACGAAATAAAAAGAATGAGTTAATCATTTTATCAAAAAAAGAGAATAATAAGTCTCAGCTAGATCGTTTTTTAACGTGATATCGTAAATGAAATACTCATATTTCTTCTCAATACCAATATTTCCAAATTGTCATATCATAACTTCCCTTATATTTTCAACAACCTTATTACCCAATTTTGGTATTAAATTTCATCCAATTAATTCTCAATATTACGTAATTACTGCTTTTATTTGGTACCTTATCTATATTGTGTTATTCAAACGATTACTGACTGTGATTGAATATTAGGCAGAGGCTGTTATCTGAACCTATTTCTAAAGAAATATTCCATATTTCCATCAAAATCAACAGAAAAGAATTTATTAGGAGACAATAATAATGCATAGGCACAAACCCATCCTCGGTACCAGCGTTCCTCTTTGGAGCATGGTCTGCTTAACACAAATTTCATTGTAGAAACGCAATACTAATTAATCATTACCACCCAGTACATAAGTTTATGAATAACGTTTTTAACAGTATACGTAAATTAACTGTCATTAACTACCTAGCTCTCACTATTTTTTTTCACTAGTTTCCAATGTATCTAGAATCAAGAAAGAAACAAATACGAGTATGCTTCCTGAGTTAATAATAGCGTATAAATAACGATGTGAAAGTCATCCATAAATGAAAAAACAAAAAGCTCACAATATAACGGAAACCGATATCAGTTAAGTTCTTAATTATATTTGCTGTTAGAATTGGGCAAAATAACCAATATCTCAGACAATTTGATGATATTAACATGTGTCTGAATTGTTAAATAGATATTTTTTTGTTGAAAGAATAATTTATTAATAAAAATTAATCATAGGAGAAAAATATTTTTCTCCTATGTCTCTATTTTTCTATTTTTCCTATTTTTTCTTCTCCTATTTTTCTATGTCAAATGTTTATATAATTCGTATTCTTTGTTATAGGAACATAAAAATAGAAAAGGTTGATGAGAATGCAACATTTTTGGAAGGTAACAAATTCCGCTATATAAATAATCACAATATTCTTAATAATATCAGACAAATTGTCAAAATGGGGCAATACAAACTAACCACAACCATCTGAATTAGTTTCAATATCATTGGTTTCAACGGCCGCAAAGTGATGGGACCGATTTTTGAGAAGTCATGGAATTGTTTCCATCAACTATCTTCAAAAAGATGAACCTATAACAAATTCACAATTTGTACTCTAAACGCCAAACGGAAGGGCTGAAAATTATAGAGTTAGAAAAAGTGTATAGAGGTTAACTTATCAGCAGCTTGATATGATAGCTTGGAGTAGCTCTCAAAATGAAAAATTTCACTTAAGTCAACTTAATTATCTTTATAGGATAAAACTAGTTAATTAATAAAACTTAGGAAACCATATTGCTAGATTAAACAACGTTTTTATCTATTAAAAAACTTGGAATTAAATCGCGAACATTTTCGAGCAATGATTATCCAAGACTATCGACATGGATTACACTCTGTGTGCCAATCAACTCGTTTCAATTTTTTATAATGAAGCACCATCTCCAGCCACCAGTTCCTCTAGGTTTCCAAATTCAATCATGGTCGTACTTCGCTACCGGATTAATTTCGTGAAGGTCGTATAAAATTGGCTGTTTTGCTAGAAAACATCGATGCTGTGCGTATATCTCTTTCAAGACGAGAAAAATCCAAAAAATTTGTTGATAACGAAGCACTCCAAAGCAACTCTCGCCTGTTTTTTTCGAAATACTGGAACTGGAATAATTGGAAGAACTGGAAGAACTGTAATAACGCCACAGTCCTATTAGAGTAATGTAGAGCGGTCAATTCTGATGGTACAGCAGCATTGGTTTGCAGAAGTGTCAAAATATTGAATTGATGTGTCATTCGCTGTACAGTCCTTGTTTTGTGTGTATTGATTTTAATGGGGAATATTTTGAAAAACAATAAAGCCATAACCAATCATAAATATTTGTTTTTATTTGTATATCTCAAAACTTAAGTAGCAGCCCTTGTATGAAACATCGAGGAAATTATTCATTAATGAATATAAATAACTTTTAATTCAATTCGTTATAGCTGTAATGATTTTAATTATTATTATTGGGAAACAATTTTTTCAATTAATGATAAAAATAATAATATACTCCCATAATAAATGACTCCAAAAATAGAACAAACTATTATAACTGCAATTTAATGAATTGAATAAGAACCAAACAAAATAGTTAAAATTGAACTAATTAAAAGAGTTAACAGTAATGACACCGCGAACTTAGTTTATTGAGAAAATAATTTCATGCCAGTATTCATTCACATGAAAATATCAACAAAATTAGTAGAACGTATAATTTTTGTCAATGCATCAGCTTAAATTTTTATCTCTAATGAAGATCAGTGGCATAACAAGTTGCGGTTATATGTTGTAGAGAGCTTGGTGGTTTATATATTTATATCATATGATAGTCAATTATTTTGATTAAGATGCAAGCAATTAATAATCTCATCATTCTGTTCAATCTGATACAGTTTGTCCATAAGTTAACGTAATTTGAAAATACGGTTTACTTAAAAAAAAATGGTTAAGCATTTATTTTTGAGTATGAACCCTGTATAATTCTAATCGACTTTAGCAAGCGACCTAAATCATTTGAAAAACATCATTTTTTTTGGAAATCTAACGGAAATTGCAATATTTACGTTACTTTATAACACACGAACTAGTTAATCTTTATAAAATTGTAATACCACACTATAGAACTAAGGATTTTTTTTACCTACTTTCAGGCGTCGTATTAATATTAATCCATTTTAAGGCCTACTACTCTTGTTTGGTCTGTCCATTTCACCCTGAATCTCTATATTCATGAGTATCCAACTATCTTGTTATTATATATATTATTATTGTTAGTCTAATCTGTTTTCATTTTATTACTTTATAGGAATAAATCTTGTTTTTGTTTCAATCCTATCGAAGTTTATTTTATTTTTATGTTTATTTTATCAAATTGAATTAAAAAGTTTCATATCTATACAGTCCAGTTGCAACTGTTGCCACACAAGAAAAATACCAATTACCAAGCACTACGTATTTAACGAAGTCTTTACTATACTTAACTACTTCACTTTATTGTATTCAAAGAAAATGGATCAATTTTTAAAAATGTCCTGAACAACTTGAAAAAAGTTGACATTTCCAGTAACCTAAACATGTTAAAAGAGAGAAAAATCTAGAAGTTCAAGAAATATGTCACGATTATAGGTAACCCATCGAAATGCAAAATTCAAAAGAAATAATAATATATAACTCATTCTTTGACACATTTTCATTATGCCTCTGTATATTTAACGAATAAATACAATCTTATTGAGCCGTAATATTGGTTGATCCTAATGACGCATATTCTATGCAATTATTAAGATGGCTTTCGTAGTTTTTTGTATCTTTTTATTTTTTAACTTATATGTGCTTTATATTATCCAAGCTTTGTCTCCACTAAAAAGTAATTGAAACTTAAAATTAGATAAAATCTTGAAGAATACACTTTTTGTAGTCATTATCAGGATATATATAACGTCAAATTTTTACCTATTACTAGAATTACCTAGAAGAGCCTGCCCAATTTGCACCAACCTCCGGAGTCTTTGGCGATTTAACCCAGTAAAAGTTGTTTGAAACAAGGTAACTAATAGACATACGCCAATATTTGTAGAGTATTTGGGTTCTTCAGCTGTTACGATTATCTTTTAATTTTGACGTTTCACCAACACGAAGGGTAGGCATATTTAGAAGCTGCGATAAGTTTGTAAGGTAACGAAATACTCTTACATATATTGGACGATGACCGCGAAAGCCTAATACAATTTATTCAGACATAGGTCATTTAAAGGCTTTTCGGAAATTATGATCTGAGGTCAAGTAAATCATCTATCAGCTGATTGTGGATCCTAACCCAGAAACAGATTTTAATCACAGCTTCCGATCGTCGCGTTCAATTTTCAGTGGCAATTTTAAAGTTGTGTCCAAAGAACTGAACTTATGCCCTTCCCTTCTAGGGTACATGTGGTGCGAGTCAATTTGAACGATTTTTCACACTACAAAAGAGAACTGCTAGATATTTATTCAGACTAAACAACAGGGCTCACTGCCGGGTCTTCTTTAAAAGATCAAAAATTATGACTCTTCCTTCCTTATTTATCTTTGAATCCGTTTGCTTAATTCCTAAGCACGCTTCTCCAATTTCAGAAAGATTGTTGTACGGCGATCCACTTACGAACGCGGAGCATGATATTTACCTACCTAATCCATGTTCAGAATTAGATAATAGCTCAATATTTTACAATCATCTTCCAATTGAAATCAAATCGATATCATCTTTTCTCGCATTTCACAATAGTTTGAGAGCATATCTACTGGAAGGTGCCTTCTACTCTGTAAAGGACTTCTATTCTAATAATATTATTTAATTCCGGGCATACTGGTTTAAGTTTGCTATGGATCTATATACTAATTATTACCTATTACTATTACCTATAATTTTGTTATTCATTGCGGTTTTTTCTGCATATTGAAATTTTATTTTATTCTCTGTCTCTTCTTGTTTTCCGCACTATTGTTCTCAGTGTTTTCATCTCGGCCACCCTCAGCATTTGTTTTGTCTTGTTAGTGTCCTCGCGGACTTCCGTGCCGTACGTCATGATGGGTCTGATACAAGTCTTGTAGATTCTAATTTTACTATCTTTGCGCATGTACGAGTTGAACTAGACTATATCACGTAGTCATCCTGATAGTGCAGATGCTTTGTTAATCTGGCTTCTTAGGTCTTTAACTGGGTCGTGGGTACTTGATATGTCTATGCCCAGATATCTGAATTGCATAACTTGTTCTATGGGATTGTCCTCCACCACCAGCTTACATCTGAGCGAATCCTTCGCGATTGTCATACATTTGGTTTTGCTGATAGAAATGTTCATATTGAGTTGGCGGCTTACCAAGAAGAACTGGAAGAGTTGTCTCTGTAGGTCGTTTTTTGATTCGGCGATGATTGCTGCATCATCGGCATAGCATACCATACCAACTCTTTTGTTACCCTTTCTGTATCCGAAGTTGAGACATGTTAGTTTGTTTATAATTTTATCTATGAGGAGATTAAACAAGAAGGGACTGTCACCCTATCTAATTCCTCCCGGTGTTAGGATATTTTCAGTGAATTGATTTCCTACCTTGACCTTTGTTACGTTATTCTTATTTAGGTAAGGATTATCTTCGTTTGTTTGCTGGTGCCTTATTTTCCATCAATATATGCAAAATATCTCCGAACTGGACCCTATCAAACGCCTTTGTTAAGTCAATGAAGCAGATATACGCTGGCATATTGTACTCTGTAGCCTTTTCTTTTATTTGTTTTATTATGAACACTCCGTCTGTTATTGACCGTCCCTTTGTAAAGCCCTGTTGTTCTTCAGCATTCTTAATATGTGTTTCCAGTTTATCCTTGAGAATATTCGTGAGAATTTTCATTATCGTATTCAAGAGAGTTATTCCTCTATAGTTTTCTGGGCAGGTTTTTAGGCCTTTCTTGAATACAGGTATGGTGATGCTGTTATGCCATTCGTCTGGTGTTTCCGTTTTGTTCAAGATTTTGTCAAATAGTTGCGTTAGTTTCCTTGCAAATTCGAGGTCCTGTTTTTCAGTTTCTTGAGTTTTGCTTCCACCTCTTCATCAGCTACCGTACCACTTATCTGTTTCGTATTCGTTTATATGCGTCATTTCCTCAGCATCGTAAAGCTGTTTATAATGCTGTTGCCATGTCTCTATTGGTGCTCCTTTGGTCTGCACGCACTCGTTAACTTGTTTTTTTATGTTCCGAAGCATTTTCGACACTTTCCTTTGGGCGCCATACAGGTCGTGGTCCATGTCGCTAGTAAAATTAGCCCAATGTGCTCTTTTGATTGATCTTATTTTTGCGTTTACTCTGTTTCTTACTTGGACATATTCTACGTGAGTTTCTTCCGACGTGCGCTTTTGTATGTTAAGTAACATTTCCTTTTTTATTCAGAGAGTTCTTTTACCTCTTGACAAAACCATGGTTTGGTGTGGTTTGTCGCGTTTACATTAATTTTACGCTTTCCAATCGCTTCCTCCGCTGCTTCTTTGAAGCATTTCGCAGTACTTTGCCAGCTCTCTTCTACTCCCCATTCTGGTTTCAAATCTATCTCTTTTAATTTATTAGTAATCCTGCTCTTGTAGAGGAGTTTTGTGCTCTCCGTTGTTAGATACTCCAGATTGTACTTTTCGATGAACTGTGGTTGTTTTCTCTTTTGTTGTGGACGTTTTAGTAGTATTTTGCCAAGAACAAGGTTGTGATCAGACAACTAATTAAGGGGAATAAATAATTTTAAAGTTCAAAAAACCATAGACAAATGAAAAACCCGTCAGCTAATTGAATTCACCCACTGGTCTACCGGGGTAGAAAGGATCATATAATATGACTAGTACCCGATTAACTCGATAGGTTTCCGAACAATAATGAACGTGATCCCGATTAGTTTTTGAATATTCAGATCAAAATCGGGTTAACCCGATCATAGTTTCGAAAAGTCCTTTAGATAGTGGTACAGACAACACTTATTTTCTACTGATATACAAGTATATAAGAAGCTGGAGATGAATAGTAGGGAGGTTTTTAAAAAAATTACTATCAAATTTATTTCTACTCTATCAATATCTATATTCTCAAAATCATATGAAAGATTAAGTTTATAGGATTGAGCGAGAGATTACAAAAACCCTTTCCCCAATAAGTGGGCGTTACTAATATTATCTATTAACAAATTGTTTCGATTGTGAACAAACTTTACGACTTAAATACACACAGCAATTTTATTTTTGTTTGTGAGAGCGAGAACTCGCCGAACAGTATTTTTCACATATGCTTTTACTTTTTCTAAAATTCATTTATCGTTTTATTATACAGCTATTGCTGTATAGTGATTACAGATCATATGTATTATAATCATTAGTATTGGCACACTTTTTAAAACACATGGTTCTTTGGGAAGAGTATTGTTAAATGGAGTCAGAAATATAGTTTATAATCTAAAGCTGATCTAAAAGTCGAGAGACATTTTCTACCAAATATTCTGAATATGTTGTTTTTGAATTATTTTCAACGCTCTAGTTCAACTAGCTACAAAATCGGAATGAGAAGGTAATAGTCGATAATTTCTTAAATAGAAGCAAGAAATGGAAATTAAACAAAGATGTTAAAGACATGCAAGGCATGCGGAAATTGGTATTACCTATTAAAATTTATTATGAATAATAAACTCATAAAAGAAATATATATATATATATATATATATATATATATATATATATATATATATATATATATATATATATATATATAACCTGTTAAAAAAACAGCAGAAAGCCGATCAAATTGCTTCAACTTTTGACGATGAAGCACTGTCTCTGAAAACATCGAGGCTGTGCGTATATTGATATTGCAAGATCGTCATGTGATATAGCGGGAGATTGAGGTATACTTGGGCATTAGTTCCACTCGCATACATCGATACAAAGATATGCTGAAAAAAATCAATCACGGCGCTTCAAAAGACATCTATAAACTATACAAAAATCGACTGTGTGGGTCTTTCAAGATAAACCAATTACAATAAAAGTAGTTCACGTACGAAGCATTTCGAAGCAAATGGTCACCTGTTTTTCCGGAACAACTGGATATGTCGCCACTGTTCCATTAGAGCAACGTAAACGGTCAATTATGAATGGTACACCAGCATTTACTTGCTAGCAGAAAAAATGAGGGTCATCCGCCGCGCAGACCTTGTTTGGTACTCAATGATTCTTATTCTCGTAGATAAAATATAAAGTGCCACTACTTCCCCTCCCTTGCTCGACACACATTGCGCTGATAGCTAACGCATGCATAATTTTTCAACCAGCATATCGCAAATCCGTTCATTTAATATGCTGATAACTTCTCTGCCTCTCTAAATGCAATACGACGGTAGTACATTACCATTTTCAATTTCAAAATTGGTTCACTTATACGATTTTCAAACAGACACTAAGTATGTCTCAACACATGCGCAGATGTATTTTCCAACTTATATTGATGAATGCTAATGTCTCCAGGTTGAAGTCGAAAACCCTTATTTCCTAATACAATCATAAAGTCTATTTCGTTTTGTTCTGTTTGCTGTAGACACCCATTACAGACCATAAAAGTGCAAGGTAATAATAATATTATGAAATATGGAAACTGTAAGGTAAAAAATAATTATCGTTTGAAAATACAGTTGATTAAAGGATTTTAGATACTGAAGAAATTATGATTAACTACAGTGCATCCTATATTTATGATACTCACTCTTTGTTACAATGCCATAATAGTTGATTCTTGGATAAACATGTTATATGATATACAAGTATTATATTATACAATTTTTATATGAATCATTGGTTATGGCACAGCAAATATTATGTACACAGATAACCCTGTATTTGCATATCTGCAAGCGTGTATAATATAAAAGGCTGGGACGCAACACTTAAGATTTGATAGTGGTAATATAATCCTTATATTTGTGCCTTCATTTTATCGTACTATATTACACAGATATTTAATTTCCGTGTGTAAACAGAATCTACTTGATTAAACAGCGATTTCCTTATACATATTTATCATCTTCTATTTTGATAATAATGGACTAAAAGCATAAGTGAATTATATAAATAAAACATGTTTATTGCTAGGCGTCATTTATTTGAAGAAAGAAAATATTTTTTATTTGCAATGGTAATGAATACAGAAAAAAACTGTTTCTAATTATAGGAGACTAATACAATTCCAGATACAATATATTAACGATCAGAATATATTTGAATACCTATTTTATTTGATTTGGAATCAATCTTTTTAGAGTACAAAGTGAGCCAACAAAACAATCAACCCCGATATTTACCTATTTCATCCTTATAAGATCCATTTGGTAGGCTAATAAATGAAATAACCAAACAGACCATTACAGTTTTGTGAGATAATGGCAAACAAAATAAATACTAATGCAAAAATATGTATATATAACTAATAAACATCTAGAATTATTAGATATCTCTACGAATTTGGAGTGCACCGATTACAACTACAAACATAAAAGTACCTAATATGCTTTAATTTAGAATAATAAAATGTTTGTTTTCCGTTTGGAGTACGCACAACGATCATATGATAAGTTACGAAAATTTCATTTTGTTGTTAATAACCGTTGATTCTAATATTTTTGTCTTTTGAAGTAGTTCATCACAAAGAAAATACAAGTACAAAACTAGCTCATTGTAATGGATATTGAGTTCTATAATCGCAATTACATCGTATACTGTAATGACATCGCGAAGGTACTTCCAGATTTTGATATAGAAGATTACAAATTAAATACTTGGCGATTTATCGAAAGCTGCAAAATAAGTATTGCATTAATATCAATTAATAATTCAACAATATTTAACCCGGGAGTGGTCGCTATATGAGATTTTCTCTCACAAAAGTTTCATTTCGTAAATCTGTAAATCTTTTCATCAAGTTTGGTACCTGAGACTCTCCCTAGTTTATTTTTAGAACCTCTTCTGACTAATAGGGGTAGGTTAGTTTACTGTTTCCTTTCAGTTCCTGTTCAACTTCGTTGTAAACAACATCATCCCGTTTCTGTGAAAGATTCTCTCATCGCGCGACCACTCGTGTAAAAGTTTTAATTTTATTTTTTTAAGTGTTATTCTTAATTTTTGGTAATTTTACTTAATACAAATTATTTTCATACCATAATGTTTCTATCACGTGGGAAAAAGATGGAAGGGTTCTGCGCATTTTGTCCAAGAAGAAGCAATAAAAAAGTAAAAAAAAGTTGCCATCAATGTGGCAAACCAATTTGCCCAAAACACATGGTGTTTACTTGTGAAACATGCCTTAATCAACAATTATCTTCTGATTGAATTTTTTACCGCAATTTAAAAACAATTTTTATTAAAAATAATGTCATTAATTAAAAATGTATGATTACAAATTAATGATACTTGTTCAATTAAAAAAAAATTCTTTGTAATATAATGTACGAATTTTTTCCTTTGAAGATATTATTTTTTATTATACCATACCATCCAAACATCTAAAATAAAGCTTGATACCAGGTTTTTAATAAATTCATGGTTATGTAAAATTTAAGGGTAAAGAAAAGTGTAATAAATTTTTAAAAAGGAGCTATGAGGAGAACCTCTCACGTGCGACCAATAGTGTGAAAGTTGGCGTAGCGACCGCTCCCGGGTTAAAGAAAAATATGAAAATATTTGTTTAATTTTGAACAAAAGTTAATTATGCCTGGTTTCTTTCTGTAGTTGGAATAAGATCAATTTTGTACTTGTTCTCTAGTTCTATTTCTCTGTGAGATAGTGGAATAAAGGAAAGCAAAGCAAACGTAATAAAAGAGAAAAAATCATAGTTTCACCATATATTCGGGATGATAAAACAAAATTTCCTAAGCTTAGTATGGAAAATTAAAAGCCGAAATACTGTTTGGTCCTCGAATGCAGTAATTGATTAAGCATACAAATTTATTAAGGATTGTAACTTTTCCGAAAATTGAAGCTTAATAAACTAGGTAACTAGTAACTAGACAGAATTTACCAGCCTCTAAAGGAATTCTGCAAAACATGTTCACAAATTTCAAGATTCTAGAAGCAAATATAAGTATTACGAGGGTTGTCTCAAAAGTTTCAGACCCCAACCTGAAGATGTCAGCACTAATAATTGGAAATAGAAATCGCGCATACGTTGAGAGATTATCATTAAAATTTCAGTCCTTTGGAACTCTTAGTTTCTATTTACAACCATATAAGTGAGTCGTTGTGACTATGCGAATTGTACAATACCATCTAAATGCTAGGGGCGGCTCATCTAAAGATAGCAAAAATGAATTTTTCAATCGATGTATACTGCTTAAGCTATACACGAGTTGGTTGCTGCGTTTTCTCACTTTGGACCAAAAGCACATTTTCCCGGTCTTATTGACGCAGTTTAAATAAAATGAGTTGAATTTTTTTCGTCTATTTATAATTGTAGCTAAAATCTGGATCTGCTTCGTAAAAGACAAAGATAGGAATAGTCATGGATTGTGTTTATCGACTATCTTTAAAAAGATAAAACAAAAACAGAAGAGTATTACGCATCATTGCTTGATAAGGAACAGGGATAAAGGCAAAAAGTAACCGCATCCGAAGAAAATGTAACTGCTTTTCCATCAGGAAACGCACTTCACCAATTGGACTTGAGCTTATTCAACTTCTAGTGACTTTTTCCTGTTTCCAAACCTGAAAATTTCATTTGCAGGAGAAAAATCTTCCTCGGACCCTTTCTCCCACGTTAATGTCTAGTTTTAAGAGAAAGAAGGCAACTATTACTTTGAAAAGATCAGAACGTCGCTGAACTACTGCATATACTTAAGAAGAGATTGTTTTGAAAAACGAAATTATTTAGGTCGGAAACATTCATCTCGATAGATTTCCCTTTAATTTATTAGATTGATGGAAAAGGAAAACGCTTTCACTAGTCATTAAAATAGATGAGTTTTACCAGCGTTGGTGGAACGGTTACAAATTGGCAAATTACTTAAGGTTTGTTGAAAAGGTATTTACAAAAAATTAGAAGAGAAAATCTTATAAAAGTAATATGAGATGGTTTTTCAACATTTTCTTACTCATTCATTTACATGTACCTTGATTTTCCAAAAAAATTGAAATAACTATAAAAACCTCAAAATTATGTCAAAATCTTTGACATAATTTTAAACAGACTTTACAATTTTATGTGGGAGGAAAAATAATTTATATATTTAATATCAACTGAAGATGTTTTAAGTATAATAACTTCAAATTTTGTTAATTCTTGTTACATTATAATTAATTGTTTTTTGTTTTTGTGATGCTTTTATTTACTTTTAGCATTTTATTAAAATTTAATGAATATCACTGAATTTTGGATACGGACTTTTTTCTGTAGCCACACTCTGTAAGTATAAAGTATCTTATAAATTGATTATCTCGAAGCTCATTAAACATTAACTATAAATATTTATAAGTTTTTTACATTATACTGAATGTAAATGAGGATGCACACGTTCAAATATACCTTTTATTTATACAGAGTTAGAGTGCACGGTATTGTCCACGTCAAGAAGAGCCGGACGAAGCACAATGCCACTATCTACTTTTTGTTGTATTTCTTTTTCAGTTATTTTGACTCTCATAACTTTGTTTGTACTATACCTGCTTTTCAATGATCGGGATATGATGTCAAATATATAGCTTCTATTGCATAGCTGTTATTGATAGTCATCCAAATTCTAGCTTTTGAAAGCTGAAATTTCTTTCATATTTTTAGTATTAGTACAAAGACAACAAAATATTTTGATGCTTCAAAGGCTAGATGTCTGAAAATTGATTCTTATTATGAATAATAAATTACGTAATTACGGAGTCCTTTAAATTAGGAATCTCAGAAGAATACTGACGCGGTACGATGATTTCCACTGATATTAGGTTTTAACGGATGAAGATGAATTTGTCGACGAAATAAGTCTCTAAAAGTATTCCTATTACGAAAATCAAATTTAAAGCCACAGATAGTCTATATCTCCCAGATATCTAGTAAAATGCTCTCGCGAGTCCATGGAAAATTACGAGGAGAATGCTTCTCTATGAGGCTTGGAAAAAACCACAGCTAGGAAAAACTAAGTACAACACAAGAATAATAGTGATTTTTTTTAATAGAGGCATGAGACGGACAGTAAAATCAAAATTTATGAGAATCTGAAATTATTAATAGATCATTTATTCACCACGAATATTTTCCTACAGGTATCGCGTATACCATCACACAAAGGCGGAAAATTAAGATAAGTCGGACAAAACCTATAGGTAATCAAAAATAGTATATATATAATAAAGTTATGACAAAATGTTTGAAAAATAATATATTCTTATTGCTAAAATAAACAAATTTTAAATTTAATCATAAAAAAAAGCTTTGTGTAGCGCATAATGTTAGCTCCTAAAGAAGATTGTTTTTTTTATTTTAAAAAGTTTTTTGTGACAATAAATACAAGAAAATAACTTGTTTTTACATATTTTTTTGTTTGGAATATACACGATAATTAAGAAATAACCTTTCAAGAGATGCTTTTCCCTGTGATTTTTATGATGATTAGGAGCTAAATATCTTAATAAAAAAACCTTTAAAGTAATAAAAAATATTCAATTCCAATATCAGGATTTTCTAAGAGATTTAAAACTTCTTGTGATAGTAATCCTGATTTTCTAGGAAGCAATTTCATCAGCCTAGTAATATATGGATCCAACGAAACCATAAGCCTTTGGTATGTGTCTTGCATAGTTAGGATTCTGGAAAACTTCCTAGAGAACAGCTGCCTGTATTTTCGGATATCTTTGTTTCGGCTTTCTTGAGTATCTGCACTCAATATGCCTAAGGCGATATCTGAGCCATCTTGTGACCATGATTAATACTTTATGTAGGGTTGTAGGAATTTGATACCATTGATAGTTCAAATATATTGCCGCAGTTTTGTGACAAAATTTTTTAAAATTTTCTTCATTAATAACGTAACCACATGATAAGGTTGATAATATAGTATGTAATCTTTTAATTAGGGTTAGGCTTACTCCTATTATTTTGGCAACCACATCTTCATTTTGGAAAAAAGAGCAAACGGTGCTTCCACCTGTAGATGTACCTCCACCTTGCCTTGGTTTATCAACGTACAATTTCAACTTCTGCCAGATTTCGTTTTGGATACGTAGTTTTTCGGCAGCTACAGATAAATGTAGGATACACTCGGTAAACCTTATCCAAGCATGCAACGATGAAATACCATAAGATGAAAAATTCTCTTTAACTGGCTGGTCAAGACGAAATCTTAACCTATTAAAATCTTTTGATGTTATTGAGCAGAGCTAGTATCGTTGGGCAGAGGTCGTATCCGTTATGGCATTTACCAATTTTCCATCTCGGCTTGAAAATTCTGATATTCCTGCTTTGATAAGGCAGTTGTTTCGTGAGCCATTTGTAACTTTAAAGGGCGACAATATCTCGGCGATGATGGACGCGGATTTTGCCAAATTATGCGTGTATTTGGCGATCCAAGTTCACCGGATATCAATTGAACAGGCACTACAGAAGTTGTAAACATGTAACCATCACAATGTCCTTCATTTACAAAATGTTATTTATATATTGAATGACTGCCCGATCCTTCACAACCCCATATAAGGCACATATTTTCTTGCTGATTTTTTGTAATTGATTTTATTACGTCAAACAACGATAAAAATAACCTGTATTTGGGAACATATTGCAGTTTATTTCTTTGGAAGACATTCGTATAATATTGTATCGAAATTTAGTTAACTGTGCTTCAATAACTAAAGATAAAGTTTTTTCCGCAGCAAGCGTTTCATGTAATGGTTTTTATGTTTTCTGCATCAAGAAGAGCAACATCTTCCACTATGTTTGCGATTTGTACTTGGCCACGAGCTCTGTACTTCACTTGAGCAAATGCTAACTGGGAAGGTTCCAGTTCTTTTCGCATAAGCTCCGTTTTTCGACGTTTAGTGCGATCAGTGCAATCCTCAAAAGGGTTCAATGGGCGTCCTCCACATTCCGAATAAGAAAGCTGATGTTTTGTTCAATCCAAGTTTTGTTTTTTTTTCGTAAAAACGTACAAAATTCCTATGAGATGCTAATAATCTCGATTTGTATTCCGAGATTAATCAACTCAGCAAATGCTTGCTTTCAACAGACAAATCATCTACCTGTAGGGCAGTTTGCACTCTAGCTTGCAATAGCTAGCGTATAATAACCAATAAATGTTTCTCTGCTTAAAAATACTAACATTAAGGACTTGCATACTTCCACAAATGCGCCATTTTATATAAGGGTCGCGAAAGGTCGCATGAGAATATTGTCTTTTTAGTAAGTAAAAAGTCCATAATCACGTAGAAATATAACTTTAAGCCAAGATCTAACAGGATAATTCACTTTATCTCCATACATAGACAAATAATAAAAAAATAAATTAAAACATTGCAATATTTTATTTCAACCATAAAAATAACGCTAATATTAAATTTACACAAATAAAAAAACACATTCTCGCCTCCAGGAAGGCAATCCATTTTATATATACAATAGTTGGAAATAGTTTTTATAAAATAGTCGGAAAAAACACAAAAAACAAATGAACAAAATAGCACTTATCATATAGATAGGCCGCGTTTTTAGAGAGAAGTCATTGAAGAATAGAAAAAACTAAGAGCAATTTTAATTAATTGACTTTTCCAATTTAGAGTTCTAACGAACTCTCATTCGAACTAAAGATATCACCAACTAGCGCTGCTATTTGGTTTGTGTAGATAAACATTCTCTAGCAGACGCTATCTGGCACCATCCTCACTTGTTTTTACTATTGAGGAATTAGCCAGGAAAGTAGTTGTTTTCTTCTTCGAAGAACGGCAGATTATATTTTCGAAATATTTTCAAAGGTGAATAGTAGAAATTTCTTGCTTCGATTTTCTTCGAAAATATGATGTTTTTATTTTTTCAACTATTGTTTATTTTTTCATGGCAGAAAAATCAATGTTACCATTTTGTTGTACTGTAAGGAATTTCAACTCGTTGCTTCTGATTTAAAAATCGAAAGTAAAATGTTTGACCGTTACTTAAACTACTATACTATTGTTTACTTTCTCTTGTATAATAATTCTCAGTTTCTGTATTACGCACATGCCGTGGTAAAAAAAATTAAATAGTGAATGGACAGAAATTCAGCAATTTAAACAAAAGTAAGAGTAATTGTTGTTGTTGTTGTGTCACTGTTTTTCATTTCCTTTATTCAATAAACTCGTGAATCGTGTATTTCAACAAGATTAAAATTTAGCAGCATATTATAGACCTAAATTTTCAATATTAGGTTGTTTATTCAAATTTTATATCGTGTGATCAACTAATATGTCGAGTTTTGTTGACATTTATGCCACCTTAATAGTTTCTTTATTTCAGAGTTGTTGAAATTGTCTCGTTCAAAATGCACAATGTTTGCCAATAATCAAAATTCCATAAGTAAAATTTGCTAACCTCAAATTTTATTCAAAATTTTGTGACCGCCTTAAAAATAAAAATAACAATGCTATGAAAAGTAAACAAGAAAGAGTAGTCACTGCATCACTGGCAATAATTATGAATGCTTTTGGAGCCTGATGGACAGAAAAGAAAACACAGGCGATAGTGGGCCAGGCTCGGGCTAAATAAGAAGGAAACAAGAGCTTAGACCAGTAAACATACAAAAATTGTTTAAGAATGGATGAAGAAACATTCGAAAAACTCCTTAAGAAATAAAACAAAAGTTAACTAAGAAATACGTAATTTCAGCAAATCAGAAACTCATTTCTCCTTAGAATTACAGCTTGCACAGAATGAAAATGGCACCGAACCGATAATGTGGCAAGTGGGAGATCTTGCATGAAACAATCAGCAGAACTTCATCTGCGCAAGCTTTTGTTCAAGAAATATTGCGTCTTGCATTGCATTGCACGTTGTCTTGCATCATGTCAAGCGGCTTTTATCACACTTTATATTGATATTTGACATTCACTTCGACTTGTTAGTAGACTTATTCATCCCAACTCCACATTATAATGTACTTTGTTTGTACTGTACTATATTATAATCAGATTCAATGTTAACCAAAATGAATATATATATGAAACGGTCCATCATATGTTGTCGTAATAAATGGTAGAAAACGGATGAAGATAACAAAAATATGAGAAAAATAATATAGCGTTAAGAATTGGTTTTAATAATAGTAATCGTCAATTATTTTATTTTTCAATGGTTAACATGATTGTCTTATATCAACCAGCCACTGAAAAATAACATAACATCTAGTTATTTTTCGACGGGTACAGTATGTAATATTCTCCTGGGAATCATTTAATCGATAATATTACGAGGTTTGTCTGAGAAAGTTCCGACTTGAACCTGAATTTCAGCCATTTTGGATACTTTGTTTCTATTTGACAATCGTCTAGGGAAATCGTTAGGAAAAGTAAAAACGGGCACAATTCAGTTTCAAGCAGGTATTAAATATTTGTTTTTCTACTACTGTGCGTAATGAACACACATTCGAGTGCGTAATGTAAAAAGTTTTTCAAGTTCCAATTTTTATGTAGATATATTATACAGTTATTAAAATATAGGTATGTATAATAAACGGATATTAAATCTGAAATTTGTTTCAAATTAGGGATTGAAACATATAGAAAACAGTAAAGTACATACCCAATAATTATTTACTAATACACTATAAGTTGACTGTAAGTAACTGGCATTTCTTCGTGCATTGAATGTGACATTTAAATTTAAGTTGACATCTTTTGACTGTACCTAGGGTAAGCAGAAGTATAGAACATGTTTAGGAAACTATGATGTTATTTTAGAATATTTTTTTAGAAAACGGAATAGGTAGGTAAAAGTAATTATGACGAAAAATTTCTCTGACTATCCCTCAGAAGATTATTTCGTAAATACACCACCAAACATATTAGACGCACGAAAGAATGCTACTAATGATTCATTGACCCAAAAATCTGTGAATATTTACGAAAAAAAATACAATTTGTTCAAAGAATGGTCTAGGAAAAATTAAATAACAAAATTTTTAGAAAATGTGTTAGTGGTATATTTTTAAAGCAAATTGAAACACTGCAAACCATCCACAACATGGTCGATATTTTCAATGATGAAGACTACTTTAAAAAGACAATATTGAATTTTATATATTAGCTGCTCTTAATAAAAATAAAAGCAAACGGCCCAAAGCTAGCAAAATTTTGAAAAAAATTCACATGTAATTTTACATCTTTTAACATCTTCATTTTCTGTAACATTTGATTTTCCATCATTAGTCAAGGAAGAACTACTTCTCTTATGAACTATACGCAATTCTTGTTTACCCTGATGTAAAATCTTCATAGCCTTTTCTTCTTAACTCCTTGGAAAAGGTAGGGAAGATTGAGATATTATATTTTTTCTAATAGTTTCTGTATTTTTAGTTGCGTTTACTCGGATTTCAAAACACTGGCACTATATCATAGTGGCTATAGTGCGAGACATGAGGGTGGTCCCCAGTTGAGGTCGCGCTCATACAACATTTCTTATTTTTTTATGTGACTAAGAATCGAAGATATTGATGATAAGAAAACAATCCTATTCATTATAATTCCTGAAACACAATAAATAAAGAGAAAATGATAGAAGATTTGGAAACACTGAAGCTACCGCGCTTGCTCAGTATGGACTAAATGCGCACTCTAATGAAAATTTAACAGTTGCAGCTTAAGTAAAATGATTCGGATTTTTTGCGTCGATTCATAATTACAACCTGGCTCCATCACTACACTCTTGAAACGAACCAACAATCTAAACCGTAAATTACAAAAAGGCGAACCTGTTTCGAAAAAGGCAAAGCGGTTTCATCGGCGACCATTTTTTGGGTAAAAGGTAGAACGATAACAGGAGAACATTACGCATCATTGTTATATAAGTTGAAGGAGAATATTATAAATATTGAGGAATAAGAAAGTGCTTTTCCATTAGTACAAAGCACCTTATTACACTGGCTAAAATTCATGAATAGCATCCACTGTATTCACAGAATTAACCCCCTACGACTTTCCTGTTCCGAACATGAAAGTTTGACTTGCTCGGATTTTCATCAGACGAGGACGGCAACTTTTATTTATAAGGGTTGTGAAGGTTAGAGTATCGTTGGACTCAATGTATACACTGAAAAAGAAAAATGTTTATGGCAAAGACGGTTTAATCGGCTGGCTGATATGACTATTGTTTGGGATAGTCATGGGATTGTGTTCGACTATCTTCAAAGTGGATAAAGATAACAGAGTTTTACGCATCATTGCTTCATAAGATGAAAGAAGAAATTGCAAAAAGTGACTGCATTAGAAGAAAGAAGAATTTTCCATCAGGTTAACGCACCTTCTCACGCTTCGGTGAATTTCACTTCGAGTTGGTTAACCACTCACTGTATTCATCAGATTTGGATACCATCGACTTTTTCCTCTTTCTTAGTCTAAGAATTTCAATTTAATGATGAAGATTGTTATCAAACGAGGACGTTATCTATTATTTGGAAGGGTTAAAAAAATATCTTGTTTCTTTGTTAGTTCGGAAGATTTTCAGCACTTGTAAATCGAGTATTAGTATTTTTCTCTTGTCTATCCAATCCCAATCCTACTCTGGGGTTTTAAATTCAGGACATTATGGACGGTTTTATTCCACGAGATAGCGTTAAACTACTGTTTAAACTGTTCATAACATGAAAGCTCATTTGTAAAATTTTAATCATTCAGCTTCATCACAAGATGAAATTATGAATCCATCACTGTGTATTCAAGAAATTGTATTATTAATGGATTTAATATATTGTATCTGGTAGATACTTCAAAACGACTGCTTTGATGATTCGAAAATCATAAAAAGTGACTAGTGGTGAAAACTACAATTTTTCGAAATATTACTAGACATAAACTTAATTTGGGAATCAATTTTTTTTAGTATATTCTATATGAAACAACTACGTTTACCAGTTGAATTTCTGGGTTTATAATAATGGCGACAAATAGATACTTCCTACTTGAATGTTTTCATATAGTTTACCTGTTCAATATAAAATCAGGTCAACTCTTTTCACACAATTATATTCAGTACGATGTATTATTGCATCTTAGTAGCTGTTTGTTTGATAATAGATTACCAAAAGAGTACGGACACGATAACTGGTAATTTTTTTTCCTCGATTTTTTATATAATCTTACAAACGACGTCGTGCAGTAAATTTTAACTCACGGGCTTATATTAGGTTCTCCTCCTCTTCTTTATCGTCTTTTCTTTCTTTTATTTGACCGTGAATTTTAATGCAATCCTGTAGTCCGGGACAAAAACAAAAAGTTTTTAAGAGGTTTTCAAGGCCCACAGCTGAATAGGCGGCGTACACAAAATTTTTTCCTAGGATCTCATTGACAAATTTTTGTAATAAAAAAAATTTGCTCGGTCGTCAGAGAATTCTGTAGTTCGTTTGTCAATTGTAGCAATGTAGCCTCCACAGAGCTTATTCGGTATATTGTCGAGGATGGAGTAGTGGTCTTCTTCATTTCGGAGTTTCTGCTGTGATGTGGCTAACGATATCTTGAGTAAAAACTATCTGTGACTTATTAGTCTAGACATCTTGTGATTCGTAGTGTCTCTTTTCTAATTTTGATATGAAGGTTACTTTGATCCTTCTCCAGATATCAGGTGTATATCCAAGCTCTGGTGGATACATGAATATTATTGGAATAAGTAAATTCAATATTATAGACAAAATGGAATACAAGAATATGGCTTAGAATTTATAAAAAAATTAGCTTATTCAGTTTGGAATCTTCTAAATAAAGAGTTACACGAAATAAGCTGAACATTTAAAGCCAGGAAGCTGAAGAATTGGTTTGAGAAAATATGGTGGGAAGGAATAAGAATGTTCTTTTTCTTATCTTTAACTATCTTGATTTTCTCCAATTCTTTTGTTTCATGTTTCCATGGGTTTATTTCAAAAAGTCTGACCAATACATTATAAAAAAGATTTAACAGAGATATTTCTATATAAATATCACTGTACATAATATTAGCTCTGTTTTTGTAAGTTTTTCATACAGTCCATATTTTCTTCGTAGATCCTTTGTTGTAGTACTACTTCAGCTGTTTCCAGGACTTCGGTTGTTATTCCATTTTCTTTTCAACTTTAATTATTGTTGGGACCATTTTGTTATTATCGTTGTTTTTATCGTAGTAGAAAAGAAGCTATGGAACCTAGAAAGTGATAATTTCATTTATGATTGTGTCCCATGAATCATACTGCACTTCTTGAAAAAATAAATACATAAATTGGACAGCTAGGGTTTTTGAATATTGAAGATTTATGTACCGTAATAAGCTATTATTCACAAAAAGGTGCAAAGTTAACATTTTCACTCTCCAATTCATTTCAGTTTTTTCTTCATTTAATTCATCTAATCTTCTTGATTAAAATAGCACCTGTAAAAATATTTCTCACATAAGCGAAAAAATGAATGTTTTCTAATTCTATAGTCATTTTAATTCTGCAAATTTTGGAACAATCAATGACGTGAAAATACTTGGAAGTAAGGTTATTTGTAACAGTATGTGTGAGTGCTTTCAATCAAATATAAATTTAATTGGATGTTAATATAAAATATTTCCTTTTTCAATGAAATAACCTCTTATCTGGTTAGAAAATTCTATTTAAAAGATTTTGACCGATATAGAAAATGAGAGGGAAGAATGAAAATAAGTTTAATCACGATATGAATTGAATTGTGAATTTCACACGAGCTTATTTTACATTAGATAATAATTACCTTTATCAATATAGTAAGATCAGTTATATTTTCTTTCAAGACGATTGGGATACCAACGCATATTTTTATGTTATTATTATTTTAGAAAGGTTTTATGTAACCCCAATGAAAAATTTTAATTAACTTTATAAGCGTACCTGATAGAATTTGAAATAAACGAATCTGACAGCGATGAAAGATATGTCCATTGAGTCCTTCAAATCGCCTAGAACTAAAAAAAATTATTAAATTTAGTAAATATTGTACATCCTTCCAACAGAATACTTACCTTACAACGGAGCACTATAGTCCCGTGCTGTCTCTTGACTTGGAGCCCCATCCTTTAATTCGAATAGCTCGTAGTTCATCCGTAACATTGTCCAGCTATCTCAATTTTGACCTCTTTTCTCATATTGTACACTTCCAAACGTTGAATATGTCGAATCCATTGGACTCTTCGAGCATTGATGAAACGAACAATGTCTTGGTTTTATCTTTTTATCTCAGACTAAAATATATCGAGCTCTACAGTTTTCAGTTATTAAAGAAAATCAATTAAAAGGGATAGGATAGTAAGCACCGGCGTGAATGTATTGCGCAAACTCAATTATTTCATCTAAATACTAGACATTAATGCTTTATCATAGGAATTCTGTTTTAAGTAATGTTATAATTAAATTCCGTACTTCAAATATATTTTTCAATATAAATATACAGAAGTAACACAGACATTAAATTTCAAAAACACATTTTCTTATCACTATCTATTCTGATATAAGAAGTAAAAAGTGATATTAAATGAAATAATGAGTCTACCAACATAATTCCCAAAAAAATTTTAATATAACCCCCTGAAAATGTTGAAATGTGCACTAATGAAATATCCAAATCTACCTCTCTTAATAAAATCGGTTTTTTTATTCTTTAGTACACTATACCTTTCGTCCAAAAAATCTACCTACCCACCCTCTACCTCTCAAGCCATGCATAACCAAAACACAGGGTCAGTTTTCGTAACATTGAATGGCGCCAATCAGACTACCAGATATTATTGTGGAACTTTTTTGTTTTCTCGTTTTTCTTTGTACTTCTTTGTAGTCCCAATTAGTTTGATTAAATTAATGTGCTAGTAAAAGAACTTACATCTTTTAAAATATATATTAAAATATTTCTATTAGCACTATTGGAGTTAACAAAATAAATAGAATTTTTTGAATTCCTTAATCCTTTCGGTCTTCATTAAAACTATCTACCACATGAATATAAAAATGGAATCAGTTTTAACCATACAAAAGCTCTTAATCCACAAATGTCCAATTTTAATAGGTTCAAAAGACATGATATCAAAAAATTTCACTAACCTAAAATCTGAAACATCTAAAAAATGAAAGAAATAATGTTAGATATGAGGTTCCTTGTAATAAATGTTATTCCGTATTCAATTCAGACATTTCAAGAGATTATAGACCGATGATAGGTTGGATATATTTTGAAACAAAAATAAAATAGTAGGATAAAACCAATTGGAAAAGGAGGAGAATATAATAAAAAAAGCAAAACTATTACGGGTGATCTGAGGTCGGAAAGGAGGTTGTGGTGAGTTTTTTAGAGTAAAAAACGATTTATCTCGATTTCCAGCAAAACTAAAAGTCCTATGGACAAATGTTTAATTGCAAAGTTGTAGGTAATAAAAATATTTACAGCCCTTGTTTTCACATATCCTCAAAATCTATGTGGAAAATTTAAAAAAAAGTTCTTGTATTGTCATTTTACCAAAAAATTTTTTTTCACAAAATTTGTTGAAAACGTACTTTTTTTAAAAAGTCCATGAGATTTTTGTTTATTGAAATATTTATATTCTGATAGTGTTTAAAACGATTACCATTACGATAGTAAATTTTCTATCAAAAAGCAAAACAAATCGAAAAAAGCCCCATCCGAATTTTTTTCAATCATTTATACATTTTTTTATTTATTAAAATATCACACTCTAATTACACGAAAAACGTCAGATTCAATGTTACATTGATAAACATAAGTAGAGTCTAAAATTTTAATAAATATTCGCAAATTATACTGATTAAGGAAAATTTTTGGATGCTAGTTTTTTTCGTTTTTTTTTGTCTTTTCTGAGAAATTTAGCATGATGATGGTAATACTTTTCAACAATATATTTTTACGGGAGAATTTTCTTTCGAGAATTAGGATAACTTTTCGGTAGGTGATAATTTGAATCGAGTGTGGTCTCTAATTCATGATGTGGGATTTTATTATGATATTAAAATAGTCATTATGAATTGAAATACTCCTAAATATCAAGACAAAGATATCAAAGTCCTTGCCAATGGTGATAAAGTCCTGGAAATACTATATATTGAAAAAATATATACTTTCACCAAGAAATCGATGAAGCTGTGAAATACTTGTTAAACATTATACAAGAAGCAGCCTGGAAATCAACGCCAATAATTCAAAAGGAAACAGCTGTAATACACAATACACTCTATGCATAAGGAAACTAGTTAGTGAGAAGCAACCAGTAATCCTAGGGATAAGACAATTCTGAACAGATTAATCCACCGTATCAAGAACGCCTTAAGTCAAAACAGAAACGATAATTTTAACTACTACATCTCTAACTTATCACCACAAGATAATACACTATGGAAAGCTACCAGAAACTTCAAGAGGCCCACTGTGTCAATCCCCCCTTTAAGAAAACCCGATGGAAACTGGGCTCGCACAAATGATGAAAAAAACAACACATTTGCAGAGCACTCAGCTAAAGTTTTTACCCCGTTTCCATCAATTAATCCAATAATAGATGTCTAGATAGAAACCTACTTAGAATCTGCCAACCAACTATCACTTCCCCTAAGAGCAATCACCCCATCAGAAGTGTACAGAGAAATTCAGTTGTTAAGACCACACAAAGCTCCAGGATATGATCTCATCACCGGGAAAGTATTGTAGGAAAGCCATTGTACTAACCACCACAATATTTAATATAGCCAGGAAAACCTCACCATGACCCAGCTCATACAGGCCAATAAGTTTACTACCACAACTATCTAAACTCTTCAAAAACATCCTTCTATGTAGAATTAGCAAAATTATATCTAAGAAGAACTGTTTCAAACACACCAATTTGGACAATCCAACAGTGTCGAAGATTAGAGATCAATATCAAGCAAGCACTAGAACAAAAGGAATCATGTGTTTCAGAATTTTTAGACGTCCAATAAACTTTTGACAAAGTATGGCACTTTGGTTAGGTTAGGTTGGTTGGTTGGTTGTTATTACATTTTGTTATTACAAATATACTAAATTCATTTGATTCAAAAAACAACCTTCATATTATGTCTATTTTCAATTGAAGGTGATTTTTAATCATATGAATTTAATATTTAATGTAAATTATTTTTCGCAATTGTCAATAATAATAAACAAGAAATGCCATTTGAGAATAAAAAGAAGCGACAACAGGGATATCAAATATAAAAAATGTTTTATATATCATTACGAATGTAGTTCAATGCTATTTCACGCTAAAGAGTTGATGCAACTAAATTGGAAACCATTCTATTATTTTTGCCTTTTAAAATAGGTGTGAAGAAATATAGAAGTTGAAATGCTTTCAAGTTGACACTTTGTGCTTGATTTCAAACACAAGAGTTTTCTGAAAAATTTTCGACCTCACAAAGACACAAGACATTGTTTTACTATAATAATTATCCAGCATAGTTTTCTTTTAAGTCTATATACTCTAACCATTATAACCGTCTAATGAAAATATCTCTCCTGCACGTGAAACTTTCGGGATAAAAAACAAGAAAAAGGTCGCTGGGTGCCAGATCTGGTGGAAACTGTGGCTGATTAAATGATGCAATTCATGAATTCTTGCCATGGTGATTAACATGTGAGCAGACTTTCCTTCTATTGTTTCACTATTGTTTCACTATCATTGTGCCGGTCGATTGAACCGTCTTTTTCATTCTAAGAGCAGGTTTGCCCTTTGCCTTATGTTGACTATTTTTTCATTTCAGGAGTATAGTGGTGGATTTAGTCATGAATCGACGTCAAAAATCCAGCTCATTTTGCTTTAACCACGTCAATATGGTTTGGGAAATGTTCAAAAGATAAAACCAGATAATCAGGAAGAACTGATAAAAGCTCATAGAATAACCAATTAGTAAAAACTCATATTTAACATGTTTTTTCGAGACCTTCTAGAAACCGAAATATAATTAAGTTTTGCTATTTTATAACCACACTGTATATCATTAAAATTTGAACAAAACCTTCTTATCTCTTCTGTATTCTATTTTGAGACTTTTCAACTGTATTTTTTTCAGTAGAAGAGCGATAACAAAAGAATATAATGTAAAAATCGTCCTCTAAATTATGTCTATAAAAAACTGTTACGAAACTGAATACATCTTTAAATTAGTTAATATATATGTAGTATATCATTCATCTGACCTTCGTTCAAATTTTTTTTTTGAATCAACACGTTATAAACTCCTACAAAACGTCAGGTAAAAAATGTTTAATTTTTGAATATATTTCTCAAATAAATTTGCATAAATTATCTCATGCCACTTAATGTTCAAGTTTGGAGCAGGATGTGAAGTTAATGGCATTTTTTGAAAATTTATAATATTTATATTAAAAATAAAAACTGTGGAATACGATCTTTGATTTATTTAAAAAGGAAATTGACGTTCAGAATATTTTTACGTTAACAATTGGAAATACTTCAGCTGTTCGATCTCCAGCTCAAAATTAAAGAGGTAACCTAAATCATAAGAGTATGAGGGGGTATATTCCAGCCTCACCACAATAGATTTATTCCCTATCTTCTTTCCGCGATACGTTTTATAGGTGAGATTTACAATAAATGTTAAATATACTTATCTGGTTTAAAAAATATTTTTTTATTGCAGCTGAAAAAAATCATGGGCATACTCACGTGACATTGTCCGTCCCATAAATTATCATCTATGGAATATGGAAAATGGTAATAAATGATCTCCTGCTTCGCCAATTCCAAAAACTTGATAAAAGTAATGTTCTATTTAATATATTTTAGTTTATTTCAGAAAGGTATAGAGCAATACGATCTCATTAAGTATGCAAAGGGACCACAGAGTGACCCAACGAATATTTAAGCCACTTTCATAGTTTGGCATTGATTTCATTGTAAAATTTTTTTTTTATCAAGTGCAGGTAGTACCGTCCGGGTTAGGGTCAATTTATGGGTTTAACCTATTATTATCCATTCACAAACACTTCACATATTGTGCCAAAGGCGTGCCGGTAGGATACTCGTAAAAAGAAAAGAATTTTATTTTAACAGAATAAAAATTAGGCATTATCTACATAGTATTAGGTACACTTATTTTTTATTGAACATTATGCAAAAAATACATTATAGAGAAATTCAATTATAAAAATCATAATATTCTTTGTCATCTGAGGAACTGTCATCTCCTCTTGACGTTATAATTAACGGGTCGACGATCCGATCGATGAAGTAGTCAAGATCCCATATTTTCTCCTCTTATTTAATGACATTCTGGACTGCTTCCTTTCACTTGCGCCCATATAACATCTATGGGATTTAGTTCGCAATGATATGGCGGTCTGCGCAGCATAGATACACTATGTTTTTCTGCTATGTTTCTGCTACGATGTTTGTGTAAATTTGCTATAGCTAATAGTTTTTTCTTATCAAATTATCTTCAAATTCCATACTTTTGGTGGTAACCAGTCAATAATTTCTTGTTTTCTCCAAGATGAAGCTGGAGTCTTCTCTATACGTCGAGAATGATAACTTACGTTATCCATAACTACTACTGAATCAGCTGGAAGATAGTTTATCATTTCACAAAAACTAGTCTTCAAAAACATCCAAATCCATGTCCTCGTGGTAATCTCCCGTATGGCACGACTGAAAGGTTAGCAGATCTTCTTTTAAAAATCCCTCTTCGCTTCCAATATGGACGATTATTAGTCTTTTCTTTTTACCTGAATGAGGCAACTTAATACCCATTGACAGGCCTTCCATGAAAGCTTGGGGAGCACTGGTTATATTTTTGTCTTGCCACATTTTTGGTTCTGTCTCATCAAGATAAAATATTTTCTTCTGCTCTGTTCTGTACTGCTTTATACTTCTTAAGTATTTTCTTCGCCAGCAAACAATTTCATCGCTTTCCAGTAAAAGTGCTTCACGGTTATGCTTTTCCAGGCAAAATCCATATTTCTCAAAGTGGTCCATAAAAGTTTTTTAGTTATCAACGGAATACTGTCATCATGGTTATCGACTTCAAAGACTACAAGTGAACCAGTCACTTTGGTGTAGTGGTAGTGTAAACAGAGTGGTCAGTATGAATATCACCAACGGTTCCAGAAATTTAAACTGGATACTCTACTATCAGTAATATACTGTATTAGTACAAAGAAATAACATTTTTTTTTAAATCACGTACACTAAAAAGAATAATCAAGCTTGGATATAGATTGGTGCGCCTTACGTTGCTGAAGGGTAGCTTGGAAATGTTCTAGAATTGTACAAAAAAGTCATTATACTAACTGGATAATAATTAGTGATCATTTGATTGATAACTTCAAATTTAAACACCTAAAGTTATTTCGTCAATATACGCGGCCAAAAATCACTTTTGTAAACTTTACTCTGGTAACATAAATTTCAGTATGATTTTAATGATAATTTAATGCACTTAAAAATGTGTTCCACTCAACTCATTTTCAAGTACCATTTGACAATTATCAGTGGTACTTCAGGGTACACCCCGGCTATTATGATATTGATTTACTGAAATAGATATGATATGCCTTTAGCTAATCAACTCGATCAAAATTGGCCGGATACTTGTGGTTTTTCTTTTTCACAGTCTCGGAACAAGATAGAATCGAATAACAGATATTTATTATTAATTTTAAACCAACTTTTGAGTTGGATTGCTAGTTGGCTTTAATCTTAGAAGTTGGACATATTTACCAAAATTCAGCATAAAATACAACTTTTCTTATATTACCTAAAGCAGAATTTGAACACAAGTGGCTAAAAGCAAAAATTATCAGCAGGTGAACCAAAAAGCCGTCACGACGATTAGATTATAACAGCGGTTCTTAACCTATGGGTCGCGAAGCATATTCCTTGGGTCGCGCTGAGTCGAACCAAAAAAGTTAGTAATACAGCAAATAATAAGTAATACCAACACCTCCTAGAAGAGTTATTCCCTAATAGAATGTTTCGGTTTTACCGCTCTTCCGGAAGTGACGTCCAATTCCTGTCCTGAGACTTTCTTTTCTAGGAGGTGTTGGTAATACGCACGCCATTGCTTTGCGTGCGCGCAGACTCAGTAAGCTCTCTGTCAAAAACTCGTTTCTGCGTATTGTGTTGTGAATAACACTGAAACGTGTAATAACAGTGAAACGTGAACACAAGTATTTTAGAAACAAATTTTGTCTTATTATTAATAGTGGAGTGATCAGCTGCAGTGCGTATTGTAAAATTATAATCACCCTAATAATGGCAAAAACGTGAATACAAGGAAGCATTTTTAGAATTAGGTTTTACTTGCATTTATGATCGAGGAGTGAACAAGCGTGTTGTGCAGTGAAATATTAAGTAATGAATTGATGAAACCGAACAAACTTAAAAGACATTTTGATGCAAAACATAAAAATTTTTCCTTTGAGGGAAAAGATCGTACTTTCTTCGAAAGAAAAGAAGCCCATTTAAAAAGACAGCGTTTGGATGCACCAAGTAGTAATGGTTTTATAAATTCAGCAAAACAAGCTACACTTGCTTATTTTTATGTGGCTTGGCATATTGCAAGATAAAAGAAATCCCATAATATTGGCATGGCACGTATCATGTGCGGAGATGAAAGTTCAAAGAAATTACAAAAGATACCATTATCAAATGATACAATTCGTTTACGAATTAATGATATGTCATTTGATATTAAGAATCAACTTATTTCTGCTATAAAAATTGCTGGTTTATTTAGTATTCAACTGGATGAAACGACAGATGTAAGTAAAGTTGCTCAACTCATGGTTTACGTGCGGTATCCAGGTTTAACAGATATACAGGAGGACATTTTATTTTTCAAACCAATGTCAACAACAACTAGAGGTGAAGATATTTTTCTTATGGTCGATTCGTTTTTTAAAGAAGGATCAGTGTTGGAACCAGTGTTTCAGTATTTGCACCGACGGTGCAGCTGCCATGACAGCATCTCCAAAGAGATTTTCGACAAGAGCAAAACAAATGAATCCACAAATTATATCGATTCATTGTTTGTTACATAGACAAAATCTTGCTTCAAAAAAATTATCACCCAAATTATGTATCGTTTTGGATGAAATTGTTACGGTGTCAATTTTATCAAATCAAGAGCTCTTAACTGTAGAATTTTCCGCGAACTGTGTTTCGAATTTGGTGCAGAATACGAACATTTATTATATTATTCTGAAGTTAGATGGCTGTCCCGGGGCAAACTTGTTCAAAGCGTATTATCATTACGGACAGAAGTGAAGTATGAAGTAAAGAGTTGAAGTGGATTACTCAAATTGCTTATTTGTCAGATATTTTATTTGAAATACATCTATGCAAGGACGTAATCATACTATTATTGAATTAACTGAAAAAATTACATGTTTTAAAAATAAACTCAAATTCTGGAGAAAAAAGGTTGAATTAAAGAAACTTGCTTCATTGCCGACTCTTAATTTACTTGTTGAAGACAATAATATTGATATCATAGATTTTGAAATACAGAAAATTATTATTAATCATTTAGAAAAACTAATAGCAGACTTTGATCGATATTTCCCTGCAGACGATGTTTTCAAATATAATTGGGTTCGAATGCCATTTAATTTTGATGTAAAGTGATTTGCACAAGGAATTTGTTAATATTAATCAATTTCAAGAACAATTAATAGAAATACAAAGTGACCAAGAACTTCGATACAATTTCTACAAAAACACTGAATCTTTATGTGTTTTATGGTTAAAATTAAAAACCGAAAAGCCAATAATTGTTAAAGAAGCCCTAAAAGTATTATTGCCCTTTTCAACAACATATATGTGTGAGGCTCTGTGTGTAATCAAAAACAATTACCGGAACAAGTTAAATCCTGAAACAGATATAAGGTGCTCCTTGACAAGCATTCAACCGAGGTTTAAGATCTTTCAAAATGTATTCAAGCACAAGGTTCTCATTAAAACTGTATGACTTGCATTTAAAATTTAAAAGATTTAGGTAACATATGTATTGATATTTCTTTTTTTTAGGAATAAGTTAAAATATCAATTATTTTCAAAAAGTTATAAATATATTTTAATTTGGTTAATAAAAATTATTAAAAACACTTGATTATTAATTAAATTTTCCTTGGATCGAAAAGTACTTTTGTTTATCTTTATTATTAGAAAAATAAATAAAAAATTTGTAAATCATCATCGTAGGCAAAGCAATGAAAAAATTTCTCAAATTTGGGTCGCGCCTTAAAAATGTTAAGAACCACTGGATTATAGCAACATTAAATGAAAAGACAACTGCCCTTCTTCAATTATTTCATTAGGTATTAACGCAATCAACAGTGCCACTATTCAAATGCGAGTGGCAGAAAATAATTATTTTTGTCTCACCTCACGTAATATTCACTGAAATCTATACAATCTAATCATTTTCAATCATTCACCTATTTACGTTTAAAATTTAATTAGTGGAATGCCGTATGTTCGCTTATTTAACCAACAGTGTTCCACAAAGTTTTCTGTTTATTTATTGTATAATGTTTTGGTATTGAAGCTGGCAGCATTTTCAAGTAGTGGCAACCTTCAATAATGACATGAAAAGTGGTCAATTCTAGTCAATAAATAGATCCTAGCTTAAATATAAACTAATCATATATCTAAATTACCCTCTAGGTAAAAACGGTGAAAATTGTAGATTTTACAAATGAAACCAATTTTCGCTTAACGAAATTAAGTATGCAATGTACATTTGAAACTCTCTATTATAATCACCTCTAAGGTAAGCAGATTAATTTGAATCAACAAACAAATATATAATTCAATGTCCCTTCTTCAAACCGCTTCGAATTATTATTTCAAGTGAAAGTTTTCAAATAAATATTCCATAATCATACTTTTTTAACAATTTTACGGTAACCTAACTAAGCATTACCCACTTTCATTTAAAATTAAGTAATAATAAAATTTCAGTTGCGCCTCAGTAACCAAGAATCGTATAATAAAAAATCAAACGCTTACATATATTACCCAACTAAAAACTAGTTTATTTATTCAAATTTTAGTTGTCCTCCTTACCTTTACAAATTGTTCAAAATAATACAAAATGCCAAAGATACTTAGTTTGTGCAAGTCCAAGTGTCCATCAAAGGCACAGTATTATTGTCTTACTTTTAGGAAACGATATGAAACAGGGCTGGAGTTGGGATGTTTTTTTTGAAGGTGGTACTCACGTGTGTGTGTGTGTGTGTGTGTGTGTGTGTGTGTGTGTGTGTGTGTTCGCTTACTTACGCGGTTGAAGTTACCAGGTAAGAGGAAAACCACAGGAAATCAGTAACAGCAACGAGTGATGAGGGGAAAGGCAAGAAAAAATTCTAAAAGTTGTTGGTGGCTCATTCCTAGTAACGTAAGAAAGGAAAGAGTTTCAAAGAAACAGACTATCTAGTAGTGAATGTAAGGATGTATTTTACTTTGATTTAGCGCGGTTCGATATCGTGAATTACGCATCTGTGAGAAAATCGCTCTTCTGAAGTATCGAGCTGAAATCTCATGATATAAGTTTGGTGTTCGGGATGTTTTAATGCGATTACTTGGGTTTTTGAGTATTGAGTGTCACTCTGAGGATGTAATGTGAGCATCAATAGTATGTAGCCATGTACAATGCCAGTCAGGGCTGCAAATAATTAAGATAAGCAATAACAGTTTTACGATAGGATTTGACTGACGGATACTTAGAAATTCCTTACAAATTGTACCGGACGACTATCAGATTATAGAGATAAAATAGGCTATCAGCATATCAAAAGAGCGCATTTGCCATATACTGATTGAAGAATTATGCATGCCTGAGCTATCCGCGCGTTGGGAGCTACGTCTTCTCACTTTAAATCGAAATTTCTTAGGCTTAATTGACGCTTTTTGAGTGAAATGAGTTGGACTCTTTTCGCGACGATTCATAACTGTAGATAAAGCCTGGATGTGCTGGGATAGATATGGAATTGTGTTTTTCAACTTTCTCCATCTTTGCTTGAGAAGATAAAGGAACAAATTGCAAAAAACAACTGCATTTGAAAGGAAGTGCTTTCCTCTGGCAACTCTTTTTTGCTCCCAACCCTAAAGTTCCACTTGCGGGAAAGAGATTTTTATCATATACGTAAACGCCTATTTTGAGGAGAAAGACGGCAACTATTGTTTGGAAAGGTTAGAAAGGTTCGCTAGAAAAATTGTATAGGCTTAAAGCCTGATTCATAAACTTTACTTTCCGTTTGCATTTTGACGTTCGCAGCAAATTCTACACCCTATTTATGAACTTGACGCTGCTACCGTCAACCTAAAAATGTTGTTATTGTTTTTTACGCGTGTACTGCTTTTTATTTTCGTAATATTTTTTATGTTTTTCTTGTAATTCAGTATTTATGGACCATATTATAGAAAATAATGAAGAGTTTTTTTATTAGGAGCATTAGACCTTATTATGTTACAATGCACCAACGGCAGACCGATCCGCAAACGACAACTATGAATGGTCTTATGCATTTCAATGTTTATAGTTTTGTAACAGCAAACCGCAGAAGGAAATTTAAATTTATGATGTGACATTAAAAGGAAACTATTTTTAAATTTAAAAATAATTATAGAAAAAAATGTCTTGTTTCTTCACTAGATCGGAAACTTTTCGACAAACCTTTTAGGTAAGCACAGAAGACTATTGCTTCGCTGCATATATGACTGTAGTAATTTCTACTAACTCATTCTTTCTAAGTCTTCATATTTTAACCCAACTTCGTGATACCGAGCGAAATGTCATAAAAAATTCCGCCCATAAGCGGCATGTGGTAATATTGTGTTTAAATAGAATTCAAAATTAGAATCAAAACAACGCAATGTAAGTAAGCTATTTTCATGCACGCTGTGAGACTGTCATTTTTGATTGTTTTTATAAATTTCCTTTCAAATAAAAACTGAAACATATGTTTTCAAATAATAGAATTTTGGAAAATAACAGTTGCTAGACACTTGCACTTTACTCTTCAATTCCTTCACAAGGTTTATTGTGTTTCCACAGAAATGGCTACTACCTATGGGGTAAATACAACTGAAAACTATGTGTTATCAGACATACCTCATTTACGTATTAAAGTATCACTCCCCTAAGGCTGATTAACATTTTCTTATACATATCCTTTTTGTTTCTATTTTTATCCGTTGGTTATTGATAGTGCTTCGTTATTACTATTCGTTATTACTATTTCGAATGTCTAAGACCGAATATAGGATGGCATTCGAATGTTCGAATGAGGTTTCTTATTTCTTTAGTTCTGGAGTGTGATTACTCCTTGGACATCAAAAATATTGTGGGTCTTAGCCCCCTTGTCGAAAAATTATTTGCCTTCTCATTCTCCTACAAAAACCTATGTGATAGCATCCAGATTGGCAGAACTTTGTTTTTTCTGTCTAGTTAATCTATTGTTTATAACATTTCATCACCAACTTCGAATTAATTATTGGTCAGTTGATCTCTCTTATGTTTTGATGATTGTATATTGGTAAAGATTTCTTCTCTTTTTCCTTGAGAGACTGAAAATACTGTAGGATTTTAGTTTTATTATGTGGCAAATAATAATTAGTGTGATCTGATTACATAGAAACAGTACCAACATACTATTCGAACTTATGGTACGAGATTCACTTTCCCGTATTACTTTATCGATAACAACGCTATAGCTGTTGGCTGGCTTTCAAACTAATAATATACTTCGTGCGGGTGAAGATCTCTAATAGAACAAGCAGAAATTTGAATGATGTTAGAGTATAGATGAAAAACCATGTTTGGACTTCAAGAAATGATTCTAAATTTTACTAGAGCCTTTATTATTGTAGAGAACAACTCAACAACTTAAACGGAGTTCTCTAAATTCTAATATTCTTTGTCTCAACGTTTCTAAGACCAAAGTTTTCATATAAAAATACATTGCAGCCTTTTTCATTGAATAACACTACCATTGACATCGTTGAATCTGTAAAATTCTTACAGCTTGTTGTAGACAATTCCTTGAAATGGAGTTACGTACTGCTGTCTTATCTAAAAAATTAATCAGATCAGTTTCCAGATAACTGACTTATCCATCTCCTTAACAGTTAATTATGCCCTTATTGAGTCGCATCTCCAATATGCCCTTCTCTTCTGGGGTACGTGTGGTGCGACTCAATTTGAGCAAACTACAAAAGAGAGCTGTTAGATATTTACTCCGACTAAACTGCAGGGACTTATTTGAAAGATTAAAAATTCTGACTCTTTCTTCCTTAGTTATCTTCGAATCCGTTTGCGTAATTCGTAAGCACGCTTCTCCAATTTCAGAAAGATCGTTGCGTGGCTATCAACTTAGGAATGCTGAGCACAACCTTTACCTACCTACTCCACGATCAGAATTTGATAAGGGCTCAATATTTTACAATGTAAAAAAATGCACAATCACTTACCAATTGAAATCAAATCGATGTCATCTTTCCCCACATTCCGCAATAATTTGAGGGCACATTTACTGGAAAGTGCCTTGTACTCTGTAAAGGACTTCTATTCTTATAATAATATTTAATTCCGAGCATGCTGCATACTGGTTTAATTTTTACTATGGACTATATACTAATTATTACCTATTACTATTACCTATAATTTTGTTACTCATTGTAGTTTTCTTCTGTATCTTCTGTTTTTGCAAGCTTTTATCTACAAATTGTAAGAATTTTTTGACAATAAAGCATTTCTCTCTCTAAAGGTGTTGATAAAATGCATTTCCCGTACTCAGTCCGTAAATTATAATTATTTTTCCTTCTTTCTGTGATTCTATGAAAGACATTTGCAGTTTGATATCCGAATTCTAAAATTTAATATCAACTCCCACAAATATGTTTCTATTAATGTTTTATATGCAGAATTATACCATGCCATGCTATTTTCTAATTTTTTGCCATTCAACAATATTGTGAAGCTCCTCTCGAAATAACCAGTCATTGTAAATCATCTATTGGGCCTTCCAATATTCTGAACATTATTTGTTATTTTGACTATCCTGATCATAGACCCTTAGGTATTTTTCTAGGACCAAGTACAGTGGAGTTTAAGACACCTTTGCTATTGATGCTGTTTGAACAGGTCTTCAGAACAGCGGTTATGCAGATACTAGTTGGTCCTTGTGTCAGCTCTCGTTACTTGAGCTTCCTTAGTCAGGCATTGCTCTATAGGATACTATCAGCCTTAAAATCATGGTGCACATCTATCGCGGTTACTGATATTTTCTGCAAATGTATGTTGTAGCTTTCCTGATATAGTCATATGCTGAAGGTAATATCCAGATATTTGACTTTAAGTGGATAATCCATGCTAGGAAATTCGTGTAATATGAATGAAACCATAATAGTTCAATCCGAACTCAATCACACAGATTTGTACCATTCCTTTAATGTGCATAATCGACAGTGTATATTTCCTAGGGTTAATTTGTTAGTATCGCATCTACTACTTGATTCCATAGGGATAATGTTATACCGTTCTATAGAAAACAACTCTTACTTCTACGGCTTTATGGTTAAGTGACAATATGTTATTCTTCTGACTAGAATCGCTCAACGCATTAGATTCCCATTCATACCTCTTAACTCCAGTACAAATTTTACCATATCATGAGTTCATATTATGTTGTCTCCCTATATTTTTATAGTGGTTAAAAATGGGTTTTTCCCATTCTAAGATTCGTATTGAATTGTTAATTTGCAAAAAATTAATAGGTGCGCCATTAAAACATATAACAGCACAACCGTCAATGACTTTTTGATTTTTATAATTACCAATTGTTGTAATACAATACACACACAATAAATTAGAACGCATATAAACGTTATGATTTAATTCTAGCAACTAATGTATATATAGGTAATCAATTCAATAAGAAAAATCTGTTTGTATCATCAGATAAATCCGAATGGTAATATTATTATTACAATCCCAAAATTTTAAACGCACACGCTCAACACTTTTGTCTCTGACAAGCGCCAGGGCAACTAATCAGAATCGCAGTCATCTAAGGTTTAAGAACGAGAAATCCTAGAAACCTGTGGTTGACAGAATTTATTGTACCACATATTTTTCAGAGTATGAACCAAAAACTAGAGAATAATTTGATATAAAATTTTGAATTTTTCTGATCGCTTAAAGTGGATACCAAAATCGTGTCCAAAGATTTTTTTACACGCTATCCTGGTGATCTAGGCAAGGATAATGGTAATAACAGGAAAGTTACTGGACATTGTTACAGTGTGGGGAACGGGGAACGATCGATTGTAACGCTCTATTGGAGGAGCTAGTGAATTTAAAATAACGATTTAGAAACTGAATGATTAATATGTTATAAATAGTGAAAGGACTATCTGTTCCCAAAGGATGTAACATTAAACCACAAGATACTAGACTAGAAAAGGTTTCAGCAATATATATGGGAGTCAACAAATGTTAAAATGATGGATAGAGAGAAAAACACTGAGAAAACAAACATTTCTTGAAAAAACCTTGATAACAAGTGCAGTATCATCACTTTCTAGGAAGTAACGTTAGAAATTGTCGAAGCAAGGAATGTTTTTAGTCACAAAATACTTGTAGTGAAATGGCAAACAAATATTGGTGAATAATTCGTGTCCCATAATTATCCAATAGACTTTTCACTAAGTCTGGATATCCGACATAAACCAACATGTAGTTTCTATTCAAATTATTCAGAAAAATTTGAGTAGCAAGCAAAATAAAAGCAAATTTGTTGACTCCCTCTTCCAATCTTGTCAAATTATTTCTTTCTGTATTTTACTTTTGATTTCTTAGGAAGAATATTCATTGCCACAAATTTTGCCTCCTGGCAGTTAATGATAATGTTTTTATTTATTACTGTTGTTCAATAACCATGCAATTTACATACGTAATGCATGCATAATAATTATTTAATGTAGAAATTGAAAAATTCATACAAAGAATATTTATTAAACAGAAACAAATATAATTAAATTCCTATTCAATGTCCTACTTCTTCGACATATCCACTTTCTCTTCGTAAAAATTCAATTCTTTGTCAATGTCTTGTATTACTTTCCGTATCATATTTGGAGAAATTTTTTGACATTCTTCAGAAATAATTCTCTCCAAATGGTCACCCCATAAAAAAAGTCAAGGGAAGTCAAATCAGCAGGCCTAAGAGGCCAAAACATATCTGAATACCTGTGAATCACCTTGCCATTAAACATATTTTGAAGGAGTACTCTAACGTTTAATCTACTATGAATGGAAGCACCGGGTCTTGCCAATTTATTTTTATACACACCACACCATACGTTCGTTTTAAAAGAATATTAGTTCCGAGTTTTCATTACAAAGTTTGAATTACTGTTAGATCACCAACGACAATTTTGTGTTGAGATAATAATATCGGATAATATTATAGTAAAAAACGGGTCTTCATCCAACTTCCCTTGGATCAGAGCACCGAATTCATAACGAAGATCGTAATCCCTTGGTAGTAACGTATGTACAAATTGCGGTTTATATGCATGATATTTATTACCTTTCAAAATATTTTCCACTGTATCTGTACTTATTTGCAGGATTTGCAGAGTCCCTTTTCTTAATGACATGTTTGGGTCCTCTACAACAGAAAGCATTACTACAACTTAAGTGCATTCGCAACCCATTTTCGGCGTTTATTCTTAAATTCATTTTCTAAACTTCCACTAGCCTTGAATTTAATCAAAATTTGTTTAATGCCTTATATTTCCATGCGGATGTCTATTATTAAAAATATCTGCGGTCTTTCTATTTGTTTTGTAATATGTCTTCAACAATTAACACAAGTTCTATTTTTTCTCTATGATTTAGTAAATTTGCCACTTTTATTGTAATGTTATAAACAACTCATGCGTACATTCACTGTCACATACTTATTTTCAGGGCATCATAGATTGCGTTGAATCAATAAATAATTAGTAAATACTCACAAAACTTGAATTTTCATAATAAATGGCTGTAATTGCATATTTGAATGTAACTTTTAATTCGAAGCAACTTTATTTCATAAAATTTTTCTGAATTGCGAAAAATAAATAAAGATACTTTACTCTTGCACAAAATTCAAATTTGTTGACAAACCTCGTATACTACTCCAAAAATCGCTAATAAAAAATTTTTCCATATGGTTCCAACTTAAATAGACACAATGTATAAACAAACAGTTGTCACGTAGTTTTATGTGCTTTAAAAAATAAGTTAAGCCGAAGCAGTTGAACATATATCTATCATAGGATATGACCCAGGAGGCAAAATTTGTGGCAATGAATATTCTTCCTAAGAAATAAAAAGTAAAATACAATTTCACTACAAGTATTTTGTGACTAAAAACTTTCCTTGCTTCGACAATTTCTAACGTTACTTCCTAGAAAGTGATGATACTGCACCCTTTATCAAGGTTTTTTCAAGAAATGTTTGTTATCTCAGTTTTTTTCTCTTTATCCATCATTATAACATTTGTTGACTCCCATGTATATTGCTGAAACCTTTTCTAGTCTAGTATCTTGTGGTTTAATGTTACATCACTATTTATAACATATTAATCATTCAGTTTCTAAATCATTATTATAAATTCGCTAGCTCCTCCAATAGAGCGTTACAATCGATCGTTCCCCGTTCCCCACACTGTAACAATGTCCAGTAACTTTGCTGTTACTACCATTATCCTTGCCTAGATCACCAGGATAGTGTGTAAAAAAATCTTTGGGCTCGATTTTGGTATCCACTTTAACCGATCAGAAAAATTCAAAATTTTATATCAAATTATTCTCTAGTTTTTGGTTCATATTCTGAAAAATATGTGGTACAATAAATTCTGTCAATCACAGGCTTCTAAGATTTCTTGTTCTTAACCTTAGATGACTGCGATTCTGATTAGTTGCCCTGGCGTTTGTCAGAGACAAAAGTGTTGAGCGTGTGCGTTTAAAATTTTGGGATTGTAATAATAATATTACTATTCGGATTTATTTGCTGATACAAACAGATTTTTCTCATTGATTTGATTACTTAGATATACATTAGTTGCTACAATTAAATCATAACGTTTATATGCGTTCTAATTTATTGTGTTTGTATTGTATTACAACAATTGGTAATTATAAAAATCAAAAAGTCATTGACGGTTGTGCTGTTATATGTTTTAATGGCGCACCTATTAATTTCTCGCAAATTAACAATTCAATACGAATCTTAGAGTGGGAAAAACCCATTTTTAACCACTATAAAAATATAGGGAGACAACATAACATGAACTCATGATTTGGAGGAAACGGAAGTCACCAAGGTAGAGACGGAAGACAGTGTTGTGTACAGACTTTAAGATATCAGTGTTAGACTTGGGAGTGTACATATAGATGTACCAAACATAATCAAGCCTGGAACGAATGAGAGCTCCATAAACTATATAAACACCCCATTGAAGATTTATGTTTATCCTCTTTAGACATATATCTTAGATTTCATGAATATAGTGATACCAGTTGAATCGAGAGTCGAAAGTTATATCGAGAATTTTATACTGATTTGCAATAGGTAGAGAGGAGTTATTGAGAAAAATAGAAGTTTTTACAGTGAATTGTATCAGTTTGGTCTAGTTTTATTCCTAGATAAAGAGACCTCACTTGTAGTAGGTTCATAGCATTTCGAAGTAGTTGGCATGTAGAGAGGACATGTTTATAATAACAATAAAAAATCAGTTTATTAACGTATTGGACATATTTCATGGGAGCACGGAAGTTGTTTTATAAGTCATTTATTGTATGGATAAATAGAGTAGCACTCGATACTGACTCTTGAGGAAGGAAAGCTTATCATCTGCGTGAACAAAAAAAAATTATATATTATAGAGTCAAAAGTACCTACAACATCTAAGTTGCAATGAAGTATTGGAGTAGAACCATGTTGTCATTAGTATATCGATGACATCGGAAACCTGAATGGGTATGAAAAATACTTAAAATGCAAAGGAATATAAATTTTTTTATATGATTGACTCAATCTTAGTCGAATAAAGTTTTCATTATATCATATGTTTGTGTTATATATTGAAAAGAAGATTATTTTTATATAAATGATTTCACTTAATCTAAAGTTATAGCAATAAAGCATTTCCACGAAAATATTGAGTATTTCTGGAACTTCCTAAAAGCAACTATAAAATTTCTCAAGGTCCTTTGAAATCATAAACACTGATAAATAAACCAACAAAGAATTGTTTGCGGAGAAACATTGTATCGATTTAGATAAATTTAATCTATTTATATATACTTCTAATACAATTGAATCGATTGGTTTCGTAAACATCCGATAACATTGTGAATAATCATTTGTGGACTTCAATCAAGATTTCTTCAACGGAATGTACCAAGAAGTGCACTAGCAAAAATTATGATTGTTCTCAGTTGTTTGTGGTAGTTGACAACCTTGACGATACCGGGGAAAACATTTTATGGTAAACAATACGTGCAATGGGTTTAATGTACTCGTGCTCTTGTCAAGTTTGTTGATTCCAATTTAAAATCTACATCTGGGCCACTAGAGTGATCGTGTCGAACATCCACTAGCAGTTTTATCGGTACTGGAACAAAAAGTTAAATAGAAGTGTGATTATAAACTTGTATTTCCTTTAGACCTTGAATATTGATAATTATTTAAAAATTATGGTTTCAATCATTGTCAAATACAATATAAGAAGTATGTATAAATATATAACAATAATAAAATTTTACTCACAATAATTAATTAAGATTTCCGGTTATTTCGATATTATTAAAGCTTGTAAAAATTTTTAATCTCATGGAATTCAAAATTCAATATTCAAATTGACTTTGATAGAAATATTGACTAATTGAAATATTTATTCTGGTTATTTATTCTGGTTACTATAGGAATTTTTATTAATTTTTGATTGGTTTGATTTTGAATGACGTTGAATTTTTATATAGGTTAGATAAGGGTATTCATTGGCTAGAATATAAATGACAATAAATTTTATACGTTAGGTCGTTATAAGTGAAGTTGAAATTTATAGGTTAGGTGAGGTTAGTTGGTTGTTAATGGCGTTGAATTTTTATAGAATTTATTTTTCCAAAATCTAAAAGATATGCATAAATTACACTAAGGTTATTTAAATTAAAAGTTTTCTTATTAATGCATTGATCATTTTGGGCAATACATGTTGTTTCTAGAAATAAACGTTTTTTGTAGTTTTTTTCGGTTGTCAAAACTTTGGCAGATTCATAATTCATATTATGTCCTTTGTGATAGACATGAGTCCCTAATGAACATCTATCAAGATATAATCTGCTATCGCTCTTGTGAGAAGTTATCCGACTGATCAGTGACCTTTTCGACTGACCAATGTACTATTTGTCACAATTTAAATAAGGTATTTCATATACTATGCTAGGCAATTTTTTTATTGGTGTTTTTTCTTGAATAGATTGAATATTAAATGTTTGAGTGTATGCTATTTTAATATTGTGTTGTTTAAAGATTCCAGAAAGTTTAACAGTAACTGATGTTATATATGGTAAAGGTGTAAAAATAGATCAAGTAGAAATTTTTAGGACTCTATGTTTCATCTATTTGATTAAATTAATAATTAATAATTCCATATTGATAAAATTGATATTTTATTATTTTACTTCAATAGTTTCGATACCTATATACAATTTACTATAGAAAAGGAGAATACTGAAAAATCGTTACCTTCTCTTGATACTAAATTTGTAAGAAACGAAAATAATAAAATTTTAATTGACTGGTATAGGAAACCAATAAGTTCTGAAAGATATATCAATTATCATTGATATCACCCACGTAACACTAAAATTAATTCAATTAAACAGATGAAACATAGAGTCATTTCTAACATTTCTACCCAATCGATTTTTACACCTTTACCATATATAAAATCAGTTACTCTCTGGAATCTTTAAACAACACAATATTAAAATAGCGTACAGTCAAACACAACCTATTCAAGAAAAAACACTAATCAATAAATTGCCTAACATAGTATGGTCAGTCGAAAAGTTCACTGATCAGTCGGATAACTTCTCACAAGAGTGATAGCAGACTATATCCTGATAGATGTTCATTAGCGACTCATGTCTATCACAAAGGACACAATATTAATTATGAACCTTTGTTTTGACAACTGAAAAAAAACTATAAAAATCGTTTATTTTTAGAAACAACATATATTGCCCAAAATGATCAATGCATTAAAAAGAAAACTGATTTCAATAAATTTTGTGTAATTTATGCATATCTTTTAGATTTTGAAAAAACAAATTCTATAAAAATTCAACGCCATTAACAACCAACTAATTTTTGATAGTTAGTGTCATGAGCTAAGATTTTTGTTTTTTTTTAAACCAAATTCATGATGTTAATTTTTTTCGTGTTTATGTAGAGCAGTCGATGCATTTTTGGAGTATTTGTGATCATTTATTCTGTTTCCTAAAACTTGCGTAGTCCTCCCTATATAATTTTTAGGGCAATTCAAACATGGTATGGAATATATAATATTAGATTTCTTAGTGTTTTTAGTTTTGTTTTTTAGTGTAGTGAAAAGCGGTGATAATGTGTTGTGTGATCTATGACTTATATTGATGTTATGTTTCGATAAAATCTATTTCAATTTTTCTGATAGTTGGTATGTAATTTATGTGTACGTTGTTGGATGATTCTATTAATTTGATTTTCTGGGTATTGATTATTCTTCAAAGTATTTTTGAGTTTTTTTATTACTTCACGGTGATATTCTGGAGAAGTTAATTTCCATGCTCTATCTGTTAATCCTATAACGACGCTGTTTTTTTGTGATTTGGGATGGCATGAGTTATAATTAAGACATCTTCCAGACCATGTTTCTTTGTATAATATTTAGTTTTTATTTTATTATTGATTTTAATAAGTGTCATGTCTAAGATATTAACTTTGTTGTTGTTTACAATTGTTAAAGTGAATTGTATATTTGAGTTGAATTTATTGAAGTTATTAAGGAATGTATTGGATTTGTTACTAGGAATTACCGTTAAACAATCGTCAATGTATCTTTTGAAAAACACCACATCAATATTTGTATCATGTAGTATCTTCTCTTCTACATACTCCATGACAATTTGCACTAGACTTGGGGAAATTGAAGATCCCATTGTACATATTATATATACATTAGCAAACCATGTCGTCGAGTTTCATTTTTAAATTCATTGAGACTATTTTTGCTGAGACATCGATGAAAATGGTTGAAGATTATATCTACATACTTTGTCTAAATGTCTTTCTAATGATGCGTCGCATTTAAAAATGTAGGATTGGGCAAAGGGGAAGTTGACCAATGACATATGTATGTGTATTTCTCTTATATCAAAATCGAGGTGTTTCAGTAATTCTTTAAAATCGAAAAATTTAAACCTCGTTAATATTTATCTGAAACATTCTTTACCATCATATCTTCATATATGGGAAGATAAGAATTATTTGCACTGTTGCGATATATTAAGACAACCTTGTTGCAAAATATTTTGTTGGAACGAGTTTCTATTCAACTGTAAGTTTAGTAATAACTCATCAATAATTAATAATCAGTGTATTTATATGGATAAACAACTTTTGAAATAAACACGAAATTGTCAAAGAAAACCACAGTTGTATAAATGACACTAAGTATGTTAAATATGAATACCATGACAAAAGCCGGATAGCAAAATACGAGGTGTTCACTACAATGGAAAAACTCAATATCAAACATATCAAGACCAGAAGCCACTGAGGGAAAATATCTGGGACACACACTACATAGTCTTCTGGAACAACAATGAAAAGGAGACTAACACCCTCTACCATAGCCAAGCAGCCATTAGAGCTCTAAGCTCCTATGTGATAACATCCAAACTGATTTGAGAATACCTGAAGAAGCTAAATGAGTTAGGCAAGAAAATAAAGCTACCCTGCAATTTATTCCGGCACACACTCAAGTGGAGGGGAACGAATTAGCAGACAGACTCGCTGAAGTAGAAGCAGGCAACTCCTTCATAGGACCTGAACTGTTTGTTCTATTAAGTACAGAACAATAAAGAAAACATTGGAAAAGAAAGTAGATAGTGGTGAAACGTATTAGTGGAACAATCTACAGGGGTTGAGACAGGTAAAGACACTCCTGGGAAGTTGTAATCAAAGAAGTTCTTTTGAATGTATCAATATAAGTAAAAGTAACCTACGAAGACACACGAGCAGTCCTGTCGTGGTACTTGACGACACTAGAAGTAGCCAAAAATGCAACGTACAGATTCTGTTGTGCAGAGGACAAAACCCATATCCACATTCTCTCAAAGTTTGAGACACCACGGTACTCTATAGCAACATACCTGAAAGCGTATAAAATAGAAGACGAAGATCTATGGCAGCTAGAGCCATATCCCATTCTGGATTCTCTAAGGGGACATAATAGATCCTTATTTATTATTTCTCACACAAAAATTTCAGAAACCTCAATGTTTACTAATTTCTAAAAGGCTTAGGTCGGAATAGTTTTCATCCGATCTGTCGTGGTTTTTTCAATGTCAAAATGGAGTCAAAATGTTCTTTTTTTACTTATAATTTTATTTTTGGAAAGAACCAGAAATTACTTGGTGCTAAGTCTGGTAAGTAAGTCGAATGTGGATGTTATAATGGAGTATAAATCTATTAAGGCATTTCAGGTTTCTTCATTCGTATATCGCTTCTTTAATAATAAAACCTTGGAATCTCTTACAGCTGCACTTCCTTGGAACGAACTCTGATTGCACTATGCCCTTACAATCGAAAATAATAATAAAGATAACTTTATTGTTCGATTTCGATTGACGGGGTTTTTTATCTATTTATCTAGGATCTATTTCAGAGTTTGCAGCAGAAATCTAAATACATGTACTAATTTGGAATCATTAGTATATGATGAATGACAAAGGCTTTACTGTTTATGTATTGTGACACACAGTAAATAACAGGTTCTGAATATCATTGACACTTCCAATGGGTTGAATATCCCTTGGAAATAGAAACTAAAGTCGATTGAGTTAATTGTTAACAAGCAAAAAAATGGTTTTAGAAATATGTAGCGCAAATATGTATGCCCTTGCTGGATTACATTGAACATAAAAATAACTTAATACCGTAGTAGAAAACTCCTCCGAAGGTATCTACTTGGAAAATAAGTGGTTACCAAATCTCATCAAAAAGTCACTGTTAATACGTTCCGACAAAATTTTTTTAACCAAAAGAAAATTTAACCAAGTGAGACGCTGATTGAAGATGGCTTAGAAGTAAAGCAGAAGAAATCCAGATTTGATAAAACTTCCAATTCAGATGCTCAATCTTTCTATTGAGAACCTTGTATAAGCTCGGTACTCCAAGAAGTGAGACATAAATTTGCGTTGAAAGAAACTCTCCCAATAAATAACGAAAGGATTTAGTCTGTAATTGTCTGAACATATTATTTTAGGGCATGAATGCTAGCAGCAAATATCGTGTAACAGAAAAGGAAATTTTTTAATATTGATGGCTGAACTGTAGCTCTCTTTAAAGATCATAACACGTAAAAGTTTTATGGCATTTTTGCGTCCAACAACGATAAATAAGATAAGTGTATTAACAAATTGGCATAAACATCAACATCAACTACGATGAATCACGAAATTATTTCGAAACCAGTTGTTAAATTAAGTAATAAAGCCAATTCTGCTTGTATTCGGCATATAAGTTATAGTTGACGGGATAATGTAATAGAAGAAAACCAAAAGAAAAACATTAAAAGAAAATTATCCACGATGAATTCGTTCTTTGAATTTCCTACATAAATTGAGAAAAATAAAAAAATATTACTACCCAAAAATTATATAATAATAATCAAATTTCAAACCCTCAATTGAGTTAAATTTTTAACGACTATTCGGTAATCATCAATTTTCTTTAAAACCTCCAGACTATGTGATTGATAGAATGAATACTGAAAATGACATTTGATCATATTTTCAACGACTTTCACCGTATTGGTATCAGGCTGTCTTAATCGAGTGAAATGTACTTTATTTCCAGAGCTGGAATAGCCTGTTATATCTGCTTTCTTGAGAAATATTCATCTTTGTTCAGCTGATAATTGAAAGGAGATATCTTTATATGCGACTTATAAACATCAGTTTCATAATCTTTTATAAATACTCGCATACATTATTAATTTGTTTGCTAATAATATTTATGGAGGGATATTATAGTTATAAAAAATAATTGATTTTTCATAAATGTATTTTCGTTGCATTAACAAGATGACAGTTAAGAATTGTGTTATATCTTGCACACTGTGTCATACATAATTGCAATAAAAAAATTGCACTTTAATCGCGGTAAATATTTTCAAATTTCTAAGACAAGGTGTAACGGAAATTTGATTATCCTATTAAACCCACCAAGTGAAGGTTACCAAAAAATATATACTTATTAAAGCTAGCATACGCTAAATGGCACACATTCCAGGCTAATCAGAAAGTCTCACCTACTGTAGGCGGTGCCCGCCAAATTCAAACAGATCAACAGAATGTAGTGGTTGCTTAAACTCAATAGTCAAGTGTAAATTTTTCTGGTTTCCTATATATTTATACATATATGTACATACATTTATACGACATGAGAAATATAAATATGTTGGGTAGTTACTACTCCTTGCCAGGTGGTGTACATCAAATATATTTTATATAAGTAAAAAAATTCTAAATTTTGAACAAAACTTCAACTATTCCGCATTTTTTATTAAAATAATGATAAAAATTAATTTATTCTCTATGCTATGGAAGACTGAATGATTGAAAGACTGAAAAAAAAATGAAAATTCTAATCAATTTATATTAGGAATTTACATATATGTTACAGTAATATTTTATATTATTTTAAAATAATTTTACTTTTTCACGCTTGGGACTGACAGAAAAGAAATAAATGTTCATCATGTTCATAAAAAATTAATAAAGACGCTGTTGTTTTGGCAGGCTTAGACTATATGGATTCTGAAAAAATATTATATTCTATTACGTAGTAATTAAAAAAATATATTATAACCCTTACAATTGACTTTCTATTCTGGTAATATGTTCGCTTATCTATTTCTCTTTTTTTACTGGGTTGGGTATTATTAAAAGAACCCCAATTAAATTTTTAATAAGCTAGATACAAAGTTTAAAGTTCTCGACTTTCACATTTCTATTTTTTGAATTCAATTCTTCAATTTCTACAAATCTCAAATAGATTAATAAAGTATTAAAACCATTTTTTTTTCATTCTGGTTTCTTTCATCTGTGAGAGACGATGGGTTATTATCACATTCTTCCTGAATAATTTCTTCTTGGTAGCGAATTAAAGCTTTCCGAGACTCAACTTTTCTTAAATATACTCCGTGGGTACATTGCAACACCCTGGAATTTACCACTTATGATTACATTAGATTTCACCTTAAATACCAACATCTTCATCATTTCTTTGTTGTCCTCAATATGTACTGTTCTTTTTGTTCTGAATTTCCATAGAAACTTTTCTCTGATAATTATTGGCATTTGGTCTTTCGATATCAATAATTTTCTTCCTCATCTTTTCATCTACAGGTTCTTCCAGTACATCTAAAAACCATATAAAAACAAAACAAATTAATATGTTTTTGGTTTTTATCTGATATAATACCTAAAACTATATTTTTCACTTATTGTATCATACTTAAGTTGTTGGTATTCGATTCCTGCATGATTTGTATAACAATGAACCCTAGTTTTATTTTTTTCTTCAATCTAAAAATTAAAACTGCTAAAAATGCATATTATTAGGATAATCATCATAAAAGAGGTAGGTAAATACTATAATACATATATATTTAATTACACACTTTTGTAAATATTTTCAGAATATGTGTTCATCTTGCTCTCCTAAATACCTATTTGAAATAATACAGTTCCATTTTGATAATATTCATCTCCTCTATATATGCTTCTCATTATTCATTTCCTTTCTTACTTTAATTCTTATATTATTTTGTGTAATCACGTACCTGTAGTGTAGATTCCAATTCTTAATAACACGGCATGTACAAAATAATCTTCCGGGTTTTTTTAATTCCACATTTGTTTCATTAATTGTCGCCCAATTGTTAATGAGGTGTAAAACATAATATTTCTTTAATATTCACCAATTCCTATTTGCCATTTGTATGAACTTTAACAATAAATCTACAAGGGCATTCCCCATATATATGAATAATGCCTGCAATTTTTGTATTTCATTTTGGAGCATTACTGTTATATCCTAAAACAGAATAATATTCAGTCCTAGAAGAATGAAAACATAATAAATCGTGTGCTGATTGGCCTGAAAAGTGTGCCATTTAGCGTATGCTATTAAAGCTTAACTCGAGTACTTTTCGTTCAACACTTTGTGGCTTATTTTTCAAAATATGCGATGGGAGGGGGACTGTAACTATAAGCTGTAACTCCTTAACGACTGAAGGCCGAGAGCGTATTTTTTTTTCGAAGTTTTACTTATCCTCTAAGTTTAATGCTAGATTTAAAAATATCATTTTAAAGTTAAATAAATTATGTTAAATTGTATAGAAATTTTAATGGCTTTTATGATAACTAACTTCACAAATTTTGTTATACCCATTTTTAACCTACTTGTCAAGTATGTACACAAACTAGCCAATTGGAGGAGAAAACCATAGGATGCTACCCCACAAGCCATTTTTCTATGTTCACCTACGATTTACTCATGTTCCACTCAAAAACAGATTGTAAATGAATTGGCAAATAAAAAAGTGTTTTTATCCAAAATAAATTTGATAACGTAACTTGGAAATCAAAGTATTTTTACCCTCCGGCCCTTAACAGGCTACGAAGGGCCTGCGTTTTACTCATATTTTCATACAAATTGATAACGATATCTTTCAAACTACTCCATAGATAAAAGCCCATACAGGTTAAGGAAATCGCCTAATCCACGTATGGCGACATTTTAAATCCAAATATCCTCGTTTCGATTCTTCTTCGTTCCAAGTATATATCATTAGAGGTTTGATGAAAAATTGTAGGATGTGGCGCTGTCTGAAAATTTCATGAATGTGAAAAATCAACAATGCAGTAGCGTAATCTCAATTTAATTAATCTTGCTTAGAACAAAAGTTATAGATTGATTTGGATCGCAATTTTTGTGTTACTACTCTTGCGAAAATTAAAAATTAAGTATCTGATTTTTCACCCCCAATTGCAAAAATGTCTAAAAATTTAAAAAATTTAATCATTTAGAAATAAACAAGTGAGAATAACCTCAAAATGTCTTCGACACAACTTCAACTACGCGATGAGTTGATAAATGACATAAAAAAATATTGAATCCGAAAATCCTCTTTAATGGTATTTTCAGTTTACTAAAATTGGGAAGTGAAAGTTTTCTTTATGAATAACCTTTGGTAAACAGATTGTCAATCTTGGGAAATAATTTTTTCAGTTTTACTCAAAAGTAATGGTAAAGGTTTTCAAGCCAAGGTCATAAAACCAGGAGGTATAATTTTGAATATAGAATAGACCATACAGACTCTGCAGTGATTGCAAAACAAGTATACAGTAGTCAAATAATAAAATGGGCTATAAACATCTGTCAACCTTTCAAGGAGGATATCCTGTCACTCTTGATCCACCGCAGTAGAAGCAATCTAAAGCTGTTTAGGTACCACCAGAGCCTTGGAGAAGGGCCAAGCTAAACAAGAGAAATAAAGTTACCCTACAGTGGATTCCGGGATACACCGGAGTAAAGGGAAGCCTTTTTTGGACCTGAGTTCTTCTGTGGAATCTGTTACAGAACAGTGGAAAAAGCATTGGGAAAGAAGGTAGATGGAAACAAAACCAATTATTGGGATAACCGGATAACCTACATGGGCTGAAATAGGCAAAAACTCTCCTGGGTAACTATAACCAGAGAAGCAAATATGGGAGCGTATGAAATAGAAGACGTATCAAATTACCTCCCTTTATATTAAAATATGACCAAGCAGCATAATAAATGATGTGGTTTCTTTTATGTAAACATCACTTTATGAAATTGATAAAACTGGAGTAGCTTCTTAAGTTTAAGAAAAATATAAGCACAGTATAGAATCAGACTCAAAAAATTAAAGCAGAGCAATATATTAACTCGAAAGATTGAAGAAATATTAACTGAACTGGACTCAAGAAACATGATTAATATAATTCCATTTTATCAAGGGAACCTCACAAGATACTCATGATATCTTGTAATTGGCCCTCAAATCTTTCAGCAATGGTTGGTGATATTCATATAGACACATTGTTTACACTACCACTGAAATGTTTTAGCTTCAGTCTCTGCGTGAAAATGGGAGTGTTGTTGTAGTGATCGTATAAACTCAGATAAATATCCAATAATACAGAAATAAGATATTGCAGCAATTTTCTAGTGGAAAATATGACGTCACTAAATTATATTGTGTGGAGTTGATGAAAGTAGACCATCCTATTCCTTGCGCAGAAATGACATCATTTTCTGGTTCCTCCAATAATTCAAAACCGGGTTAGTCGTTTCAATCTGATTAGAAGATACTTTTTTCTCAATAAATTCGAATTACCTTGTCATGTAATGGTATTGTTTCAATATTCGATGTACAACTAATGAAACAATTATTTCATTTAGAACCGCCAGCGAGTAAGAAAGACTATGCAGACAATTTTCCTCTATACACCAGTTGTTGTGTAAACATAATTTCCATCGACTATGCAGCTTATTATTCTTCTTAAAAACACTCCTAATTTTTTTGTTTCCGTTGAAACCTAAATAATTGTGCATCTATTTTTTCTGCTAATAAATTCAGCTCTTCGTTTAACTTCTTCTAATCTGCTCAATCCTGCACTGTAATTGCTGGTTCAAACCAAACAAAAAAATGCTTTTGGCTATTCTTTATTGTAATTCTTGAGTAATTGATGAATAAAATCGAAAGTTTTAGTCATTATTAGCTTAACGGCTTCTGGCTATGTCTCGACAACCATAAACTTATTATGTAACTTATTACTTTTTTGGATGATGAAAAATTTAATGCCAATGAATTTTGATATCAAAATTCCTATATTCGAATTATTTCAAAAAATTAAATATCTTCAGTTAACAACGGATAATTTATTTATGCAAAAGACTTGAAGCTTCTCTTTTATTTACTATATACAGGGTCACAATTTAAGTCTCTTCATCGCATTAACTGTTGAAAACCAATCATTTCGAAAGGCAAGAGGCAAGAGTTTGTTTTTTGAAAACGTATCATTGTCTATTAGGGTATCCCTTAAATTTCAAGTCTGATATTTTTTACGCATACTTTTTTAAAGTTTAGTAATAACCCTATATTGACTAGAAAAAAAATATTAGTTCGATTTATGAAAGATAAATAATCCGTGCCGACTTACTATTTAAACGTGTCCATACAAGTTGCTGTGACTTGTAACTACATGTTTTATTTGCCATTTTATATGTGATTTTTGAGACTATTATTGCTCTATTGTTTAGTGCGTAAACATGTCGGTGGAATTACGAAGTGATTATCAAAATATTTTCCTTATCGGATTGCCTAGCTACCAAATAAATGGTGCAAAATTACCACCTAATCGACAAGTTCTCTCAGTCCTATTTTACAATATTCGTGAGGTTAAACTGACTGTTAGTGAAAGTGCAAATCTTGTAATTAGGGAGTGCATCATATATTGGGAAAAAGCAAGAATTCCAACAAGGGCATTTCCTAACTGCGTGAAGAAACTTGTTGATTTATATCATGTTTGGAGAGATTTGCAAAAAAATTATAAGAAAACTCAGATTACGTTCAAGAACCGTGAGAACAATTTCAAAATTAATCTTGATAATTTATTTGATATTGCACATGCTGATGCTCTAGAGAGATTGAAAGTAAAGGAAGATAAATTATTTCTAATAAAACAGAGAAAGCCAGGTCGACCGGGATGCTTAGGTGGTGTAGATAAAAAATTGGCAGAAAAAGAAGAAAGATACAACGACGATTAAAAGAAGAGGAAAGGATTGTAAGGCAAAGAGGATCACTAGCTGTAGCGTCTACTTCCACTACAAATAACTTAAAAAGTCTGGAACATTCAGACGAAGAACCGATCTTGATTTCAGAACCTAGTTTGCAGGACGTGGCCTGCCACGATCAAAGTTCAAAAAGAATTAGAAAGAATCTACAATCTACAAGAAAACACCTAAACTAGTTGCAGCTTTAGATCGATGCCAGATAAGCATTAGATGTTCCGTTTACATTCTTAATGCGGTGGTAGAAGCGCTTGGTCTGAGCAGCGATGATTTCTCTATTAACAAATCCTCGATTCAGCGAATTCGTACTGAAACTAGAAAATCAAGGGCAGAAGCAATAAAATCTGACTTCCAAAACAATGTACCCGACGTAGTCAGAGTCCGTTAATTGGATGTACGAACTTCAAAAGAAGAACGCTTGCCAGTTATTGCTTCATTTGACGGTAGAGAACAGCTTCTTGCAGTGTCAAAACTAGACAGTTCTTCTGGAAAACATCAAGCTAAGGCTGTCTCAACAGCTTTCTTTGACTGGAACCTTCACGATAAAGTACAAATCAAGTGCTGCGACACAACAGCTTCCAATACGGGCCGTTGCAATAGAGCTTGTGCTATTTTGGAGCAAACTTTAGGAAGAGAATTGTTGATTTTGGCCTGTCGTTATCATGTTTATGAATTGGTCCTAAAAGCTGTCTTTGAAACCAAGATTAAGCAAATTACTAGTAGCCCAGATATTCTGATGTTAAAAAAATTCAGAGAAAATTGGAAAAATATCGATTCTAGTAAAATTGAACCATGTCTTCATTTCGTAAAAGAACGTGTTACCGATACAGACATTCAAACTTTGTTACTATTTTATAAGGCAGAATTAGAAAAAGGTTTCGTAAGAGATGACTACCGTGAATTGGTCGAACTGTGCGTTATATTTTTAGGAGGAGACACAGAGGAAAAATTAAAAATAAAACCCCCCGGAGCTATACATCAGGCACGGTGGATGGCGAGAGCGATTTATTATTCTTTAAAAATATGTTTACTTCAGTCACAATGCAGAATGATTGCGATGGACAAAAAAACTCTAAAAGACGTTTGATTATTTGTCGTTATGTTATATGTTAAACCTTGAACCTTGGCTCGAATGTACAGTGGCGACCAAAGCACTTAACCAAGATTTGCGCTTCTTGAAGATTTTAAAAGAGTACGAAAAAGTTGACGCAACAATTTCTCAAGCTTCTATAAGTAAGTTTAACCATCACTTGTGGTATTTATGTGAAGAGATAGTCATTCTATCACTATTTGATGATGAAGTTGATACCCAAATTAAGAAGAAAATGATTGCCAACTTCAATAGAAAGAAAAATAATAATTTTAGCAAACGCTTCGAACCGAAGGAAGAACTAACTCAAAAGTTGTTTGGTAAGTAAAATTGACTTCAGATCGACGACAGTTTTCTAAAGGAAGACGTATCTTCTGAATGCTGCTTTTCTGGAAGCTAAAAGAAGAATAAGTAATTTGAGAGTTGTAAATGATACTGCTGAAAGGGTTGTTCAATTAATGCAAGATTTTAATGGACTTATCACAGCTCAAGAAGAACAAAAACAGTTCTTGCTGCACTGTGTCCAGAAACATAGAAAATTGTATCCGGACTGTAAAAAAATACTCTAAAAATAAGTTGAATAATTGTTATTACTTTATGTTTTTAATTGAAGATTCATATTCATCTTATTTATTTTTTACTTTTATTTACTTTATTTGTTGCATTTATAGTAATTTTATAGCAGACCGTAATTTCAGGACAAAACCATAGAGATATTACCAATAGAGTAGGCATGCCTACAAGTGAGAGCGTCTTGTGAATGAAAAGTGAAAGAGAATTATTTATATATTTCTATCTCTTTCTTTTGTTGCGTACTGCGCATGCGTGTCTCTGATTCAACGGTAAAGTGCGTACGTAACCTGTACGTCTATAAATAAATATTATATTTGCTCAATGTAAATAAAGTCTAAAGTCTGAGCGTGATGAGCGTGAAATTTTATTGAAAAGCCGGAAGTAATATTAGTATACGTACTTTTATGTAATTATACTAATTTATTAATAAATAATTGTTAAATACAGTGTTTTATTTAATTCTAATTGGGTTTTGGTCCTTCAGAGTATTCCATTTTGTTTAGGTACTGATAAACTGAATTTATTCTTCAAATTACGTGCACAACTGATAAATAATGTTGCCTTAATGGAATGCATTAAAAAATTTTGATTGATACAATAGGACTAAATTTTAAGTTTAAATATAATTAATTAGCATTGAAAAATTAATTTCACAAATAAAAGAATACTAAAAATTCTCTCAAAACAATATTCCTATAAATATATTAGCATAAAAAAAATTTTAAAAAAATTGCATTTGCGGGAATCGAACCGAAAAAACCAAAATCTAAATGCTGAGATCTTGACACCTCGGCCACCGTGCCTTTATTGATATACATAGAAGTACTTCAAAAACTTGTGGGCTGAGAGGCTTAGTCTAATGATTTGTAAATTAGCTCAACTTATTTTTATTGAATATTACTTGGGAAATAATGATTGTTTTCATTGCACTAGATTTCGTTTATCAACAGTATTGCAGGAAAGATCTTATTCTGTTTCAATTCTTGTTCCGACACGAAATCTAATCAACGCGCATGCGCCATTAAACAGAGACAGCAATACATAAATTATTCTCTCTCTCTCTCTTTCTATCAGCCAGACGCTCCCACTTGTATGGGCGCCTATAGCATGCTTACTCTATCTAATATAATATTTCTAAGGACAAAACACGTTTTTTTCTAAACTTTAAGGCTCGGTCGGCACTGGTTGCTATTATGCTAGATTGATAAAATTTTATATTTGAGTATCTTATAGCGTTAGTGGAAAATGTAGAGGGTATGCATATCGAAATTCAAAAAAATTTTTTTTTGTTGTATAAGGGACAACCTATTGTCTATATTTCAGCTCTTGAGAAAATTAATAAATATATGAAGTTCTCTGTCTGCCATTTTTAAGGAAAACTGTTTTATAGCGGTTCAATCAAATTCATCAAACTTGTGACTAGTGCGCACATAACTTTTTATTTCTGCATAGTAGTTTTGAAAAAATCTAGTAACTAAAGTAATAAAATCAATGCTAGATGCTCCGATAGACCAAAAACCACAGGCGATAAAGTCGAACCAAAGTGATGGCCATTGTATTGCCTCTCTTCTAATAACCCATTTAGATAGAAATCTTTTATTTTACCATTGTTTATGTGGAAGAAAGTAATATGAAGCTCCATAATGTTAGAAATGGTGAATAAGATTTTGTTTATTATTAATTTATTTATCTTTTTCTTGCAGCAAGGGAACAATACTATGTATCTTCACTATTTTGGTGGATATTAGAAGTATAAATATTATTAGCTATATAGTACGACTTTGAGTCATTAGAATAATATCACAGTGTTTTTATACTTGAACTTCTTTACAATTTTCCCCATATTTCTAGAGAAGAAAAAGTGTAGTAGGTAGTAATTTTTAAAATTTTGCTATATAATTTTTTAAATTATTTTTCGAGATTTTAGTCAATTCCCATACCCTTCAAGAGTTATACTAAGTTGGAATTTCTGGAACCGTTGGTGATATTCATACCGACCACTCTGCTTACACAACCACTACTCCATCACGGTCTAATTACACCAAATGAATGAAAAACTTATTATTTTAAATGTACACGATTGTATAAAATACGATCACCCGAAATTTCCTGTGCAAGAAACTGTCGACCGATGTTCACGAATGATGGAGTTGGAAACTCCACCGTTTTTAAATTATTGCGATGGAGAAAGATAGCAGGCCAAGTAGAACCTCCCAAGAAAAGTCCGGACAGACAAGTAAAAGTCGATGATGAAGATACCAAAAGTTTAATTAGAAGAAAAGTTCACTCTTTTTATTTAAAAAAAGAAATACCAACCCTAGATAAGATTTTAATGGAGCTTAGCCAGGATGACAGTATTCCGTTGATAATTAAAAAACTTTTATGGACCACTTTGAGAAAGATGGATTTTGCCTGGGAAAAGCATACCCGTAAATTGTTTGCTGGCGATGAAAATACTTAAGAAGTATAAAGCAGTACAGAACAGAGCAGAAGAAAATATTTTATCTTGATGAAACGTGGATTAATAAAGGTTATACAGTACCAAAAATGTGGCAAGACAAAAATATAACCAGTGCTCCCCAAGCTTTCATGGAAGGGTATTAAGTTGCCTCCTTCAGGTAAAGGTAAATAATCGTCCATATTGGAAGCGAAGAGGGATTTTTAAAAGAAGGTTTGCTAACCTTTCAGTCGTGCCATACAGGAGATTACCACGACATGGATTCGGATGTTTTTGTAGACTATTTTGGTGGAATGATAAAATATCTTCCGGCTGATTCAGTAGTAGTTATGAATAACGCAAGTTATCATTCTCGGCGCATAGAGAAGACTCCAACTTCATATTGAAGAAAACAAGAATTTATTGACTGGTTAACCACCAAAAGTATTGAGTTTAAGGATAATTTGATAAAAAAAAACTATTAGCTACAGCAAATTTACACAAACATCGTTTTATGAAATACGCCGTGGAAGATATAGCAGAAAAACATAGTGTAACTTTGCTGCGCACACCGCCACATCATTGCGAACTAAATCCTATAGAACTTAGATGGGCGTAAGTGAAAAGATTAACCCATTAACGAGGTGAACTGGCGAAAATCAGTCCAGCATGTCATTAAAGAAGAGGAGAAAATGTGGGATCTTGACTACTTGATCGATCGGACCGTCGACACGTTAATTATAACGTCAAGAGGAGATGACAGTTCCTCAGATGACGAAGAATATTATGATTTCTCATCTTTTAATTTCTGTATAATGTATTTTTTGTACAATGTCCAATAAAAAATAAGTGTACCTAATACTATGCAGATAATGCCTAATTTTTATTCTGTTAAAATAAAATTCTTTCCTTTTTACGAGTATCCTACCGGCACGCCTTTGGCACAATATTTTTAGTGTTTGTGAATGGATAACAATAGGATAAACCCATAAATTGACCCCAATACGGCTGGTACTACTTGCACTTGATAAAAAGAAAGAATTTCACAATGAAATCAATGCCAAACTATGAATTAGATTTTATTCCTCTGTACCTTTCTGAAATAAACTATAACACAGAATACTCTGGAAAGTGTTTGTTGAAACTTTAAAAGTAGCACTTCTCTGGTTTTCCAGAATTTACTTTTATTTTAATATAAAACACCTTCACAATAAAACTAAGTTATTGTATAGTGTTCATCCTAACGTACCTATAATGGAATATTTATTTGTTGAAAAAATTACAAATTATTTTTCAACACCTACACTTTTTGCAGTTCTATATATACTCTTTATTCTAATGGTACTTCACTTTTTCATGTAGACTGTTTATTTACTTTCTTCCCATTAGCGCCTTCAAGTGTTCGTGTTATTACTTCTTCTGGAGTTCGAAGAACCTCTATTTATCCGGTATTTATGAATGAAAACCAGCTGCCTCTAACCTGTTAAATTCACTCTTATAAGGAGCAACTTTTCTTTAATACAATAAAACGTAAAAGTACCAATTTTGATGAGGAAATTGTGAAATTAAAAGTTATACAAAATCAAAAACCTTGGTTAAACTTCAATTTACTTACTTGACTCACCTAATTACGAAGAATGAGAACAGAGTGGGCTTAGAGCTGGAAAATGCAACATGCTCTCTTCAAAGCAGTTGAAAGACAAGTGAACAGAAAGAAATATACCTTTATTCCTAATGATGATACGATAACATTCCAATATCAAAATTATGGGAGGCTCTTTAACATAACAACATTAACCATACTCTCACAAAGGCTAACAAGAACTCAGATAAAGATATAAAGTCTACAGTAAGAGACGGAAATAGAGTATCGTTATCGTTCACAGTCAACAAAGGCCTGCATCTCACTTTCAAAATATATGTTTCAAAAGCTCAACAACTTGGCAGAAGAAATGCAAAACAATGAAGATCCAAATCGACGACACCTGCTTATATACCATTCATCATATGATCAGGTAATGTGTGTAAACGATAGAGATTAAAGGTAGTATACGGAAAATGGGGATTGCAGATGAACGTAGAAAAATTACAGTACTTAAGTATAGGAGAGGATACAACCGGCATACAACTAGAAATTTTATCGGAATGTGAGAACTAGAAATATCTAGGAGTGATTATTGACAAAAATGGGAGGAATATGTGTTATAAAATGTAGAATACACAGAGCAAGAACAATAACTACCTCTAAGTTGGAATTTATGGAACCGTTGGCGATATTCATACTGAATACACTATTTACAACACCACTACATTAGCACTCAAAATTATACTGTATGACGCTCGCTTCGATAACCTAGGTAAGGTAAACCTTCAGTCCTTGAAGACGATAACTTGGTTATCGAAACGCGCATCAGACGGTGTACTGTGAGTGTAGGAGTGGTGTAAACAGTGTACTCAGTATGAATAACTATCTCACTAAATGGAATTCTGTGATATACTGAAATAAGAAAACAACGAAACAAGGATGTACAATGCAATGATTAGGATTACGTTAGTATATGGATCTGAAACGTGGAGAATAAAAGAACAACTAAAGAAAAAACTGGAAGTCAAGGAAGTGGAGGACCTGAGAAGAGCAAATGAACCTGAAGGAAGCATTTATAAAATATATTGAGGAAAATACGATCTTTATTGCGAAGATACTTAAAAATAATATTTATCTATAAATAAATATAAAATTTTACTATTTTTATTGTAATATCAACTTCACAAGATACAATATAAGAATGGTATTTTCATGAGAGTTATTAACTTTTGAGACCTGCTGTACAATAAACTCAAGCATATTCACTTATTATACATAGTATGAAAGTAAAAAACAGTAAGTGAATTCATATTTTCTAAAACAAATAAATTTTCAAATCAATATTCCAAGTGGATTCAGATATTTACGTGTTTAATTTAGTAAACAACGGACGACACAGTGTTGAACAACGAAGGGAAAATTGTTATTCTTTGGAATTAACACGACAGCTTACTGAATATATTAGTACCCAACGCAGATTGTTGTATGCTCGAAAAACTTGTTTGTATATGTTGTCAGTGTGTAGACATTTTGAGCAGGTAATATTTTTCCGAAACAACAGTAAAAATGTTGTCAATAGTTATTTAAGATATAAAAAAACGAATATCATCGATATGAGGAACTATTATCAGTATTCAGACGGAGGCAAAACAGAAGTTTTTATCAAATATTTCTTATTTACATTTAAGTGAAAAATATGCAATATTTCGTTATTACACTTTAAATTTAAACTGTGAAGCTTCCACATTCTCTTATAGTCCCGACAATACCTTATTATATACATAGTGAGCCACAGGAAAAAGCCTTGCTTTGCTCTAAGAGAGTCAGTGAAAACTTTGTAAATAACACTGAATAAGAAATTAACGAACCATAACGGTTATTTTGAATATAAATACATTATCATTTAGCATCACTAAGCACTCCAATTGAACCACTTTATCTTCAGTTTGAAATTTTGGAAAATTTTTTTAACTATAACAATGAATAATATTTCAAAGACTTCTTTGAAATTAAAGAAACTTAACGACATGGTATTACCACAAACTTATCTTCTCTTAGGTTTAAATGTAGTACCACATTTCAATAATATTCACATGAATATACAACACAAAAAGAGTAAACTTTTTTATAATAATAAAATATTACCAACAAATCTTGAATGAATTGAAATTGAATAGTATGTGGATGATATCGTTTTATTCTCTCCATATGATGAAATTGATACCAGGGAATATGCATGTAATTTTCATTCACTCGGTCGTGACGTCAAGTACCACGTCCTGGATTGATCCAAGTTATCATCGATTGGTACTAACCTTATTCCAAAAACTTTAAATACTGATATAGTTCCCTATCAAAGGTACAAAATAATTGTGATTGGCGACACTTGATGAAATTTCATAGGGACATCCTTCCAATTTGTCACACTACATGCTATTATAATCACTTGCGCAGCTTTGTCAAAGTTTATTTTGTTTGCATTACCACTAGTTTCAATTTTTGATTCCATTTTGTAATCATTACAATAATACACAATTACTTATTTGTCGGTGCTCACTCAGTTCTCAAATGACACTATTGTAAGCAAGCTCGAGGGAAGCTTCATTTACTAGTGCCAATCTTCTTAGTGAGACTGGCATATTTCCACAATGAGACACAACTTTCTTCAACTGTACTGTTACTTTTTTATCTTGATTCATAATCTTATACATAATTTTCTGTGTCTTACTTGACCTGAAATGAATTCATGATTTCGTAGTGTCAAGATAGAAAGGTAAAAGGTGTACCTTAAGAAATCTGTATGGTTCTTCAAGTGAAAATTTTATTACTCTTGTTAATTAGGTTGGTTTGCCATCGAGAAATAGTGATATTTAGGGGGAGTCCGGGAGAGCGGAACCGGTTTTGACATAAACCATCATATTTTCTTATTCATCGGGTTTAGAGATTCTCTTACAGATTTCTTTTATAATCAATTTGCTTTAGTATTTCAAGCAAAAAAAAAACAAAAAAATAACAGATTTTCTTAAAATTTGTAATAAAATTTTAGAAAAATAAACAAAACTAAATCGGTAAAATTTTAAAGTAAACATTGGAGGAACTATCATCGCAATCAGATTCAGATTCGCTGTCATTTTTCTTATTTTTACTCTCTATTTTGGTTTTCTTTGGTTTGGTTTTGTTATGGACGCATGGAGTTTTCCGATCTTTGCCAATTTTCTTAAATCTGCTTAAGATCTTTGTATGAATGCTTGAGACACTATCGTCGTAATAAATCCAGGAATATTGTAAATTGTTATAGTCTGGCCTGGATGGATTAACATCCAATTGTTCCGTCCATAGAAACGAGCACAATAAAATTTCAATTGACTGGTATAGGAAACCAATAAGTTCCGGAACATATATCGATTATCTTTCGCATCACCCACGTATTACTAAAATTAATTAAAAATTTTTTATTTCATTCACTTAACAATACTGTAGAAACTTTTATATGAAATTTCATATCTTTTATATCTATTTAAACAAATTCTATAGAATATTTCTGACAGTGACATTAGACGAAGTAAATGAAACTAATTGTAACGATAATATCCTTCCTATTTATACTTCACTAAAATATTACATATTACTTTTCAACTTTCTGGAATCTAATAGGTATAATAAAGAACAGCTCAAAATCATTATATTTTTGTGATATCAAAGTTAGAACGTTAACTAATTATCTATAATATTTATTTAACTACAATAGTTTATAAAATTCTTTGATTAAATTGCAACAAAAAATATATGGCTTAATCTAAAAGGTCTCTTACCAATCGGATTATATTTCCTAAAAGTGGAGAAAAATTACCCTAGCATATGCGTATTCTATAAAGGTAATTCTTAGGATTATTATTCTACCAAAATATTAACAGTGATAATAATAACTGCAAAAAACCTCAATTTTTGAAAATAATATAGATTGCCCAAAATTATTAGGGTATTAATACATTAAATCGATTTATCTATGCATGTCTCCAGATTTTGAAAAAACAAATTCTATCAAAAGTAAATTTTGTATTTTGCAAACGAAATTTTTAACTATAGTGTTTACAAATATAAAGATAATTACACTGCAATTGGGGGAAATCTGAAACGGTCTGTTAAGCGAAATCATTGCTCTAATAGTTCGATGTCAAAGTCGATGAGTGTGTAGAAGGGCGAGATTATGATAAATCCCTTTTCCGGTCAGTTTTTTAACCGTATCGATCACTTCCTGTTTTTGTTCCCCTAACATGAGGCTTGTGTGAAGTGTAACGAATGTTCTATACCTGTTTGAATATTTGTTATATCTAATTAATATCTGTTCCACCACACATTATTGGATTAAAAAATTTTATATTTAATTTGAATGTATTATTTTAATGCCCTTTTATTAGCCTTATAAGTATGTACGTATGTAATGGAATCTTTGAACTCGTTCGAGCACTTCTCAACGATTAATTCGAAATTGTTCACACTATCAAGGCCCAATGACATTTGTATGATTTAATAAATTCGCACCATTATCCATGGCAACATTCTTTGTACATTATATCAATGAATGCGTGAATCATAAAAATTAAATCTTTTTGTGCTCGTAAATAATTATAACTTCGGTGCTTCGTTTAGATCTAGGTTAATCTGTTGATCAATATAAGTTAAACTTTATCAATATCAAAATTCGACATATTCCGCTATTTGTGAAAAAGAAAGCGAAAAAGAATGAAAAAGTATAATAAATAAAAAATATATTATGCACGATATTACTTGGATCGTGTTAGGATCAGTTTCATTTCTGTTCAGTACTATTAAATAGATTTATTAATCTTTCAGACTCTCTCCACGAAAAAGAAATCCTCACATATTATTTCAGATTCAGTTTCCTTATTCATCATCTGAAAGGGGTCTTGGTGAAAATATGTTTATCCTCTCTTGTCAAATTTTCGCTTCCTAATTCCATAATTGGTAAGATTCTGTCTAGGTGTTCATTACATGGTAATTTTCTTTTCAGCATTGCTTTCCCTGTTCTCCTGTCATTGAAAAAATGTTCTCGCTCGCTTCAAGTGCTGGTGATCAAAAAGAGGATTAATTTTTCCAGTAATAACCCCGTAACAGAGCTTTGTCAGATTTTAGGTGCATCACATGAATTTGAATGAACATATTACTTATTAGAACAGTTATACAAAGAATTCAAGAATACAATTCGGGTTTCAATTAATAGGTCTGATAGATAATTTGGTAGAATGACTTCTTATGAATGTCAAAGTAGTGGATTTCAGTCTTTAAATGTGGTAAATATCGTATATAGCATGTTTTTTATATTTATTTTTTCTAGTTACCCACAATACTTCTGTCGATGATAATGGTAATATCTAATCATATGAGAAAGGTAGTCAACCTTTACTATTAAAAACAAATATGTCATTTACTTTACTACATTATTCATTCACGCAGTTATTTTTCAGTCATTATTATTCCTACCAATCATTCCCTTTTTATGACGACAATGTAAAATATTTTACTCTAGGTGTGTATGAAGTGAACCACCGTAGGTGCATTGTTATTTATAGAATTTATGCTAAGCTTGGAAAGTACATACTTGTTCACCTTCGAAAACAAAAGAAATTAATGAGAATGGTGAATAAAACTTCTAATGAATGTCATTTTTTTCAGTAAATTAAGCGAAATGAAACTTATTGGATTTGATTACAGTCGCCAAAAAACATAAATTTTAGTATAGTAAGGTCTACTTTCTGTTCAGTATGTCAGATTTAATTTAATGATTGAAATAAACAAATTTCCTTGAAGGTAAAATATTTTATATTCCCATTTAGATTCACCATACTCCTAAATTAATGATCAAAAATTGAATTATATTTATATTCCTCGATAAAATCAGAAGTGAGAACTTTTTTCTCATATATATATATATATATATATATATATATATATATATATATATATATATACAGTGCTTTTCAGATAAAAGTATCCACCTTTAATAACTTTTGTAATACTGGTATTTAGAAAAAATCCAAAAACACGTCAATTTATGTTGGAAGGGGCAAGCATTATGGCTTATTTAAACTTACTGGAAAAGCCACCCCCTCACCCCTAGCAGCATCCCCTTTATTTTTTTAAATTACTTTTCATATTTTTTATGTAAAATTTGGATACTCCTCTTTGAGCTGGTTTCAAAAATGTATAATACTTGTAGGTTAAAGTGGTTAGTTTATGAGATAAACAATTTTTCTTTTAAGAGCACAAATTTTACTTATTATTTACTTTCACCTTATTTGCCTGTACTAAAATGGGTTGTACAACAGTTCAAACTCTTTAATCTTTTTAACTGTGCTATTTATTATGAAGTTACAATAAGTGTTCAAAATGAGTACCATTCACTTCCATACAATGGTATAATCTATTTTGAAATGCCTCTCTGACATTGCTTAATATAGCTGGATTTAATTGTCGACATTCATTTTCTATCCTCTCTCGGAAATCATCCAGAGATTCTGGTTGGGTAGCATAAGCTTTTGTTTTTAAATACCCCCATAAAAAGAAGTCTAGGGGTGTTAAATCCGGTGACCTACGTGGCCACTCCATCATCTGCCCCCTTCTACCTATCCAACGAGCGGGGAATGTTTCGTTTAAAAATTGTCGGACAGGCATAGCATGGTGTGGGGGAGCTCCGTCTTGTTGAAATACCAGTAAATCTTCGGAAAGGTTATCATCATTTTCTATTATTGTTGTAATACGTGGGTCAACCCCTTCCCTGAGTAACTCAAGATATGATTCACCATTTAAATTTCCGTTGATGAAGGGAGGTCCGACAATGTGGTCACCTAGGATACCACACCAAAGGTTTAACTTTTGGGGATGTTGTGTATGGAATTCACGCATAATATGTGGATCACTTTCAGCCCAATATCTACAATTATGCCAACTTACTAAGCCATTTAATGACCTTGAGCATTCATCAGAAAAGCAAATATTGTTTAACAATTGTGGATTGTTATTGATAATTTGCGTCATTGATTCGCAAAACTCTAGACGACGATCAAAATCATCTTCATTCAACTCGTGCACCAACTTAACTTTGTATGGGTGGTACTTGAATTTATGTAGAACTCGGAAAACTGTAGAAGATGAAACACCGATCGCTCTACTTATTGTTGACAACGATTGGGGTTGTTGAGCCTCTAAGCTGACTTGCCCTAAAATTGCCACTTGGATTGCTTCGTTATTTACGAGTCCCTCTCGCTTATGCACTTTATTGCAAACAGACCCTGTTGTGGTAAATTTCTCCATCAGTTGAATTACATACTTATGAGTTGCATGTCTTCCGTCATGTATTTCGTTAAATATTCTAGCAGCAGCTCTTGCACAATTATTATTTTGGTAGTATAAACCTACAATTTCAATTCTTTCTTGCAAAGAGTAAACCATTTCATAGAAACAAAATAAATAATGTATCAAATTACACTATCAATAGTGACTACAAATTCTAGTTGACAATGTCAAACTTTAATAAAAAGTAGAGTTTTTTGTTGTTTGGATTTTTTAAGTAGAATAAATAGCACAGTTAAAAAGATTAAAGAGTTTGAACTGTTGTACAACCCATTTTAGTACAGGCAAATAAGGTGAAAGTAAATAATAAGTAAAATTTGTGCTCTTAAAAGAAAAATTGTTTATCTCACAAACTAACCACTTTAACCTACAAGTATTATACATTTTTGAAATCAGCTCAAAGAGGAGTATCCAAATTTTACATAAAAAATATGAAAAGTAATTTAAAAAAATAAAGGGGACGCTGCTAGGGGTGAGGGGGGTGGCTTTTCCAGTAATATAAATAAGCCTTAATGCTTGCCCCTTCCAACATAAATTGACGTGTTTTTGGATTTTTTCTGAATACCAGTATTACAAAAGTTATTAAAGGTGGATACTTTTATCTGAAAAGCACTGTATATATATATATATATATATATATATATATATATATATATATATATATATATATATATATATATACACCAACAGAACAATGACAAGCAGAGCCATGCACAAAATATCTTTATAGATGTAGGTGCAGAGCTGCTGAAAACTCCAAACGACTCTAAATAATTTACAATCTCCTTGTAAAAATTGCAAGTTCCTTGAGCGTTTTCCTTTATCTTGCCAGAAGTGTTAATGGCTTTGACTGCTGTGAAAAAAGATCTACCAATACCGTATTCGACATAGAAATGCAACTCTTTTTAAGATTTTTTTCCATAATACGTGGTTTTGTAAAATTTCCACAATGTTTGTATCACTACTTTCGCTGCTTCTGATAATCTAGAGGCAATCACATACAACTCGGAATTAAACATTTTGAGCTTTATATTATTTATTATTCAAAATTTCAAATAATTGTGTCCCACCATTGAATTGACAGATTTTTGATTATTTTGAAGGTGCCATTAACAAGTCTAATGTTTGCTACAAGTACAACAAATGCTAGTTTAGAAATTGAAATTTTACATATCCCTGACTTCATTTTATTCTTTTCCGACTTTTTCCAATAACATTTTCAGGCATCTTAATATAATTTATATTAGTCTAATCAACAGGTAGAAACAGAAGAGTTTAAAATTTTTGTATCTACAGGTTTCGGTTATTTTACACAAATTTTAACCGTTGATTTTTCGATTTCATTTTTATAATACAAGCCCCGTCCCATTTCAGTTGGCCCAATTGAAAAAAATTACTAATTATTGCTTTTTCAGCTATTAAAAACCGGCAAATTGTTTCGTTTTGAGCACTTTATATTTTCTATTAACATTTTAGATACTTTTACAGGAGTTACAAGTCTTAACATATGTTATAATTACAAACCAAAAAAAAAAAAAAACAAAAACCAAATGTATTCAGAAAAGCTTAAATATTAAACATACTTTTAAAAGTTACCATTGCGTAACATCCCCTTTATTTTTAATAACAGCTGTAATTCTTTGAGGCATGGTGTTTATTAAATTCTGCCAGTATTCGGGAGTAAAATCATCTCAAATTTCTTGTAGTTTTTCTTTTCTTTTAATTCCATGATAGTTATAGCTTGATTTGCACGCAACTGCTTTTTCATTTCATACCAAAGTGTTTCTATTGGTGATAAATCTGGACTACTTGAAACCCACTCTAAAAGTGGAATATTGTTGTCTGAGAACCATTTTAAAGCCTTTTTTGACTTATGGTATGCTGCTCCATCACAGATGCCGGAAATTTTACTTTGCGCTTCAAACAATCTAGATCAAAAGCTTCATTTTTTTGTCGAATAACTCATCACTCCAATTTATACAGCTCCACTGTTCAATTTTTATGCTCTTTTGCCCATTTAAGTCTATTTTTCTTTTGGATTTGAGTCAATGATGGCTTTTCCTCGGCCTATGTAAAGAAAATTTGAATTTAGAAAAATATGCATTAAACCAATGTGTGTTACAAAATTCACCTTGTATGTCCGAAATCCTAATTTTTGAGCCTCTCTGTGACATGTGGATCTTGAAACCCACTGTATTACCCCCAAGTACACTTAGTTGACCATAGTTAGCACGCCTGTTTTGTTGAATTATTCTTTTTAACGCTCGTTTATCTTTGTCTGACAATTTCGATTTTCTTACGTACCGGTGTTTAGGACAATCGAATCATTTGTTTTATACAATTATATTTCGAACACTGTATTTTGACATGTTTACAACTTTCGCGATTTCTGAGTTCTTTTTCCCATTTTTGAATAAGTTTATTATGATTAATCGAATTTTTTCATCAATAACTTTTCCTCTACCCATTTTAAAAATTATACTCACCTTATTACTTCAAAAATATATCTGTCACTTAAAAAAATATTTTGTGAAAATATGACTTACACAGCCTACTTTATTATTTGCGTTTTTTGGACCTAATGAAACTTCATACAAAATATTTGACAATATTCATCCAAAACCTATTTTAGACGTAAAACTAAAAATTTAAAACATTTTACTAACAGCTACTTTTTGGCATTTTGAACTAAACTTTAATAATTTCGAATAATTTTTTGTCGATTGTGAACTTGCGCGGCACCTACTTTGAGCAGAGCTTTCTCATTCCAAATATCCATTCACCATATGTCCTACACATTCCTTTAATATCTCAAGCTCTCAGCTATCCCAATAATCCGAAATTATTTTGTGGACCCTTTAATGTTTTAACCGGTGGCCGCCTTTTTGGGGTATCCACTGCGATATTCTGGAGCAAAATCCGAATAATTTTCAGTCCGAGTTAAGCCTTGGTTTTAGTAGTAATTTTCGATATAAAGCAATGTTTTATTAGCACACAAAATTCAATTTTATTCATTTTTTCAAACTAACACAAGTTACTGTACTTGAAATGCTATAATTCACAAACTACTAGTACGACAGCTGTCAAATTTATACACGTGTCTCTTGGAGGTTAATGCTAACTGAAAATTATATGGATTTAATAGTAGCTATCTAAGAGCTAGCCGCCGAACTTTTCACCCTACCTAAACACTACCTGATTTCAGTACACTTATTCCAGTGATGTTCTTATTTATCGACTTTGTCACTGAAGTGAGAATCTGGATGAATATCAAAATACACTTCCCTGGCTGCTACTTACTCTTTATTCGATGGAAATCATTTCCACGCATGAATTTTTTTAGATGTACCCAGACTGCCAAGTGTTATATTTCTGAGCCTTGCCTTATTTTGGCGCTGTCCATGTTCAAGTTTTTGCATTGCACAAGACACAAACTGCAACCAGTCAATTTTGAACAAGCAGGGATATACGAATGAGTTGACCGACATAGAATTTCCCACGTATTCATAAAGATGTAATTCCACAACGATAACGTTGAACCTAATCACGACTTCTCTTATTGAAAGACAAAAATTTTGAATCCCGTTACTAGTTTTTAGCAAATATTAATAACATGTACAATAAAGGAGTGTAGAATTTCAGTTCTCAATGATACGGTGTTGATCTATTTTATTCGTATTTTTTGAATTTCTATACTATATTACAGTTATTTCTCACAGAATCGGAATGGAACTTAATATTCTTGATATTTAGCCAATTTTTGAATCTGTTTTCATACACTTTTCTGAAAGTCTTGAGTGATAACTTTGATCAAGATACTCGTAAAAGTGCTCTATGGACTTCACTACCACCAATAGCTCTCTTCTCGTGACGGAGTAGCTCCGTTCTAGTTTCGAGAGAACTTTACTAAAGTATTCCAGCACTATTTGTTGCCCTCCTTGGATCTCTAGAGCAATCCTCCAACCCCTACGTTGCTTGCATCCGTGTCAAAGATAATATCCCCTCTCCGATAGGGGATATCCCAATATTGGCGCCACGGTTAAATGTTTCTTCAAGGTCTTGAACGCTGTTCTACAGTCTTCATCCCAGTGGAAAGCTCTTGCTTTTCTGTGAGCCGAATAAGTGTCCAAGCATGTCGTGGTCATCGCATTATGGAGACAATTTTCTCTGGATCCACGGCCACTCCCCCATTGTTCCTTATATGACCTAGATACTTGACACGGTTTTGGAATAGCTGGTACTTCTTTGGAGCATGAGCTGGGCAGCTTGAAGTTGCTTGAATACGTTTTCTAAATTCTTAAAATGTTCCTCAAATATCTCTCCCAATACCTCGATGTTATCCAAATAAACCAGACATGTTTTCCAAGATAACCGTCTCAAGAAGTTTTCCGTATGCCCGAATGGCATGACGTTGAATTGCCTAGTCCGAATCCGGTCGTGAAAGCAGTGTTCTCGTTATCTTCTGGGGCCATCTCTACTTCCCAATATCCAGACTTCAGGTACAAGGTATAAACAGCTTGCTGCCAGCTAAAGTGTATCGTCAATCCGGGGTAAAGGATAGCTGCCTTTCTTCGTGACGTTGTTTAACTGACGACGGTCCACATAGAATTTGGTTACTCCATTCTTTTTCTTCACGAGTACTACTGGAGACACCCTTGGACTAGTAAAAGGCTCCATTACTTTCTCCTCATCCATCAGCTCGATTCAGGGATTGAGCAGCTACTGATATCATTTGTTCGAATCGATCATGGGAATTGTCGGTTGTCGTCGTTTGGTGGACTATAGACGTTACTAGTAATTACTATTAGATTAATAGTAATCGGGTAATCGTTCACATTTATAACACGTGCTGGGATCTCCTAAGCCGAAGAAACTAATGAGTTTTCAATTAGTACCCTTTGCCAACCTCTCATGAATCCATGGCTCCAGCATAATTAGTCAACCTCATTTCATGACCCCCAGTAGCCGCGATACTATCATGGTTTCGCTTCGTGTAGGTAGAACCGTATCTTCCTGTACAACTACCAACACCGTGTTACTCTCAGATGAATGAAACAATACTTCTTCAGAGCCCACTTGGTTTTATTTCCAAGTCCAGTTGGAAACCATAAAGATTCATTACCTCCATTCCAAGAATCACGTCTTCTTCAATGCCAGCGACGATTACCTTATTTGGAAACTTTTCTGCACCAATTGCCAACTCTCGTAAGGATAAAAGAACACATTGTATTTTGGATTTTTTTTTTAGTAGAAATTTCTAAGAATCTTATTATTACTTATTACTGAAATTACTATATAAGAATTAGGGTTATCTCTAAAACCATTGATTGGTGAAATTCTAGAAAACGGCAGTCTTCTTTTTGGCGTGGTTGTCTCAACATTGGACAATTCTGAGAAATTGTTAATTTGAATAAAAATAAATCACCGTATTTTCTGTCACTAGGTAAAAATTGCGGAACGTAATGACTATTAGATACAAGAATAAACAAAGTTGTTATGTTGCAACAAAAATAATGCTGCTTAATATTAAAAGTCGAGGAATTAGTGAACATATTTCTTAGACAATTTTCTAATAAGTTAATCTTCTTATCGCATTCAGAATGATATATTACATTTAAATATGTACCTAGTTGTTCTCTATCGTACCTAATAGATTATAGTGATAATGACATCCAACAGGGCCACAGAAATAACTAAGTGATGATGCACATTAGGTGCCCCCCAAAAGCGATGAATTTAGAAGAATTTTCGTTGAATGTGGAGTTCAATTGCTCAATTTCATAATCTTCAATCACATGCATACCGTAGCAACTCCGTCGAACTACAGCAATGAACTCTTTTAAGTTAGTTATATTACCCCCTGTAGGGATCAGATTGAGGATTTCTAATTGATATAAGAATTCTTGCGTATTTTAAAGCCTTAAGTTCAAGAAATAAGTGAAGTAAACCACATTCAACGCACTTTAAACATATCTTCATTGAATTTATATAAAATTAGATAAATACAAAATTATTTTTACCAATTTAAAATTGGTGATTTGGATTCATTTAATAGATTTCTTAACACCTACACCACTGGCGTCCGACAAATTGACTATATTAACATATACAAGTACCAGCTGTAAGTAATTGTTTTAGATTGATTGTGACTCTCCGGGGGTCAAGTTAAATTTTGCCTTAATATTCTGGCTCGTCGAGATAGTTTAAACGTTAATGGAACGTAAAATACTGAAAAATCGTTAACATTTCTTGATACTAAATTTATAAGAAACGAAAATAATAAAATTTTAACTGACTGGTATAGAAAACCAATAAGTTCTGGAAAATATATCAATTATCATTCATATCACCCACGTACCACTAAAATTAGTTTAATCAAATAGAGGAAAAATAGAGTCCTCAAAATTTCTGATCTAATTTTTCATAAAAAAACTCTAAAATACTTCACAAACTTTTTATGATAGCTCATATACTCCATATCATTTAAAACGAATTTTGTATAATACATCTGACAATGACACAAACATTGAATCATCATTTTCTAACGTCATTTCTGACATTTCTGTTCCATTCTGTTGAATATATGTAATATGTAATAAATTGAACACATTCTATTATATTATATTATATTTATACACCTTTACCATATATAAAATCAGTTACTCCTAAACTTTCTGAAATCTTTAAACAACACAATATTAAAATAGCGTACAGTCACCCTTAATATTCAATCTATTGTTACTTAAATAAAAGATAAAACACCAATCAATAAATTGTCTAGCATAGTATATGAAATACGTTGTTTAAATTGTGACAAAAAGTATATTCGTCAGTCGGAAAGATCACTGATCAATCGGATAACTTCCTACAAGAGTGATGCAGAATATATCCTGATAGATGTTCATTAGCGACTCATATCTATTATGAAAGGCAGATTTTACATGGAAGGGTTTTTTGACATAAGATTTTTTGAAATATTTCTCAGCAACTGCTGGTGTCACAAAGGATCTTGTGCTACCAGTATCAATTAAAACCGTAAGATTTTGTTCTGGAAAAATTATATAGGGTAACACGCTTTCTGAATTATTTAAGTTTAACAATTCGATAATGTTTGGTTTGGTTCCGAGGCTGGTGTCTCTAAAAAATTATCGGATTCATCATTAGTGCAATCAGAATCGTCTATATTATGGAGTTCTTCCGAGATAAAATTTCTAGGTTGATTAGGATTGTGTTGGAACCTATTTTGATAATTTTGAGGTTAGGGTCTAGATGTATTTCTTGTAGACATACTTATTGGAGTTGGATTAGGAAATCTTTGGTTCTGGTTGGGCTTAAAGACGTTTTGACCATTATTAGAAAGGTTTGTATTATTCCTATTAGAAGGAGTTGATGGATGATTTTGCGGGTTTAATGCGGAATTTCGATTAGTATATTGATAATTCTGCATAGAATTTTGTCTAGGAGGTGGCTGCCTATATGCCGCAGTATTTTGGAAAGTGGTTTTATTTTTATGTGAATTATTTTGCGTATTCAAGGATGAGAAAACATTTTTCGGATGATTATTCTTGGTCATATAAATTTGAAAATCATTTGTAAGTACATTTGAAGTTACATTCAAATTTTCTGGATTTTTCGTACGCATTAATGTGCCTAAAGGTTCTTTTAAACCGCGTAGCAAAACTCTGAGAGCCAAATTTTTAAGTTGAGTTACTCAGTTCGCCCACTTAAGAGTTCCAATAATTCAACTTTACTTGTTCGAATAGACAACAAATCGTAGAAACGAACCGAATGTTATATGCTTTAACTTTCGATTGACTATCCTACTGACTGCGCAACTTAACTTTTAATTTACTGGAACCGTATTTTTAAAAACTAACTTTATTTCTAATTCTATTATTCTATCAACAACTTCAATTACAAGACTGATATTTTTTATTACAATCGTGAATTAAATAATCTTTTAGTAAACACAAACTAAGCAATTCTACAATGAACTAAGTTCTTAATCAGCACAATATACTGTCCACCTAAGGGCAATGGTGTAGGTGACATATATATATATATATATATATATATATATATATATATATATATATATATATATATATATATATATATATTTTTAAATTCTTTAATTCTTTGACTTTTTCATATGTTTATGTTTTTAAATCTTCCTGATTTAAAGTCTCTTCTATCACAAAATATAATAGTTTTTTTTAATAATTCTTAAAAGATATATAAAATTGTAAAATTGACGTTTGACTTTTCTTTAAGTCTTTATCAGTGTCAATATCATATTTTGATAAAAAAACTAATTTTGAAACAGAAGAGACCTAAAATCAAGAAGATTTAGAAACATAAACATATCACAAGGTCTAAGAAATAAGAAATTAAAGAAATTTATATTTATATAAATATAAATTTCTGTAATTTCTTTTATGTATGTATAAATATAATATAATATAAATAATTTGATTGCTTAAGAAATAAGAAATTGAAGAAATTTATATATATATATATATATATATATATATATATATATATGTTTTAAAATTATTTCTTTTATAATTTTTAAAAGTTAGATAAAAATTGACTTTTCTTTAGGTCTTTATCAAAACAAAATATGATATTGATATTGACAATTTACGTATTTATATTAATACATCACTTTCATCATGAGTATCAAAATAAGAATAAAAACGAAATATAAATTTGGTTTAATAAGAAGAATTGATTTTTTCCTCAGTCCATACATCTCAGATATGTAGCAGTAATCAATTAAATTATTTGTTTTGTTTATATTTTATTAGAATTTACAAAATAGAGCTATAAATTTTACTTAAATTATTGAGGTCTCTTTTATTATTTATAGGTTTTTCGTTTTTATATTTCTAAAATTTTTTTTTCGTGTTTTAAAACAGAATCTTTTACACGAAAAAGAGAAACAACTTATTGAAACTTTTTAATTACCATTTTGCTTTATTTCAGACCCAAACAATGGCAAGAAGTAAGAAGTTGTCTGATGCTGAAGCAAAATTAAAGAAGAGGGAATACGATAAAAAGTGGCGAGAGAAATTGGAGTATGTTCCAACAAAGCTAGAAAAGCTTCGTGGCAAAGAAAGAGAAAAATATCTGAAGAAAAAACAGAAAAGCCAATTCAAATCTATATCTAACATGAGTTTTAGAGAAAATAACAAACAAGAAAAAATTTTCGTCTCCTGAAACTGAAAGTATCAACACTATTGAAGAATGTTCAAGCTCTTGAAATTATAAAATAAAAGTAATTACTAAACAACTTCTGAATAATTACACTCACTTAAATAAACAAAGTGATGAGAGAAAGTACTACGAAATTTTTAAGGCCCACATTTAAATCGTTGAAACTAATTTATTCTGGGGTCTACAATATTTTTCTTTCTACTTAGATAAAAGTACAAATTTCAGAGCAAATGAAGATTAATTAATTTAAATATTGTTCATTAATTTATTAATAGGTAAATTCGAGTTTTTATGAGAATTACCCTTAACCTACTACAATTAAATAACTCAATTCACCAACTTGCTTTTTTAAAAACAATTTATTTAGCAAACTGAGAATTTAATAATTTAAAGTTACAAATAGTTACACTAATATGACTAACGTACTAGACGAATATCAAATTAAATGAACTAGAATTTACAGTTATAAATGGTTACACTAATCTGACTGGCGTACTAGTTGAGTGAACAAAATATTTGTTTCACAGGCTTCTTTATATATTAGTAAGAACTAATATATAAAGTTATACTATAATAATTATAAAATTAGATAAATATATGTATGGTTCATTATTGTCACATTAATAATAATTAACTGAAGATGATACTTCAATGGGGTTGAAGTGGAATCTATAAAACTTACAGACAGACTAAACATACTCAAAATTAATAGCAAGATAACTTATAGAGGTTAAAGTTCATAAAAATAAATAAGTAATTGATGATGATACGCCGCTGTGAAGAGGGTTGCTTTGGATAACTTAACTCTACCTTACATGGATAGTGGACCCTATATGTTTGATCTGTCTCATGATCGCATCAGCTGATGAGTCCAATACGTGGATTAGATCTAAATGTTCAAACGTACAAATCTTGGTCGGTCAGAGGAACCGCCCTCTAAATGCGCAAATACCATAAGAAACTTACGAGTACATTTGTATGTAAGTTTTATTGCAAAACACGCGATTTATAAAATATCTTCACGGATACCTGATTTATACAAAACCACTAAAAATAACCATCAAGAACTTTGTTTGAAAAGTTACTTGAACGACGACCTTTAAAATAAGACATTACTCAATCCTCTTTTTATTTGAAAGCTAGTGATAATATGTTCGCATTTGCATTTGTTTGAAATTTTCATAGGAGTGAAATTGACAACCTGTATAGTACAGATGCTTTTAATACAAACAATTTTTTGGTTATTTATGAGATTAATTGATATTATAAATCATCATAAGTAAATCTAAACTGATTCAATTTTTCACAAAAAATTTTGTTTAAGAACTTTAATAAATGATTTGAAGATATAAACAAGAAAATAATTCTCGAACAAAAATGTCGCTCCTTAAATCTGTCGCAAACATTTTAATGGTCAGTTTTTTATTTTCTTTTTTATTGAAAATATAATAAGCAAACACGATTGTATAATTCTAGAGGTTACGTCAATGTGATTACACTCTTATGTCCATCGTAAGAAAGTGAAAACCCACTCAATATAGTCAGGCCACTTGTACATAAAGAACGTTGTTAAGCCAAGGTTGAAAGTAAGTACTTATACAGGTGTATCTCATTCTTATCAACATACAGGATGTACCAATTATTCTCTAGTGTCATATAATTTGATTAATTTTGAATTTTACCTGAAATCTCTTGCAATAGAAATAGCCATGATATTTGAAAATTTAAAAAACGGTAATCAAATTACTTTGACGATAAAAGTTATTGTTTTATGGCGTGAAGTGAATAATTCATATCGCAACTAAATCCACGACAAATATTTAAAATACAATTTCGTTGTCGTTTTTATGATTACGTATTTCAATTATTTATGTATTACACTTTCCCTACAAGTACTGAAATTAATAACACAACGGTTGCTTCAGTTGCCGACGGCGTAGCAGTACTTGCTGTCTTATAGAAGATATGCAACGCCCACTGGATATACAAAAGTAAAGAAGAAAAAATCAACTCAAATTACATTTACCAATCGTCAAAACACCTGCTCACCTGTAACAATGAATAATGCACGCATACCAATAGTAATAGACACAATATATCTTAGACACAATCAAAGTATTAGCATAAAAATTTTGAGTGTCTTATTGAAACGATAGAATTTCAAGCATCAATATTGGACACTTTATGTTCCTATTGTTGTCCAAATATTGCGCACCGATGTTCTCCCTACAACTGCTCGAAACTTGTAGTTCAGACGAAAACACTAAGAAACACGTGTTTGCGATGAATATCACCCAAGTTTCACGAAAAATATCACAACAGTTAGTTGCTCTACTATTCACATTTTTCCGACGAAACTCTGCTGCAAATGACAATACTCTAAAGTAGCGAGAGGCAGTGCATTCGTAACAGAGATGATTTCACGGTAACAGCTGTTGATTACTGGAGTACTTGTCAGTGTAGCTTTGTATCATGTTAATTATCATAATATGATGAAATTGAAATTTCTTAAACCGTTCGTGATTTTTATATGGCACACACTATTTTGGGCTACCTTATGTATTAAATAACTTCACGAAAAACTATAAAACATATTTCTCTTAGAACCACGCCACAATACGCATTTCAAAAGCTAGTTTTTCTTTGGGTTTAATAGATTTTTAGAAGGCGAGTTATTAAACAAGAAAATTTCAGAAATAAAATAAACCATGTGTATACGTATAAAAGAAGTACCCTCATTTATTGTTACTAGAAACATTATTTGTTTACTAGTACAATCGTGATAACGTGAACAGAATAAAACCAGGGCTGTTCACAAAATAGAGGTTGTTCATGTTACCGGAGGTCACTGAAATACAAACAACATATACTATATAGATACTATAGAGATTTATCATCTAATAAAACTAAAATACATTCTAATCGAAGATTCACAATAGTTGAAAAAATTGTGAGATATTAGTTTGACCTTTTTGGCAGAAACACTTATCAAGATTGCCTTCTCTTGTATAGATTTTAATACTAAGATGTCACTTATATTAACATCATTTGAAATATTTAAGGCTTGAATAGCTTCATGGTGACTAATATTTGATGGTTCTGGTTCTAGACCAACAATTTCAACGTCATCTGATATGGTATAATCATCACTCTCTTCGATGTGGTTGAAAAGTGCGTTCAAATTCCAGGTTTCACTTTCTTGGGAAGAAGAAAGTCATAGTATCCTTTACATCATATCCTTTGGTACATTCCCAATGATGACTTTAAATAAGGAATATGAAGTTTATCCTCAAAGACCAAAGACCAACTAGTTTCATTCACTAGAAGGAACAGATACGTTCCAAAAACCGTCAGAATGAACGGGGTCGAACTAGCCCTTCAGTCGGATATTGAATATCTCGAAGTGACTTCGATGAGAAACTAACAGGCCTTGTCCCCTTTGAAAATCCTCATAGAAAGTGAAGCAAGATAAAATTAAGAAGATGAATACGGGTTCGTTGCGCACAACGTAACAAAGGCATTGCAAAGATATTCATATTCAATGAGAGCAAAAAATGAAGTTACTCTTATGTCGCCGATCATCTGGCAAAAAAGGCGGGACAGTTCCTTTCATAAGACGAGAAACTTTTATAGGTTTCTCAAAAAGTCATTTAGTCATGGTCATATAGAAATATTAGAATGAAAAGAAATAAGAATTATGGAATAAGAATCTTAGTCTGAAATAATCGGAAATACTTCTATCCTATTCCACCAATTGGTCTGAAAAGGCGCTTTCATCGAACAAAGATGAGCTAAGAACAGTTACTGGTATGTTTACACACTGTCTGGTAAAATACTATATGAGGAACATCGGAGAAACTCTGTACTTACATTCAAGATTTTTAAAGCCAGAAGAGGTAAGCCACATAACCCCCAAACAGGTAGCTCACTTTGCAAAGTCTAACTGGCAAATAGTCCGGAGTACATCTCATCTAATCTAATAAGAAGATAATCATAATCGTTAACTAAGCTGGAATATAGGAACGGTTGGTACCCAATAAATATCAAAGACTTTGCATTACATACCCACAATTCAACAATATCAAGACATCGATACCATGTTTCTCCGACGAGACCGTTCTCGTTTAATGAATTAAAAGAGATCACCTTCATTGAAAAAATTAATAAACTAGACGTGTGAATTCAAGGGTACACAGATAAAAATGCTAACAACTGAAACAAAATGTGCAACTACGTTTGAACTTGACAATTGGTTGGGTTTAAGCTTAAAATTAATGTTTCAGAGTCTTCTTCTGAAAATCTAAATTACCAAAAATGTTATACTGGGCTCGTTATCGATTTCAAATATGGTGAATCATAAAACTAATATTTACTATCGGCTGCAAACCTATCAAATAAGGTTGGAGGAAGTATTCAACAGGTTAAAATGAAGCAGTTGAAGAACAATATCATTTTATGTGCAACAAATATGTTCAAGCTAAAAACAATTCACAATTCTTATTTGTCTTCGCATATCCTCAGAACTCATTTCTTATGTCAATCAGCACCTATCTAATTCATAATAATAAAACTTTAAAGTTAAGATTATTAAGAAACTCAATGTCCCAATAAGAATGGCTCTGGCCATATCTCGGGTACGGCATCGGGAAAAATAATTATAACAAAAGTGACCTCGAGAAAAACCTGAAAATTATTTACAGAGCTGTAGGTCCACCGCTAGAGGGCGTAATTAAATACCAAAAATTATAAAATGAATAATTTACAAATTTTGCCTAATTAAGATGCATTTAAACTATGATTATCGTATTATTCAAGAAATTCAGCATATATTTGATTTTACAAGTTTTGGTCTATCTCTTCAAATAAAAGGTGGGGGGAAGCGGGAACTTTATTATGAAAAAACCGCCTGTAAGTCTAGTTCTACTTAACTTATTATGCAAACTTAGTCTCTTTGAAGAGAGCTCCTTTCTACCAATGTGACAGTTATAATTTCGAAACAACCTAATGAGTAATGTATACGCTAGAGGGAGCTATATATTTATTTTTTTAAATCTAGCTATCCGTGAAAAATGTTGGATGAAAGCCTGCAGTTTTAATTAAGGAATATAAAAGTAGATATCCTAAGAAATGTGTAAATTCTAAGCATTTTCCTTTAAACATAAATTACTTTCCTTGTTCTATTAGTAATAGTTCCTATTATTATGTCAATATTACTCATCCTGTCACCGGGAAACTGCACTAGTTAAAATGGAAATATAACTTAAGGTAATTCGCTTGTGAAGACCTAAATGTTCAAATTGCCGCTCATAATTTTCGATACAAGCGTTTATTCTTTGAAGAGTAGATTGAACAGCAGTCTCAATTTCTGCTCTCGAAATACTCTGAATGGCGTTTCGTATTCTCTCGATCATGTTATCTCTAGTGGTGAGTCTAATTGCACAAAAAAGGTCTTTAATCCGGCCCCAGAGATAAAAATCTTAGACGGTTAAGTCTGGTGACCTGGCTGGCCAAAAAAATAGGCCTCCACGTCCTATCGCATTATCTAAAAATTCTCTAACTGGTCTGGAGAAATGCTCCGGGCACCCATCGTGCTGAAACAACATAGACCTACGAGTTGCTAGTGATATATCTTCTAGAAGAAGTGGTAATTCATCCCTTATAAAATTTAGGTAGCGCTCCCCGTTCATTGCGTTGTTAAAAATAAAAGGTCCAATTATCTGACCATCTCAAATACCACACCATACATTCACCGACCATCGCCCCTGAAACTGAACTTCTTCCAACCAGCGTGGAATATTCTGTGACCAATAGTGCATATTATGCCGGTTAACCGTACCATCACTACTACATGTAGCTTCGTCTGACCACAAAATACGTGAGAGTAATTGAGGGTCCTCACATACCATATGTAGTAACCAGTTGCAAGAATCCAACCTTCTGTCCTAATCACGATCAACCAATTGTTGATGTAGTACTATATGATATGGATGAAATATAAAAGACATATAATGTCCTATTAAATATGTTTCCGGAATGATAAATAAATTATTATGTTAACATATAACCATGCGCACAAATAATATGCGGGTTTATATCTTTTTACAACATAATTTACCTGTGTCCTGTTAAAATACGTTGAACGGTGGTTCTGCTTATTCCCAAGTCTCTACTTATTGCTCTAATTCTTAAATGCGGGTTAAATGCACATATGCCAAAACATTTATTGTGTTTTCCTCTGAACGGCCTCTGCCGCGTCTTCTAAATACATAAAATGCATAAGTATTGACATAATTGGAACTATTATTCATACAATAAGGAAAGACAATTTTGAGGAGTCAAAATGTTAAAATCCGTTCAGTCAACCCGGAGTAATTTATGTTTTAAGGAAAATGCTTAAAATTTACACATTTCTTAGGATATCTCGTAATACGAAAAAGATATCGACATGCGGTTTTCGCTAATCTGTTGCTAATTTGGTCTACTTTTATATTCCTCAATTACAACTGCATGTTTCTATTTAACATTTTTCAAGGATAGCTAGATTTAAGAAAATAAATATATAGCGCCCTCTAGCGTATACGTTATATACGTTATACACGTTATACATTAGGTTGCTTCGAATTATAACTCTTACATTGGTAGGAAGGAGCTCTCTTCAAAAAGACTAAGTTTGCATAATAAGTTAAGTAGAACTGGACTTACAGGCGTTTTTTCATAATAAAGTTCCCGCTTTTCCCCCACCTTTTATTTGAAGAGATAGACCAAAACTTCAATCAAATATACGATGAATTTCTTGAATAATTTGTACAAAATTTGTAAATCATTCATTTTATAATTTTTGGTATTTAATTACGCCCTCTAGCGGTGGACCTACAACTCTGTAAATAATTTTCAGGTTTTTCTCGAGGTTACTTTCGTTAAAATTTTTTTTTCGAAGCTGTACTATAAACGGTTCCCGAGATATGGCCGAGAGCCATTCTTATTGGGACACCCGGTACATATGAGTATTTCAGTATTTCATTAAATTAATAATGTTTACAGATTACAGTTTACAGACAGATATATATATATATATATATATATATATATATATATATATATATATATTCATTGGAGGAATTGATTCTCATTCACTCCATTCTCTCAATACAACACACGAAAAACATTTATTTGATTACACGTTTCATGACGTCACGATTATTATATATAATTGTATATAATATTCTCTAATTGAACTGGAACGTTTACCTATTTTTATAAATTTTAATCGATATATTTGAGTGCCTTTTAACAAATATTTTATGAATTGAACAAATTTTTAATACATTCAATTTAACGCCAAACAATTCATTAAAGACAAGACTTATTGCAAATGTCTTGCAGATTACTTTGAAAACATATATATTTGGATCAAAAATAGATCACAATAAATTTCACTACAATATATTTCCAGTACCAGCTCATCGATAATATTTCCTGAAGTGATTTATAGCAATAATTCTCCATACTACAAGAATATTACTTCGTATACAAAAAGTTAAGTTTTATGTTAGTCTCGTTTGCCGACTTAGAACAATACACATCGCTACCGGGCATAATAATAGGGAAGAAACCACTACATGCATGCTAATAGCTCAGCTGAAATGAGCGATGTAAACTGAGAATTTTTGTTTGCATGTTTACTTATTTCCAGTCTTATACAGGGTGTTTTGAAAAAAGTTATCCCGTCTCTAGGATAGATAGAAAACTAAAAAATATTTGAGGTTTGCTCAGTAAAAAATTTTAGTACAAAATCTCACGATTTTGCCGCAACTACTGGCAAAATTTTATTGATATTTTATAAGAATATGTTTTGGAAGCTGATACATCCAATGAATTTGTTTTTTTTCTTGATTCTCATAGAGGGCGCTAGTCCTCAGTTCGTACCAAGTAGTATTGAACATAACTTTTTCAATATTAGATTTACAAAGCAGAATTTCGAGTGAACTACTATGTAAATATATGTAAATGGTGTTGAAGAACAAATATATATATATATATATATATATATATATATATATATATATATATATATATATATATGTCACCTACACCATTGCCCTTAGGTGGACAGTATATTGTGCTGATTAAGAACTTAGTTCATTGTAGAATTGCTTAGTTTGTGTTTACTAAAAGATTATTTAATTCACGATTGTAATAAAAAATATCAGTCTTGTAATTGAAGTTGTTGATAGAATTTATGTTAGAAATAAAGTTAGTTTTTAAAAACACGGTTCCAGTAAATTAAAAGTTAAGTGGCGCAGTCAGTAGGATAGTCAATCGAAAGTTAAAGCATATAACATTCGGCTCGATTCTACGATTTGTTGTCTATTCGAACAAGTAAAGTTGAATTATTGGAGCTCTTAAGTGGGCGAACTGAGTAACTCAACTAGAAGATCTGTGTTGTGCCAGAAACCGGAAGAATCAAGAGGATATTGGTTGTTCCTGTGCAGTCCGAGCCAATGGAAAGGATCTTCATTCTATTGCTGTAAGTGTTTTTAATGTCATATAGAGGAAATATTAATTATTTACTTGACACATCTAACTATTCTGACTCAAATTCTGATTCAAATAACTCAAATTCAGGCTCAAACTCTGTTAATACTAAAATAAAATTCAACTTAGCGTCACCAAAACTTTTTTCTACGAATAATTTTAATAAAATGGCTACTCCACAATTGCCTATTTTAAAAAAAGAGTATCTTGATATGATACCGGAATTTGATGGGAAAGAAGATAAGAACTTGGGAAAATCTAAAAGATGCACTTCTTAATACTTACGCTGACAAAAGAGATATTTACACTTTAAATATAGAACTTTCAGAAATGAAACAAGGTAACGAAACGCCTTTCGAATTTTATAATAGAATTCAACATTTATTAAATCTTCAAATTTCTTATCTCACGACACATTCTAATGTTAGTGAACATTTAATTTTGGGTAATTACTTCAAACATTTGGCTCTCAGAGTATTGCTACGCGGTTTAAAAGAACCTTTAGGCACATTAATGCGTACGAAAAATCCAGAAAATTTGAATATAACTTTAAATGTACTTACAAATGATTTTCAAATTTATATGACCCAGAATAATCATCCGAAAAATGGTTTCTCATCCTTGAATACGCAAGATAATTCACATAAAAATAAAACCACTTTCCAAAATACTGCGGCATATAGGCAGCCACCTCCTAGACAAAACTCTATGCAGAATTATCAATATACTAATCGAAATTCCGCATCAAACCCGCAAAATCATCCATCAACTCCTTCTAATAGGAATAATACAAACCTTTCTAATAACGTCAAAACGTCTTTAAGCCCAACCAGAACCAAAGATTTCCTAATCCAACTCCAATAAGTATGTCTACAAGAAATACATCTCACCAGCCTCGGAACCAAACCAAACATTATCGAATTGTTAAACTTAAATAATTCAGAAAGCGTGTTACCCTATATAATTTTTCCAGAACAAAATCTTACGGTTTTAATTGATACTGGTAGCACAAGATCCTTTGTGACACCAGCAGTTGCTGAGAAATATTTCAAAAAATCTTATGTCAAAAAACCCTTCCATGTAAAATCTGCCTTTGGTAGCAGTCAACAAAATTTCTGCACACTCATTCCAATCCCTAAAATGTTTAATTATAGTAAACCGCTCAATTTAGAATATTGCGTTTTCAAATTTCACGATCATTTTGATTGTTTGTTAGGATTGGATAATTTAAAAATACTTAATGCAATTATCGATTTAAATAATAATTTGCTTATGACTCCTTATAGTCAAATTAAATTGAATTACTTTGACATTAAAACTGAATCCACGAATTGTATAGTAGTGCCTCCACGTTGTGAACAAGTAATTAAATTAAATATTGAAAATGTGAAAAATGGTAATGTAATTATACCATATACACGAATTGGGAAATTAGAAATCCCTGAATGTTTAACAAAAGTTGAAAATAATATAGCTTTATGTACAATTTTAAATCCTTCAGAATCCAACTTTCGAGTAGATTTTAAGCCCTTCTATTAGTGTTGAGACATTCGATGATTACGAACAAACCCTCAACCCAAATTTTAATGAATTTTATTGTGAAAATGTTAAATTTGATGTTTCGAAAGTTAGAACTGAACACATGAATTCCGAAGAGAAACAATCTGTATTAAAATTAATTCAAGAGTATAGTGATATTTTTCATGTTGAAGGAAATCAGCTCACCTTCACAAGAAAAATAAAACATCACATTAAAACTTCTAATGAAATAACTATTTATTCAAAATCATACAGGTATCCTGAGATTCACCGAACGGAAATTCAAAATCAAATACGAAAAATGTTAAGTGATAATATTATTAGACCATTCAATTCTCCATGGTCTAGCAACATTTGGATAGTCCCAAAGAATCTAGATGCTTCTCAAAAGCCGAAGTTTCGACTCGTTGTTAACTATCGAAAACTGAATGAGATCACAATTGGAGATCGATATCCATTGCCAGATATTATAACGTTACTAGATAAGCTTGGACGTTGTCAATATTTTACAACATTAGATCTCGCTTCTGGTTTCCATCAGATCGAAATGGCTGAGGAGGATATTCCGAAAACAGCCGTAGAAAATGGGCACTATGAATATGTGCGCATGCCCATGGGTCTGAAAGGAGCTCCTGCAACCTTTCAAAGGGTCATGGACAATATCCTAATGGGTATACAGAACGAAAAATGTTTGGTGTACCTTGATGATATAATTGTGTTCAGTACCAGTTTACAAGAACACATCACAAATTTAAAAGAAGTATTCAATAGATTAAGATATTCTAATTTTAAATTACAAATTGATAAATGCGAATTCTTGCGAAAAGAAGTAGCATATCTGGGACATATTGTCACGCCAGAAGGTGTAAAACCGAACCCAGATAAAATTTTAGCAATTCAAAAATTTCCAATACCAAAAAATTCAAAACAATTAAAAGGTTTCCTTGGACTCCTAGGGTATTACCGAAAATTTATAAAAGATTTTTCAAAATTAACTAAACCATTAACTATTAGACTGAAAAAAGATGCAATTATTAATGTAAACGATTCAGATTACGTCGAATGCTTTGAAATGTGTAAAATTCTGTTGATGAATGAACCAATACTTCAATATTCAGATTTCACAAAACCCTTTAACCTTACCACAGACGCCAGCAATTACGCTTCAGGTGCTGTTCTAAGTCAAGGCAAAATAGGCTCTGATTTACCTGTGGCTTACGCCAGCAGAACCCTAAATGATTCAGAATGCAACTATTCTGTAATCGAGAAAGAACTTCTTGCCATAGTTTGGGCAATCAAATACTTCCGCCCCTATCTTTGACAATTTACAATAGTTACCGATCGTAAACCACTCCAATGGTTATTCTCACTTGAAGATCCAAAACTTGTTTGATGGCGACTGAAACTTGAGGAATATGATTATGATATTGTATACAAAAAAGATGCTTTAAATACAAATAGCGATTGTTTATCCCGAATTCAAATGAATATCAATGAAACTAAATTACAAGAACCTCAATGTTCTAAAAAATTACTAGTTTATATGGACAAATTTATTAAAAAACTCTCATCAACTCCCGACGATAATGTATCGCTAATAGTTGAAACAGATAATGCAAATAATAATAATGAGAATGACGACGAAGATATAACTGTTCATACAAATGAGGAAAATCCTGTAATTGGTATACCAATTTCAGATTCAGCGATAAATGTCAATTAATATTTTCAGAAGTAAATTTCGAACCAGCCGTACCTACTATTATTAAACTGTATGAAAATAAACAAAGAATTGTTGTGCAATTATCAAAATTTTGTGAAAGAATACATAGTACCAAAAACTAAATATTTTATTTATTTCGAAGACCCAATTTATGAAAAATTCAGTGTCGTTCTACAAAATCACTTTCAAGATTCTCAAATTGATTTTGTTAAATGTAATAAAAAATTAATAGATGTTCCTTTAAATGAAATTAAAGAAGTAATTCAAACTTACCACGAAGGTAAGACTAATCATAGAGGACTAGATGAAACTGAAAATCAATTAAAAGCTTTATATTACTGGCCAAATCAAATAGCATCTATACAAACTTAGATAAACGAATGTGGAGTTGCAAGTTAAGCAAATATGATAGAAAACCAATAAAACCATTTTCAAATGTTACCCACACAGCTACTAAACCTTTCCAAATTTTGCATTTAGACACGATAATCTTAGAAAATAGTAAATTTCTTACGATAATAGATTCATTTTCCAAATATGGTCAAATATATGAATTAAAATCTAGAGAAGGAATAGAGGTAGCTCATAGTCTAATTAAATATTTTACACACCACTGTATACCAGAACAAATAATTTCGGACAATGGAACTGAGTTAAAAAATTCTGTTGTAAAAGAACTATTAGAAACGCATAAAATTAAAATTCATTACATAAGTTCCCAACATTCAGAATCGAATGGCATTGCTCCTACGATTATTGAACACGTCAGACTTTTGAGTAATCAAAAAGATTTTAAAAATGAGACTATTGAAAATAAAATACTTTATGCATTATTAGCCTATAATAATAGCGTTCATTCTGTAACAAAATTGAAACCAAACGAAATAATTACCGGACACATAAACAGTAACACACCTTTCGATATAGAAATTGATCAACAAGTAGTTAATAATTATATACAAAATCATAAAGATAAAATGAAAATTTTATACTCGAATTTAAATCAAAAATTACAGGAAAACAAATCAAAAGTAATCTCTAAAGCAAATAAAAGCCGGGAAGAATTACCAGATACAATACCCACTAAAGTGTACGTACGTAATAAACAGGCACAAGGTAAAACCAAAAATAAATATAAAAGTGAAGAAATCAAAAGCAAAAATACCCGACTAAAAACAGCTAAAATCGCTACTAGACACAAAAATACTTCAGAAATTATTCATCTTTCAAACATAAAACGTCCTAAAAAGACTCCTTATAAATTTATTTTAGGTTCGTCACCGCCGGAGACGCAACAGTCAATATAAAAGATGTTACCTATAACTTGGGAATACTTCCCATAAATCTTGGATATGCCAAGCTGCAGAAATCCAGTCATACTTTTTTCCATTTTTATAATTTAAGTTCACTACTCGTAGAATATAATAAGTTAAGTATACAATATAATCACGTTAAATACAATATGTCTAATAATACATTTTTTCATTCTGAAACAGAAAATATTGTAAATATAATAGAGTACACTAGGAATAGTATAGAAGAAAAATTTAAGAACATTAATATTCATTCTACCTTAGATAGACCAAAGAGAGGGTTAATTAACGGTCTTGGATCAATAGTAAAAACAATTACAGGAAACTTGGATTCTGAAGATGGAGAAAGAATTAATTCAATTATTGAACATTTAAAACAAAACCAAGAAAACTTGCAAAATCAAATAAGAATGCAATATTCTGTTAGTCGCCAAATAATTGATAATTTTAATAAGACAATACAGGACATTCAGTATAATGAAAAAATATTAAAAACGAAAATATTTGAGATAAGAGATATTCTAGATTTTCAAGCAAATGCTGAAAATATTAAATATTTGAAAGAGTTATTCAACGAACTTCTTATCACATTCAATGTAATTCAAGACATTTTAGAAACGGTTGAAAATTCCTTGACCTTCTGTAAACTTAGAACATTACATCCAAGTATTATAAAATCTCACGATTTATTTGTACAGTTGCAAAAAGTGCATTATTATTACCAAGCAGAATTACCCTTTGAATTAAAACAAAAATATTTTAGAATTTGAAGCCGTCATAGACGTAGTTTGTAAAGTAGAAAATAATCAAATACAATATTTTTTATCGATACCCATTAACTATAATATTTTATTTAATCTTTTTTATATGTTACCTATACCTACAGAAATTGAATCAGAATACGTAACATTAATACCTAATTAAAAATTTTTACTCAAATCAAATAAATGTCATTAAACCTCTAAATGACATTTGTACTCGCGGCAATATTTTTCAATGTCCTAACCATTTGCAAGACAATAATAATTATGGATGCGAAGAAAACATATTGCTAGCAGGAAATTCTACATATTGTCAATATACAAAAATTGAAAAAATTAAGAATCACATTGAAATTATTCCGGAGATAAATCAATTTTTGGCAATATTTCCCGTAGAAGAAAAATTAATCATAAAATGTAAGCAAGAAACTGAAGTGAGAACTCTTAAAGGCATTTATTTAATAGAAAATTCATCATGTAAAATTATATTTAGGAACCAAGAGTTAATATTTCAACAAAAAACGTTTGGACAACCTTTTGTAATAAATGAATTAAATTTGAAATTAAATCAATTACACGTTTCTCCAATGAAGATTGATTTAAAAAAATTAAAATTAAAGGATATTCCAAATCAACTGGTAACGCCAATATTCACGGATAACACTAATTTTCACATTCCCAGTATTTGGACCATTCTTCTTTATATAGCATTGATATTGGCCTTCTTGTGGATTTTGTATAAGAGAAAACATTCAGGAAGGACAAGTAAGAATCACCCGCAGGCAACAGAAGACGGGATCCAGCTTCCAGGAGAAGCTTCCTTCTAAAGGGGGAGGTGTCACCTACGTCATTGCCCTTAGGTGGACAGTATACTGTGCTGATTAAGAACTTATTTCATTGTAGAATTGCTTAGTTTGTGTTTACTAAAAGATTATTTAATTCACGATTGTAATAAAAAAGATCAGTCTTGTAATTGTAATTGAAGTTGTTGGTAGAATTTATGTTAGAAATAAAGTTAGTTTTTAAAAACACGGTTCCAGTAAATTAAAAGTTAAGTTATATATATATATATATATATATATATATATATATATATATATAAACGGTTTCTTATTGGAAAAGTGGCAATGAAACACCAAAGTGGACTAACTTTAATGTATTTTCCGATACTCGTATATATATATATATATATATATATATATATATATATATATATATATATATATATATATATATATATTCACCATTTTGTCGGCAATTTTGCTACAGGCAACATTGTAATGAATTTTTACAATATGTTTTAGAAGCTAATACCACCCATGAACTCTAATCAAGGGCGCTAATTACACGTATTCGTTGAGTAGTACTGAACATAGTTTTTTAAGGTTGGATTCATTATTCAAAATTTCGAGTAAATATAAACATCATTTAATTGAACATCAATACTCTTAGTAAAACCAAAATATTGTGTACCGTTTTCAGTGCTCTTACTAGACGATCTACCGGTTAGAGTGGATTTTTGTCAAATATTACAAAAAATTAAATTTTTTCCGAATCATTTTCACGGACCTTTACGCATCAAAGTAAATTTAACTCCCATAACGTCACTACTGGTTTGATGAAAATACTCAATTCAAAAGGGTGTCACATTACACTATAGTTTATTTTAGAAAGGTATAGAGTAATAAAACCTCATTAGATATGCGAAGGGACCACAGAGTGACCCAACGAATATTTAAGCCACTTTCACAGTTTGGCATTGATTTCATTGTGAAATTCTTCCTTTTTATCAAGTACAGGTAGTACCACCCGGGTTGGGGTCAATATATGGATTTATCCTATTGTTATCCATTCACAAACACTGAAAATAGTGTACCAAATGCGTGCCGGTAAGATACTCGTAAAAAGGAAAGCCGAATCTGAAATAGGATTGGAATTAGGCAGAGACACTAATAGAAGGTTAAACGGTACCTGTTAAACGCAAAACGTAACAGTATAATCTGCTACCTAAGTAATCCCTACACCATATTGTGATATTGACCCTTCAGACCAGAAAACATACTTTTCCTAATTCTCTTACGCAATTACTTGAAATTTTAATATTACAAAAAAATACTATTCCAAGACCTATGGCCGACATCGAAATTGAGCCGAACTGGACGGAATTCCCCATTTTAACACTCTATATCTTTCTGAAATAGACTATAACTAAAGTTAACGTTTGGGCAGTAACGAATTAATATGTTATCACTTTATATTTGGAAATTCAAATAGTGATATGTGCCTGAATTTTTTAAACAATCACTTATTCGATATATTAGAGGGTTTCGCGCTAAACCAACGAAGATCTTTATTCTTTGCACGATGCAGCTGATCTTTTGACCATTATAATTTTCGACTAACAAAGATGTACAACGAAACGAAAATATGCGTACACGAAGTGTTGAACCAATGAATCAATGATAATTACTATGACATGAAGGTCTCCTAATATGATTTTTGCAAAAATTTTTGAAAAACTTGTAAACACCATAATTCTGATTCGAAGCATAGTGTTCCAAATAGGACGATAGGATGCAATGCGAGTGAGGTGATATTGCGATTGCTATAGCAGCGGCTCAATTTTCTTGCATATTTGTTAATGAGTAAACGCTTTTTCTTCATAGAATTTTAAGTGAATCTCGTTCAAGAGCGCCTTATTTGTTGCCGTCAAAGAAGGTATAAATGAAAAATTCAAAGTAAAAAATAATTCAATTCACATTTTATTGATTTTCTTTTTTTTGTGATTTTGTAATAGAAAATATTTGTAGAAAAATATGATCACAATTTTTTTCTTAAATAATGCATTTTCATATATGAACTAAAAACCTGGACATTTTAGTCAATCTTTATTTGATTATCACTAAAAGAAACTTCAAGTGTACTCTTTTTAATATATATTCTGAGCTTTTTAATACTACTTACTTTATTTAGTTATTTGTGTGTTTGTTTGTTGGTTTTTGAACCCTTGTGTCTACAAATTGTGAACCATTTTTTGACAATAAAGGATTTCTTTCTCTCTAATGTTTTTATCATAGAGAATTGAAATTCTTCCCAAGAACATCAAGCGCGACTTCACTAAACCCTAAGTCAGAGGTTGCAAACTCAATTTTGCAGAGGGCCATATATTAAATAAAAAAAATTAACTGAATAAAAATCAACTCAAAGTTATAAAAGATGGTAGGTGTTGAACTCGAGGATCCAGATACCTGAATTCTCTTGTTTTTGACAAACCCATTGATGTCAGGTATCATATTCGTTCACTTATTTTAAGAATTAATTGCAGATGTTCGTTCTTAAGTCTTGTGCGATGTTTGTTCTTATTTATTTTCATGATGAAAAACATCTGCTCACATAAATAGGTGCTACAAACATGTAGAGAATTCGTGCTGCATGCTTTTTTAAATTCAGGTAATTATCCAAGCTCTTGGAAACATTGTGTATAAAATGTAAGAGCGTTAACCTTATTGAACTTTTCTTTCAAAATATTGTCCGATTGAAGATCTATAAACTCCATTTGAAATTGAATCGGTGACAGAGAGAGAAGCTTCAAACTTGATTGTTGAATATTGAGAATTCTATTTCATTCATTTTGTGAAAATATTCAAAACGATTATTGAATTCCGTAATCAAATTTTGCAGAAGTTAAGAATATTCATCCAATTTTTTTTGGTTCACTGTGTCAAATGATTTTAACTAAGGGAAATGGTCTAAAGTTTGATTTTTTACCAGAGTTTTCCACATCCTCAACTTTGTTTCAAAGGCTTGAATATATGAATACATTTGAGTGACAATCAGACTTTTACCCTGAAAATTTATATTCAGATCAGTCAAGTGTTTATTCATATCTACCAAAAAGGCACAATCAATCCACCAGTCATTGTCATAATCAATTGGTTTGCCTTTTTCTAACATGAAAGCTTGATTAGGGTCACGTAATGCAAAAAATTTTTCTAAAACTACTTCTCGACTGAGCCAACGAACTTCGGTGAAATAAGGGACATCAAAAAACTTTTCGTCCAAATCTTGTAAAAATTGCCTGAACTGTCGGTGATTTAGTCCTCTGCTCCTTATAAAATTTATAATTTTAATTTCTGATGAATTATAAAGTGAAATCCCACAAAATTCCCGGATGTTTTCTGCTTTAATTTACTTACAACGCCCGAATGTTTGCCAGCCATGGCAGGAGCGCCATCCGTAGTTGTGCTGCTGACAATGGATGTTGTTGTTGAGCTGTATCAACAGTATCAGTGCTCTCGTCAAAAGCCAATGAAAAGTTTATCATACTACTATGAAACATTCGATTGGTATTAGCTAAATATAGAAATTCTAGGACCGGCTTTGCAAAAATAAATTCAAGGATTCGTATTGAATCTGAACCCGGGAAGAAAATTTTTAGATGCAAACTACATAAATAATCAATGAACATGACGTATGCAGCAATGTTGCACTTTTATTCAATAATAAATTTTTAGAGTATATAATAATTGAAACCAATTTTATATATATATATATATATATATATATATATATATATATATATATATATATATATATATATATATATGACCAGTCTGTTGTTATTCATACGACTTATGTGCTCATTCCATTCTTTCTTCCTTGATAAAACCCATTCGTTGACGTCATCTATTTATCTATTTTGAATTTCCTGATGTTCTCACTTCTTTCCCTGTCCAGTAGGGTTTTTGGTGTCGTTCAAACAAGCTGGTATTCTTAAGACTTTACTTTTTTGTTCTCTTACTTCGTTCTCTACGTCTTCAAATCCTGAAATCTCGATTCTTAGATATTTGAATTTCATTACTTGGCGAATTATCTGGTCGTCTACGACTAGCTTACATCTTATCGGAGTTTTGGATGTAGTTATACACTTTGTTTTGGACGCAGATATTATCATATTGAAAGATTTAGCTGTGCAATTAAACACATGTAAAAGCCTTTGAAGATAATCCTTATTTTTTACAACTAGAACAGCTTTATCAGCGTAACATAATATTGTAATATTTCTGTCCCCCCTTAGCTTTCTTACTTTCTTGATTATTTCGTCCATAATGATATTGAAAAGCAAGGGACTTTTGTGACATAGGAGTAAATTGAAATTATGATCGACAATCAATTTGATGTTTTTTGTGTCCACGTAGTCCTTTGTTTGGCGCTTTGTTTGAGGCCTTGCAAATGCCAAAAACACATAGCGAACGAACGGTTATATACCACGCTAAACTGAGACTTTCGAAAGGCACGGTTGCCATATGGCTTCAAATTTGAGAAACTTTTGCTGGAATAGTAAAACTGCACGTTTCATGTTTTTTCTGGCCTGTGGATAAATCAAAGACCTCGACACTTCTTAATAACAATGTTGTATACTGGCTTGAAGGTAACAGAGACACATTTTAATGATCGAACAATTTACACAATTTTTATTTTCCTACCCATGAAAAACATTTAATAGTTTTATTTCCATAAATAAGTTTGAGAATGTGTGCAGGTACATATATCACAAATAAATAAATATTTCTTCTTGATAATTAGCACGTTTTGAAGGACCTGCTTCTATAAAAATCGATAACAGTTGCCTGAGTTGCCTAAATGTATTCATGATCTGTGATAATAAGGTATCTTTAGAGACTGGTTCATAAGTTGACAGTCGAGTTAGATAAAAAATATCTCATAACCTTTGATACTATATCGGTTAACAAAAAAAACTGCTGATTGCTTCATGTGAACGGTGATATGAAGAAAACAGGTTTGTAGTTGATTCTGTATCGTTTTAATTCTTTTTTCTACAAATATTTGCAGCCGGATTATATTTTTAAATTATAGCAGAGAATAAAATGGAATGCTCTTGAAATAAGGTTCTCAATTTATTTCATATTTTATTCGTAACTTACATTACATTAATGTCGCAATTTTTATCTTACTGTAATACAATTTGAGGCTTTTCAATTTTAAAAACATTTTAATTGCTCAACACATATAAAAAAGCTTTACAAAGGAGTTGTGCATTTAATAAGCTTGGAACTGCACTTTTCTTAATTCTATATTTTCTAAATCTGAAAGTATGAGTTGAAATATTCTGCAGTGTCATTGTTCACAATACAAGACGCTACTGCCTTTAATCACCCTAATAAATTTCCTTTCTTTTTTCAGATGATGACTGAAGATAGATGAGTAGGTAAAATTAGTAATAAAAAGCGAATAAGATGAGAATTGAGAATTGAGAAACCAAGAAAAAATGGCCAAATGAGGCAAAAAACAGAAAAAACTGAAAAGAAAGAGTGAATGATCCCGAAACCGAGAGCCTATATGGTGTACGTATACCTAGAATATAATCGAATATCCAGAGTATATTTTAAACATATAGGAGTACATCCCACCTTTCCCAATTATCCCGTGTATATCCAGATGACATTCATACATATACCTAATATGTTTATACCGTGTAGTGTATAAATCCCAGATATATACATAATGTAAATTGGAATGAACCTGGACAAGACCCAAATATTCAGTATATAATAGTATATAATATAATCCCACATCCCACACATCTCCCATCCATCCCCTGTATATAGATATGACGTTCCATACATATGCAAAAATACTTGATAAGTAAGTACCAAATATACTTATTGTGATGTTATTCTAATGCATTAAACAGTTTTATTCACAAAACGGTTTGTAGAATTTACACACGGTGTATTTTACTCACATAAATTATTTGTACACTAATTATTCCTAATACTTACAGACTTAACTATTCACTTATTCACTAATTTATTTGAAATGATTTGTTTAGTTATACTTTTTTAAACATTGCCTCTATAAAAACGGCACAACATAATGTAAACAGATCACAAAAACACTTAATGTAAGTAAGTAAACTTCGCATTCGCCAAACTTTGGCATCGCTCTACATAATAGAACAGTACCGGCGTCACATTCTATATCAGTGGACGAGTTCGTAACATGACCTCATTCTTACAAGGAAATTCCTTCTGAACCCCTGTGTAAATCGGCACCTGAACCCATTTCTGCACTTTCTGGTCTTTCAAGCGTTCCCACACATCGCGGTAAGTGGATCGATCTCCATATTAGTTTTTGATTGCCAGATAAAAGACCGCAAATTGTGCTTGAGTCTCAGTGACTTGGTAGGGATTTGAATATGATCCTCAAGTTTTTTTTTATTGCCTACACCACTTTCGGAAGATGGTTGACTTTTTAGTATCTGTTTATTCTTTTCTTGAATATGTTTTTTATGATTTTTTCCGGATAAGTATCTTCTTTCAAAGCAGTTTTTGCTTTTTGAATAGCTAAGCATCTAAATTCAGGATCTGATAGTTGGATAGATCTATCAGACAAACTTATCACTGATCTTTTTTGTGACATAGAATGTGACATGAATTGAAGTTCAAATATGTTAAGGACCAAGTGGTTTTGTGTACCATTCTGTTTTTATGTTATTTTTAATTTTATATAATGTGACATCAAGAAAATTGATTTTATTATTTTGCTCGAATTCGATATTGAGAATTGAAGTTTTTTATGATATTAATTGAATTTTTTATTTATGTTTTCAATTTAATTCTTTGGTACGGCAGTAATGCAATCATCTACATATCGGAAAAAGGTTGGAATATTTATATCAAGTTTGCTTAGGACAGTATCCTCAAGATCCATTACTAAGTGTTCTATAACACGTGAAATGGAAGTCCCCATAGCACAACCATCAATTTGTTTGTATATTGTATCCCTAGCGACGTTATGTATGAGTTATATTATTGCTTCCACAACGCCTATGGCTTTGGTTCAGCCGAAGTTGAAGCAGATCTTTCCGCCTTCGGGTTTTTATTTTCAACGGAGAAAAGTCTACAGCTTTTAAAAATTAGGAAAACCATAGCAAATATTTTGCCAATAGCTCTCCAGGTAAAAATTTTTAGTTGAAATGACGCGATCAGAGAAGCAAGCACCCTCTAAAAGACTGAACGATAACATGCTCGGCCTGTTTCTTATTAATATTCAATCCCTAAGATACAAAACAAATAAACTGTATCTTTTACTAGAGAAGCTTCATTTTCAAGAGATTATTGCCATCAATGAACTTTGGTTAAATAATAATGAGCCTGTTCTTGTCAAAAACTATACCACAGTAGCCAGTTTCAATAAAACTAATTTATCTCATGGAGCTACTATGATCATGTCCACAAACAACGACTTTTCCGAAATAACAGTTCAATGATATAATATCTGAGAAAGTACTCGAATTATCCATCGTCTACAACAAGAGTTATGACCTCTATATTGTTTGTATTTACAGAGCACCTAACGCTGACGTGCATATTTTCCGTCACAAACTACTGACATTACTGGAGTCCTTACCTCTAAAATGAAAACTAATTCTATGTGGCGATCTCAATATTGATATTATATTTTTGTAAAGTCATGCAGATAACGGCACACCAGAATAACTAAGACCAGCTCCAGGACTATAGATATCTTTTAGAAAAAAAAATTTCAAAACTTCAAGCACAGTTGTCAAACAACTCACTGGAACATGTTCTCTGGTGATGTAGACTTCTAGATTTATAAAAACACTAACTAGACTGGCAACCAATTCTTTTTCCCTCAGGCGTATGAAAAATAAGCAAAATAAACCCTGGTTCACTAAAGGTTTACGTATATCTGCAAAGAACATGCGATCTATATCGCACCTAAGGAAATTCTCGGAAAGTATCTTCTTCAAAAATTACGTGAAACTATAGAGAAAAATTTTTCATAAGACAATAAAAGCTGCCAAAGATATTTATTATACTCGCCTGTTCTCGTGATATTTCTAAAGAAACATTGTCCATTGTGAATGATCTAAGAAATAAGCCTTCATCGAGTATAATCTCTACTTCACCCGATAACCTCAATAATTACTTTGTAAATGTATCCAAAAATTTATCAAAATTTATAACTACTTCTCATGATCCGTTTTCATATCTGTCTGATGCTAATGCTAACTTACACAGTTTCTTCTTATGCCCGTAGTTTTAGCAGTACTTCGCAGTATAATGAATGACATCAAAAATAAATACTCACCTGGAACTGATGGACTTACATCAAAAATGTTTTCGCGTCTACCCGATTACTACTAGGTCTCGCTAGCAAACATTACAACCGGGCGGAGAACTGTGTGATAGATACGCTTTTTCGTTCTCCAATTCAGTAAACAACATAACTTTAGTAGTTGTTGGAGACTGAAATAAGCTCTACGTCCCGCTTTCACATGTTCTCTTATTTCCATCGAGTTGTCATTATTTTCGGTCTCTAGTGACGGTACATTTTCGAACTTATACCGGTCTACTTCGAATGCCCAGGGGGGAGTTCTTCTGTTGCTTAACATAACGATGTATTTTGTATTGTTAATGTTGAACTCCGCTCTACAGGATTCCTCCTCCAGCTGTTAAAAGCTTTCCTTCAGTTCACGCTCCCTTCGACTAGTAGATCAATATCATCAACGTAGGCCAGGCTCTGCATTGTTCTTTTGTTATTAGAGATTCGCCTCTATTAACTTCGGTATTTCTGATGACTCGATCTTTAAAAACTAAACAGATGCCAAAAAATGAGTCGGAAACTTTCATTTATGATAAATTCAGCTTCGTCAACACAGTGCTTTTGTGGTCCACAATTCTTGATCTCTAGATACATGGGCTGAAGTGAAAAAGCAACTTCTTATTTGCGTGGTACGATATTTCGTTCGCACGGCATTCATCGATGCCTCAAAATCAATCATTATTGAGATCGGATGACGATTTGGCTTCAAGCTTTTCCATCGGAGTAACTATAGCAGAATAATTCAGTAAATTGTAAAAATAATAATAATATTGGCTCTGTACCAACACCACATTCGTTTTCAAAAAGGGTCAGATTCTATTCATGTGACATTTTCTGTGGGCGGGCACTCTATATGAAGTGCGAAAAGGACCAAAAAACTAGGTCAGAATCGCCTGAAGACCGGATTTCAGCTTTCAAGAGTATTCAGAATAAATCAACAACACGAAAACCGATACGAAAACATTGTCTTATAAATGAAACATACTCCTAGGCAACATTTATAAAAAAAACTTACCTGTTAGCTAGTAGACAAATGATGGAACTGAATACTATAATACAGCATAACTTTTAAGAGAAACTTTGAATCTTTTGACATCTTGAAACAGTCATTTCAATGGAGTCGAGATAAAGAGGAGTTTGTAATACAGAAGTTTTCGTATAAATGTGTACTATTTTATGAAAGCAGTATGTACATCATTATCAACTGTTTTCATATTTTTGTTTCAGATTCGTTGTCGCTTTCATCTCCCAATTACAAAGACTTAGAAATTTTGTGAACATGAAATCCAAAGCTAATTTTCTAATAATTTTGAACAAATGTATTGAAATTTATAAAATAAGTATAAATAGTGATAAAATTCTGAACTCTGAACGTTATTCTCTAGTAATTAGTCACGATACTCTGAGTTTTTGCGAATAATTATTAGACAGTTAAATGAGATATTATGTCCTTTTACATGTTATAAATGATTGCCTAAAAATCATGTTACTCTCCTATGAATTTTCAAGACAATTCTATTTTGTTTATAACCTTAAACTTTTGTTTTTAGAAATAATGTCCTATAGACTATATTTTTTCTCTCATCCTTAATTTCACATGATTTGGTCTTCCCAAATATACAAGTGGGTGAGTACGATAAGTAACATAATTTTTTTAACGTATACGTTGTACTTATATTCAAGATCTACCATAGAACTACAGAACTACTTCTTGATCAGTTCTATAAAATGTCTATTAAATAAAGATTTTTCATATAATTCAAGCTATCAATGCCGAATTTCCACAGATTTGATTTTAATCAAAATATTAACAGATTTCTAGTTTTACTCTCAATTTTGATTAAGAAAAATTATTATACTGGAAAACCACCACCGAAACTTTCGTTTGAACCGCAAGTGAATTAAATACTTTTTTTAAATGAGTAACTTACCTTTTCTTTTTCAATGACCCAAATTGAAAACAATTTTTACATTAAATTATCTTAAACTGCCATTGTTATTATTTGTTTTTATTATTAACTACATGAAATAAAATTATGGAATAAAGCAGAAAGCATTGAAAAATTTCTCACAAACTTCAGCTACTTATCACTTAATTATTTCATTCTTTCAATTTTTATAGACAAAACACTATATATTTTTTACTTGTTAACACAAAATGGTTTTTCATTGAAAATCTGGGTAGTGTAGTACTTTCACTTTTGTTACGCATAATATGCGTCTCTGTAGTATCAAAAGAAGGTACTTGCGAGAAAAACCAAGAACACTTCATGAAGTCTTACACTAGAAAAATATTATCGAGAATGGATATATACGAGGGCGGTTTGACGGATGGTTAACTTTTTTGAGATTAATAAAACTTTCGCTGAGGTGATTATGTTTTAATAATATTTCAAATGAAACTATTCACGTTGTTAGGTAAATGTGAACAAAAAAAATTATCGAATGTTATTGATTATTATATTTCCGTGCCTTTGTACGAATAAAGTACATACCTGATAAAATGAAGTATTCAAAAGGGTTTACAATATTTTTAATAAAATATTTGAACGTGAAAGCTATATAAGGTGCGTGCTGCGATTTTTTTATGCTTATCAAAATCTCACTCATATTAAAAATTCAAACGAATATTTATACAGGGCTTTTCAACATTTCAAGAGTATATCTTTAAAATATGTAGAAAACTGAAAAATAATTGGGGTTTGCTTATTAAAAAATGTTCACGGCCCTCTCCATTTTCAAGATGAAGGGTGTTGAAGGAAAAAAATTAGACACATTTTTTACAATTTTGCCGAAATTACTGGCAATATTGTAATGATATTTTATATGAATATGTTTAGGAAGCTGAAACGAATTTTGTTCCATAGAGTTTTGCGCTTGCTCTTTCGTCCTGTAATGATGGAGAAAAATTAGACGCCTGCGTTAGGATTTATTGCCTCTTCTACCTCTCTGATTTCTATTTATTTCTCCACCGAAAAAAACGGTTAGGTGGAAAATGATTCCAAAATTTATTTTATGATATGTGAAAAACAATCACAAGAGTGTAAACCCTTTTACACTAGAGTAAATCTATTGGAGCCTGCCGTGTGGAGATGCCTACGGGTATTGATCTTGAACTTCTGTAGGTTGTAGTGCTCGGGAAAGACGTTCCTTGGTAGCCGATCCCACCGGCTTTCACTTCTCCAAAGAGATAAGTCCCGATAAATTGAAGGTCTAGGTGTCTGCCTAGCTAATGCTCGTGGCAGCAAACTTCACCTCGTGAATAATAACCTCCATTATACACTCGTGAATAATATAATATACTTAATGTACGTATGTAAGTACGTATCTGTTTTCGGTAGGAGGGACTATAAACTCACTTATGCATGTTCCCTGCCTTTCCCACTTCCGTGCCAAGAGGTCATTTCAATAATAATTTAATTTAACATTTAGAATATTGTGTTGGAAAAATATCGCTATGTAGACGAAATAACATTTCAATATTGAAACCTACCATCGTGCATATTTTTCTTTGTTGCATATAACATGAAAATTTGAGTTAAGTGAGTTAGTTAAGAATTCCTCTTTATGTACTCCACTCAGAATAGAACGCCTCTGCAGTAACCATTTAAGCTCAACATTTATGAGACTTCTACTCCTAGTAATACTAATGTTTTTCCGTGACAATCAATTGATTGGGTGTTCTTTTATAGTTAGCTTAGAAAATATTCATTAAGTTATCAAACTATATGATTAATGAGTGTTATGTGAAGTCTTGGTGACACCTATTCAGAAAACTCCTGAATAGAGCGACAGTAGAGTATCGTAGATGGGTAAGAAAATAGGAAGAATGTCCTGAAATAAATGAATTATTATTTGATATAGAAAAATACTCACTCTGTATATGCTTCTACTTTGATGTTTTTGAGCCTTAATTTTTTAATACTTACAGATTTTATTGATCATAACAGAGAAGCCGGTTTATTTTTCACACTGTGAGAAAAAGGGAGGTTGAAAATTATAACACCCCTTCAATGTAAATCAAATAAGAGCCTATTGTCCAATGGTTTTCAATAAATAGCTAAACGGCTAATAATAACAAAAGCTATAAAAGTTGTAGTGACTACTACCCCATCATCACGTACCTTTATTTAATAAACTTTTATAAATTATTAAATATGATATTTCTAGGAATACTAGTAATACTAATAAAAATATATTCCACCTGAATAGTATACGTTTCAAGTCGTTTTCCTTTATTTTCTGACTATTCTGAACGTTCAGCCGTAGTTTAACGTAATATTTTGAATTTATATTGTTGCATGATTATTATTTTTTACAATACATCAATCAAATCTAATATGGAATGAATTTGTGATTTCTATTCAGGTATGATATTTCGATAACATTTTAGAATTTTGGGAGAAATATAGAATTAATGACATGAAGAGCCGACGTTTTCATAACCAGATTTCTAGTTCTATCAACATCCAACCAATAGTCATAAAATTGTTCCGACTTGACATTGGATGGTTTGAAAACGGTGTATATACTTGGGCACCAAAACAGTTAAAGTAGATTTTGTATAGTTTGATGACGATCTCAAAAACGATTTAGATTCTCATATTCATTCATTAAGATTCATTGAGCATCCAATTATACTGTATAATAATGATAATTGGGTGTTAGTCTCTTTCTTATTGGAAATAAAAAAAAAACTGAAATTTTAATGTAATTGATTAATTCCACAATTACTATAAAATGAACTGAATTGTAAATAAAATTATAACTTATAAATTGATTAAAACATAACTTATTTTATTTTGAAGTATGCAGGTATAAATTTGGTTATACTTGAAACATTACACATGATCTCTTGTTCAACTCATTGATTATTATCAGCATTTCATAACTATTCAAAATCAGCCTCATCCTGGGCAACGTAAAAGAGAAAACATAACATTTAAAAACATAACTTGTAGAAAAAAGTCTTCCAACTCTTTTTTTATATCGTACAAAGTCGTGAGATCCATGTAATACCAATTCGGCCGATTTATTCAGTCTCTACTTTAAGGTTTCTTCTTTGTTATTACCTAACCTAATGATATTAATATAAAAAATCTTCTATAATTCAAATAAATAGATTAACTTTATCATTAGATGAAAAAACTGTGTACATATTATGTTGAATAAGATTGTTTAACACGATTGCTAAGTTAAACATAAAAGGACCCTTAGGTAGGGAATGAATAAATTGACCGACATATGGATTTCACAGGAACTGAGAAGAGATTTATATTTTAAACTTATTGAAACAACGTCCAAATCGTGAGCAAATAAAATCAGTAAAATAATGAGTCAGACGAAAATAGCAAATTTATAGTTAAGATTTCTGGGCACATTCGAATTAAAAGAGGCCACTCGCGGGTATGAACGCGGTTGCCGCTCTTTTATCACTTATGCAGGATTATAGAGTTATTTATGCAGTTGTGGTGTCAATAAAACTGAACTGTCGGTGAGTGAGTGACAAAATTAACAAACTTAAATACCTAGAATTTTTGAAGTATTGATCAAATTAAAGTTTCAAATATAATGTGTTTATACAATGCCTGCTTCATTACTAAAAATTCAGGCCTTTATCTTCCAGAAAAGGATGGTATAGAGCCACTTATTTTTGCTCGAATTAACGGGGATACTGTTGTCATTCGCAACACGTAGCTTCGATTTATCCATTTGATATTAAACTGTGATTAAGCTAATATGTATGATAACTTAACCAACATATTATTTTCAATTATTACAAATTCTCAATATATAAACGAATCAAATTTAAAGTGCCTTCATACAGATATGTTAGTTATGTTTGCGTAGCCACACCATTCGTAAAATATAAAAAATCATACTTGCTGACGCATCCCCTTGACCTAGTCGTGTCTCTTATTACCCTTGAAAGCCATGTGCCGGTATACGGGTCACGTGTTTAAACGATCTTTAAATAGTAGTTATACCACCCCGATGTGGGTTAAAAATACATACTGTAAATTTTGATGGCACTCGAGGGGATGGACACGGTATAATGCTGTTCTAGATTATGAAGACCAAGCTATTTCCGGTGTATATGTTATTTTCACATTGTTTAGGTTCAAACAATAGATGGATCTTCAGCTGCTTGAAGGGATTATCATATTAATGGCAGATTAAATGATTTTGATATTCCATTCAAGACAATTAGTTGATTATTAATTAATAATAGAATTATTTATCTTTCTACGTATTTTCAATACAAATCAATTTGAAACAAAACAGTAAACCAAAAACTATGATAAGAAGAAATACACGCATACGTTAAGAGATTTTTGTTGAAAATTCAACCATTTTGGACGCTGGTTGACAATCTTATAAGTGAGTATAAGATTTTTCTGAAAATAAAAAAAATTAGTATCGAGCTATCATTAAGTATTAGTTTTGCCCACACAAATGAAAGACGAGTGAGACACTGTGTACGGTGATAATTTAATACCGCAAAATTTTGGGCATCGGAATTCAAACGTGGCCGTATCAGCTTATCTGACGACGAGTGTTTGAGACAATCAACATGCGCACTAGGTACTGAACGACCGATGGATTAAGATTTCAGAGATAGAAGAGGCTATCGGCCATCTAAATTACGCATTGGTCACATAATGACTGGAGAATTATGTATACGTGATCACGGGACGCTACATTTGGATCAAAATCATGCGATAGAACATTTCCCAAGCTTCACGAATGCGGTTTAATAAAAATAAGTCAGATTTCTTGCTTCGATTCATAGGGTTGTAATAATCGACTACCTTCAATAGGATAAAGCAACAACAGAATATTGTGTATCATTGCTTGGTAAGGAAAAGTAAGTCAGTGCAAAGAAGCGACCGCATTTTAAGAAAAAAAAGTACTATTCCATCAGGACAACGCACCCTCTCACACTCCGGTGATTACCATGGCTAAAATTCACGAATGGCATTTATAATTGGTGACCACCCACATCACCAGATCTCGCTCCTAATTATTATTTGCTATTTCATTACCTTCAAGTTTCACATATAGGCGAGAGATTTTTATCAGACGAGGACGTTATGTTTATGTAAACGCCTACATTGGAACAGAGAGAGAACAGCTAATATTTGAAAGAGTAAAAAGGTTAGAGTATCTCTGTTAAAAGTATATGGGTTTAAATGGAGATTATGCTAAAAATAAAAATGTTTATGAAAAAACATGTCTTGTTTCTTTGTAGAAACTTCTCATACAATCCTCGTATACTTTGTCGTGATTATTATTAAATGCAATTCTAGGAATATTCCAGTAATCTAATACAGTTTACCGTGCATGAAATTAGGTAGTTTTGCTGTCTATGTGTTTGTGTCATAGTAATGAGATGCAAAATACAAATTTCACCTTGACAAAAACCGTAGAAATTGCCGTAATTTTGCACTTTGTTCAACTTTGAAACATTATTTTTAGAGAACAGGTAATATCACACTATGATTCCTATAGAACTAATAGTTTCAAAAATTTTCGATCAACTTCAGTTTACAAGTTTTCCTCGAACCAGTAGGAATTTTTATTATTTTATCGAAACCGCTATACATACTCTATACTATTTGCAATGATACTATTTCTTTTGCAATGTGTAAAATTATTTCTATTATTTGGTTTTTGTATACAGATTTCGTCAGAATGAAATTGAAAACAAAAAACTATTTTTGTAAGCATGGTCAAAGATTAAAACTTGATATTGCTATCTTAACCTAGCCTAAATATGGTCATGATGTTACCGAAAAGAAACTTCAAGACATTATCTGGGCATAACACTTCTAATGTCACTAAATAGATATTAGCAGTAATTTCGAAACTGGTTCCAAATAAAGCATACCTAGCAGAGCCCAGTGCAATTTACATATCTCTGCAATAGACTCTGGTAAAACTGAAATACCGAAAAATGTAAAAGGAAAATTCAATGTTTTTAAGAGAATAGAAATAACTATTGAATAATTATATACTTACCATGTAAAACTGATTTTAAAGAATCGTGGCACGATAAGAATTTATAAAATTCATAGAGTTTGTCAAATTTATCACAATTCAATAAACCGTTCTTAGTTTTAACTTTCATCTTATCCTGTATGATTTTTGGCAAATAACCTTGTCAATTGATAAAAATTTCTCTTATTCAAGGGGCAGCAATTTCGAAAACACTTTATACCAGCCCATGGGAATTCGTGTGGGAAATCAGACTTGTAAAACCATATTATTGACACATCCCCATTCAATCAACAATTACGATTGAAACAATGATTAAAATTATGAATATTAAAGCGACTTTTAATATACAATAACGAAATTCTTTTTCTACACTTCCGTTTTCAGTCAGCAAACAAATTAAATTCTAACGATAATAAAAAAGAACCCCTCATATAATCTACCCCATACTTGCAACATGTATAACTAAGGTTTGTTTATAATAGCAATTGACAGGGTTGGTTGTTAAATTGTGTTTTTAGGAGGGTCTATAACTAGAAACGGTTGTTGGTAATCATATTTATAGAGAAAATGCCTTCACATCAGAAAAAATTCTAATGAAATCACTATTATTGAATTATGAATATTCTGACATTGGAATAGTATGTAAATTAGATGCGGAAGGTTGAGTACGAATAAAATAATCGAAGAATTGAGAACAGTAGGAAATATGATACAAAATTATGTTTTACACTGTCCGAAAATAAATAATCTTTTGTCTTTATCGTGTCTATTGACGCCTCGAAAAAATGTTTGCCTTCATCACAAAATTACTTGAAATTTATAAATCTGATTATAACCATTGAAAAAAAAATACAATTAGTTAAAATTTTAATATACGGAAAAGAAGCAATCATAAGTTTAAACTAGTCAAAGTTGCATTAAAATTTATGAAATATAGTTATAAATTTTCTTCAAATTACTTAGTGTTTTTATAATGATTTCTGCAAACTTTTGTATATGATTTTATTTCAAGAATATTTGAATTTTTATGAATAAATGTATGTGTCTAGGTTATGGTTTATTATCCGCAATTTTGCAGGTTTCTGTATGTATTTTATGACATATTTTTAGTTTCATATTTACTAAATTTTTTATTTTTTTTTATTTCAGTTTAACGTGCCTCGACAGCGCTGGTCATTGGCACACAAAAACAATCATAAGTTAAATACATTCGAATTAAATAAAAATAAAATGAAAGTTAAATACAGTTACATACAAAAAATAAAATCTATTACAATGTATAAATTAAATTATATTTTCTTGTACAGCTTGGTGACTTTAAGGAACTGCACGATTTTCCTTATTTCCGTCGGGCAGTTAAGTGTCTCCTGTAGGTTGGTTTTCATGTCAAGCTGTTGATATGCGGTAGAGTATTCTCTGCAGTCGGTGAGGATGTGCTTAACAGTCACAGGAACTAGACAAGTTCGGCAGACAGGACGACTTTCTGACGACATTAAATAGCCGTGAGTAAGTTTCGTGTGGTTGATGTCTGTGATGAAGTCTTCTTATTGTCACAGCTTCTCTCCTATTCAGAAAGTTTAGGGAAATGTGAGAAGTAGTTGGGTGGATTTGATGTAGTGCTGTAGTGCTAATGCTCCATGTATCGTGCCAAGATTTTTTAGTGAGGTGTTTGAAAGTAATCTTCAGATCATTGTCCAGCTGTACTGGGATTTCAAGATGATTTTTTGTGGCTTCTTTGGCATGACGATCGGCACATTCGTTTCCAGCAATTCCAGTGTGCGATGGAAGCCATATGAGAGAGACTGTTATATCAAGAGCAAAGAGAGTTTGGTAGATGTCATGAATGTTTTGGACTATTGGGTGGTTGGTGAATATGGTTGAGATGGACTGTATGGATGAAAGAGAGTCAGTACATATGGCGATATGTTTATGGGGAGAAGAAATATATTTGAAGGCTTGAAGGATACTGTATAGTTCACCAGTGTAAACACTACACGTCGAGGGTAAACGGAAAGAACTTATGAGTTCGTGGTTTGTAGTGACTGCGCAACCCACACCGGATTCAGCTTTGGAGGCATCCGTATAGAGAATTAGGTCGTAGGAATTTTTATGCATAATTTCCAAGAATGCTTTCTCTACAAAAGCGCTAGGGGATTCGTGTTTATTGTAGATGGTTAGTGATGTGTCTACTATGGGAATATTTTTTATCCACGGGGGAGAAGAAGGCAAAGAAAGTGGAAAGGTCAACGAGAGGTTGGTATTTTGGAGTAGAGGTGTGAGCAATTGAGGGATTGAATTTACAGTTATTCGTGAGTTATTGGGTACGGAAGTGGTGGTAAATAGTGAATGGACAGGATTAGAAGGATTGGAAGATACTTTAGCAGCATATGACAGGAGAAGAGATTGTCGTCTGAGAAATAGTGGTGGCTCATTAGCTTCAACATTGACACTAGCGGCGGGGCTTGAGCGAAAGGCACCAAGACAAAGGCGAAGAGCGGTGTTGTGTACAGAGTTCAACAAGTCAGTTTTAGACTTGGAGGCGGATATATAGATAAAACAACCATAGTCAAGCTTTGAGCGTATGAGAGCTCTGTAAACTCTTAGCAGTATAGTTTCATTGGAGCCCCAGTGAAGGTGGCTAAGGGTTTTAATTATGTTCAGCCTCTTTAGGCAAATACCTTTTACATCATGAATATGATGGTTCCAGTTGAGTCGAGAATCAAAAGTCATACCAAGGATTTTGCATTGATTCACAATAGGTAGAGGGGAGTTATCAAGGAAAATTTGGGGTGAGTGAATAGATGTTCTTCGAGAGAATTTTATCAGCATGGATTTGTTTCGGGAAAATGATAATCCTAGGTAGGGGGATCTCTCTTGTAGTAGATTTATTGCGTTTTGGAGCAGTTGGCATGTAGAGGGGACGTATTTACCGTGGCAATAAATGATTAGGTCATCAGCGTATTGGACATATTTTACGGGAGATGGGAAGTTGTCACATAGCTCATTTATTGTGAGGATAAAGTAGAGCTTAATACTGAACCTTGAGGGATGCCAGTATTTTGTGGATGAGGAAGGGAGAGCTTACCGTTTGCGGAAACCCTGAAAATTCTATCACTTAGGAAATTATGGATGAATGATAATATGTTACCATGTAGATTGTATTGAGTGAGTTTATTCATTATTGCACCTCTGGATATAGAGTCAAAAGCGCCTTCAATGTCGAGAATAGTTGCAATGACGTCCTGATGGTTATTTAATGCAGAGGAGATATCTGTTTGCAAGAGATCAAGGTTGTCGTATGTCGATCGATTACGTCGAAAACCCGATTGTGCGTCGGGAATAAGTTTGTATTTTTCAAGGAACCATAGGAGTCTTCTATTGATTATTTTTTCAAGGAGTTTACAAGTAGTGCAAGTAAGTGAGATTGGACGGAAAGACTTAGGGGATAATGTGGATTTACCTGCTTTTTTAATTGGAATGATTATAGAGTTGCGCCATGCATCAGGGAATTGGTGAGTATTCCAAATAATGTTATAGATGTCAAGGAGCTTGGAGAGGGACGAGTCGGATAGTTTTTTGAGAAATATGTACAGGACATCATCAGGACCGGCAGCAGAATTTTTGCAGGACGATATCGCGAATTTTAGTTCATTTAAACTAATAGAAGCATTGACAGACGCAATATCGAGAGGATTTAGCTGTAGTGTGGAGGAGGGCTGAATATGTGAGTTATGAAAATCGGATGCCGGATTATGGATGCTGAAATTTTCTTTAAAATGTTGCGCGAGTGTGTCAGAGAGTTTTTGGCTGTCGGTGATAAGCAGATCGTTAGATATAAAAGAAGGAATTTTGATATTAGTTTTTTTGCCTTGAATTTGTGCAATTTTTTCCCAAACTTGACTGGGGTCTGTATTGTGGGTAAGGGATGAAGTATAACTTTGCCAAGCAGATTTTTTACTTTGCTTGACAATAAATTTAGCTTTAGCTTTAAGCCTTTTATGTGCAATAAGGTTTTCTTGTGTTTTGTGAAGTCTGAACCTATTAAGAGCATGTTTTGATTCACGTATGGCATTTGCACAATCCGGACTCCACCATGGAACAGCCCTACATGCCGAGGAAAAGACCGTTTTACCAATGTGCACCTCGGCAGCCGCAAGTATGCTCTTAGTGAACATATCTAGCGTATCGTTTATATTCGTAGAAATGATCAAAGATGATAAGTATGCTTCGGAGAGAGAGGTAAACTCAGGCCAGTTTGCATTTTTTATTTGCCAGAAGCTTTTGGCAACAGTTTCTTTATTATAGGGATTGGATATAATAATAGTAAAGTGGTTGCTATCATGTAGGTCATCGAAAACTTGCCAAGAGAGAGAAAGTGCCGTTTTAGGGTCACAGAAGCTGAGGTCAATAGCAGAAAAGGAACCTGAGGAGATGTTAAAGTGAGTTTTGGTTCCAGTATTTAACAGACAGGTACCAGTTGAATTTATGACTTTTTCTATTGTGTTGCCTCTAGTGCGAGTTTGGTCGGAGCCCCACATAGTGTGATGTGCATTAAAGTCTCCAACAAGAATGTATGGTTGAGGAAGCTGACGAATTAAGTCTGTTAACTCTTTTTCATCAAGGGGGTGGTCCGGTGGAATGTATATACTGCAAATGGTAAGTTTATTGGGGCACCAAGTAGTTATAGCTACTACTTCAAACTTTGTTGATAATGGGAGGTGGGATGAGTATATGTCGCTGGATACAAATATTGAAGTACCGCCACTGGCTCTTATGCAGTTGGTACGGATGTAATGATATCCGTCAAAATTTCTCAAGTTGCGTTTATGATCAATTTTAAAGTTGGTTTCTTGAAGACAAAGGAAGTCAGGTTTATGGGAGGAAATGATTTTCTGAATTCTTTCTAGTCGAGGATAAAATCCATCGCAGTTCCACTGTATCAGAGAGAATGTACTTGTTTAGGAAGAAGGGAGAGAGTATTTACTGAGATAATGTCGAGGAGTCAGTGGTATTCCCATCATCAGTAATAGACACTTCGGGAGGAGTTTTTTGTTCGGGGTGAAGTTTAAAGTTAATTCTATTGATTAGACGCGTAATACGGTTTTTTAAAGATCTTTCTTTTATATTAGGATAAATTAGGGACAAATCCTTCAGAAGTAGGGTTGTGTCGGAAATAAATTTGTTGGCTTCGGGGAGGGGGTCATTGATGCCATACGTGTTTTCCAGAAACGCAATAAATTGGGTGCCTGTGAGGGAAAATGCTTCAGGAGAATCGTTAAATTGTTTATGTATAAAGGAGCGTGATTCAGGGCTTATGAAGTGACAATCGTTTTTAGTCAGTTTAGATTTTTTGGTCTTCTTTTTCGCAGGGTTTCCGGAGCTGGATGTAGAAAATTCGGGGGGAGGCATTGCATCTGGATGAAGATCAGTAGGAGATATAGACTGCGGCGAGTCAAGGCTGCTGTCATTTGAACGGGGACGTTTTTCGCAAGGAAATTAGGGGGGGGAAATGTGAAAGGATGTCCTCCGAGGATACTATGGGAATAACCGAAGTATTAGTAGTGGCAGTAGGGTCAGCACAGGAGGTGGGGATCAGATTGACCGAATCATTTGATTTGGAAGAGGGATCTTGAGGGATGGGAGTGTTGGGGCATGAATCAGCAGTGTGCCCAGCCTGTTTGCAGAGAAAGCATTCAAGTTTGTCGGTAGAAATGAATATTCTGTGCGTTGTATTTTCATGACTGATGACAGTCGAAGTTTGCAGAGAAAAATCATTATTGGTTGGTAATACGTAAGTTACTCGGCGGAAGCTGAGTACATGTGCGTATTCGTCATCAGGTGAGCCACATTTGACGTATGATATGGGAGAGGTGAGTGATAACCCTAGGTCTTGCAGTGCTTTCTCAATGACGGAATGGGGAATGGATGGACAAACATTGGAAATGAGTATTCTTTTGGTTGGAGATATAAGCCGACGTATAGGGATCAAATTGGAATTAACTAGGATACTTTGGTTGGTTTTTAGAAGTTCGTCGACTAGGGTCATCGATGATAAATAAATGCATATGCGTCCGTGTGATATTCTGGATGCGAAGATAACATTTTTAGGAGAGACGATGCTACCTATTGATTTGATGTAGTCAAATAGTACAGTGTTGGGGATAGAAGGCATAATGATGGCCTGATTTCGTGAGGGCACAGAAGGGGGTGGGGATTTTGCTGAGGTAGCTGCAGCATATGATAAAGGTGGAGAGTTAGTATTTGGATTGATTTTTGATAGTGAGGGAAGGTTAGACATATTGCTGTGATCTTGGTTGCCAAAATCACAGTCAATAGTTGAAAAGAAAAAAAAAAGAAAGAAAAACGGATGAAATATATAAATAGATCTCAGCTCGAGAAAAAACAAACAGTCTTTGTCTCAGTGATTGGCCTATTGATATCCGGATACGTAAATAATTTTAAAGTATATTTACCAATTTCTATGATAAAAACGCTGCTTCGACAATTTGTGGTATCACATTTTAATTATAACAAAAAGCGAATAATTTATTATTGTTAGGAGTTAACTTAACGATCTGAACCTAACGAGGTATACAGAAAGAATGACTTTACTAAAATTATATGAGTGTTGTTTGTTGATTAACTTTATTTGTTTATCTCCCTTTTAAAATGTATTGTTGTCTCTACATGCAGTTGCTATTTTCTTCCATAATTGAGCATTTAAATTCAAAATCTACAAATTGCTTAGCTTTCTCATCAAAAATATGATCACTCATCTATTTTGAGAGATATGATTTCATGAATAGTTTAATATCGAAAGCTAAGTTGATATTGTTTATCATTTATTTTTTTCAATATTCCATTCTTATTCCATTCATCCAAGAATAAAACCAACCCTATTTTGTGAAAAATAAAGTAAACAATTAACGTTCTAGCTCTAGCTCGTTGACACTCTTTACTAATGTTTAAATAATTAACTGTTGTAATGTTTTAACTAACCTAATGATATATCTCAAAAGTGATTAAGATTTAGGTATAGAGAATACCAACACCAGAAGAATAGGCTTAAAAAATACATCGGAAAATTTAATAAAATACATGGTGCTCCAATTAAAGTGAGCCACTTATAATTGTGGGTATTAATTAGCCAAAATGCATTATTTAATAAACAAAATTCCCATTTTTGGTCTAATGAAAATCCATATGATAATAAAGAATGTTATTTCACGATAGTAAAAGTTTTAATGTTTTTTGTGTAATAAAAGAAGACAAAATTTTAGCATTAAAATTTTGAGATTAAAAATTAAATGGTGAAAGATATTGCCACATTTTAGAAGAAGCCATTCGACTGGCGTTACTTACTTTAAGAGACGACTTTAGTTGGGTATCAGCAAAATGGAGCACCTCCTCATAAACTTTTGCTCAGCGTAACTAAATGAAAAGGATTCATAAACACACATTATAAAACTTTGTTATTACGGTATTACATTTAGTTATATTTGTTTGAAATTTAATTAAATTAATACAATATACCAGGTCAACGTATTTAATTATATCCAATATTGATTACTTTTCAGTATGGAATATCTCGTTAAATAATGGAAATTATTGCATACCATTAACTAATGTTGGAATCATTGAGTGTTGTTGTGTTTTAAGTCACATAATGAGATATCTCAGAAATGGATGGATTTAAATAGGTTATAGGCAATACCGATACCAACCGAATTGGCTTGAAAAATATAGCAGAAAATGTTATAAAATATAGGGAATTTTAGTGAAAGTAGGCATAAATATAAATAATTTAAATTGTGCCCGCTGGCATCCAAGTTTAAATACCCTGTTTGAAATATCAATGAGTTGAACATTTGGTGTTAGCGGGCAAGCGATTTTTGTTAATTGGTTACAATTTTACGTCACTAGCTTCGTTGGAGATATCATTATTCAATGTGGACTAAAATTTTTGAATTTTGTAAAAACTGAAATATCTCGAATATACTTTATTTTTAGCATAGGACATTGTACACAAATTTTGTCTACAATTTCATATAAAATATAAATTATTATTACAAAGTATTGGTACCAATAAAAAAATACCCGAAACTATTCATGAATAACTATACTTTCAAACTCTTGCTTTATTTCAAGCACTTCGGCTACTTCATTCTATTAAAAAATCGCTTGATAGCCATTTGATACATGTAATGATATTACTAAATGTCAACATCAGCTTATCGGACATCTACCCCACAAACCATAAATACAGCTTATTTTATTTACTTGAATCGTTGACAGTAAGTAAATATGTTGTTTTGAAGATTTATAATTGCGGTAATAAAATGTCAAAAAGTTGAAAAAAACAGACATCCAAGTAGACACCACAGTCTAAGGGATTTTTAAGTTAAATATCAGGTACAATTTTTCCAAAAAAAACTGATAATATTCAGTAATTAAATCAATAATAAGTGCTTTTTCTGTTACATTGGCGTAGCAATGTATCGCTATAGAAGAATACCACAAATGTATAGAGTGACTCATATTTTCAACGTATACTTTGCGAGTTCGAGGAGAAAGGAAATCGACGAGTCATATGCGTGCGGCAATAATAATTATCAGATAAATTTAATACGAAAAAAATTTTACATATTATGCATTCCTATTCTCAATGTTACGAACAAGTATAAAGGATAAAACAAATTTGAATAATTCTATATGAGTTATCCCACATATTATCTATGACAGATGTTTGAAAAAAAATAATTTACATCACTCAATTGATATTACAAGTTTATAGTTTATCTTTTAAAGTAAGGTACATTCAAAGTAATGTATAAACATAATTGAATATTTATTACTGTTAAATAGAAAAAATGTTATCAGATAAAAGTTTTATTTTATTAGGAAGCCAATCTGCAATCTAGACTTTTCTCCATTGTGGACTTGATGTGCGTCTGTGGTATGGAGAAGTATCTTGGTTTAAGTTAGAATTTTTGGAACCGTTAGTGATATTCCTACTGAACACACTATTCATACTACTACTACTCCAACACTCACAATTATAATATCCAGCCTGCGTTTAGATAACCAAGTTATCTTCTTCAGGGCTAAAGGTGAACTAAAACCTATCAACTTGAATAGATTGGGTGCAGTAGAAAGCATCGAAATTGTTGAATGTGAGAAATATTCAAATTAGGAAAAAATGTCTATTCCTTATAGCCCACTGTATATTTTAGTAGTTAAGCTATAAATGTGAAGATTCCCGCCAAGGGAGATTTCCCTCTGGAATTATTTTTCGAGGAAGAAGGTTCATTGCTGGTAAAGTTTAATATAAAATAGGTAATAGATTTTAGTTTACCTTTGGTCTCTAAAGACTATAACTTGGTGTGTCTGTGTAATTGTGAATAATGGTGTGGTGGTAGTGTGAACAGTGTGTTCACACCATGTATATATTATTGTTGGAAAATATGGAGATTGAAAATATTAATTAACGGGTCCAAATATTTGAAAAAATCCTATTGAATTTATTCCAAACTTTAGACCCATCTTAAGCTAGCCTCAACATGTCAAGTTCAACTGCCAATTTTCAAAGTTTCTCAATTTTGTTTAATCCAAAGTGGCTGTCATTTGTTTCAAAGCCTGAAGATATGGCAATGTAGGAAGAGATTCAACGTTTGGATCACCTCACAAACAAATAACTGTTTTGATGACTTCTAAATTCACCATGTTCTTCTACTTCAAATTGAATTTCTATTTTAGGAGTATTAATAGTTTCTTCTATTTCTACTTTCTGTTTTTAATTTGTTTTGTAGTTTTCAAAGACCCCTAATATCTATCCTCTTACACCATTATGTTCCAAGATATCCAGGCACTTGGTATCCAAGTGCTCTTGATAGAGTATTGTGTGGAAAGCTGAAGTTGAAGTGTTCATATTTCTATTTTTTGGTCGGCTAACTTTTTTTTGGAAGCTTTACAGAAAAAATCCCTAAGCGCAGTCTACAGCTAATCCAAAAGGAAATAATAAATAGGAACGTACAATCATTTTAAAAATATGATCAAAGAAAAATTACTCGTAAAAAACTTCATTCCATTTTACAGGTTCACACTGTATGTGGTTGTGAGATTGTATTGTTATCTATTTTTTATTGTAGTTTTTTTGAATACTGTGATTCTACAATCAGTTTCAGTTATAGATTAGGTTCGAGAAATCATCTGTGATATGCTTAAAAAAATATGGGATAAAGTGATTTGTTCATAAAAATACAGCATGGTACTTGCTCTACTGAATTCGAATTATAGATACATCACTGTGAATGTGAGAGTATTTGAAGGAAATAATGACGAAGGGATATTCGTAATGCTTTTAATATCAGAGAACAATTTAAACAGTGTGTGTTTCCAATCCCGTGACGGAAACGCCAAAAAAAATGTGTTGATATATGTATTTATTTCGATAGATATGGTTTCTTTGTATACAAATATTCCTATTACTATTGTGAAAAATATATTGATAAAAAAATGGTACAAAATTAAAGAATATACAGAAATACCTCAAAGCGAATTTATTGAAGCTATAGAACTCACACATACAACAACATATTTCAAATATGAAAATGAAATATACAAATTGATGGTGGTGCTATGAGAGCTTCCATTTCAAGTGTTATAGCACACTTAGTAACGGAGGATCTCGAGGAAACTGTCTTTAGCAAACTTGTTGATATAAATATTCTATTCTTTCTCCGATATGTAGATGATTGCATTATTGCCGTACTAAAGAATCAAATTGAAAACATAAATAAAAAATTCAAGTCTTATCATAAGAAACTTCAATTCACAATCGAGGTTGAACAAAATAATAGAATCAATTTTCTTGATGTCACATTATATAAAATTAACAATAACATAAAAACAGAATGGTACACAAAACCACTTGATCCGTAACATATTTGAACTTCAATTTTCAATATTCTAGGGTTAAACGACATGTAACTGTAAATATTACAAATAATATTGTATTTGTTTAAATCTTATTTATAAAGTATGGATTAACAATCAATGACTATGGTGAACAAATAATAATTTTTGACTCATAATCATTCATTCATTAATATTTATGTAACCAATAAATTGAAAAATGTATATATTTGTGTTCACTGAGGGTTATGGAGCGTTTTCATATAGAAATAAATTTAAAAACTTTCATGCTTTAATACTATCAAAAATCACCAGAAATCTTAATTAATTATTTCCCAGTCGATGAATACCACTTTGGTGTTTCCTTACCACGTTCCCAATAAAAATCTACTAATAATATAGCTGGCAAATACTTCTTTACATATACATATACATATATATATATATATATATATATATATATATATATATATATATATATATATATGTATATAACTTAAATTTTAATTTACTGGAACCGTGTTTTTAAAAACTAACTTTATTTCTAACATAAATTCTACCAACAACTTCAATTACAAGACTGATATTTTTTATTACAAACGTGAATTAAATAATCTTTTGGTAAACACAAGCTAAGCAATTCTACAATAAAATAAGTTCTTAATCAGCACAATATACTGTCCACCTAAGGGCGATGACGTAGGTGACACCTCCCCCTTTAGAAGGAAGCTTCTCCTGGAAGCTGGATCCCGTCTTCTATTGCCTGCGGGTGATTCTTACTTGTCCTTCCTGAATGTTTTCTCTTATACAAAATCCACAAGAAGGCCAATATCAATGCTATATAAAGAAGAATGGTCCAAATACTGGGAATGTGAAAATTAGTGTTATCCGTGAATATTGGCGTTACCAGTTGATTTGGAATATCCTTTAATTTTAATTTTTTTAAATCAATCTTCATTGGAGAAACGTGTAATTGATTTAATTTCAAATTTAATTCATTTATTACAAAAGGTTGTCCAAACGTTTTTTGTTGAAATATTAACTCTTGGTTCCTAAATATAATTTTACATGATGAATTTTCTATTAAATAAATGCCTTTAAGAGTTCTCACTTCAGTTTCTTGCTTACATTTTATGATTAATTTTTCTTCTACGGGAAATATTGCCAAAAATTGATTTATCTCCGGAATAATTTCAATGTGATTCTTAATTTTTTCAATTTTTGTATATTGACAATATGTAGAATTTCCTGCTAGCAATATGTTTTCTTCGCATCCATAATTATTATTGTCTTGCAAATGGTTAGGACATTGAAAAATATTGCCGCGAGTACAAATGTCATTTAGAGGTTTAATGGCATTTATTTGATTTGAGTAAAAATTTTTAATTAGGTATTAATGTTACGTATTCTGATTCAATTTCTGTAGGTATAGGTAACATATAAAAAAGATTAAATAAAATATTATAGTTAATGGGTATCGATAAAAAATATTGTATTTGATTATTTTCTACTTTACAAACTACGTCTATGACGGCTTCAAATTCTAAAATATTTTTGTTTTAATTCAAAGGGTAATTCTGCTTGGTAATAATAATGCACTTTTTGCAACTGTACAAATAAATCGTGAGATTTTATAATACTTGGATGTAATGTTCTAAGTTTACAGAAGGTCAAGGAATTTTCAACCGTTTCTAAAATGTCTTGAATTACATTGAATGTGATAAGAAGTTCGTTGAATAACGTTTTTTGTTGAAATATTAACTATTGGTTCCTAAATATAATTTTACATGCTGAATTTTCTATTAAATAAATGCCTTTAAGAGTTCTCACTTCAGTTTCTTGCTTACATTTTATGATTAATTTTTCTTCTACGGGAAATACTGCCAAAAATTGATTTATCTCCGGAATAATTTCAATGTGATTCTTAATTATTTCAATTTTTGTATATTGACAATATGTAGAATTTCCTGCTAGCAATATGTTCTCTTCGCATCCATAATTATTATTGTCTTGCAAATGGTTAGGACATTGAAATATATTGCCGCGAGTACAAATGTCATTCAGAAGTTTAATGACATTGGTGGTATCGATAAAAAATATTGAATTTGATTATTTTCCACTTTACAAACTACTTCTTCAAATTCTAAAATATTTTTATATTTTAATTCAAAGGGTAATTCCGCTTGGTAGTAATAATGCACTTTTTGCAGCTCTATAAATAAATCGTGAGATTTTATAATACTTGGAAGTAATGTTCTAAGTTTACAGAAGGTCAAGGAATTTTCAACCGTTTCTAAAATGTCTTGAATTACATTGAATGTGATAAGAAGTTCGTTGAATAATTCTTTTAAATATTTAATATTTTCCGCATTTGCTTGAAAATCTAGAATATCTCTTATCTCAAATATTTTCGTTTTTAATAATTTTTCATTATACTGAATGTCCTGAATTGTCTTATTAAAATTATCAATTATTTGGCGACTAACAGAATATTGCATTCTTATTTGATTTTGCAAGTTTTCTTGGTTTTGTTTTAAATGTTCCATAATTGAATTAATTCTTTCTCCATCTTCAGAGTCCAAGTTTCCTGTTATTGTTTTTACTATTGGTCCAAGACCGTTAATTAACCCTCTCTTTGGTCTATCTAAGGTAGAATGAATATTAATGTTATCAAATTTTTCTTCTATACTATTCCTAGTGTACTCTATTATATTTACAATATTTTCTGTTTCAGAATGAAAAAATGTATTATTAGACATATTTAACGTGATTATATTGTATACTCAACTTATTATATTCTACGAGTAGTGGACTTAAATTATAAAAATGGAAAAAAGTATGACTGGATTTCTGCAGCTTGGCATATCCAAGATTTATGGGAAGTATTCCCAAGTTATGGGTAACATCTTTTATATTGACTGTTGCGTCTCCGGCGGTGACGAACCTAAAATAAATTTATAAGGACTCTTTTTAGGACGTTTTATGTTTGAAAGATGATTATTTTCTGAAGTATTTTTGTGTCTAGTAGCGATTTTAGCTGTTTTTAGTCGGGTATTTTTGCTTTTGATTTCTTCACTTTTATATTTATTTTTGGTTTTACCTTGTGCCTGTTTATTACGTACATACACTTTAGTGGGTATTGTATCTGGTAATTCTTCACGGCTTTTATTTGCTTTAGAGATTACTTTTGATTTATTTTCCTGTAATTTTTTATTTAAATTCGAGTATAAAATTTTCATTTTATCTTTATGATTTTGTATATAATTATTAACTACTTGTTGATCAATTTCTATATCGAAAGGTGTGTTACTGTTTATGTGTCCGGTAATTATTTCGTTTGGTTTCAATTTTGTTGCAGAATGAACGCTATTATTATAGGCTAATAAAGCGTAAAGTATTTTATTTTCAAAAGTCTCATTTTTAAAATCTTTTTGATTATTCAAAAGTCTGACGTGTTTAATAATCGTAGAGTGGAATCTTTCAGCAATTCCATTCGATTCTGGATGTTGAGAGCTTATGAAATGAATTTTAATTTTATGCGTTTCTAATAGTTCTTTTACAATAGAATTTTTTAACTCAGTTCCATTGTCCGAAATTATTTGTTCTGGTATACAGTGGTGTGTAAAATATTTGATTAGACTATGAGCTACCTCTATTCCTTGTCTAGATTTTAATTCATACATTTGACCATATTTGGAAAATGAATCTATTATCGTAAGAAATTTACTATTTTCTAAGGTTATCCTGTCTAAATGCAAACTTTGAAAAGGTTTAGTAGCTGTGGGGGTAACATTTAAAAATGGTTTTATTGGTTTTCTATCATATTTGTTTAACTGGCAAACTTTGTTTATATAAGTTTGTATAGATGCTCTTTGATTTGGCCAGTAATACAAAGTTTTTAATTGAGTTTCAGTTTCATCTAGTCCTCTATGATTAGTCTTACCTTCGTGGTAATTTTGAATCACTTCTTTAATTTCATTTAAAGGAACATCTATTAATTTTTTATTACATTTAACAAAGTCAATTTGAGAATCTTGAAAGTGATTTTGTAGAACGACACTGAATTTTTCATAAATTGGGTCTTCGAAATAAATAAAATATTTAGTTTTTGGTACTATGTATTCTTTTACGAAATTAATGACATCTTGCTCAAAATTGTTTTTAGATAATTGCACAACAATTCTTTGTTTATTTTCATATAGTTTCATAATAGTAGGTACGGTTGGTTCGAAATTTACTTCCGAAGATATTAATTGATTTTTACCAACATTTATCGCTGAATCTGAAATTGGTATACCAATTACAGGATTTTCCTCATTTGTATGAACAGTTATATCTTCGTCGTCATTCTCATTATTATTACTTTCGTTATCTGTTTCAACTATTAGCGATACATTATCGTCGGGAGTTGATGAGAGTTTTTTATTAAATTTGTCCATATAAACTAGTAATTTTTTAGAATTTTGAGGTTCTTGTAATTCAGTTTCATTGATATTTATTTGAATTCGGGATAAACAATCGCTATTGGTATTTAAAGCACCCTTTTTGTATACAATATCATAATCATATTCCTCAAGTTTCAAGCGCCATCTAACAAGTTTTGAACTTGGATCTTTAAGTGAGAATAACCACTTTATTGTAACTATTGTAAATTTTCTGCCAAAAAGATAGGGGCGGAAGTATTTTGTTGCCCAAACTATGGCAAGAAGTTCTTTCTCTATTACAGAATAGTTGCATTCTGAATCATTTAGGGTTCTGCTGGCGTAAGCCACAGGTAAATAAGAGCCTATTTTGCCTTGACTTAGAACAGCACCTAAAGCATAATTGCTGGCATCTGTGGTAAGGTTAAAGGGTTTTGTAAAATCTGGATATTGAAGTATTGGTTCATTCATCAACAGATTTTTACACATTTCAAAGCATTCGACATAATCTGAATCGTTTACATTAATAATTGCATCTTTTTTCAATCTAATAGTTAATGGTTTAGTTAATTTTGAAAAATCTTTTATAAATTTTCGGTAATATCCTAGGAGTCCAAGGAAACCTTTTAATTGTTTTGAATTTTTTGGTATTGGAAATTTTTGAATTGCTAAAATTTTATCTGGGTTCGGTCTTACACCTTCTGGCGTGACAATATGTCCCAGATATGCTACTTCTTTTCGCAAAAATTCGCATTTATCAATTTGTAATTTAAAATTAGATTCTCTTAATCTATTGAATACTTCTTTTAAATTTGTGATGTGTTCTTGTACTGAACACAATTATATCATCAAGGTACACCAAACATTTTTCGTTCTGTATACCCATTAGGATATTGTTCATGACCCTTTGAAAGGTTGCAGGCGCTCTTTTCAGACCCATAGGCATGCGCACATATTCATAGTGCCCATTTTCTACATTAAAGGTTGTTTTCGGAATATCCTTCTCAGCCATTTCGATCTGATGGAAACCAGAAGCGAGATCTAATGTTGTAAAATATTGACAACGTCCAAGCTTATCTAGTAACGTTGTAATATCTGGCAATGGATATCGATCTCCAATTGTGATCTCATTCAGTTTTCGATAGTTAACAACGAGTCGAAACTTCGGCTTTTGAGAAGCATCTAGCTTCTTTGGGACTATCCAAATGTTGCTAGACCATGGAGAATTGAATGGTCTAATAATATTATCACTTAACATTTTTCGTATTTGATTTTGAATTTCCTTTCGGTGAATCTCAGGATACCTGTATGATTTTGAATAAATAGGTATTTCATTAGAAGTTTTAATGTGATGTTTTATTTTTCTTGTGAAGGTGAGCTGATTTCCTTCAACATGAAAAATATCACTATACTCTTGAACTAATTTTAATACAGATTGTTTCTCTTCGGAATTCATGTGTTCAGTTCTAACTTTCGAAACATCAAATTTAACATTTTCACAATAAATTTCATTAAAATTTGGGTTGAGGGTTTGTTCGTATTCATCGAATGTCTCAACACTAATAGAAGGGCTTAAATCTACTCGAAAGTTGGATTCTGAAGGATTTAAAATTGTACATAAAGCTATATTATTTTCAACTTTTGTTAAACATTCAGGGATTTCTAATTTCCCAATTCGTGTATATGGTATGATAACATTACCATTTTTTACATTTTCAATATTTAATTTAATTACTTGTTCACAACGTGGAGGCACTACTATACAATTCGTGGATCCAGTTTTAATGTCAAAGTAATTGAATTTAATTTGACTATAAGGAGTCATAAGCAAATTATTATTTAAATCGATAATTGCATTAAGTATTTTTAAATTATCCAATCCTAACAAACAATCAAAATGATCGTGAAATTTGCAAACGCAATATTCTAAATTGAGCGGTTTCCTATAATTAAACATTTTAAGGATTGGAATGAGTGTGCAGAAATTTTGTTGACTGCTACCAAAGGCAGATTTTACATGGAAGGGTTTTTTGACATAAGATTTTTTGAAATATTTCTCAGCAACTGCTGGTGTCACAAAGGATCTTGTGCTACCAGTATCAATTAAAACCTTAAGATTTTGTTCTGGAAAAATTATATAGGGTAACACGCTCTCTGAATTATTTAAGTTTAACAATTCGATAATATTTGGTTTGGTTCCGAGGCTGGTGTCTCTAAAAAATTATCGGATTCATCATTAGTGCAATCAGAATCGTCTATATTATGGAGTTCTTCCGAGATAAAATTTCTAGGTTGATTCGGATTGTGTTTGAACCTATTTTGATAATTTTGAGGGGGTCTAGATGTATTTCTTGTAGACATACTCATTGGAGTAGGATTTGGAAATCTTTGGTTCTGATTGGGTTTAAAGACGTTTTGACCATTAATAGAAAAGTTTGTATTATTCCTATTAGAAGGAGTGTAAGAAGTTGATGGACGATTTTGCGGGTTTGATGCGGAATTTCGATTAGTATATTGATAATTCGGCATAGAATTTTGCCTAGGAGGTGGCTGCCTATATGCCACATTATTTTGGAAAGTGGTTTTATTTTTATGTGAATAATTTTGCGTATTCAAGGATGAAAAAACATTTTTCGGATGATTATTCTGGGTCATATAAACTTGAAAATCATTTGTAAGAACATTTAAGGCAATATTCAAATTTTCTGGATTTTTCGTACGCATTAATGTGCCTAAAGGTTCTTTTAAACCGCGTAGCAATACTCTGAGAGCCAAATTTTTAAAGTAATTACCCAAAATTAAATGTTCACTAACATTAGAATGTGTCGTGAGATAAGAAATTTGAAGATTTAATAAATTTTGAATTCTATTATAAAATTCGAAAGGCGTTTCATTACCTTGTTTCATTCCTGAAAGTTCTATATTTAATGTGTAAATATCTCTTTTGTCAGCGTAAGTATTAAGAAGTGCGTCTTTTAGATTTTCCCAAGTTCTTATCGTACAAGAAGAAATGTTTATGGCTGCTTCACCTTTTATTTTTGCTAAAATGCTGGACATCAAATATTCATTTTGAAAATCCCCTACATTCACAGTATTATAAAACTTACTTACTAATTTCTCTGAAATTTCTATAAACCTAGGAAGTAATGCATTGTTTCCATCAAATTCGGGTATCATATCAAGATACTCTTTTTTTAAAATAGGTAATTGTGGAGTAGCCATGTTATTAAAATTATTCGTAGAAAAAAGTTTTGGTGATGCTAAGTTAAATTTTATTTTAGTATTAACAGAACTTGAGCCTGAATTTGAGTTATTTGAATCAGAATTTGAGTCAGAATCGTCAGATGTGTCAAGTAAATAATTAATATTTCCTCTATATGACATTAAAAACACTTACAGCAATAGAATGAAGATCCTTTCCATTGGCTCGGACTGCACAGGAACAACCAATATCCTCTTGATTCTTCCGGTTTCTAGCACAACACAGATCTTCTAGTTGAGTTACTCAGTTCGCCCAACTAAGAGTTCCAATAATTAAACTTTATTTGTTCGAATAGTCAACAAATCGTAGAAACGAACCGAATGTTATATGCTTTAACTTCCGATTTACTATCCTACTGACTGCGCCACTTAACTTTTAATTTACTGGAACCGTGTTTTTAAAAACTAAATTTATTTCTAACATAAATTCTACCAACAACTTCAATTACAAGACTGATATTTTTTATTACAAACGTGAATTAAATAATCTTTTGGTAAACACAAGCTAAGCAATTCTACAATAAAATAAGTTCTTAATCAGCACAATTGTGAAAAATATATTGATAAAAAAATGGTACAAAATTAAAGAATATACAGAAATACCTCAAAGCGAATTTATTGAAGCTATAGAACTCACACATACAACAACATATTTCAAATATGAAAATGAAATATACAAATTGATGGTGGTGCTATGAGAGCTTCCATTTCAAGTGTTATAGCACACTTAGTAACGGAGGATCTCGAGGAAACTGTCTTTAGCAAACTTGTTGATATAAATATTCTATTCTTTCTCCGATATGTAGATGATTGCATTATTGCCGTACTAAAGAATCAAATTGAAAACATAAATAAAAAATTCAAGTCTTATCATAAGAAACTTCAATTCACAATCGAGGTTGAACAAAATAATAGAATCAATTTTCTTGATGTCACATTATATAAAATTAACAATAACATAAAAACAGAATGGTACACAAAACCACTTGATCCGTAACATATTTGAACTTCAATTTTCAATATTCTAGGGTTAAACGACATGTAACTGTAAATATTACAAATAATATTGTATTTGTTTAAATCTTATTTATAAAGTATGGATTAACAATCAATGACTATGGTGAACAAATAATAATTTTTGACTCATAATCATTCATTCATTAATATTTATGTAACCAATAAATTGAAAAATGTATATATTTGTGTTCACTGAGGGTTATGGAGCGTTTTCATATAGAAATAAATTTAAAAACTTTCATGCTTTAATACTATCAAAAATCACCAGAAATCTTAATTAATTATTTCCCAGTCGATGAATACCACTTTGGTGTTTCCTTACCACGTTCCCAATAAAAATCTACTAATAATATAGCTGGCAAATACTTCTTTACATATACATATACATATATATATATATATATATATATATATATATATATATATATATATATATGTATATAACTTAAATTTTAATTTACTGGAACCGTGTTTTTAAAAACTAACTTTATTTCTAACATAAATTCTACCAACAACTTCAATTACAAGACTGATATTTTTTATTACAAACGTGAATTAAATAATCTTTTGGTAAACACAAGCTAAGCAATTCTACAATAAAATAAGTTCTTAATCAGCACAATATACTGTCCACCTAAGGGCAATGGCGTAGGTGACATATATATATATATATATATATATATATATATATATATATATATATATATATATATATGCCCGTATATTCGCTATCTAAGCAATATGGTAGTTAAGTTGTTCAATTAATATTCCAATACATATAATTCCCATGGGTGCAGCCCACAGCTTATGGTTGAGTTGATTTGACGACTAGGGTGTGATAAGCGGCATATTAGTAGATGAGGGAGATTACAAAAAGTTAGAATTACCCCTCATGGATCACTTACCGCACATATGTGGACGACGTCGCGTCGAGCAGTTCATTAACTGCTCAATGATTTTAAATCTCAGGCGCCGATTCGGGGACGTGAAAGAGGATAAATTTCATTCACATTATACATATTTCAGCGGGGTTTCAAGGCTTTTCTAAAATAATCATCAAAACTCTGAGGTACTCAGACATAGAAGCTTTAAATTTAGAATACAATTAGTGTTTGATGTATAAATCAAGGGAAAACTAAAATATTTTGTAACGTCAGTCCAGTTTTCGAGATACATCAACTGCATAAATGTGTCATCCTGTATAAGTATTAGTGTCCGACAACTGCGCTCACAAGTGCAAGCGACCTCTTGCTATTCGAATGTATCTATAAATTTGCGATTATTGTTCGTAATTTCGATTTATATGCTAGTTTGTAGACTAAAAGACTTGTAATTAGTTTCTGTACTAATCATATTTCTGTCGAGATTTTCGTGTATTTATTTAAAGTATAGAGAGTTATATGGTGAATATAAGATTTTAAATTAGTTAATCACGTAATAACTTGGCATAACAGTTTATGATAGAATAACTGAGTTGCGATACTTGGTATGTATTACAAGTTATGTTTTTGATGGCGTTCCAGCTTTGCTACTACTACTATCATTTGGATTACTGACTGTAGAGTCAATTTTATTAACGTTGTTTAGTTTTTAAATAAGACTTTACTAATGCAGTGATTCAAACTATTAAAATATATGATTAAACGAATATTTCTGTGATTTTACTTTATAGAAGTTCATATTAATTGCAAACAAAACACACAAAAATACGCGTTATTGGGATTATGTACAAAATATCATAATTGTACAAATCCATTCTCAGATAAAATAGGATAAGAAAGTTAAAAATTCTTTTATATAAGTCTATTTTATTTATTATTTTCTGTTTATTCGGTTCTTATTTAATAATAATTATAAATAGTATTTGTAATGAATAATTGATGAGCGCACCAATAATATTTAATAACAAATATTTTGTTAATCAAACAAAAATGGATATTTCAAACTTTTATACTTTATTTTTGTATAGGGTAGGTAAAAACTTTCATGATGAAGCCCTTGAATTATTTCGTCTACTACTATGGCATCAACCATTTGAGAAATGCATTGGATTCATTTCACGACCACTCGGAGCTTTTGATAGTTTGTTCCATTTGATGATGACAACGCTCTTTTAAATCTCTTGTCATCATATTTTAAACATATGAAAAATGTTTCTAGATGTTTTTTAATTAGTCTCGAACATCTGAACATCTTTTAGATAGACTAAGCAAATTATATCAGGATCTCTTTACGTTAGAATAACCAAAATAATATAGGTCTTTCTAAATCTCCCTAAAAAAATAAATGAATATTCTATAAATTAACCAAACTAAAATTATAGAGCTCTGTCGCAAATCTTAGTATCGTTATATTGTTAATTATGTATACTTTTGAATTTCTTATAAAAGTTGTAGTTAATAAAAGTGATTATAAAAAAGTGAGTTTTCAAGAGACGATTCATTAATATTGTTATGGTTGATATATAAAATATTTATATTGTGAATGGAAGAATCAATTAAAAGAAAATTTTAGATAACAACTTTATTTCAACGATAGTTATTTGATAACAATCGGACAGTTAATATCAATTGTACTCTGTTGAAATAAAATAGCAATTCATTATTTGAATTGCTACACAGCTACCACCGTCGATACGTTGATGGAGGGTAAAATGAGGAACACTAATGGCTCCCATCAGGAGTGGTAAGATAATTCGCACGATATGTTTGAATTGTTCTTGATTTATACGATAATATTAAATAAATTTAGTATTGTTTGTGTCTTTCAAGTGTTTCATTATCAAAATCTGGGAAGATAAGAAGTGCCGTGAGACCAGGGTTGCTCCAATAGAAACTAATGGCATATGCAAATAGACATATTTTACCACTGATGTCTAAATAGGCGATGTCGTTTACTTAGTTTACTTTAGTGTTTAATTGGCTTCGTTATCATTCTTATATATATATATATATATATATATATATATATATATATATATATATATATATATATTATAATTAATTAACTGGGGCAATCTTTCGAAAATTTTATCAGAAAAACTTTTAAAAATATCACAGAATTTTGCTGAGAGCGTACATAAAACATTCTTTTATGTTCCCTAGAATATATTAATGAATTTGCTTTAATTAATTCATTTGACAATATTATATTTTTACACAAGTGGCATTTGAGACTTTTAAATAATTTCTTCGCTACTGAACCTGCCACATAAAGAGTGACAAGATCTAATCCTGTATATTTTGAGCTTGTATTGAATGGTTTATAAATTGGGACATTGACTATTGGAGGAAATAGCAATTCTTTTCTTCTGCATAACTTTTCAATAGGATTCATAAGAGGTTTATTGTCACAGTAAATATAAGTACTTATCTGGTAAATGTAGAGTTGGCAGTGAAAGTTTTTTTAACCTGCCATTGGGGTTTTTACAAATTGGTTCAAAATGAATATCACATATTCTATGTGATGATAATACTGTATCTGCAAGCATTAACTTGGGGTTATTTATTCTTTGCAACCAAATTCTGCAAACGTCTTTATTCGTAGGAATGGAATGTCTATAAAAAAGTAAAATAAGGATAAAATCATTCAACATATTTAACCATTCAACAAAATGACTTCAATAATCTTAGTTGTTTCTAGATGCACGATTGCAGCTTAGTTTCAGAATCCAGATTGACAAACATTCAAAATTAAAACACAAAAAAGTAAGCTTTTAGATGTAAACCGATAACATAGATGGCGTTGAAAATAGTTCTGAACTTCTCCTATTCCAGTGCACATGCCCTGATATAAAGACTAATACATAATTTCCAAGACACTCCTAGACACGTTTCGTTCCATTTATTGAATATTCAGTGCGTAGTATGTAAAACAATAATTTCTTTTTCTACATATTCAATGCAATGATAATTTATACAGATGCGCTTTAATTTCACGCTTCATTTAGTCTATAGTTTAACTGAATACTGTGCTTTTGTGTGAAATTAATCAATTAATACCTTATATCAATACTTGTATAATTTGATCATGGAGCATCAGTCATCTCGGACACGGCTTGTACAATTTTGTACATTAAAAAAGTCGAACTTGATGGCAATGGTCAGATTTGACATATTCACATCAGTGTTTCTCTTGTCTCAAAATTTAAATAGCAGCCCCTGTATAACAAGAAATATATGTAATCGAAATTATTCCAAAAACAGTGACGAATATTTTTCTGTAATAATTTTATCGTTCAATTTCAGATGCTCCTTAACATTGACCATATCTTCCACTAAAATGAATATTTATAATTTTTGAAAAGTTTTGTAAGATAGTTCAAGAGAACGTGTTGAGAAAAAGAAGTTACTTTATTTATATTTCTCTATTACATGGAAGCCTTTAGTTTTCGGGTATTAAATTGATAGATTTTGCTTTTATAATTCCCACAATTTCCGATGACGTAGATTTCATCTTTATTATCACTTTGACACTCTGAATTCATTCTAAGAAGAAACTAAACAAACTTTGCTCATTTCAAATATGAATGTTTAGACAGTTAGTAATAGCCGTTTTAATATTCTGTTAAACTTTGGCAGATAAATTGGAAATATGACTTAAAATTATTACATAATTTCAAAATAAAAAAAATCTGATTGTTTTGTTCGAAATAACAAAGTTCATTATATTTCCAAAAAAATCAAAAATCTGACACCAATGTAAATTCCACCTTAATTTCGTCAATATTAGAAAACCCTCGAAAACCCAAAATTGTACAAGCCGTGTCCGAGATGACTGATGCTCCATGATCAAATTATACAAGTATTGATATAAGGTATTAATTGATTAATTTCACACAAAAGCACAGTATTCAGTTAAACTATAGACTAAATGAAGCGTGAAATTAAAGCGCATCTGTATAAGTTATCATTGCATTGAATATGTAGAAAAAGAAATTATTGTTTTACATACTACGAACTGAATATTCAATAAATGGAACGAAACGTGTCTAGGAGTGTCTTGGAAATTATGTATTAGTCTTTATATCAGGGCATGTGCACTGGAATAGGAGAAGTTCAGAACTATTTTCAACGCCATTTATGTTATCGGTTTACATCTAAAAGCTTACTTTTTTGTGTTTTATTTTTGAATGTTTGTCAATCTGGATTCTGAAACTAAGCTGCAATCGTGCATCTAGAAACAACTAAGATTATTGAATGAACATCGTCTATCTTGCAAAGGTGTTTGATATTGTTTGTTTATTAGCTATTTGCATTTTTGTGCATTTAAAAGTTATTATTTGTTGCGAATTGTGCTGTCGTGTTTACTTACTCAATATGATAAACGAGTAAAGGCCTGCTGTGTACCAGGATGCACGAATAAACAAGCGATAAAGTGAGAGTAATATTTACTATTTATCAACATGAAAATATTTAAATTGAAATCAAGTTCATAGCTATACGAGAATAACTTTTTTCGTAACTTCATTAATTTGTATTTAGGAAGTCATTTTGTTGAATGGTTAAATATGTTGAATGATTTTATCCTTATTTTACTTTTTTATAGACATTCCATTCCTACGAATAAAGACGTTTGCAGAATTTGGTTGCAAAGAATAAATAAGCCCAAGTTAATGCTTGCAGATACAGTATTATCATCACATAGAATATGTGATATTCATTTTGAACCAATTTGTAAAAACCCCAATGGCAGGTTAAAAAAACTTTCACTGCCAACTCTACATTTACCAGATAAGTACTTATATTTACTGTGACAATAAACCTCTTTTGAATCCTATTGAAAAGTTATGCAGAAGAAAAGAATTGCTATTTCCTCCAATAGTCAATGTCCCAATTTATAAACCATTCAATACAAGCTCAAAATATACAGGATTAGATCTTGTCACTCTTTATGTGGCAGGTTCAGTAGCGAAGAAATTATTTAAAAGTCTCAAATGCCACTTGTGTAAAAATATAATATTGTCAAATGAATTAATTAAAGCAAATTCATTAATATATTCTAGGGAACATAAAAGAATGTTTTATGTACGCTCTCAGCAAAATTCTGTGATATTTTTAAAAGTTTTTCTGATAAAATTTTCGAAAGATTGCTCCAGTTAATTAATTCGTTAGGCAAAAGAAACAAATATTTCGTTTGGAGGATTTGACAGACATATCCTCAATATTTTGTTCAGATCATAAGGATTATGTAAATATGTGTGTAAATATTAGTTTTAACATATGCATTACATAGGTATTATTAATAAAATTTTTAAGGACAAAGATCAACAATATAAAGACTACGGTAATCATTAATTATCCATGGTTATAAAATCAGTTTTTTATATACTATTGTATGTACCATGCACAAACAGAAACATTTTTTAAACATGCCATCATCTAACTGTTGACAGTCCTAAGCCTGCTAAAGTGTGAAGGAAATTTTTTTGTTTCTGGATATAATTATAAAATGTCAAAAACAAAATAAAAATTATAATAATCATCCTGTGTTTCAATATTCCATCTACCTATATCTTATATAAACCATTTCATTGTGAAATTTAGGTGGTGGGACCAGGTTGTCACATAAATTGTAAATGAAACCAAATTATTTTACAAAATACTTCATTTAAACATTTTAATTTCAGGTATTTATATTTTCTTGTAAACAACAATATTTGAATTTAAAATGTTAGCAAAAGGAAAGTATTTTGCATAATACTTTTGTTTCATTCACAATTTGAGCACTTAAAATTACTCGAGTTATTTTTAAATTTCCCGCGAAAGTAGTATGGATATGAACCGTAGATCAAATCTTTGATTATAGAATAGATAGGATTGAACTTTGTCATCAAATTTTTATACAGAGTGGCAGATCTGTCGAGTATATAATCTTAGCTTTATATTTATACAGGGTTGAAAAGATGGCAGTGGCGTCACTGAGGTCCGTGATATTTGATGCGCACTACAGTTAAATCATCCAAAACGGCCTCTACCACAGCGTTGCAACATTATCAATTACTTATTTATTACTATGAACTCTTACCTCAATAAGTTTATCATCACTATAAGTTGTTTGTATTTCGTTTCGTTTGTATTTTTGTATTTCGTTTGTATAAATATTTGATATTTATAGATTGTTAATTTTAACCTCATTAAGTTATCATCTTCAATTATTTATTATTTAATTATTATTAATATGACCGCAATCAACCATAAATATCTGCATCTACTTTTATTATTATTGTAAAGATAAGAACTAATATAAAGAAGCCTGTAAAACCAATCATTTGTTCATTTGATTTGATATTCGTCTAGTAAGCCAGTCAGATTAATGTAACCAATTGTAACTTTAAATAATTATTAAATCCTCAGTTTGTTAAATAAATTTTAAAAAGCAAGTTGGTGAATTGAGGTTTTTGATTGGCGCAGTCTCAGTAGGATCCTAGAAGACAAGTACTAGTGTTTGGAAAAGAGAAATCGGCCCTAAAACCTGTGTAAGTCGTCATTTTAAACTGTTTACCGGAGATCCGAACTATATCCCATTGGCAGGAAGCTTCGCAACACCAAACCAAAATAGCCCTTATGAAAATACTGTTTACGATCAGAATCCTCATTTTTCAGAGAAAAATTACAATTGCCATTATTTCAGTAATTCAAACGAAATACGATAATACCGACCTTAATGCCATATACGAAAATATTTCCCTTTTTCCTAATTTCGATTCGATCTACCTTACCTAGATAACTGTCGATTTAGACGAAAACTTACATACCTTAGGTGCGACGAGCTTAGAACCAAAAGTCAAAATTATATCGGATATAACAATTAAACCCGACAAAGTTAAAGACATGCATATTAATCTGACCGCAATCAACCATAAATATCTTTATCTACTTTTATAATTATTATTTTATAAGATAAAATCTAATTTATGAAGAAGCCAGTAAAACTAAACTTTGTTCATTTAATTTGATATTCTTCTAGTAAGCCAGTCAGATTAGGGAGGGACCTCCACCTCTAACAATCAGAATAGTGACTAAATTTATTAATAACAAATTGATTTTTTGAGGCTTGCAAAAAATATAGTTTTTATAAAAAATGCACTGGGATACAAATTTGTTGGTAATTTTTTTCAAACCTACAAGTTGTCGAGATCATGTTAATCTTTTTTGATTAATAACATTGACATACAATAAATATGAAAGAGATTTATTTAAAATCTAATAAAAACAAGAGATTTGCATGAAAATGTATTGCAATTCCTTGTAACGAATTGAGCTAGGATAGTCAAATCACAAAAATAATTTTTTTGGTAACATTAGTTATTGTCTATAAAAAAAATAGTTCTAAGTTCGAAAATTTATATTTATAAGGTAGGTAGGTACTTGAAAATTAATATGAATTACAGAATTCTTTAAAAACGAAAAAATATGTTTATAGACGTTAAACCTATGTAATAAAAATTATTGTTTCAAGGACGAAAATGAAGAAATATTGAAAAAAAAAATGGTTGGCTACTATCCCCCAAACTTACCACCAACAAAACAAGACTGTTGCAACAAGTGAGGCGAGCACATGTATATTGATACAATCACATATGAGGAATCCAAGTGCTAAATCGCCAGAGGATTATGGATGGATATTTATTGATAATAATTATTATTGGTTTGATGGTCCATAAAGTCGATCGGTTGATCAACTGTCTTCAACAGAAGGTATTGTATTTATAATTTAAAAAAAATATCTATTGTGAGGATTATTTATACAATTTTTTTCGTTAATTACCGTATCTGAACAGTATGATAGCGCTAATTCTGAAGATAACGGTAACGTCGTACTTGTGAAAAGTCATTGAGTGAAGTATCTTATGAGGATTGATTTTTTAAATATTTATCATTAAATTATTACAAGTTTCATTTTTTCATGTACAGTTTTGATTATTAAATATCTGATAATAGGTACACTTTTATTTTTATAAAATAATATACTCACATATACAGAAGGGTACAGATAAACACTAAGATGTACATATTCACGCACTTATAGTCGCAAGTACACACGTACGCGTGAGCACACGCACAAACTAACTACTGTAAAAAAGAAAAGCTTTAAAAATCGGAATAATTATTAAAATAAAAATAAGGAAAAATATGCTTAGCAACGACAACAGCCTAGACATAAAAACCCTAACTATTGACTTTTAATCTATTGGTAGCCTTTTGGACGCGCACTGTTTTATTGGCAGTATGGCTAACAAAATAGCCTCCCGATCGGATCTACGGGTAGAGGATGATCTGGAGGGTTTATCAGGTAAATATCCTTAAGGTAGATTTTATACAATATATGAGGTGTCAACAAGAATATAAACTCTGTACACCAACATCTGCAGTCGAAGACACGTTATATTTTGACTCCAGCAGAAGCAGATTTGGGTCTTTGGTCTTGCCGTTTTCGTTATTCCCTAACGATGAAATCGATTACCTGCACTCAAACAATTCAAAAACAGATATTTTTATCACTGGGGACATTAATGTTAATCTCATCAGCTGATTGAATTTTTCCAACAGAAGTGACGATGAGGAGCGAGAAGATGGAATCAATTAGAATGAACTTATGACATCCCTAGAATCTATAAAAATCCAACTTTTTCTTCTAAAGAAGGGGACAGTATTCACAACCTCTCCCAAACACAAACATACTTAATTTAAATGAAAGCCAAGTGTTTTCAGCCATAGCAAACATCCAAATATATCCAAGTAGTCATTATTTCTGCTTCCACCTCGTTAAACGTTTGAAAGGAACAAGTTTTGACGTCTTAAAAGGAATTTTTTCAATGTCATCAGAAAAACTAGCTTCTCTCAATCTCCTTATAACTGTAAAAGCACTCGAAGACAGATCCCTAGATTCATTGAACTGCGGTTGTGGTTATTCGATGCCACCATGAACGTTTTCTATTGCTAAAGTTCCTGGAGAAAATTTAAGCCGTTAGTGTACGTATCCAATCTAATTAAGCCTCACTGTATATTCTAAAACCAAAAATTGAATAATTGGGTTCATTTTCTTAAAAGCATGTGAAAAAACACGAGTTGATATGTACAATATTTAATTAAGTTTTATTGGATTGAGAATTCATAAAAAACATAAATAATCTATTTGTAAAATTCATGTTCACTTTCATCCTTCTTAATGTTGTTCTTATAACCCTTCTCAAAATCTTTTGGCAAAACAATATAACGATTTTCCCTAACAGCGTGCATACCAGCTTCCTGGCAGATGGCATTAATATCTGCACCAGATATTCTGTCTGGTCGAGCTACGTAGTCTTCTAAATCCACCTAAAAATGAAAGTACACATTCAATATTATTTCTCGTATGATTTACATCAAAGGCTATTGTGAAATTGTATATCTCTCATTGACACCAATTAAAAAAAATTGAGAATTTAATCCCTATAGAATGACCAATTGTTATTGATAATTTTATTCTATGCAATGGAATAAGAAAACTCCAGATTACCTTATTTTGAACTACTACATTTTAAATGAATTTCTAAAAGTGAATTTTGTAATAAAAAGTTTTGAGGGTAAAGTGGAGATGAACAATTTTCTTTAAAACTCTGTCTCTTAAATCTATCGTCATATTCTTGTAAACAAAACTGGAAAATGGAAGCATTTATAAATGAGAAGTTTTTATCTGAAAATAGTGTTTTATTCTTTGAAAAAGTAGCTGAAATAGACAGAACCATAGCTGAATGCATTTTCAAGAAAATATTATAATCCTAAGCCAAACTTCAGCTGTAAAACTCCAATTCTTGGATAACTACTTGGATTCTATATATACATCACTAAAATATACAACAGAACATAAACTTACATTTTCAAAATTTCTTATTAATTATACAAAGTCCAAACTAGAAAAATATTAGTTACCTCTTCGGACAAATTCATTTTTGATGTTATAGTGCTGAAAATCAATCTCTTCTGTCGTCTATCGGGTAATGGGAATTCTATTTTCCTATCCAGACGACCCGGTCTCAACAGAGCAGGATCTAAAGTATCAGCTCGGTTAGTAGCCATTATAACCTATAGAATAAAATGAAACATATTAACATTACTATTGCTACTAATTTAATGAACAATATGGAGTAACATGTAAAGGTATTATTTGTTCTCATAGATCTTTATTTTTATATGTTCCCATAATTTGATACCAAACAAAAAGTTGTATTGTCAAAAACTAGGTGATAAAAAAATTTAACAAAAATAGCATTGCAATTCTAGGGAGAAATCTAATTACTTTTAGCTTAACAACCATCGGGCTACAAAAAGATGGCAGCATCAGATATAATTATTGTAAGTGATCCACTGACCACTTTTTTCTTGTTTACTCTTTTTTGTCATGTTCATTTTTATCAATTACAAAATATTAAATAAAAATTGAGGTTAGGAATTTCTTTACTTTTACTTATACAATTTTTGTTAGTGGAAGCCATGGCAAAGAGACTTGTCTAATGTCAAGCGACGTGCAATACTCATCATCGCAGTATTTTTAATTTGAAAGGAATTGCTAGCAATTTTTTGCACGTTGCCGTGTACCATGCCAAGCAAACTTTACACTAAATTTCTCATGTAAATAAACATAATCAAAACACGCACGCAAAACTACACCCATTAAAAATTGTCAAAATTTATCTGATATCATTACAGTTGCAATATCTCTTAATTATAAACAACAGCTGAACATTACTGTGAGATCTTTTACTTTTGGCACCTCTTACTTTCAATGCCTTCTATCTTTTTCGTCCCTCTAAAAAAACTCTTTTCCTCTTTTCACATGCTTTCTCCATATTTTTTGTATGTAAAATATTGATCTTCTACTTCTAAATAAACTTTGAGGATGTAAGGAAGCTAATTTTAATTAAATAAATTTGGAAAAATTTAATACCTTTACATTTGTTGTTTGATCGAAACCATCCATTTGATTGAGTAACTCGAGCAAAATCCTCTGAACTTCACGATCGGCGCCTGTTTGGGCATCAAAACGTTTAGTCGCAATCGCATCGATTTCATCAATGAAAATTATTGCTGGAGAGTTTTCTTTAGCTAAACGAAACACGTCTCGTACCATACGTGGACCTTCTCCCAAGTATTTTTGGACGAATTCAGAACCAACTACACGGATGAAAGCAGCTAAAAATATAGATATAGATGGCAAAAAATTTCATTAAAAGATCAATTTGAACTATTTTCTTATTGATGAGTTTTTCTGTTGAAATAAAAGTTGGGGTACATGGCATTTTTGATGGAAATTGAATTTCATTTTGAAGCTGTGTACAATCTGTGATCATGTGTTTTATGGATATTATGAGGGAGTAAAATTAATATCGACTTTGTTAACCATCTATTTTGCGTCTCAGAAAATGTGGTTTGGGAGTTGAATTCGATAATTTATCTTTTAGCATTTTGTAAGAGGATGCTTATTTCTAAGTAATTTGTTGTCAATTATAATGAACGGCTTTGATGCGGCGCATCGAGACGAGATACCAAATAACTAGAGGGAAAGGGAGTTTAAAGGCATTTCTATTTTGCAAAATTCAAGATAAGGTAGATTTTTTTAAAATTGTCATATTTAGTTTAACTTACCTGTAGTATGATGAGCTACAGCTTTTGCTAACATGGTTTTTCCACAACCAGGTGGTCCATACATAAGAACACCTCTAGGCGGGTCAATACCTATCTGTTTATATAATTCAAAATGAGTCAAAGGCAATTCCACAGCTTCTCTTATTTCCTGTTTCTGCATATCCATGCCTCCGATGTCACTATATTGGACATCTGGTTTTTCATCTGCTTGGAGCATGCTTATGGAAGAATCTGCTTCCGGAGGTAGAACATCTACCAGCGCATTACTATGTTTATGTAATGCCACACTAGCAGAAGGTTTTAGTAATTCACGGTCTATTGTAGAGAGAATACGGACATAGTAATTTGAACCTAAGAATGAAAGAGTATCATTGTATATGTATAATTCTTACTGACTTTCAATTTTCATGCTTTGAGAACAAAGATCAAACAAATATCTATGTAGAACTTTATCTCTATTTTTTACGTTTTTGAACTTGTTGAATAGATTATCTTGTATGTAAAACATTCCGATTAAAAATAGTAATTGCAGTACCATACATTCAAAAAAATTTATATGTTATCTAACTGACTTTATTCCAAATCTAACCATCTATACAGCTCTACGATTATTTAGTATTATTCAAAATGAAATTTTAAAAATCATACTATCATGTTCTACTACATTACATAATTTAATATACAGTTTTATTACTTTTACTATATATATAGTATTGCCTCCTTCGAATGTTAATCCATGTTTTTGCGGATTTCCGCCAACTTTTGTATAAACTATTAACAAGAACAGTTAACCAAGGTTTCTACAATTCTATTTCTTTATAAAACTTGGCGTCATCTAGTGGATTCCCTACGATTTTATTGGAGTTTATATTTGGTTAGGTTAGGTGCACGCAATAATATTACTGTTATGGATGTGTACCACGGAATGACACACAATCTCAGACCGGGAGATCTAGCCTTGTAGGTTTGAAATAGTTTTATCTCTTTCCTATACTACTAGAATATCTTGAAAACAAAAATTATTAGAGCCACTGTTCAAATCTTATTCAATTATTATTATTATTATTAAGTGTTTAATACTGTTCTAAGCTCATGACATAATGAACATATTATAACACTTATTTATATATTGTTACAAGCGCTTTTACCGCACTCAGTGTGCTAAAACATTTAGCGCAATTATTTAGAACCAATAACAATACAATAAAACTGGCATAAATTCAACTTTGTAATTTAATTATACAAATTCCTTACTGCGCGCATTTCTTTCACTCTTTATTGTTCCTATCTATTATCTCAATATCTTTCAATGTTTTCCCTTTATCATTATCTATATCTTCAATCTGGTCAATCCATTCCTCCTGGCTTTTCTCTTTGTCGTTTTCATAATTTTACTCTTTCCATGCTTGTTGTTGCTATTCGATCCATTCTCAATTGATGACCATATCAGTTTAATTGTTTTTTTTTTAAGTATTGGATCCTGGTTAATAAGATTTCTTATGCCTTCCTTAGTATATCCCCTTCAATTTTCCCAGGTATTTTTCTCAACTGTTACGTTTCCATTGCATTTATTATGGGGCTCATGTTTATTCCTTAGTAAGTTTTGGTTTTGCTAATGTGAATCGACACTGTAATTTCAACGCAACATATTTTTTTCTCGATCTCTGTTTTAAAACGTTTATATTCTAGTATTGTTCATCTTTTATTTAGTAATTTGCTTCCAATATATTCATAGATTGCTAGGGATGTCCGATATACATCGATGTAATGAACATCGTTATTTCTATTCGATGCATCGGTATTATGCCGTGTATCGAATACTTAGAAATATATTCGATACATCGATGTAATTTTGTCGATATATCAATTGCCTAATAACATAGCAAGCCATAACAGCAAGTTTTCACACAAAATGAAAATATGCGTGAAATATGGATGTGAAAACAAAGTATTGCGCGTATAATAAATCTATAATAATATCTACACATTAAATTGAGAACTAAATCAAGTGACAAAACTGTAAAAATATGTGCTTTGTTTGTGGTTAAATTGTTCTTGCGAAGTAAGGACACTTTATTTTATAATATATAAGTTACGTGTATACGATAGAGTACATCAGATTTAAACATTATGCATTTTATTGAAAGGTACGTTTGTATATACGAGGATATATTGATATCTAGTTAGCCAAGACCAGTTACATGCATAAACAAAATATTGCGTTACCATAGCAACGAACAGAAACTTATTGGAAGTGTCAGTGTAAAGTTTGATGTCAAAAAAGTAAACCAGAGTTACGCAATAAATTGAAAGAAAAAAGATGTCCACCGAAATTGTGAAAATCAAAAAATTGGAGTATCGAGGCATCATCAAGTACCTGTATTTAAAAGGGTTAAGAGGTAAGCAGATTTACAAAGATATGCTTAATACCCTTGGTGATTAATTTCCTTCGTATGCGACCGTGAAAAATTGAATTGCAAGCTTCAGAAGAGGTAAATTTTCCATTGAAGATGATGACCGATCGGGAAGGCCAGTTTCTGGGTCAATCCCCGAAAATATTGATGCAGTTCATGACATGATTTTGTCAGACCGTCGAATTGAATTAAAACGGATGTTATCTGAAGCACTGAATATTTCATACGAGCGCATTCATCATATAGTTCACGTCAAATTGGACATGAGAAAAATTGCAGCAAATAGATTATTTTTTTGATAAAGGTAGAAGAATAATTGGAGATTACTATTCGACATTACTAACCACTCTACGAGAAAAAATAAAGAGAAAAGACGCAGAAAGCTATCCAAAGGTGTTTTGTTTTTGCGGGACAACGCCCCTACACACAAATCTCATGTTGCTATGCAAAAAATTCGTGAATTAGGGTTTGAATTACTAGAACACCCCCCTTATTCTCCAGATTTGGCTCCGTCCGCCTATCATCTCTTTCCTCAGCTGAAAAAAAGGTTAAAAGATCGTACATTTTCTTCCAACGAGGAGGTAACAAAAGCTGTCAAGGTCTGGTTTGCAGAGCAAAAAGAAGAATTTTTTTTGAAAGGTCTAGAGACGTTGCAGGTTCGCTTTAATAAATGTATCCAATTAGGAGGAGAATATGTTGAGTAATAAAATATTTTGACCCTGAAATTTTGTTTGGTTCTATAGTAGGCTAAGAATTTTTCAATATAACCTCGCACATACATTTTTTAAATTAAATAGATACTAAAGAACTTTTCCTATTTGTAATGGTTCGCATTTTCCCTTCGTTGATAATTACATTATGCGACGATGCTAGGCTTTAGTTTCTTTCTTTAAAAATTTAAGATTTTAGGTAGTAATTGCTTTAACAAACCAAATTTTTTTACTTTCAGATTAAAATATGGCTCGTACTAAAAAAAGTATATATAGTCTGGGATTTCTTTTAAAAAATTGATGACAAAACTGACAAATGCAAAATTTGCCAGAAAAATATTAAATCGGCAGGAAACACAACAAATTTAATGGGACATATCAAAAATGTTCATAAATCTGTTTATTTGCAAATGTCACAAAAAATCGAAGAAAATGAAGAATTAAAATCTTGTGTCTTTTCCTCAACAAAAAAAACAAATATCAGGATCACAAACCAAAAATGTTACTTTCTTCGTATTAAAACAACCTTCTACTTCCCTAAGGACATTTGAAGAAAGTGACTGACTCTGTTGCAAGTGTGATCTACGTTTTAAGCAAAAGCGACCAATTCAAGAATACCGATGCGAGAACATTTGGTGAAAGAAGTGATCACAAAGCAGAGATCCCAATAAATCATCAAAAAAATAACAGATAGTTTTCAAGATATCTATGCCTTTACAGCAACAGAAAACAAAGCAAGAAGATTTAATAATGCGATATTATTTATGCAAAGACAACCAACCATTTAATATAGTTGAAAATGAAGTATTTAACCATTTATTTAAAGTACCTGCCCCTCAATATAAACTACCAAGTAGACAAGATGAAAAACTAAATGAAGTACGACGTATTTGTCAAAAATTTACAAAGACAAGTTGTTATAAGTCCAATATATAACAATAAAAACTACCACATTTTGGGACAAATATTGAATTCAATTCAGTAATATTAAGAGTTTATGAGCTAGATTCGAGACACACCTCTGAATACATAGCTGATAAGTTATTAAATACATGTAATGAATGGGACGTTAAAAATGTTTCTGTAGTTGTAACAGATAATGTTGCAAATATGGTTAAGGCTGTTTACATAGCATTTGGCAAACAAAAACATACCTTGCTTCATTCATATCTTAAACTTGGTTGCCCAGTATATATTACAGTAAGAAGATTTACAAAACATTATATCTAAAATGAAATCTATTGTAACTTAGTTTAAGCTAAGTGATGTTGCTAGCGATGAACTAAGAAAAGCTACAACAAAAACAAAATCAATTCAAGATGTTTCCACGAGCTGGAACTGCACTTTTTATATGATAGATAGATTTCTGGAGTTACGGGACCCTATAAATGACATTGTTATCCAACAGAAATGTGCTTCCCGTGCTTTGGCCTTTAGAAGCTACCACGAAGGAAATTTGAGCAGAAAAATATACTACCAGCAGTAAAGTTATACCCATTGTGCACTGCATTACTTACATAATCAAAGCACTTTCTATTAAGGAGTCTATTGCCAAAGAAGTTCAGAGTATTATTTTAAGAGAAATAAATAAGAGACAGGGAGCTATTGAACTTGATACGCCATTAGCCATCGCAACACTCTTAGATCCACAATTTAAAAAACTTCATTTCACTGACGCAATTGCATGTTCTAATGCACTACAAAGAAGACGATTCAATGGAATCAGATTCTTCAGATAGCTCAGACAGACCAGCTTTGGTCTCTGGACTGACCACCACAAATTGGTCCATAAAAACTGGAAGAATAATGAATCAGACAAACTTTTCAGATGAATATCAGTTTATTTAAAAAACTTCAGTTTGTAGGTTAGGAGAAAACCCATTAGAAATATGGAATGATTAGAAAATAGAATTCTCAAAATTATATATTTTTGTATACGAATATTTGACAATAGATTCCACTTCAGTACCGTTTGAACGGATTGTTTCCGAAAGCCGCACAAAGTCTAAATCAGAAAAGAAATAGAAGGGTAAACGATTAAGTACAACCCTATTTTTAGAAAAAAAAAATATTGGGATGTATAAATTATTTTTTATCTTGTATAGAAATTTATTAGAAAATAAACTTATTTCCATTTTATTTTTTATTTAACCAATAATTCGATGCGTCGCCAACATCGGAAAAAACATCGATGTATTTTTTCAGTGGACATCCCTATAGGTTGATACCCTTCTGAAAAAGTAACACTGCTATTATTATTAGCTTACATTTTTTACTTTATATACTGAATATTACAATATTAATGAAACTTTGGGAGACAACTATCCGCGCACGATTCATGGTTGTTGTTGAATTGCGATGTTTCACCAGTAAGGTTATCTCTTTCCACTGCGGTGCTATTATAGAGGCATACCTGATCAACTCTGCTATTCCCACATGCATTTCATTTTTTGAGTCGGAAAATGTGTCTACTAGTATTTCAAGTAGTTAATTATTATAGTTATTGCGTATTTTATATTGCCTTTCCCATATTTTTCAATTCAGAGATATGTTTTTACAAGAGTCTCCGTTATGGTGATATACATTTTATGTGATATTTAATTGTATTATATTATTGCATTCTAAAAGTTTGACAACATCTTATGGATGCAACAATGTGAAGTATAGTCATTATATGGAGCTGACAAAACTTTATATAAGGAGGCAACATTGTTTTAAAATGAATGATGTATAAATTGAAAATATTAATTATCTACATATCTACATCTATGAAATGCATTGGTGATCGAGTATACACAATAAGATCATGGTTATCTCTTGGTTTTTTTGAGGACGCAGCAGTATGACTATTGTTAACGATAAGTTCCGTATATCGATTTAAAAACAGCAGTTCTTTCTTATAACTTTTATTTTATACGTCCGTTATAATATTCACGTTTCATTTATTTGCGTTCATAAAGAATGTAATTTTTGAATCGGTCAAAAAGCGTGAAAAAAAGTAAGAATGATTAATAAAATAAATGGAAATAGAATTGTACTATAGAACTGTTAAATGGCCGCTCTCCTACGACTGTTTTGTTAGTGATGTGAACTATAATAGAACAAGTGACAAATAGTAGTGAAGTTTTAGTAATTCCAAATTTCAACACTAAAATTTTATCCAAATAATGTACTTCATATCTTTATTTAGAAATAAAATATCCATCAATTATTAGAATATCAAGAAATTGCAGTATCCAAATAGAAAATGAATTTTTTTCAACTAACATACCAATTAAAAAAGGAACATCGATAATTTTACTACAATTGATTTCAATAATCAAATATATAAATCACCGAATTTAAGTAAAATAAACAAAAATACGCAATGCCTATTTCTAAATGTTTGTTTTTCTTTTAAATTTGATTCATATCATGTCTACGTCAATTGGGCATTCTTTTTAATTGTTCTCTTATATATTTTTTTGCAGTAATGGAAGCAAAGTTAAAGAAAAAGTATTGTAACATAACAAGACAAGTAAAGAAGTTTATTTAATTTAATGTTATGTCAACTAAAAGAAAAGATCTCAAAGAAAGGTTAGTAGTTAAATCTATTTTTTCCAATGTGATGAATTTTAGATGTCAAGTTGAGCTGATTGATATGCAATCTGAAGAAGTTTATACTTAATTACCAAGACCACCTAACAATTTTATTTTAGGACCACTAAAAAAACAGCAGAAGTAGTAAGGCAAATTTTGGACATTTTTTGTATTATTGGCGCACCATAGATTTTGCAATGTGATAATGGTGCGGAATTTAAAAATACATTGATAGACAGCCTCACTAAAGAATGGCAAGGATTAAAAATCGTACACGGAAACCCATGTCACTCATAAAATCAAGGCTCGAACAAACCAAGATATCAGGGATTTGGTTGCAACTTGGCTGTCTGAAAGAGAAGATAAACAATGGATAGGTCTTAAATTTAGGGATCGGCTGCCTTACGGAACTCCGAACTTATACATTTGTATAAGTGGAAACATAGTTTTCAGTGAAAAACTATAAACACTTGTGCAAATCGACCTCATATACCCACATCCAGATAAGCAAATATTAAATCATCATAGAACGAATTTTACATTTGAATAATATAAATCAAACTTGATTGTTTTTATTCGAGATACAAAACCGGTCGCATGATAACAAATCAAACAGCACCGGCTAAGTACGAAAATATAATAATCAAAATCAAAGAAGATGGATGAAAACAACATAAACAATCATTATACCATCCCGCCAAACGCAAAAAAACTGACAGTATCAAGAGAAATTCATACGAACTCAGACACAATGAATTCAAAACGCACCCTATCTGACATCACCACTTCACCCTCACCTACACCCCAAAAAAAGATACGTTTCGTAAACCAAACGAACAAATGATAAAAAAATCTAAGAAAGTAACAGATAACAAAACGGATACACAAAAAAGTAAATTAGGGACAACTAAACTTACACCCATCATCCATCGCACAGTCGAATCTAAGAGGATTCTACAAAAGATTCGAAATGCTTTAAAAACCGACTCCTTGAACTATCACCCAGCATAAGATGGTCACAATTTTAAAAATCAGCATTATTACAACTTAAAAAACTATAACTGTTTCCATAAAAAACGTATATAAAATGGGAAAGCATCTGGAGATGTAGCACTATATTTCCAAACAAATCTAACTGTAAATAACATAGAATTAATAACTATATATAAATTTCTTCAATTTCTTATGTCTGTCTACTGTCTATGTAGCTATCTTTTTTTCCCCTATGTATTACTATTGTACTCATTCTAGCCTACAGTATTTTCTTTGATAGTTATTAGCATTCAAAGAATTCAAAATTTATACCTCAGAGAGGGCTCTGTTAAGTTCCCACCCTAACGGTTTTTGTCAGATGTTTTTAGTATAGTTGTGAACTCCCATCCAAATGCTTCGTGTTTGTGAATGTAATAAAATATAAAGTGTTGCTTTATTTATTTTCGTTAATTTTGCGTTCATTGAATTAATTTATTTTACATAATGTCGAATGAAAAAGAGAAATTGAAGTGTGTATTTTGTAGTGCCGTAAAAACTGATATATTAATATTATTTTCTGAAGAAACCATGTCAAAATGCTGAAAAATTTTGAGGTTAAGGAAATTGCATGACTTAAAGTATAAAGATATTATTTTACCGGACGAAATGTTTGACGCTGCATATCATAGTAGTTGTTATAAGACATTTACAGCACTGAAAAGGAAATTTTTTTCGACAGATATTCAAAAAAAACTTCCTTCACAGCCCAGTACGTCTTCGTCTGGAATTCAACAACCATCTACATCATCTGATAACTTAATAATTAGTGATAATGTCGCACATGATTCCCTGGTAGAAGATGTGAGTGTTACTGAAACAGAAGAAGCTGGAAAAGAAATTGAGGCTGAAGCAGAACAGCCGTTGGAGGAAGGAACATCTGAAGTTTTAATGGAAGCTTCAACTGTTCAGACTTCCGATCCTGCTGTTTCAACAAACCCAAACTTTTGTTTTTTTTTGTAACAAAAAAAAGAAGCAAAACCGGTCTAAAAATGAACCATTACGCATTTCAGAGAAAGAAGAATTTGAAAAAAGTATTTTATCAAAATTGAAGCTAGATACCGAAATTTACAATGAAACTTTAGTCAAAATACAAAGTATTCCCTCTTGTCAAATATACTATCATGATGTTTGAAGAGATCACTCGTCAAAAGTCCTGTCCGTACTTCATGGCACATTCACCGAGAAATACATGCAACAGTTTATACAGAAATTTGTCATTTAATTGAGGAAAATGTAATTAATGGAGGACGTTGTTATTTTCTAAGTTATTTGCATAAAGAGTATCTCGAAATGTTTAAAAATTTAAGTGGAGGCTCTGATGCAACATCAATATTTACAACGCATTACTTGGAAGAAAAGATTTACAAAAAATTTGCTGATAAAATTCAAATTTTGGTATGTAACAAAAAAAAAGTTGTTGCCCCTAAAGGCATTTCAACAATTGACGATTCGTTATTTGCCCACTTGAAGGACCAAGATATATTGCAAGAAGCCGCAGCCATTTTGCGAGCGGAAATTTTGGGCATAAAAAGAAAAAAATTACCTGATTTTTTAACTGGTGAACGCATAATAAAAGGTGAATCTTCAGCATCACCCATGGTTTCCGATTTTTTCTCATCTATTCTTGGAAGTTACAATCGTAAGCGGCGGAATTGCGATACTTTTCAACATTATGTATCATCTTTGTCTCAAGACTTGGTATATATGACTCACAATGGAAACATTAAGACCTCGAAACACATCTGCTTAGGCATAACTTTAAAAAGTATCACGAGCAGTCGTAAGGTTATCGATATAATAAATCGTTTCGGTCATTGTATAAGTTACACCGCAATCAAAGAGCTAGAAACAGAAGCAACGTTTTCAAGAGTTTCACGAACCGGAATATGTCCAGAGGTTATTATTAAAGATAAGAATCTTGCAGCAGGTATGGCATATGACAATTATGACCGATTCGTTGAAACCAAGGATAAAAAAGACACTCTTCATGATACAGTTGGAATAATGTATCAAAATATTGACCCCGATTTCGTAGACGACAATGTAGATGAAGAAGATGATAGAGAAGAAACTGTAGTTAGTGGACGTAGAAGACGATCTTTTGCAGACATTGATGTTGAGTTACCACAATGTGCTAAAAAACTCAAAAAAACTACTAATATTCAAGCTGAAAGTCAGGAACAGAATAATATAATCGTGCATGGAAGTCTTTACAATCGGATTGATAATATTTTTCTGCTAAGTCATGCTTTGGGATTGTTAAATACCCCTATGTGGACTGGTTTTAACAGTAGGATAATGACAGATGACAGTCCACGACAATTAATTTCGTATTTGACTCCGATTAATCACTCACCAACAAACAATGCAGTCGTTTTGGCAACTATGCAACAATGCATGTCAGCCTTGCAAGAGTTAAATCAAGAATACATGCAAGTGACTTATGATTTAGCTATTGCAAAGATTGCACTCCAATTCAAGCGACAGAAAGTAATACTTTCAAAAAATTATTTATACATTTGGGTGCGTTTCATATAATGATGTCGTATTTCAAGGCAATCGGAAAAGTTGTAAATGATTGCGGTTTATCAACCATCATGGTTGAAAGCGAAATGCTTGCTAGTGGATCTGTTTCAAGTTTCATTGAAGGTAAACATTTTAATCGCTGTAAAAGATTACATCCAATGATGGCTTTTGTATTACAAATAATGCATTTTAGATCTTTTCTAACACATAAAAATATTCAAATTTCCGAAGATATCATTGAAGAGATTGAACGATTACAGAGTTGTGAGACACATTCATTTTTCATTCACAATGAAAGCTTGAAAGAGATTTGTAATGATTATGCTATTTACGAGCAACAAACATTAAATGGTGAATATGGTAAAACAGCTCAATTTTATATGATTTATATCAAACTCCTTCATCATTATTTACAACTGAGCAGGAGCATTCGTGCTGGTGACTATCAATTGTATCTTAATACTTTACCGAAAATTACAAATTTATTTTTTGTATGTAATCATCAAAATTATGCAAAATGGACGGTCCAATACCATTACAATTTAATTAAAGTTCCTACTACTCATCCAGGCTTAGAACAGGACTTTCAAAATGGATTTTTTGGAATCAAGCGTACCAGTAAGCCGTTTTCAAGACAGCCTATTGATCTTACATTAGAGCAGACTATTAATGCAGATGCTGCGAGAACGCTTACTGGTATTTCACATCTGACTCACTCGATTTCGGCTCGTCAAAGGTGGGCGAGAAGTCACGACATTCGCTCAAGTATAATTACACACGTGTTGGATGAGTTAGGAATAACTAGAAAACAAGATATTTCAGTAGAGTTGCAACCACATAATATTAAGAAAAGTGTTCAACAACTCAAAAACTTTATCAATTCATTTTATCAATATGTAAATCCCTTCAGCTCAGATTTACCGCCTGATCAATTATTTAACATAAGTTCCGGGAAAGCTGCATCAACTCAAGTGGAAGAATTTCTCTTAAATATCCAAAATATTGGTGAAGAGCTACGAACATGTTTTATATCTGAATGTGCATCTGATCCGAAAAGATTTGAGAAAGCCATCCAGAAAACACCACTACACAATTTTTCAAGTCTACTTGTAAAGAAAAAATCTGTTAAAATTGGAGGTAAACAGCAAGAGATCAAGTTACAGCGAGATTTATGCGGACGTTTGTTGGGAATTTCGATGGATCACCAAATTGATGTTCTCAAAATTTTAGCGTATCCAATATCTCCTGTACCTCTCGCTTTATGTCACTTAGACGGTGGTATCTGTAAAACTGATAAATCTGTACTAACAAAGTGCCTTGAACCCAATATTGATCAGGAACCACCACCTAATACAGATGTATTCTTAATTGATGGATTTTTCATTCTGCATTCTATGTTCCCAAAACATTCGGAAGTATTTCTAAGAAATTTTTACAAATGGTATCAAAATATTCCACTCGGAGAATTGATGTAATCTTTGATCAATATTTGTTTCCATCAATAAAAGATAATGAAAGGTGTTTACGTCATGAAGCATCGTTGATTGATTACACAATCAACACTATCAGGGCCTGAACAGGTGCGACCATCAGATTTTGCAAAAGAATTGAAGAATACTAAATTTAAGGAAGCTTTGGTAGATTTTTTTACAAATCATTGGTGTACTGAGGAAATGAAATCATTTTTGGGTAACCGACAAATTTTTTTTGAATTTTCGAAATTGTCAATCATATAAAGTTAATGATGACAAAATTCAATCAAGTGTTGTTGAAAATTTATGTTGTCCTTTACATGAAGAAGCTGACACCAAGATTATTTATCATGCTTGCAATATCACTGACCAGTCGAATATTGTTATTAGATCTTCTGATACCGATATTTTAATTATAATGATTGGGAATATGAAACAATTACAAAATTCTAATTCTAATATTTGGATGCTCAATGGAACAGGAAATAACGAAAGATATATTGACGTCACAAAAATTTATAACGAGCTTGATGAATTGTTAGCCAAAAGCTTAATCGGCTTCCATGCGTTCATATATCAATGGCAGATCTGGTCAACTACTTTTAAAATTTTATTTTTTTTTAGTACTTTCATACCTGTCTGCCATAATGTTTAACGCGTGATAATGATCTGCCATTGTTATTCTTCGATAATAATAATAATAATATATTTTTAAATTTCTAAACGGCAGACGTGGTCAAATGAATTTAAAATTTGCTAAAAATCACTACCTGTCTTACCTGAGCGCCCGCCGCGTCCACCACTCTGGGCTTAGTGAGTCCCCATCTCATGTATGGTAGGTATAGGGGTCTCAATGTACAAAAGCCTAGGTCTGGTCAAATACATACAGGTAGCTTTTCACTGGTTCTTAGACTATTAGGATTGACCAACAATTGTTTTAATGTATTGTTGGATTTATAACCTAATCTACAATGCTAAATATTTCTTACAATTCTCTTGTATAAAGAGGATTGAAAGGTATCAGAGCAAATTTTTCTTGTTTTTCATTTTGGTTTTGAAAAAAAGTGGTTTCACATAGATATTTATTGAACCTATGACGATTGAGATTATACAAAAGGATTGGAAGGAATATTTAGCAGGTTTTAAATTGTATTATAAATTCAAAAATACATTAAAACAATTGTTGGGCAATCCTAAGGATGAAACACCAAATTTGGAAAAGAGTGGTATATATGAAATAACTGTGGTGATTGTGACCGAAAGTATATTGGGCAGATTAAGAGATCCATTATTGTCCGGTTTAAAGAACTCATAGCTCATTTGAAATATGGATGGACCGGTAAATCAGGTATTGCCGTTTACGCAGCCAGTCACAATCATGACATAAATATTAATAATGTAAAATTGTTAAAAAATGTATCCAATAATAAATTGTTGGATACATTTGAAAGCATTGAAATTGCTGGATATAAACAAAATATCCGGAAGATGTTAGGAATCAAACAACCACCAAGAATTTCATTCTTAGCTATAAATAATATCCTTATCATAAAAACCAAGTGGAATCAGATACATTAGTCTGCCAATATGAACATAACTCTAATGATTCAAACTAAGACCAGGCATTTATACAAAAAACAAGATATATCAAAAAAGAAATATTAATATATTTTACTGAAACTGAAACAAATCCTATCAATTACCCTTTCAACAAAACAGAACTCTGAAATCACAAAAACAGACAGCTCCTGGTCCACACTAAATAACTGTAATATTCCTACAAAAACTCTCAATCACCACCAAAGATTACCTATTAAAAGTATACAACTAAATTTGGATTAAGAAAGTCTTCCCTTCAAACTGCAGCGAAGCCGTGACAATTCCACTTTTAAAACCCGACAAAATGAGAAACAAACCAACTCATATTGATTAATATCTTCAACCAACGTTCTGTACAAAATCATGGAAAAAATGATAAATCGTTAAGTGCTCTGGGTACTAAAACAGAATAATTTATTAATACCAGAACAAAGTGCATTTCGCCAAAACCGATGCACAGCCGATAATCTGATAGACAGATCGCTTTAAACACCTATTCGAAAACAAACATCTATTCCGTTCTATGGAAGAATTCGCCAATACACAAGTACCCTAGCACTTGAATTACCAGATTTCTTTCCAATCAACATAAATATCCCCCTTCCTTGAACAATCCCTATTCCCACCATCAACGTCAACATGAAAAAATACCATTTCCTGTACACCGACGCTTCTAAAACACCTAATGGCCTAGGAGCTGCAGTAGTTGTAGAGAACGAAATACACACGTTTAAACTATCTCCTCATAATAGCGTCCATACTAGAGAACTCTATGCCATATCATAGGCACTAATCATAGCTAGAAGAAATCAATACAACAGAACAGCCAAAATTACAGACTCCATGAGTTGAATACAAACCATTCAACAACTTTTCCCCAAACACCTTATAGGTATCCTTATTAAAACCCAATTACACCTTATCCACCAATCCAAGATAAACGTATCAATCATTTGTGTCTTATCACACACAGGCATCCCAGGAAACGACAAATGTGCCAAAGAAGCATCAGATCACAACGAAACAACAATTATACGGGTAGTGATAGTAAACGACTATAAAGGAATAATCAAAACAAAAGTTCAGTGCAAATGGCAAAGTGAGTGGAATAGATCGCAGTCTTCTTCTTCTTTTTGCTCCATTTTAGGCAGATTGCCTGTTCATTCTTCGCAGCATGCCTATTACCTCAATTGGTGGTAAGATTAACACTCCATCATTTTCGAGGCCTTCCCATACTTCTTCTCCTCAGTGGTGAGTTGAATCGTGCTATCCTTACTATTCTTACCCATTCGTTAATATTTTCCATTCTGCATTTTTGCCTTATGTCGTCGCTACGTTTCCTGTCTAGGAGCGTTTTTCCAGTAATTTTTCGTAAGACTTTCATTTCGCTTGTTTCCAGGAGCCTTTTTTGTTGCTGTATCAGGCCGAGTTTCTGCTGTGTACGTCATTATGGGTCTGATTACAGTTTTGTAGGTTCTTGACTTAGCCTCAATACTTATGTATTTGTCTTTCCATATAGTGTCGTTCAGACATCCGGCTGCTCTAGCTGCTTTCATTTTTTGCTGCCTTACCTCTGTCTCAATATCATCATATCCGGATAGTTCTATACCCAGATATTTGAATTTCATTACTTGCTGCATTATTTTGTCGTCTACGACCTAATCTAAGAGGTATTTTTTATGTTGTCAGGCTTTTTGTTTTGGAGGCAGAAACCATCATATTTAAGAGATTTTGCTATAGCGATATAGCAGCCTTTGGAGGTCGTCTTCGTTTTCTGCAACCAGCACAGCATCGTCAGCATAGCACAGCATCTACAGCATAGCACAGGATCGTAGTATTGCGGTCACCCATTTTGTATACGTTCAATCTGCGTACTTGCTTTATTATTTCATCCATAATTATGTTGAAAAGGAGTGCTCAGTGAGTCGCCTCGTCGTATTCCTCTTTACACGGTAATTGGTTCGGTGAGCTCTCCATCGATCTTGGCCTGAATTTGGTTCGCGATGTATAGATTCTCTATGACTTTGATTAAGGTTTGGGGTACTTGTATGTAGTAGAGTAAATGTGCAACATTCTCTAACTGAACCCGGTCAAAAGCTGGTTTGTTGTATTCGATCGACTTCTCTGCAATCTGTCTTATAACAAACACTGCATCAATGCATGATCTTCCCGTTCTAAATCCTTGTTGTTCATCCGACAGGGATATATTATTTATTTTGTTCGTTATTATTGTTGTTGTTAGTTTTAAAGTTGAGCTCAGTAGTTTTATGCCTCTGTAATTATCTGGTATTTTTTGTCTCCCTTTTTAAACATAAGAATGATGGTGCTTGTTCGCCATTCATCAGATATTCTGTGGTATATTCTATATTTCTAATCAGTTTGGTTAGTTGTTGGGTAAGTTGTTGACCACCGATTCTATGTCTGTGCTCTCTATTTGTAATTATATCTGGAGCGTTGCGCTCGATAGCATCTTCCTCTTTACTTTATAGTTTTGTGAGATATTCGAACAAGGTTTCCTTTGTTATACCAGTATGTTTAGGTACAATTAATTCGTTGGTCTCTTCTCTCTGATTTCTTATAAATAGCCAGATCTGCTTTTGGAGGCCATAGAAGTCGCTCTCCATTCTTTTTGAGAAAGCTTCCCAGTGATCTGTCTTAGTTTGTCTTACTATTTTCGTCTCATTACGGATTGTTTTATATTGTCTGTACGATTCTTGTGTCCTCATAGTTCGATATTTTAGATAAGCTTTTTTCTTCTATTCGCTCTTGTTTTTGATTTCTTGAAAGAACCATGGCGTTTTACTGGGTACTGGTTACTGGTACTACCAAGCGCTTCGTCTGCGACTTCCATGATAGTATTCCTTAGTTTATCCCAACTGACATTTACATGTTCCAGCTCGTTTATTTGGTTTTTATTTATCTTTTCCTTTAACCTATTTTGACAGAGAACTCTCGTAGATTCATTCCATAGCGCTTCTATATTTACTTTTTGTTCTTTTTTTCCTGGTTCCCTATTCATTCTAATGGGCAATTTTAATTTGATCTTCCCGAGCAGTAGGCTATAATCGCTATCAACGTTGGCTGAATTTAGTGTTCAACGTCTTGTACCTGAGTTGGGTGTATTTGTCTGTTGCTTAGTATATAGTCAATGGTTGATTTATGTCCTCTTGTGTTTTCGAATGTACATTTGAATTGAGGTTTATGGTCGAAGAATGTATTATTTATTCTTAGCTCATTTAGCGTGCAAAAGTTGATCATAATTATTCATTGCATCTTCGATAAAGCGCTATTCGAGTCCTGGTACGCCTTCGTTGCCAATTCGTGCATTGAAGTCTCCTAGAATAATCAACATTTCCTTCGTTGGTAATGCTTCGATCGTGTCTTGAAGTTGATCGTAGAACAATTCCCGCTCATGCTTGGATTTATTGTTTTTAGGTGCATATACTAATATTACATTGATGTCTTGGCTTTCTGCGCGAATTCTAACGACGAGTATACGAGACGAGACGATATATAATGGCATTCATTTATGTTTAACTAATATTTATTGTTTATCAGCAAGGCTACTTCTTCCTTGGCCCTTTTCTGTTTTTCGACCCCACTGTAGATCATTAGGTATTCTTCGTATTATTTTTGAACTTTAACTTTCTTTTTAATTTCCTGTAGGGCGCTAATGTCGATGTTATCATAATTTAGTTCCTTTGTTATCTAGTGCTGAGGGATTTGAGGTTCCATGTTGCAAATTGTAGTACATTTTTCTTTTTCCATCTGTGTCCTTTTTCTCGCGTGTGTCGTCATCTTTTGTTCAGACCGGTTCCAAGGCAGGCTGTCGGTTCTATGAGCATATGAGTTTTTTGACCTCATAGGGATATCATTATATCATAGACATACTTTTTAATGAAGAATAATTTGAAAGGTTAAACAGATATTATAAAGTCCAAAATATAATACATTCCATAATCTGCTAATCTAATTGTGTTCCAAAAATCTTTTGGTAATTTTTATTATTATGAGAGAAAAATGTATTGTTAAAAATGAATGTTATTAATTCTAATAGAGTTTGTTTATAAATTTTACAAATTTCACTTATATCGCTCCATTTATGTAATATTTAAGTGAACATTACTAAATAGGGATATTACATCCAACCTTAATAATACATAATTCAGTGGTAATATCATATTATTAAAAGTTTTTTTGATTTTAAAGAAGTCTTTTATATAATAATCATAAGATTTAGTCAAAATGTCAGTTAACCAATTTGGAAGGGGTTAAATAGGAGTGTTAATTGATGCTACAATTAATCTAGCATATAAAGTAGGTTTATGAATTTTTGATAAACAGTAGAATTTAGCAGAAATTTCGTTATAGTTTGTTAATTTCTTGTGGATTTCCTTGTTAAATTGTTTTTTGTATGAAAACTTTTTTTATTAATTTGTTTCTAAAAATTCTCTTTTCTGTGTATTAGATTCCGTTCCAAAAAATTTTGAATCTTTATAATTGAATTTATGTTTTATTCATATCTCATGGTTCGTTAACGAAGTTTTATTTTTTTATCGTATTGATGACATTTTAGTCTATTTTCTAAATATTGAGAGGTCTGCCCTATGTAGACAGCGTCACAATTAGTTTAAAGCACTTGATATATAATACTACTTCTTTTGTTTTTTGGTGTTTTAGATTTTAATTTAGTGAAATATTTGGAAAATGTATTATGTCCTTTATGACTTATACTAATATCATATTTATTAAAATAATTCGATAATTATACATATGGTAAGGAAAAATGTTTTATGTTTTGATGTTTCTTTCTGTTTTGTTTTTAAATTGATTGTAGTATCTGTTTATCCATTTCTTGAATATGCTGTTTATCATTTTTTCTGGAAAATTATTTTCTTTCATTGCAGTTTATAAATATATATAATAATGTAAATTGTAAAGAAGTCTTTGCCAGCTATATGAGTGGTTCTTTATTGGGAATGTGACAAGGAAACACCAAAGTGGACTAACTTTAATATATATTCTGAGCTTTAGAATAAAATAAATAAATTTTACTTACAATAATTTATTGTTATACATTTATACATATTTCTTATATGGTATTTGACCATAATTTCAGTCCCAGACGATCAATACTCAAGTATTCGAAAGCTCGAAAAATATATTAAAGTTAGTCCACTTTGGTGTTTCCTTGCCACGCTCCCAATAAAAAACTACTTATATATACATACATACATACATACATACATACATATATATATATATATATATATATATATATATATATATATATATATATATTGGAATAATGTCACTAATAAATTCACACTTAGTAAATTTTGATTTTGTATTACTTTTCCGTTTATCTTCTCAATACCTTCTCACCTGGCGCACTGAAGAATCAATTTGTTGATAAATTTACGCTATTGACTCTTCAGTGTTAATTTACTTTATTATCATGAAGTAGTTTGTATACTGATAAATCACATAATTTATTTTATTTTAAAAGCTATATGAAGAGAAATATTCCAACATCTTTCAATTATCAATAATGTAAATTGCAAAAATTATAAACTATGATAATTTTTCTTAAAATATTAATTCATGATTTCTTCTTTTCCTAATAACCAATATAAGAAATTTATACCTGTAGTGGATCCCACAATACCAGTATTTTGATCAACTGCTTCCAAAAATTGTCCAATAACTAATGGTACAGATTGAATACGTTTAACCTCTTCCTGAGCGTGCAAATACTCTTTCTTGAGATTCCTCTGTTCATCTTTAATATATTCTTCTTGCACGCCTAGAAACTCTAATTGCTGTTGAAGTTTTTTATATTTTGTATACAAATCTTCAGTGTCTAGATCTTGAAGAACTTGTTTTACATCAGAAGGACTACCCTCCTCCTGAAAATAAGAAAGGAGATATTCACTTATTTTGCTGGCGGGAAAAGCTAGTTTTATCTCAAAAATGGAAATCTTTTTTTTTTTAATCTGACCATTTACAACAATTTACAAGTGAAGAAAATACAAATAGACAATGGTGGAGAGTTCAAGAATCACCTGATGACAGAATGGTGTCAAGAAAAAGGAATCAAGCAAGACTACACCCATCAATTATTCTTTACAATTGAATGACAAGAGTGAGAAAATGATGTTAACTCTACTTAACAAAGCAAGAGCTCTACTCTTTGATTGTAATGTGGAAAAAGAAATGTTGGGAGAAGACGTCTTGACTGCAGCTCACATCACCAATAGATGCCCTACCAAAGGATCAAAGACAACTCCTTATTAACCTTGGTAAAAGAAACCAAACATCAAGAATTTGAGAATTTTTGAACAAAAAGTTTTCTCAAAAACTGTAAGCCCTCTGAAGTAACTAGATAACTAGAGTGAGGTGAAAAAGTAATGTTTGTTGGATATACAGACCATGGTCACAGTTTCTGGAATATTGAAGAAAGAAAGATATTCTACAGTCATGATGAAATCTTTACAAATACTTTCTTCAGTGACAAACCCAAGGTACAAGAAATGGAAATTATTGAATTCTACAATGAAGATGGTGATAAAGAAATGGAAAAAAATAATGAATAAAATGGAAGAGATGAGGAGAACAGGGGAGAAAATAATGTAAGACCAAGGAGACAACGTAAGATTTCAGTGAGATTTGGCGATTACATCCTTTGATTTGCTGAAGCACAAAATGAATGTCCCAGCGTCATATGAAAAAGCTATAAACTCGGAAGAGAAAGAGAAGTGGATACAAGCCATAGAGAATGAGAAGAAATTCCTCATGAAGAACAACACTATCTATCTATGTAGATAAAAATCCAAAGACCAAAGAAATATTAAGATGGGTGCTGATTATTAAAGAAGATGGATCCTACAAGGCAGTTGGTAGCAAAAGGGTGTTCACAGGACAGAAGCAAATGGGACTATGAAATTATTTACAGTCCTTTATAGATACTACATCCTTGAGACTTTTGTTTGCCATTGACGCTGGAAAAAATTGAATAATACTAATAATACAATAAATACTGAATTATAGAGAAGGTGTAGGAAGTTTACTTTGCTTATTATGTAAGACTCGACCTGATCTAAGTTCGCTGTAAGCTACATAAGTAGATCCATGGAGAATTCAAAGAAGAAGGACTATATAAGTCTCAAAAGAGCCCTGCGAAATCTGAAAAGAGCAACAGCAAGTGGAAACGAAGAAAAAGAAGAGATTCTACATCTAGAAGCCTTTTGTGACGGTGACTTTGCAAGAGAAGTTGAATCAAGAGACCAAGAAAAAACCAAAGAAATAAGAAGAAAAGTACTTCAGGATATGTCATTATGCTATTTGGAGGGCCAATTGACTGGACATCGAGAAGATTATCAGTAATCACACAATTTACAATGAAGTCTGAACTTATTGCTGCATGTAAATGTATCAAAGAATTGAAATTCCTGCTTAAAGAATTGATTGAAAAAAAGTGATGGTAACACTCTATAGAGACAACCAAAGTACAATTAAAGTCATTAAAGCGGTAAGAATGAAGATTCAGCATATTGAAGTGAAATTTTTTTTCGTAAACGATGAGAATTATAAGAAAAATGTGAGTGATAGGTAGTGTTGGAACTGTTAAGTTTAAATTGGTATCAATAAACTCGTTAAGAATTATGAAGGCCAAACCTCTCATATAAAAAAAAATCAATAAAGTCAGTCCTGAGTAAAAGAATGTCATGTCAGTCATTTTCCAAGAAATATTTGAGATTCGATAAAAATAAGAAGAAAACATTCAGAACATTACTGAAATTAACATAAAATCGCCACCTGAATCAATTATATAGTATTATACTTTAAACAATGAAAAAATAATGTAATATACCATAATTTAAGCCAACCTGCAAGATAATAAATTATATATTCGAATGATTGTCCCTTAATTGTATTCAGGCAAAATATCTTACAATGCATAATCAAATCAACCTCAAACAAAAGTGGACGACTAAGTGGTCTAGTCGTATAGTTCAATTTACAGTTGTTGTGATGCGATAAATGTATTCGAGCGAATTTTATTATATAGGTACTTACTTTTTCAGGTATAACAATATCCATTGCTTCCATGGTTGATGACTTGTAAAATTATTATTTTCTTGCCGAAATGTTGACAATGTTGAGTTCAAATGTCATTTGCCAACGGTCACCTCTATTCCTATACCAGGGGTACATTCCACGAAGGTTCACAGCGCCTGAAATACTGTTTTGATTAGGTTCCACATAGCGACTACGATCGTTGTGGTCGCGGCTAGAGCATCATAAGTAAAGTCATGACCAATGTTCAAGATGATCTATTTAAATTTCAGCAACGCAAATTTAGTTCTACTATATATTAATAGTGGCGCTAGTTAAATAAAAATGTGTCATTATCAAGATAAATAAACATTTGCCTATATTTCCCAAACGTTTTCATTGTGTGTGTTCTTTCTAAATGAGAAAATTCTTGTAAAATAAACATCAAATTATCATTGTGTTATAATAATTTTCTTGAAAGTGATTTTACAAATTTTAATAGAAAACATCTGAAGTATAAAGCTATCCCTTACTTCTCATCTGCCTTTCATGGTGTACTCCCATTTAATGAGGATAACAGTTACGACAAAGTGAATGACTGTATAATAAACCAAGAACGTTCATATGTTGTAAATAAAGATATAGTAGACACTGATATGATCGTCAAAGAGCATCAAGTTGATGACCAAGTGTTCATGCCTTAACATCTGGCGATTTACCTAAAGATGTGTGAAATTGGAACATTTAAGTGTATAGAAGGTAGTTTAAATAATGAAATGAGAGATTTCATTAATTACAGTTAAGAAATATTAATAGACAATGTACAGTAAAACAATGTCTATACAGGATAAAACCTTTGTTGTTTCTATGTACAAAAGAAGTCTCTACAACCTTTTATTTCAACTGTGATAGATTGATATAGTTCATTCATTTTACTATTTAAGTGCTATATTTTATGTATCACTGGAAAAAATATTGCTTATTTTTGTTTTATACTGAAGGCAATAACTTGGTTATCGAAATGCACGTCAGACAGTGTAAACATGAGTATTGGCGGTGTAAACATTTTCGACTTATGTTGGTAGACAGATTGACTTAAACCATTTTACCAAAGATTATATACACGGATGCATTTAACATATCTTGATATATACATATATTCATTAACAAACTTTTATGTTCTTTGGGTCACTTGTATTCATAACAATATTTTTTTGTTAAAATGTAAAATGATAGTACTATCTCATTGTAATGATATGCAATTTGTTTAACTGCATTACTGTTTTATTTCTTTTCAGTATTTACATATTACACATTTATTTTTGTTAAAAAAATTTGTATTTTATAAGTTTTCATGGATGAACTTGGATTTAGAAATACAAGTATATTGGGGGGGGGGGTCGTATATATATTTCGATAGAGCGTCCTCTGGGGAATAGGAATATATACATGAGATGTTGCGGAAGTGAATATTTTAGGAGATATATAGGTTTTCGTATATAATGTTAAGTCTAGGAACATTTTTGAATTTACCGCGTAATTTTTTTATTGGCTCCTAGATGGCGTTACTCTGATAATATTGTCATGCGCAGTTAGAGAAGAGACGCTTTCGATTGTTTTGGGCGCCATTGTGTTTTTTACCTTCGACCTGAACAGTCGCATACACTTTTCTTGGAAAGTTTTCCATTTTATTCTATTGTTTTCTAATCTATTATATTTAGATCATGGATTTTGTTCCTCTCTGGAATTCCCGATCTCTTCCAGTGGATAAATCCACTGCCATATCATGGGCTCAGGCTAAAGGACTGCTTCCAAGTAGCAAAAAATGCCGCAGCCACCGTGTTGAAATGAAGATTAACTCTTCGCAACATGGCTGCGGCCATTTTTATTGCAACAAATGCAGAGCAGCTGGACGACCTGCTACTGTTAGCGTGGCCAAAGATATTTGGTTAAGTTAGTATTGAGTCTCAGTGGCGTGCAGCTAAGGCTTATTTCCGTGGCCGTCATGTTCCTGAAGAATCGTTTGCGACCATCGACCAATACTCCAATCCATTCGTCGCCAATACACTGATTTCCGCCGCTGATTACTTTTTCTGTTTCTGTTTGGGTTAATTTTCATGGAATAATAAATATAATGAAATGTTTAATTAATTCCTGTTATTTATTTATTCGTAAAATAAGGTTAGGTTAAATTACTTAGATTTTCTGATCTTACAGATTTCCATTTATAAATTAAGGTAGCGGGGGTTTCGTTATTCATATAATTCATCTCGGGTTTATCCTAGTATGATATAAATGGGCAAGGAAAGGTGGCAGCACTATCATGGCATGTAAAATGTTCGATTTGGTTCTTTCCGCATATGCTTAACATATATGTTTAATATCCTATAACTTTTTATAGGGGCGTTTCCGCATGATGTCACCTATGTACTTGTATTCCCCAGGGGACGCTCTGTCGAAATATATAGACGACCCCCAAAAATACTTGTATTTCTAAATCCTAGTCTTACCGTTTTCATTTTAAAAGTGATATTGTAATCATATCTACTAATTTTTATTGGTTTAGGTAAAAATGTATGTAAATATTACTTTCTAAATAAATTTGTCCCAATTCTAAGATGTTTTTTATCGTAAATTTAGAAAACTGTAAAATGGGTACTAGATGGAAATCAATAACATGGGATACAGTAGATATTGGTATGAGAGCTAGCAATATTGGGAAAATAAGAATTTCAGGTGAGCCAGTTTTTAGATATGCTATCTCTTTCACCATCTCGGACGTCATATGAGCTATCTGGCCGGAGGTAGTGGTTGTATTTATGAGTGTGTATCCAACATGTACAGGTAAAATATCAGTTTTTCGAATCGTTTTAAGAAGTTTCTTTTTGTTTAATTATATATTATTTTTATTGAACTTTTTGCAACATGAATCTATTATTTCCAGTTATTTTTTTTGTTGCTTAAACTGTGCCAGACATTAATTTTTAATTAAAAAAAAATTGTTAATATGCATGTTTGATATTTATATATGATGTTATTTAAATGTCTAAAAACCTAAAATTAATTTCCCAAACAATAATTCGATTGTTAAACCTTTAGACAGACGGATCTAAAAGTGACAAGTAAATATCCCAATTCATACCAATGATGATAAAAATTAATTTACTTTTTGTCTGCAAATTTTCTATTTTCTCTGTTGACGACGAATTAATCAGAATCAGAAATTATGATATTTTATTATTAGAGCTGTGAAACTGATGTAACAATTTTTGTGTTATCCATCAGTGTCATTAACTTGCTTTGGTAACGCACACTTTCATATTTCAGTTTAAAATTTATAATTTTTCTATTTCTGTCACATTTTAATTTTTCACCAGCCATTGTAACACAATTTTGTGATTAAAAATAACGCAACGAATATACCAATGTGACTAAACTAACGCCATCTTGACAACAAACAGCATCTGTCGTCTATCTCACAACTACATGATTATCTGTACTCTTCCAACATTCCCAATCCAACCAATATTTTGGAAACAATTTTTTTTAATTCAAAATTAGCATCTGGCACAGTTTAACTAAAAAAATTTCTTCAATAACATCTAAAATTGTATTTCTTCTTAGGGTATGTTCTGTGTGCAGAGCGTCATAATCGTAAACTCAAGTGGAATGGATTTCGAGGCATTTTGAGCATTGTAATATAAATTAATAAATGGCAAAACAGAAAGATGAAGCGAAAGCTTTGAGAGGTTTTGTTATAATTTGTATATTATTGAATTTTTTAGTGGAGTGTATAACTGATTTATACTATGTAAAATCAAAATGTATTCTGCAGCGATAATAAAATATATGGTGGTGCATCACAAGAATGCTTCAAAAATCCTTATAAATTATATCCCAAGTCGCAACCAGCCGCCATATTGTCTTGGGGGACAAATATTGCATTATTTATATTGAAATTATGGTTATAGTAGTGTTTTATGGCCATTTTTTTGATCATTTTAATAAAAAAAGAGCTCGATACACCATTATTCAAAATTGTTGAATAATGAAATTCATGGGATATCGTCTACCATTAGACAAAAAATGAAAAAACTAATTTTATTCAAAAACTGCTAAAACTTCTTTTTTTTAAGAAGGTTACTTTATGCAGGAAGTGGGATTAGACTAAAATTTCAAGATAATTTTCAGCTGTATATGTAATTATTATTCGAAATAAAATGCTTTTACTGCTTAAGGCCTTGTGTATTCTAATCGTATATGATGCCTGCCATTCACTTAATATTATTTTTAAATACTCGTTCTTAATTACATGCTTTGACTTTGTGTACTTAATAAGATTACGTTATTTTGTAGTTTTTAATATAATAGCGACAGAAAATCAGGAAAGCCATTTTATCCAATTAACTATTAAGTGAATAAATAGTAGAAATATTTCTCAGATGTACTACCAAATTTATTATTTAATTTTTATCCAGTTTACAATGTATATTAGTCCCCATAGGTTTTTATGAGATTTAAGAAACATTTGTTATTAATATGTTAAAAAAATTTAAATTATAATAAGATATAATTCAACACACGAAAAAATTCTCAGTTCTTGCCATTTGTGCAATGAGAAAGAATGTGACGGGGATACTACAAATAGCTATTTCAGTCGGCCTCACTTTCGCAGAGCTACGTGCCCGTTCCTTTCATTTATCGAATTCGATGCTTACAATTATAACAACCTCTTAAAGCTTTGAATATTGAATCTCATGTCACATATGTTGTCAACACAATCGATTTAAAACATAACTAGACCTATTCTCTACTTTGTATTGAATATAAGCATATAACATTCATACCCTGTTCTATTTCATGTTTTTTGACACACAAAATTAGCATATCATATCTTAATTCTAAAAAGTATTTGGTATTCTTATTGTACCCAAACTCCATAAAAAATTTTCATTGCATATTAAAAATAAGAGTATACAAGAATATTTAAAATAAACTTAGTTTTTTGTGATTAATCTGCTATAATTAGTTATACATCAAAAAAGAAGATTGTCTTATGCCAATCCGCTGTCAAAATATTTGACAATCTGTGAGTACAATGTATATATGTATATTCTGGAAAAGTGAATAGAATTTAAAAATTATAAGTAAAGGTATGTTAATATATTTATTCCATAAAAAATTAAATATCAAAATAATTACAGATATGGACCCAATTACAATATTAGAAAAACGTATCGAAGCTTTAGAACTTCAAGTTTTTCCTTCAGGAGACCATTCTTTGATTGGGATTAAAACCCAAACAATAACAAATTTACTCCAAGAAACCCAGACCATGATAACATCAGCTCTAAGCTGTAGAGAGGCTATAACATCTATGCTCCAACATCTTGTTACTATAAATGATTATTTAGATCCCTCAGGTGGAGCAGATGAACTTGAAGTAGAAGCAAAACGGCACTACCTTTTAGAATTATATCCTGAACTGAAAAATACTATTCAAAGCATCGGCACATTTGAAACCTTGTTACCCTACATAGACTCAATCAATATTTCAAAAATAGTTGATTTATCTTCAAAGCTAGAAGAACTTGCTGTAAGTAACCTCTCATTGTATGGAGAATGTAGAGATGTAACAAAGAAAGTTTTAGTTGCATTGCAAAATTATAATGATATATCTAACTCTATAATAGTGTTATTTGCACAATTAGATACTGCTGTATCAAATTTGGAAGTGGCTCTTCAGCCAAAATTTGCTACTGAAGAATAATCTTTGATAGTGTCATTTTGTTTTTTTGTTTTTTTTATCTGGAAAGCTTACAGTGAAAATTGTTTTAACCCTAGAATACTATCATTATTGAGTGATCTCTGAATACTATCACTCACCTTTTCATTTTTTGATTTGATCACATCTGGTCAAAAGTGTCTACTGCTTCCATAATTTCATTATATGTGTAAATACTTTCTGTTTCTTATGTATATTTATTAGTAGTTCCAGATGATGTGTGCATTGTAGATAATAGAGTAACTATTTTATTAGTTTTGGCTTAGTAGGAGACCAATGTGCTATTGGAAATGTATGAAATCAATGATGTTCCTGTCTGACATTTTTTCTATCATTGCTGGTGGGATGTGGGGCTTATTCTTCGGCAACAGGACCCTGCTTCTTGAAAATTTGATCATTACATTCTAAGGAATTGCCAGAATTATCAGATGTTTGTCTGGGCATTTATTAGGTATCAGAAATTCTTTGGGTAGCCTAAGAGTTTTGAGACTCTAGAAATATGAATAGGTAAGTAAAGTGTTACATTTTCCTGCACATTCAACTGGATCTCCAGAAGCAACAGCTGTCCTTTTTACCCCCTTTTAAGCTAGTGCAGGTTTATTGAATTTTTCAGATTCTACAAGTACGTTTCTAGTGTTTCTTCTAGATCCTGTTCTGGCGAATGATCTGGGTCGCATAAACTATCATCTACCTGTAAATTTGTCTTGGAATCAATTATTATCCTCCACTTCACTAACGCCGCATTCATACAAGAGTTTGTCTTTTTCTAATCATTTTCATGATTAAAAATGATTGCGTAATGCTATCAATATGCCAAACTAAGTTTTAAAATTTTCATTAAATACTTCGATACGTAAATTTGACGTGACATTTAGATTATAGTAAGAGCAGAACACTATAATTTGAAAAACTGTACTAATCTAGGCCGAAAATCTGTAATAAACTGTAAGAAAAGCACTGCTAGCGACTGGAGTGGGGTAACAATGAGGGGAATATCTAGAGAAGAGTTTTTGAACAAATACATAATTTTAAGGTATGATCGTATTCTAGGGTTAAATGACATGTAAGTATAAATATTACAAATAATATTGTATTTGTTTAAATCTTATTTATAAAGTATGAATTAACAATCAATGACTATGGTGAACAAATAATAACTTTTGAATCATAATCATTCATTCATTAATATTTATGTAACCAATAAATTGAAAAATGTATATCTTTGTGTTCACTGAGGGTTATGGAGTGTTTTCATATAGAAATAAATTTAAAAACGTTCATGTTTTAATAATATCAAAAATCACCAGATCACCAAATCTTAATTAATTATTTCCCAGTCGATGAATACCACTTTGGTGTTTTCTTGCCTTGTTCCCAATAAAAAACTACAGCTGGCAAAGGTTTCTTTACAATTACAATATATACCTTATATATTAACAAAATATATATAAATTATTTAGATCTTTTTTATCATTTACAGCTTTTTCGTTCTTATGAATGTGAACCATTTCTAAAAATTCTCTTTTTCGTGTATTAGAATTCATGTATTGAATCTTTATAATTGAATTTATGTTTTTTTTTGATATTTCATGGTTCGTTAATGCAGTTCTATTTTTTTTATCGTATTGATGACCTCTTAGTCTATTTTCTAAATACTGAGATGTTTGCCCTATGTAGACAGCGTCACAATTAGTACAATGTACTTGATATATAATATTACTTCTTTTGTTTTTTGGTATTTTAGATTTTAATTTAGTGAAATATTAGGATAATGTATTATGTCCTCTTTGACTTATACTAATATCATATTTATTGAAATAATTCAATAATTGTTGGGAAAGTCCTTGTACATAGGAGGAAAAATGTTTTATTTTTTCATTGTTTCGTTTCAGTTTTGTTTTTAAATTGATTATAGTATCTGTTTATCCTTTTCTTGATTATGTTATTTATCATTTTTTCCTGATAATTATTTTCTTTCACTGCAGTTTTTGCTTTTTGAATAGCTAAGCATCTACATTCAGGATCTGATAGTTGGATAGATGTATTAGCCAAACTTATTATCACTGTTTTTTTTAAATTGATTCTATTATTTTGCTCAACCTCGATTGTGAATTGAAGTTTTTCATGATAAGAATTGAATTTTTTATTTGCTTCTTTGGTACAGCAGTAATGCAATCATCTACATATTGGAAAAAGAATAGAATATTTATATTAAGTTTGCTTAGAACCTTTCCTTCAATTCTTATCATGGAAAACTTGGAGGTTGAGGTTGAGCAAAATAATAGAATCAATTTTCTTGATGTCACATTATGTAAAATTAACAATAACATAAGAACAGAATGGTATACGAAACCAACTTGGTCCTCAAAATATTTTAACTTCAATTCGTGTCATCCTATGTCACAAAAAAGATCAGTGAAAATAAGTTTGGCTGATAGATCTATCCAACTATCAGATCCTGAATTTAGATACTTAGCTATCCAAAAAGCAAAAACTGCATTGAAAGAAAATAATAAGTTGATTTTATCCTTATTTTGATATTCATGATGAAGGTGATCTATAGATCAATATAAATAAGCAAATTGTCAGTGTCAATATCATATTTTGATAAAGACGTCAAAACGTCAAAATTAATTTTATCTTTCTTTTAAAAATTATCAAAAAAACTAATTTTGAAACAGACGAGACCTAAAAGGAAACACCAATGTGGACTAACTTCAATATATTTTCCGAGCCTTCGAATACTTATGTATTCATCATCTGGGACTGAAATTATGGTCAAAACAATATATGTTATATGTATAAATGTATAACAATAATAAAATTTTCTTACAATAATTTATTAAGATTTCCGGTGATTTCGATATTATTAAAACTTGTAAAAATTTTTAAACTCATAGAATTCAAAATTCAGATTGACGTTGATAGAAATATTGATTAATTGAAATATTTATTCTGGTTACTATAGGAATTTTCATTAATTATTGATTGGTTAGCTTTTGAATAACATTGAATTTTTATAGGTTAGATAAGGATAAGTTTTAGTGAATGATGTTCAATGTTGATTGGTAAATTTATGAATAACATTAAATTTCAATAGGCTAGGTCGTTATGAATTTAGTTGAATATTCATTGGCTAGAATATAAATAACAATAAATTTTATAGGTTAGGTCGTTATAAGTGAAGGACACAATATGTATTATGAATCTGTCAAAGTTTTGACAACTGAAAATAAACTACAAAAAAAATTTATTTTTAGAAACTTTATATATTACCTAAAATGATCAATGCATTTATAAGAAAAATGATTTTAATAACCTTAGTGTAATTATGCATATATTTAGATTTTGAAAAAACAAATTCTATGAAAATTCAACCCCATTAACAACCAACTAACCTCACCTAACCTATAAATTTCAACTCCACTTCAGCAAAATGTAGAGAGCTGTAAGACTCAGAATCTCTTAGATAAATATCTTGTAATATGGAAGTTTTTGATGAAGAATCAGAATCTGCTAGAACTTTTAGCTTCACGTTAGTAATTTTGTTAGGGTTAAATCCAGGTTTTTTGGTATAAGGTAATGTTTTACATTACATGCTTTTACTTGCTTTTTTTTTTCGATAAGTCGTTTCTCTGTTGTATCGGTCAATATGGTCGCCCCTTCCGAATATTTTTTTGTGAGGCAGCTTTTGGATGTAGCCTAATAATGGAAAGACTCTTAAAAATCCTTGACGTTGAAGGCAAAGGTTGAGTCTGGATATTTACATTGTTTGCGTCCAATTCGGTGGGGGTGAAGTCCTTCGAAGTTGACGGAACACTTAGTCGAGGAGCCGGTAACACTGAAAGTCCCGTCATAGCGTCATCAAAAAATTTTTATTTAAATAAATAGAACGTAAGTATAGGAATAAATTAAGCTCGGTATGCGTGGATTCCTATTGCCGAAACGATGTGAAAAAAAAATTATTAAAAAAAATGGAAAAATGTTTTACCGTCATCGCGTATATTAATTTTTTTTTATGTATTCGACAGTAAATTTTATTAGCTTTTAGAAAAAAATCACGCAAACCACTTTTTCTTGCCGGAAGGGTCTGGCATACCTATTTGAAGTGCGTGATGAGGGCTAAAATTTCTCCATCATGCCGGAAACTTTTTTTTTGTTATTTTATTCATTTTTATGTAATTTTTAAAAATAGCTTGGTATGCGCGCTCAAAAACTGCCGGAAAAATCCCGCATACCATCTTGAAGTGCATAAACTATATTAGCATCTACTCCAAAATGTACGATGTTCACTACATTTATTTTGGAGTAAATGCTCTTTGTCAAATAAGATATCTTTTTCTCTGCTTAGATTTAAAAGAATATGAGGATTAATATGACTTAAGGAATAATAGGAGAATTTTTATTTTAGATAACTGAAACAATAAAATAATATTGAAATAATTGACAGGATTTTATTCTCAAATTTAGTATATTTATTTATAATCATCGAAATCAATTTCATCTATATCATAACGGTTTTCATTTTCTGATTCTTCACTTCCTTCTTCATTTAATTGGTTACTAAGAATTTCTTCAACTTTTGAAGGTGCTGCTGGGCACTGGACAATGGTTCCAACTTATTTTCTTGATTTAGTTGCCATCCACATTCTGTTCGATGATTATCAATAAATATACTAAATTTGAGAATAAAATCCTGTCAATTATTTCAATATTATTTTATTGTTTCAGTTATCTAAAATAAAAATTCTCCTATTATTCCTTAAGTCATATTAATCCTCATATTCTTTTAAATCTAAGCAGAGAAAAAGATATCTTATTTGACAAAGAGCATTTACTCCAAAATAAATGTAGTGAACATCGTACATTTCGGAGTAGATGCTAATATATTTTATGCACTTCAAGATGGTATGCGGGATTTTTCCGGCAGTTTTTGAGCGCGCATACCAAGCTATTTTTAAAAATTACATAAAAATGAATAAAATAACGAAAAAAAAGTTTCCGGCATGATGGAGAAATTTTAGACCTCATCACGCACTTCAAATAGGTATGCCAGACCCTTCCGGCAAGAAAAAGTGGTTTGCGTGATTTTTTTCTAAATGCTAATAAAATTTACTGTCGAATACATAAAAAAAATTAATATCCGCGAGGACGGTAAAACATTTTTCCATTTTTTTAATATTTTTTTTTCACATCGTTTCGGCAATAGGAATCCACGCATACCGAGCTGAATTTATTCCTATACTTACGTTCTATTTATTTAAATAAAAAATTTTTCATTCCGCTATGACGGGACTTTCAGTGTTACCGGCTCCCCGCCTAACTATTTAGCAACTGAGGACTAGATTCCACAACATTGTCAACGGCCACAGCTGGATCAGGACGAACAGTTAAATTGGTTGGGGAAAATTCAAAATATTAAAAAATATTTTCATCGAAAGGGACAAATCCTGTGACTTTAAATCCTTTAGTGTAAAAGCTAAAGGAAAAGCTTTTACTATATGTTGTGCAATGTCGTATATTGATACTGGTTTGACAATATTTCCTGGTGAAATAATGTGTTCGTTCATTCCCGTGTTAAAATAAGTTTTAAGCACCAAATGCGGTCCTGCCTAACGGCTACATTTTGTGTGTAGGTGAAATGTGACCATTACCTATCAACATGATACACGGCGAATCATTTGATGATTTGGCATTTGCATAGGATACTTTTTATTATTTGAAGCATCAAATTGATATGCTAGTTCTCGAACTTTTCGTTATGTTAAACCATATTGTAAAGTTGCGACTTCTTGTATATATTTCACAAGCATATTTTCTTCTTCCCGGTTGAAAATTTTCTTTGTGCTGCAGTTTTCATGTACAAGGCTGTAGTCTTCTTTACCTTCTTGGTAAAAGGTTTGCATGCATGTCCGAAATTGTGCTTCTTGCTAATCCAGTTTTCAGCACTGTAAAATGTAAGTCTTCTTTCTTTCAACAATTTTATCATTTCCTTATTGTTTCCGGGTCAGGTTGATCTTAATTCCTGTTTGGCTTCGGGGCATATTTTATTGGGAACTTATCGCCGAACTAGAATTACTGTAATACATTTTATGAATTAAAGGACACAAGATATATTTTATAAAATATGATGTACAACGAACCTATTTCACGGATATGATGTTGTACGTTGAACATGTCCACAGTACATCGTGTTTATTATGTTCTAGGTACAACCCACGTCAAGAAGTTAAAAAAATAATCATAGAAAGTTTGCAGTTATAAGTATATAGGTTAAAAATTCAAAAAAAAACTAAGTAACTGGGAAAAATACTTGAGTGAGATCCCCATCAATTAAATATAAAATGACAAAAAATTTGAAAAACAACTTACGTTTTACACAAAAATGATAAACCACTTTACAACTCTGCTTTTGCCATCGGATGATCAGAATCGTGTTTACATTGTCAGTCGACGAAGGCAAACAACACAGTTGAGTTAAAAGTATCGCGAAGTTTTAAAAGTATGTTCGATGTACAATGATGGTTTGAGGTACAACAGATTCCCCTACCTAAATAAACCAAAAGTTGTTTCCTAATATAGAGCAAGATTAACATAACAAAAATATTCTTAGAAAAAGCAGTTAGCAGTTAAGTTTCTTCATTTTGATTGCAAAATTAATTCCTAAAATTTGAGTGAAAAAATCCAAATTTCTTTTACAGAGATATATCCATAAACCAGTAACACTCAGATTTCTGATTGTTGGTTAGTGCTTTTGTGATAACCACCACTCAATATTATATACGTTTTTTATTAATTCACCTGAAATAAAAGGTTGCAGGGAGCATTACTAATGCTAACAAATTGAAAGTTTGTTTGAAGAATTTCAAAATAAAATAATTGATTTTAAATAGTTCTTTATTATTCAGATCTTTACACATAATTTATCTGTACAATCCATTTATTACAATGTTTGAAAATGTGTGAAAGTAATGGGTGTTGTATAAATAATATTATTGCAGTAAAAGGGTCGAAACACTCAAATTTAGAAATAAGTACTTTTATATTTATTTAAAAGCTTTTGTGAAATAAAATAATAGTAATTCTACATTTCATTTATTTTTTAAATTAGAAACTACCCCTATACCAAAACGTAATACTCACTATCTGATGCACGTTTCAATAATCAAGTTATCCAAAACTTTTGGGAAACTATAACCCGAGAGCGTAAATGAATCGGTGAGAATAAGAACAGAAGTCCAAAATTTGACGTTTCCGTCTCTTATAGTCATTTTGTTTAAAAAATCAGACTGTATCAAATGAGTTAGGGAAGGGCACATAATATCGATATATCAAACTATCGATATTTTGTCAAAAATTTATCGATAAATATCGTCGATATTTTTTTATATTGAAATATCGATATTAATTTTTGAGTATCGAATTCGATATTTTTTTAAGAAAACTTTATTTTATTTTACTATATACTAACTTCATATTTCACTTACTGTTGTAATGTTTTATATACATAACATCCATTGAAGCTCATTGAGGTCGATGGTCACTTTGTGTTGATTAAAAAATTTTCAAATTCTATCTTCCTAATTTGAAGTCGAATTTCAACATTTCTTATATATTTGAGTGAGTTTGTATCTAACTTTGTCAGATATCATCGAATAACATACATTGAAGCCCATTGAGGTCAACTGTCACTTTGTGTTAATTGAAAATTTTCAAAGTCTATCTTCCTCATTTGAAGTCGAATTTCAACATTTCTTATATATTTGAGTGAGTTCGCATCTAACTTTGTCAGATATCGTCGATTAACATCCATTGAAGCCCATTGAGGTCAACTGTCACTTTGTGTTAATTGAAAATTTTCAAAGTCTATCTTCCTCATTTGAAGTCGAATTTCAACATTCCTTATATATTTGAGTGAGATCGCGTCTAACTTTGTCAGATATCGTCGATTAACATCCATTGAAGCCCATTGAGGTCAACTGTCACTTTGTGTTAATTGAAAATTTTCAAAGTCTATCTTCCTCATTTGAAGTCGAATTTCAACATTTCTTATATATTTGAGTGAGTTCGCATCTAACTTTGTCAGATATCGTCGATTAACATCCATTGAAGCCCATTGAGGTCAACTGTCACTTTGTGTTAATTGAAAATTTTCAAAGTCTATCTTCCTCATTTGAAGTCGAATTTCAACATTCCTTATATATTTGAGTGAGATCGCGTCTAACTTTGTCAGATATCGTCGATTAACATCCATTGAAGCCCATTGAGGTCAACTGTCACTTTGTGTTAATTGAAAATTTTCAAAGTCTATCTTCCTCATTTGAAGTCGAATTTCAACATTTCTTATATATTTGAGTGAGTTCGCATCTAACTTTGTCAGATATCGTCGATTAACATCCATTGAAGCCCATTGAGGTCAACTGTCACTTTGTGTTAATTGAAAATTTTCAAAGTCTATCTTCCTCATTTGAAGTCGAATTTCAACATTTCTTATATATTTGAGTGAGTTTGTATCTAACTTTGTCAGATATCATCGAATAACATACATTGAAGCCCATTGAGGTCAACTGTCACTTTGTGTTAATTGAAAATTTTCAAAGTCTATCTTCCTCATTTGAAGTCGAATTTCAACATTTCTTATATATTTGAGTGAGTTTGTATCTAACTTCGCAGATATCGTCGATTAACATCCATTGAAGCCCATTGAGGTCAACTGTCACTTTGTGTTAATTGAAAATTTTCAAAGTCTATCTTCCTCATTTGAAGTCGAATTTCAACATTTCTTATATATTTGAGTGAGTTCGCATCTAACTTTGTCAGATATCGTCGATTAACATCCATTGAAGCCCATTGAAGTCAACTGTCACTTTGTGTTAATTGAAAATTTTCAAAGTCTATCTTCCTAATTTGAAGTCGAATTTCAACATTTCTTATATATTTGAGTGAGTTTGTATCTAACTTTGTCAGATATCATCGAATAACATACATTGAAGCCCATTGAGGTCAACTGTCACTTTGTGTTAATTGAAAATTTTCAAAGTCTATCTTCCTCATTTGAAGTCGAATTTCAACATTTCTTATTTATTTGAGTGAGATCGCATCTAACTTTGTTAGATATCATCGAATAACATCCATTGAAGCTCATTGAGGTCGATGGTCACTTTGTGATGATTGAAAATTTTCAAAGTCTATCTTCCTAATTTGAAGTCGAATTTCAACATTTCTTATATATTTGAGTGAGTTTGTATCTAACTTTGTCAGATATCATCGAATAACATACATTGAAGCCCATTGAGGTCAACTGTCACTTTGTGTTAATTGAAAATTTTCTAAGTCTATCTTCCTCATTTGAAGTCGAATTTCAACATTTCTTATATATTTGAGTGAGTTCGCATCTAACTTTGTCAGATATCGTCGATTAACATCCATTGAAGCCCATTGAGGTCAACTGTCACTTTCTGTTAATTGAAAATTTTCAAAGTCTATCTTCCTCATTTGAAGTCGAATTTCAACATTCCTTATATATTTGAGTGAGATCGCGTCTAACTTTGTCAGATATCGTCGATTAACATCCATTGAAGCCCATTGAAGTCAACTGTCACTTTGTGTTAATTGAAAATTTTCAAAGTCTATCTTCCTCATTTGAAGTCGAATTTCAACATTTCTTATATATTTGAGTGAGTTCGCATCTAACTTTGTCAGATATCGTCGATTAACATCCATTGAAGCCCATTGAGGTCAACTGTCACTTTGTGTTAATTGAAAATTTTCAAAGTCTATCTTCCTCATTTGAAGTCGAATTTCAACATTTCTTATATATTTGAGTGAGTTTGTATCTAACTTTGTCAGATATCATCGAATAACATACATTGAAGCCCATTGAGGTCAACTGTCACTTTGTGTTAATTGAAAATTTTCAAAGTCTATCTTCCTCATTTGAAGTCGAATTTCAACATTTCTTATATATTTGAGTGAGTTTGTATCTAACTTCGCAGATATCGTCGATTAACATCCATTGAAGCCCATTGAGGTCAACTGTCACTTTGTGTTAATTGAAAATTTTCAAAGTCTATCTTCCTCATTTGAAGTCGAATTTCAACATTTCTTATATATTTGAGTGAGTTCGCATCTAACTTTGTCAGATATCGTCGATTAACATCCATTGAAGCCCATTGAAGTCAACTGTCACTTTGTGTTAATTGAAAATTTTCAAAGTCTATCATCCTCATTTGAAGTCGAATTTCAACATTTCTTATATATTTGAGTGAGTTCGCATCTAACTTTGTCAGATATCGTCGATTAACATCCATTGAAGCCCATTGAAGTCAACTGTCACTTTGTGTTAATTGAAAATTTTCAAAGTCTATCTTCCTAATTTGAAGTCGAATTTCAACATTTCTTATATATTTGAGTGAGTTTGTATCTAACTTTGTCAGATATCATCGAATAACATACATTGAAGCCCATTGAGGTCAACTGTCACTTTGTGTTAATTGAAAATTTTCAAAGTCTATCTTCCTCATTTGAAGTCGAATTTCAACATTTCTTATTTATTTGAGTGAGATCGCATCTAACTTTGTTAGATATCATCGAATAACATCCATTGAAGCTCATTGAGGTCGATGGTCACTTTGTGATGATTGAAAATTTTCAAAGTCTATCTTCCTAATTTGAAGTCGAATTTCAACATTTCTTATATATTTGAGTGAGTTTGTATCTAACTTTGTCAGATATCGTCGATTAACATCCATTGAAGCCCATTGAAGTCAACTGTCACTTTGTGTTAATTGAAAATTTTCAAAGTCTATCTTCCTCATTTGAAGTCGAATTTCAACATTTCTTATATATTTGAGTGAGTTCGCATCTAACTTTGTCAGATATCGTCGATTAACATCCATTGAAGCCCATTGAGGTCAACTGTCACTTTGTGTTAATTGAAAATTTTCAAAGTCTATCTTCCTCATTTGAAGTCGAATTTCAACATTCCTTATATATTTGAGTGAGATCGCGTCTAACTTTGTCAGATATCGTCGATTAACATCCATTGAAGCCCATTGAAGTCAACTGTCACTTTGTGTTAATTGAAAATTTTCAAAGTCTATCTTCCTCATTTGAAGTCGAATTTCAACATTTCTTATATCTTTGAGTGAGTTCGCATCTAACTTTGTCAGATATCGTCGATTAACATCCATTGAAACCCATTGAGGTCAACTGTCACTTTGTGTTAATTGAAAATTTTCAAAGTCTATCTTCCTCATTTGAAGTCGAATTTCAACATTTCTTATATATTTGAGTGAGTTCGCATCTAACTTCGCAGATATCGTCGATTAACATCCATTGAAGCCCATTGAGGTCAACTGTCACTTTGTGTTAATTGAAAATTTTCAAAGTCTATCTTCCTCATTTGAAGTCGAATTTCAACATTTCTTATTTATTTGAGTGAGATCGCATCTAACTTTGTTAGATATCATCGAATAACATCCATTGAAGCTCATTGAGGTCGATGGTCACTTTGTGTTGATTAAAAAATTTTCAAATTCTATCTTCCTAATTTGAAGTCGAATTTCAATATTTTTTATATATTTGAGTGAGTTTGTATCTAACTTTGTCAGATATCATCGAATAACATACATTGAAGCCCATTGAGGTCAACTGTCACTTTGTGTTAATTGAAAATTTTCAAAGTCTATCTTCCTCATTTGAAGTCGAATTTCAACATTTCTTATATATTTGAGTGAGTTCGCATCTAACTTTGTCAGATATCATCGAATAACATCCATTGAAGCCAATTGAGGTCAACTGTCACTTTGTGTTAATTGAAAATTTTCAAAGTCTATCTTCCTCATTTGAAGTCGAATTTCAACATTCCTTATATATTTGAGTGAGATCGCGTCTAACTTTGTCAGATATCGTCGATTAACATCCATTGAAGCCCATTGAAGTCAACTGTCACTTTGTGTTAATTGAAAATTTTCAAAGTCTATCTTCCTCATTTGAAGTCGAATTTCAACATTCCTTATATATTTGAGTGAGTTCGCATCTAACTTTGTCAGATATTGTCGATTAACATCCATTGAAGCCCATTGAGGTCAACTGTCACTTTGTGTTAATTGAAAATTTTCAAAGTCTATCTTCCTCATTTGAAGTCGAATTTCAACATTCCTTATATATTTGAGTGAGATCGCGTCTAACTTTGTCAGATATCGTCGATTAACATCCATTGAAGCCCATTGAAGTCAACTGTCACTTTGTGTTAATTGAAAATTTTCAAAGTCTATCTTCCTCATTTGAAGTCGAATTTCAACATTTCTTATTTATTTGAGTGAGATCGCATCTAACTTTGTTAGATATCATCGAATAACATCCATTGAAGCTCATTGAGGTCGATGGTCACTTTGTGATGATTGAAAATTTTCAAAGTCTATCTTCCTAATTTGAAGTCGAATTTCAACATTTCTTATATATTTGAGTGAGTTCGCATCTAACTTTGTCAGATATCGTCGATTAACATCCATTGAAGCCCATTGAGGTCAACTGTCACTTTGTGTTAATTGAAAATTTTCAAAGTCTATCTTCCTCATTTGAAGTCGAATTTCAACATTTCTTATTTATTTGAGTGAGATCGCATCTAACTTTGTTAGATATCATCGAATAACATCCATTGAAGCTCATTGAGGTCGATGGTCACTTTGTGATGATTGAAAATTTTCAAAGTCTATCTTCCTAATTTGAAGTCGAATTTCAACATTTCTTATATATTTGAGTGAGTTTGTATCTAACTTTGTCAGATATCATCGAATAACATACATTGAAGCCCATTGAGGTCAACTGTCACTTTGTGTTAATTGAAAATTTTCAAAGTCTATCTTCCTCATTTGAAGTCGAATTTCAACATTTCTTATTTATTTGAGTGAGATCGCATCTAACTTTGTTAGATATCATCGAATAACATCCATTGAAGCTCATTGAGGTCGATGGTCACTTTGTGATGATTGAAAATTTTCAAAGTCTATCTTCCTAATTTGAAGTCGAATTTCAACATTTCTTATATATTTGAGTGAGTTTGTATCTAACTTTGTCAGATATCATCGAATAACATACATTGAAGCCCATTGAGGTCAACTGTCACTTTGTGTTAATTGAAAATTTTCAAAGTCTATCTTCCTCATTTGAAGTCGAATTTCAACATTTCTTATATATTTGAGTGAGTTCGCATCTAACTTTGTCAGATATCGTCGATTAACATCCATTGAAGCCCATTGAGGTCAACTGTCACTTTCTGTTAATTGAAAATTTTCAAAGTCTATCTTCCTCATTTGAAGTCGAATTTCAACATTCCTTATATATTTGAGTGAGATCGCGTCTAACTTTGTCAGATATCGTCGATTAACATCCATTGAAGCCCATTGAAGTCAACTGTCACTTTGTGTTAATTGAAAATTTTCAAAGTCTATCTTCCTCATTTGAAGTCGAATTTCAACATTTCTTATATATTTGAGTGAGTTCGCATCTAACTTTGTCAGATATCGTCGATTAACATCCATTGAAGCCCATTGAGGTCAACTGTCACTTTGTGTTAATTGAAAATTTTCAAAGTCTATCTTCCTCATTTGAAGTCGAATTTCAACATTCCTTATATATTTGAGTGAGATCGCGTCTAACTTTGTCAGATATCGTCGATTAACATCCATTGAAGCCCATTGAAGTCAACTGTCACTTTGTGTTAATTGAAAATTTTCAAAGTCTATCTTCCTCATTTGAAGTCGAATTTCAACATTTCTTATATATTTGAGTGAGTTCGCATCTAACTTTGTCAGATATCGTCGATTAACATCCATTGAAACCCATTGAGGTCAACTGTCACTTTGTGTTAATTGAAAATTTTCAAAGTCTATCTTCCTCATTTGAAGTCGAATTGCAACATTTCTTATATATTTGAGTGAGTTCGCATCTAACTTCGCAGATATCGTCGATTAACATCCATTGAAGCCCATTGAGGTCAACTGTCACTTTGTGTTAATTGAAAATTTTCAAAGTCTATCTTCCTCATTTGAAGTCGAATTTCAACATTTCTTATTTATTTGAGTGAGATCGCATCTAACTTTGTTAGATATCATCGAATAACATCCATTGAAGCTCATTGAGGTCGATGGTCACTTTGTGTTGATTAAAAAATTTTCAAATTCTATCTTCCTAATTTGAAGTCGAATTTCAATATTTTTTATATATTTGAGTGAGTTTGTATCTAACTTTGTCAGATATCATCGAATAACATACATTGAAGCCCATTGAGGTCAACTGTCACTTTGTGTTAATTGAAAATTTTCAAAGTCTATCTTCCTCATTTGAAGTCGAATTTCAACATTTCTTATATATTTGAGTGAGTTCGCATCTAACTTTGTCAGATATCATCGAATAACATCCATTGAAGCCAATTGAGGTCAACTGTCACTTTGTGTTAATTGAAAATTTTCAAAGTCTATCTTCCTCATTTGAAGTCGAATTTCAACATTCCTTATATATTTGAGTGAGATCGCGTCTAACTTTGTCAGATATCGTCGATTAACATCCATTGAAGCCCATTGAAGTCAACTGTCACTTTGTGTTAATTGAAAATTTTCAAAGTCTATCTTCCTCATTTGAAGTCGAATTTCAACATTTCTTATATATTTGAGTGAGTTCGCATCTAACTTTGTCAGATATTGTCGATTAACATCCATTGAAGCCCATTGAGGTCAACTGTCACTTTGTGTTAATTGAAAATTTTCAAAGTCTATCTTCCTCATTTGAAGTCGAATTTCAACATTCCTTATATATTTGAGTGAGATCGCGTCTAACTTTGTCAGATATCGTCGATTAACATCCATTGAAGCCCATTGAAGTCAACTGTCACTTTGTGTTAATTGAAAATTTTCAAAGTCTATCTTCCTCATTTGAAGTCGAATTTCAACATTTCTTATATATTTGAGTGAGTTCGCATCTAACTTCGCAGATATCGTCGATTAACATCCATTGAAGCCCATTGAGGTCAACTGTCACTTTGTGTTAATTGAAAATTTTCAAAGTCTATCTTCCTAATTTGAAGTCGAATTTCAACATTTCTTATATATTTGAGTGAGTTTGTATCTAACTTTGTCAGATATCATCGAATAACATACATTGAAGCCCATTGAGGTCAACTGTCACTTTGTGTTAATTGAAAATTTTCAAAGTCTATCTTCCTCATTTGAAGTCGAATTTCAACATTTCTTATTTATTTGAGTGAGATCGCATCTAACTTTGTTAGATATCATCGAATAACATCCATTGAAGCTCATTGAGGTCGATGGTCACTTTGTGATGATTGAAAATTTTCAAAGTCTATCTTCCTAATTTGAAGTCGAATTTCAACATTTCTTATATATTTGAGTGAGTTCGCATCTAACTTTGTCAGATATCGTCGATTAACATCCATTGAAGCCCATTGAGGTCAACTGTCACTTTGTGTTAATTGAAAATTTTCAAAGTCTATCTTCCTCATTTGAAGTCGAATTTCAACATTTCTTATTTATTTGAGTGAGATCGCATCTAACTTTGTTAGATATCATCGAATAACATCCATTGAAGCTCATTGAGGTCGATGGTCACTTTGTGATGATTGAAAATTTTCAAAGTCTATCTTCCTAATTTGAAGTCGAATTTCAACATTTCTTATATATTTGAGTGAGTTTGTATCTAACTTTGTCAGATATCATCGAATAACATACATTGAAGCCCATTGAGGTCAACTGTCACTTTGTGTTAATTGAAAATTTTCAAAGTCTATCTTCCTCATTTGAAGTCGAATTTCAACATTTCTTATTTATTTGAGTGAGATCGCATCTAACTTTGTTAGATATCATCGAATAACATCCATTGAAGCTCATTGAGGTCGATGGTCACTTTGTGATGATTGAAAATTTTCAAAGTCTATCTTCCTAATTTGAAGTCGAATTTCAACATTTCTTATATATTTGAGTGAGTTTGTATCTAACTTTGTCAGATATCATCGAATAACATACATTGAAGCCCATTGAGGTCAACTGTCACTTTGTGTTAATTGAAAATTTTCAAAGTCTATCTTCCTCATTTGAAGTCGAATTTCAACATTTCTTATATATTTGAGTGAGTTCGCATCTAACTTTGTCAGATATCGTCGATTAACATCCATTGAAGCCCATTGAGGTCAACTGTCACTTTCTGTTAATTGAAAATTTTCAAAGTCTATCTTCCTCATTTGAAGTCGAATTTCAACATTCCTTATATATTTGAGTGAGATCGCGTCTAACTTTGTCAGATATCGTCGATTAACATCCATTGAAGCCCATTGAAGTCAACTGTCACTTTGTGTTAATTGAAAATTTTCAAAGTCTATCTTCCTCATTTGAAGTCGAATTTCAACATTTCTTATATATTTGAGTGAGTTCGCATCTAACTTTGTCAGATATCGTCGATTAACATCCATTGAAGCCCATTGAGGTCAACTGTCACTTTGTGTTAATTGAAAATTTTCAAAGTCTATCTTCCTCATTTGAAGTCGAATTTCAACATTCCTTATATATTTGAGTGAGATCGCGTCTAACTTTGTCAGATATCGTCGATTAACATCCATTGAAGCCCATTGAAGTCAACTGTCACTTTGTGTTAATTGAAAATTTTCAAAGTCTATCTTCCTCATTTGAAGTCGAATTTCAACATTTCTTATATATTTGAGTGAGTTCGCATCTAACTTTGTCAGATATCGTCGATTAACATCCATTGAAACCCATTGAGGTCAACTGTCACTTTGTGTTAATTGAAAATTTTCAAAGTCTATCTTCCTCATTTGAAGTCGAATTTCAACATTTCTTATATATTTGAGTGAGTTCGCATCTAACTTCGCAGATATCGTCGATTAACATCCATTGAAGCCCATTGAGGTCAACTGTCACTTTGTGTTAATTGAAAATTTTCAAAGTCTATCTTCCTCATTTGAAGTCGAATTTCAACATTTCTTATTTATTTGAGTGAGATCGCATCTAACTTTGTTAGATATCATCGAATAACATCCATTGAAGCTCATTGAGGTCGATGGTCACTTTGTGTTGATTAAAAAATTTTCAAATTCTATCTTCCTAATTTGAAGTCGAATTTCAATATTTTTTATATATTTGAGTGAGTTTGTATCTAACTTTGTCAGATATCATCGAATAACATCCATTGAAGCCAATTGAGGTCAACTGTCACTTTGTGTTAATTGAAAATTTTCAAAGTCTATCTTCCTCATTTGAAGTCGAATTTCAACATTTCTTATATATTTGAGTGAGTTCGCATCTAACTTTGTCAGATATTGTCGATTAACATCCATTGAAGCCCATTGAGGTCAACTGTCACTTTGTGTTAATTGAAAATTTTCAAAGTCTATCTTCCTCATTTGAAGTCGAATTTCAACATTCCTTATATATTTGAGTGAGATCGCGTCTAACTTTGTCAGATATCGTCGATTAACATCCATTGAAGCCCATTGAAGTCAACTGTCACTTTGTGTTAATTGAAAATTTTCAAAGTCTATCTTCCTCATTTGAAGTCGAATTTCAACATTTCTTATATATTTGAGTGAGTTCGCATCTAACTTCGCAGATATCGTCGATTAACATCCATTGAAGCCCATTGAGGTCAACTGTCACTTTGTGTTAATTGAAAATTTTCAAAGTCTATCTTCCTAATTTGAAGTCGAATTTCAACATTTCTTATATATTTGAGTGAGTTTGTATCTAACTTTGTCAGATATCATCGAATAACATACATTGAAGCCCATTGAGGTCAACTGTCACTTTGTGTTAATTGAAAATTTTCAAAGTCTATCTTCCTCATTTGAAGTCGAATTTCAACATTTCTTATATATTTGAGTGAGTTCGCATCTAACTTTGTCAGATATCGTCGATTAACATCCATTGAAGCCCATTGAAGTCAACTGTCACTTTGTGTTAATTGAAAATTTTCAAAGTCTATCATCCTCATTTGAAGTCGAATTTCAACATTTCTTATATATTTGAGTGAGTTCGCATCTAACTTTGTCAGATATCGTCGATTAACATCCATTGAAGCCCATTGAAGTCAACTGTCACTTTGTGTTAATTGAAAATTTTCAAAGTCTATCTTCCTAATTTGAAGTCGAATTTCAACATTTCTTATATATTTGAGTGAGTTTGTATCTAACTTTGTCAGATATCATCGAATAACATACATTGAAGCCCATTGAGGTCAACTTTGTGTTAATTGAAAATTTTCAAAGTCTATCTTCCTCATTTGAAGTCGAATTTCAACATTTCTTATTTATTTGAGTGAGATCGCATCTAACTTTGTTAGATATCATCGAATAACATCCATTGAAGCTCATTGAGGTCGATGGTCACTTTGTGATGATTGAAAATTTTCAAAGTCTATCTTCCTAATTTGAAGTCGAATTTCAACATTTCTTATATATTTGAGTGAGTTTGTATCTAACTTTGTCAGATATCATCGAATAACATACATTGAAGCCCATTGAGGTCAACTGTCACTTTGTGTTAATTGAAAATTTTCAAAGTCTATCTTCCTCATTTGAAGTCGAATTTCAACATTTCTTATTTATTTGAGTGAGATCGCATCTAACTTTGTTAGATATCATCGAATAACATCCATTGAAGCTCATTGAGGTCGATGGTCACTTTGTGATGATTGAAAATTTTCAAAGTCTATCTTCCTAATTTGAAGTCGAATTTCAACATTTCTTATATATTTGAGTGAGTTTGTATCTAACTTTGTCAGATATCATCGAATAACATACATTGAAGCCCATTGAGGTCAACTGTCACTTTGTGTTAATTGAAAATTTTCAAAGTCTATCTTCCTCATTTGAAGTCGAATTTCAACATTTCTTATATATTTGAGTGAGTTCGCATCTAACTTTGTCAGATATCGTCGATTAACATCCATTGAAGCCCATTGAGGTCAACTGTCACTTTCTGTTAATTGAAAATTTTCAAAGTCTATCTTCCTCATTTGAAGTCGAATTTCAACATTCCTTATATATTTGAGTGAGATCGCGTCTAACTTTGTCAGATATCGTCGATTAACATCCATTGAAGCCCATTGAAGTCAACTGTCACTTTGTGTTAATTGAAAATTTTCAAAGTCTATCTTCCTCATTTGAAGTCGAATTTCAACATTTCTTATATATTTGAGTGAGTTCGCATCTAACTTTGTCAGATATCGTCGATTAACATCCATTGAAGCCCATTGAGGTCAACTGTCACTTTGTGTTAATTGAAAATTTTCAAAGTCTATCTTCCTCATTTGAAGTCGAATTTCAACATTCCTTATATATTTGAGTGAGATCGCGTCTAACTTTGTCAGATATCGTCGATTAACATCCATTGAAGCCCATTGAGGTCAACTGTCACTTTGTGTTAATTGAAAATTTTCAAAGTCTATCTTCCTCATTTGAAGTCGAATTTCAACATTCCTTATATATTTGAGTGAGATCGCGTCTAACTTTGTCAGATATCGTCGATTAACATCCATTGAAGCCCATTGAAGTCAACTGTCACTTTGTGTTAATTGAAAATTTTCAAAGTCTATCTTCCTCATTTGAAGTCGAATTTCAACATTTCTTATATATTTGAGTGAGTTCGCATCTAACTTTGTCAGATATCGTCGATTAACATCCATTGAAACCCATTGAGGTCAACTGTCACTTTGTGTTAATTGAAAATTTTCAAAGTCTATCTTCCTCATTTGAAGTCGAATTTCAACATTTCTTATATATTTGAGTGAGTTCGCATCTAACTTTGTCAGATATCATCGAATAACATCCATTGAAGCTCATTGAGGTCGATGGTCACTTTGTGATGATTGAAAATTTTCAAAGTCTATCTTCCTAATTTGAAGTCGAATTTCAACATTTCTTATATATTTGAGTGAGTTCGCATCTAACTTTGTCAGATATCGTCGATTAACATCCATTGAAGCCCATTGAGGTCAACTGTCACTTTGTGTTAATTGAAAATTTTCAAAGTCTATCTTCCTCATTTGAAGTCGAATTTCAACATTCCTTATATATTTGAGTGAGATCGCGTCTAACTTTGTCAGATATCGTCGATTAACATCCATTGAAGCCCATTGAAGTCAACTGTCACTTTGTGTTAATTGAAAATTTTCAAAGTCTATCTTCCTCATTTGAAGTCGAATTTCAACATTTCTTATATATTTGAGTGAGTTCGCATCTAACTTTGTCAGATATCGTCGATTAACATCCATTGAAACCCATTGAGGTCAACTGTCACTTTGTGTTAATTGAAAATTTTCAAAGTCTATCTTCCTCATTTGAAGTCGAATTTCAACATTTCTTATATATTTGAGTGAGTTCGCATCTAACTTCGCAGATATCGTCGATTAACATCCATTGAAGCCCATTGAGGTCAACTGTCACTTTGTGTTAATTGAAAATTTTCAAAGTCTATCTTCCTCATTTGAAGTCGAATTTCAACATTTCTTATTTATTTGAGTGAGATCGCATCTAACTTTGTTAGATATCATCGAATAACATCCATTGAAGCTCATTGAGGTCGATGGTCACTTTGTGTTGATTAAAAAATTTTCAAATTCTGTCTTCCTAATTTGAAGTCGAATTTCAATATTTTTTATATATTTGAGTGAGTTTGTATCTAACTTTGTCAGATATCATCGAATAACATACATTGAAGCCCATTGAGGTCAACTGTCACTTTGTGTTAATTGAAAATTTTCAAAGTCTATCTTCCTCATTTGAAGTCGAATTTCAACATTTCTTATATATTTGAGTGAGTTCGCATCTAACTTTGTCAGATATCATCGAATAACATCCATTGAAGCCAATTGAGGTCAACTGTCACTTTGTGTTAATTGAAAATTTTCAAAGTCTATCTTCCTCATTTGAAGTCGAATTTCAACATTCCTTATATATTTGAGTGAGATCGCGTCTAACTTTGTCAGATATCGTCGATTAACATCCATTGAAGCCCATTGAAGTCAACTGTCACTTTGTGTTAATTGAAAATTTTCAAAGTCTATCTTCCTCATTTGAAGTCGAATTTCAACATTTCTTATATATTTGAGTGAGTTCGCATCTAACTTTGTCAGATATTGTCGATTAACATCCATTGAAGCCCATTGAGGTCAACTGTCACTTTGTGTTAATTGAAAATTTTCAAAGTCTATCTTCCTCATTTGAAGTCGAATTTCAACATTCCTTATATATTTGAGTGAGATCACGTCTAACTTTGTCAGATATCGTCGATTAACATCCATTGAAGCCCATTGAAGTCAACTGTCACTTTGTGTTAATTGAAAATTTTCAAAGTCTATCTTCCTCATTTGAAGTCGAATTTCAACATTTCTTATATATTTGAGTGAGTTCGCATCTAACTTCGCAGATATCGTCGATTAACATCCATTGAAGCCCATTGAGGTCAACTGTCACTTTGTGTTAATTGAAAATTTTCAAAGTCTATCTTCCTAATTTGAAGTCGAATTTCAACATTTCTTATATATTTGAGTGAGTTTGTATCTAACTTTGTCAGATATCATCGAATAACATACATTGAAGCCCATTGAGGTCAACTGTCACTTTGTGTTAATTGAAAATTTTCAAAGTCTATCTTCCTCATTTGAAGTCGAATTTCAACATTTCTTATTTATTTGAGTGAGATCGCATCTAACTTTGTTAGATATCATCGAATAACATCCATTGAAGCTCATTGAGGTCGATGGTCACTTTGTGATGATTGAAAATTTTCAAAGTCTATCTTCCTAATTTGAAGTCGAATTTCAACATTTCTTATATATTTGAGTGAGTTCGCATCTAACTTTGTCAGATATCGTCGATTAACATCCATTGAAGCCCATTGAGGTCAACTGTCACTTTGTGTTAATTGAAAATTTTCAAAGTCTATCTTCCTCATTTGAAGTCGAATTTCAACATTTCTTATTTATTTGAGTGAGATCGCATCTAACTTTGTTAGATATCATCGAATAACATCCATTGAAGCTCATTGAGGTCGATGGTCACTTTGTGATGATTGAAAATTTTCAAAGTCTATCTTCCTAATTTGAAGTCGAATTTCAACATTTCTTATATATTTGAGTGAGTTTGTATCTAACTTTGTCAGATATCATCGAATAACATACATTGAAGCCCATTGAGGTCAACTGTCACTTTGTGTTAATTGAAAATTTTCAAAGTCTATCTTCCTCATTTGAAGTCGAATTTCAACATTTCTTATTTATTTGAGTGAGATCGCATCTAACTTTGTTAGATATCATCGAATAACATCCATTGAAGCTCATTGAGGTCGATGGTCACTTTGTGATGATTGAAAATTTTCAAAGTCTATCTTCCTAATTTGAAGTCGAATTTCAACATTTCTTATATATTTGAGTGAGTTTGTATCTAACTTTGTCAGATATCATCGAATAACATACATTGAAGCCCATTGAGGTCAACTGTCACTTTGTGTTAATTGAAAATTTTCAAAGTCTATCTTCCTCATTTGAAGTCGAATTTCAACATTTCTTATATATTTGAGTGAGTTCGCATCTAACTTTGTCAGATATCGTCGATTAACATCCATTGAAGCCCATTGAGGTCAACTGTCACTTTCTGTTAATTGAAAATTTTCAAAGTCTATCTTCCTCATTTGAAGTCGAATTTCAACATTCCTTATATATTTGAGTGAGATCGCGTCTAACTTTGTCAGATATCGTCGATTAACATCCATTGAAGCCCATTGAAGTCAACTGTCACTTTGTGTTAATTGAAAATTTTCAAAGTCTATCTTCCTCATTTGAAGTCGAATTTCAACATTTCTTATATATTTGAGTGAGTTCGCATCTAACTTTGTCAGATATCGTCGATTAACATCCATTGAAGCCCATTGAGGTCAACTGTCACTTTGTGTTAATTGAAAATTTTCAAAGTCTATCTTCCTCATTTGAAGTCGAATTTCAACATTTCTTATATATTTGAGTGAGTTTGTATCTAACTTTGTCAGATATCATCGAATAACATACATTGAAGCCCATTGAGGTCAACTGTCACTTTGTGTTAATTGAAAATTTTCAAAGTCTATCTTCCTCATTTGAAGTCGAATTTCAACATTTCTTATATATTTGAGTGAGTTTGTATCTAACTTCGCAGATATCGTCGATTAACATCCATTGAAGCCCATTGAGGTCAACTGTCACTTTGTGTTAATTGAAAATTTTCAAAGTCTATCTTCCTCATTTGAAGTCGAATTTCAACATTTCTTATATATTTGAGTGAGTTCGCATCTAACTTTGTCAGATATCGTCGATTAACATCCATTGAAGCCCATTGAAGTCAACTGTCACTTTGTGTTAATTGAAAATTTTCAAAGTCTATCTTCCTCATTTGAAGTCGAATTTCAACATTTCTTATATATTTGAGTGAGTTCGCATCTAACTTTGTCAGATATTGTCGATTAACATCCATTGAAGCCCATTGAGGTCAACTGTCACTTTGTGTTAATTGAAAATTTTCAAAGTCTATCTTCCTCATTTGAAGTCGAATTTCAACATTCCTTATATATTTGAGTGAGATCGCGTCTAACTTTGTCAGATATCGTCGATTAACATCCATTGAAGCCCATTGAAGTCAACTGTCACTTTGTGTTAATTGAAAATTTTCAAAGTCTATCTTCCTCATTTGAAGTCGAATTTCAACATTTCTTATATATTTGAGTGAGTTCGCATCTAACTTCGCAGATATCGTCGATTAACATCCATTGAAGCCCATTGAGGTCAACTGTCACTTTGTGTTAATTGAAAATTTTCAAAGTCTATCTTCCTAATTTGAAGTCGAATTTCAACATTTCTTATATATTTGAGTGAGTTTGTATCTAACTTTGTCAGATATCATCGAATAACATACATTGAAGCCCATTGAGGTCAACTGTCACTTTGTGTTAATTGAAAATTTTCAAAGTCTATCTTCCTCATTTGAAGTCGAATTTCAACATTTCTTATTTATTTGAGTGAGATCGCATCTAACTTTGTTAGATATCATCGAATAACATCCATTGAAGCTCATTGAGGTCGATGGTCACTTTGTGATGATTGAAAATTTTCAAAGTCTATCTTCCTAATTTGAAGTCGAATTTCAACATTTCTTATATATTTGAGTGAGTTCGCATCTAACTTTGTCAGATATCGTCGATTAACATCCATTGAAGCCCATTGAGGTCAACTGTCACTTTGTGTTAATTGAAAATTTTCAAAGTCTATCTTCCTCATTTGAAGTCGAATTTCAACATTTCTTATTTATTTGAGTGAGATCGCATCTAACTTTGTTAGATATCATCGAATAACATCCATTGAAGCTCATTGAGGTCGATGGTCACTTTGTGATGATTGAAAATTTTCAAAGTCTATCTTCCTAATTTGAAGTCGAATTTCAACATTTCTTATATATTTGAGTGAGTTTGTATCTAACTTTGTCAGATATCATCGAATAACATACATTGAAGCCCATTGAGGTCAACTGTCACTTTGTGTTAATTGAAAATTTTCAAAGTCTATCTTCCTCATTTGAAGTCGAATTTCAACATTTCTTATTTATTTGAGTGAGATCGCATCTAACTTTGTTAGATATCATCGAATAACATCCATTGAAGCTCATTGAGGTCGATGGTCACTTTGTGATGATTGAAAATTTTCAAAGTCTATCTTCCTAATTTGAAGTCGAATTTCAACATTTCTTATATATTTGAGTGAGTTTGTATCTAACTTTGTCAGATATCATCGAATAACATACATTGAAGCCCATTGAGGTCAACTGTCACTTTGTGTTAATTGAAAATTTTCAAAGTCTATCTTCCTCATTTGAAGTCGAATTTCAACATTTCTTATATATTTGAGTGAGTTCGCATCTAACTTTGTCAGATATCGTCGATTAACATCCATTGAAGCCCATTGAGGTCAACTGTCACTTTCTGTTAATTGAAAATTTTCAAAGTCTATCTTCCTCATTTGAAGTCGAATTTCAACATTCCTTATATATTTGAGTGAGATCGCGTCTAACTTTGTCAGATATCGTCGATTAACATCCATTGAAGCCCATTGAAGTCAACTGTCACTTTGTGTTAATTGAAAATTTTCAAAGTCTATCTTCCTCATTTGAAGTCGAATTTCAACATTTCTTATATATTTGAGTGAGTTCGCATCTAACTTTGTCAGATATCGTCGATTAACATCCATTGAAGCCCATTGAGGTCAACTGTCACTTTGTGTTAATTGAAAATTTTCAAAGTCTATCTTCCTCATTTGAAGTCGAATTTCAACATTCCTTATATATTTGAGTGAGATCGCGTCTAACTTTGTCAGATATCGTCGATTAACATCCATTGAAGCCCATTGAAGTCAACTGTCACTTTGTGTTAATTGAAAATTTTCAAAGTCTATCTTCCTCATTTGAAGTCGAATTTCAACATTTCTTATATATTTGAGTGAGTTCGCATCTAACTTTGTCAGATATCGTCGATTAACATCCATTGAAACCCATTGAGGTCAACTGTCACTTTGTGTTAATTGAAAATTTTCAAAGTCTATCTTCCTCATTTGAAGTCGAATTTCAACATTTCTTATTTATTTGAGTGAGATCGCATCTAACTTTGTTAGATATCATCGAATAACATCCATTGAAGCTCATTGAGGTCGATGGTCACTTTGTGATGATTGAAAATTTTCAAAGTCTATCTTCCTAATTTGAAGTCGAATTTCAACATTTCTTATATATTTGAGTGAGTTTGTATCTAACTTTGTCAGATATCATCGAATAACATACATTGAAGCCCATTGAGGTCAACTGTCACTTTGTGTTAATTGAAAATTTTCAAAGTCTATCTTCCTCATTTGAAGTCGAATTTCAACATTCCTTATATATTTGAGTGAGATCGCGTCTAACTTTGTCAGATATCGTCGATTAACATCCATTGAAGCCCATTGAAGTCAACTGTCACTTTGTGTTAATTGAAAATTTTCAAAGTCTATCTTCCTCATTTGAAGTCGAATTTCAACATTTCTTATATATTTGAGTGAGTTCGCATCTAACTTTGTCAGATATCGTCGATTAACATCCATTGAAACCCATTGAGGTCAACTGTCACTTTGTGTTAATTGAAAATTTTCAAAGTCTATCTTCCTCATTTGAAGTCGAATTTCAACATTTCTTATATATTTGAGTGAGTTCGCATCTAACTTCGCAGATATCGTCGATTAACATCCATTGAAGCCCATTGAGGTCAACTGTCACTTTGTGTTAATTGAAAATTTTCAAAGTCTATCTTCCTCATTTGAAGTCGAATTTCAACATTTCTTATTTATTTGAGTGAGATCGCATCTAACTTTGTTAGATATCATCGAATAACATCCATTGAAGCTCATTGAGGTCGATGGTCACTTTGTGTTGATTAAAAAATTTTCAAATTCTATCTTCCTAATTTGAAGTCGAATTTCAATATTTTTTATATATTTGAGTGAGTTTGTATCTAACTTTGTCAGATATCATCCAATAACATACATTGAAGCCCATTGAGGTCAACTGTCACTTTGTGTTAATTGAAAATTTTCAAAGTCTATCTTCCTCATTTGAAGTCGAATTTCAACATTTCTTATATATTTGAGTGAGTTCGCATCTAACTTTGTCAGATATCGTCGATTAACATCCATTGAAGCCCATTGAGGTCAACTGTCACTTTCTGTTAATTGAAAATTTTCAAAGTCTATCTTCCTCATTTGAAGTCGAATTTCAACATTCCTTATATATTTGAGTGAGATCGCGTCTAACTTTGTCAGATATCGTCGATTAACATCCATTGAAGCCCATTGAAGTCAACTGTCACTTTGTGTTAATTGAAAATTTTCAAAGTCTATCTTCCTCATTTGAAGTCGAATTTCAACATTTCTTATATATTTGAGTGAGTTCGCATCTAACTTTGTCAGATATCGTCGATTAACATCCATTGAAGCCCATTGAGGTCAACTGTCACTTTGTGTTAATTGAAAATTTTCAAAGTCTATCTTCCTCATTTGAAGTCGAATTTCAACATTCCTTATATATTTGAGTGAGATCGCGTCTAACTTTGTCAGATATCGTCGATTAACATCCATTGAAGCCCATTGAAGTCAACTGTCACTTTGTGTTAATTGAAAATTTTCAAAGTCTATCTTCCTCATTTGAAGTCGAATTTCAACATTTCTTATATATTTGAGTGAGTTCGCATCTAACTTTGTCAGATATCGTCGATTAACATCCATTGAAACCCATTGAGGTCAACTGTCACTTTGTGTTAATTGAAAATTTTCAAAGTCTATCTTCCTCATTTGAAGTCGAATTTCAACATTTCTTATTTATTTGAGTGAGATCGCATCTAACTTTGTTAGATATCATCGAATAACATCCATTGAAGCTCATTGAGGTCGATGGTCACTTTGTGATGATTGAAAATTTTCAAAGTCTATCTTCCTAATTTGAAGTCGAATTTCAACATTTCTTATATATTTGAGTGAGTTTGTATCTAACTTTGTCAGATATCATCGAATAACATACATTGAAGCCCATTGAGGTCAACTGTCACTTTGTGTTAATTGAAAATTTTCAAAGTCTATCTTCCTCATTTGAAGTCGAATTTCAACATTCCTTATATATTTGAGTGAGATCGCGTCTAACTTTGTCAGATATCGTCGATTAACATCCATTGAAGCCCATTGAAGTCAACTGTCACTTTGTGTTAATTGAAAATTTTCAAAGTCTATCTTCCTCATTTGAAGTCGAATTTCAACATTTCTTATATATTTGAGTGAGTTCGCATCTAACTTTGTCAGATATCGTCGATTAACATCCATTGAAACCCATTGAGGTCAACTGTCACTTTGTGTTAATTGAAAATTTTCAAAGTCTATCTTCCTCATTTGAAGTCGAATTTCAACATTTCTTATATATTTGAGTGAGTTCGCATCTAACTTCGCAGATATCGTCGATTAACATCCATTGAAGCCCATTGAGGTCAACTGTCACTTTGTGTTAATTGAAAATTTTCAAAGTCTATCTTCCTCATTTGAAGTCGAATTTCAACATTTCTTATTTATTTGAGTGAGATCGCATCTAACTTTGTTAGATATCATCGAATAACATCCATTGAAGCTCATTGAGGTCGATGGTCACTTTGTGTTGATTAAAAAATTTTCAAATTCTATCTTCCTAATTTGAAGTCGAATTTCAATATTTTTTATATATTTGAGTGAGTTTGTATCTAACTTTGTCAGATATCATCCAATAACATACATTGAAGCCCATTGAGGTCAACTGTCACTTTGTGTTAATTGAAAATTTTCAAAGTCTATCTTCCTCATTTGAAGTCGAATTTCAACATTTCTTATATATTTGAGTGAGTTCGCATCTAACTTTGTCAGATATCGAATAACATCCATTGAAGCCAATTGAGGTCAATTGTCACTTTGTGTTAATTGAAAATTTTCAAAGTCTATCTTCCTCATTTGAAGTCGAATTTCAACATTCCTTATATATTTGAGTGAGATCGCGTCTAACTTTGTCAGATATCGTCGATTAACATCCATTGAAGCCCATTGAAGTCAACTGTCACTTTGTGTTAATTGAAAATTTTCAAAGTCTATCTTCCTCATTTGAAGTCGAATTTCAACATTTCTTATATATTTGAGTGAGTTCGCATCTAACTTTGTCAGATATTGTCGATTAACATCCATTGAAGCCCATTGAGGTCAACTGTCACTTTGTGTTAATTGAAAATTTTCAAAGTCTATCTTCCTCATTTGAAGTCGAATTTCAACATTCCTTATATATTTGAGTGAGATCGCGTCTAACTTTGTCAGATATCGTCGATTAACATCCATTGAAGCCCATTGAAGTCAACTGTCACTTTGTGTTAATTGAAAATTTTCAAAGTCTATCTTCCTCATTTGAAGTCGAATTTCAACATTTCTTATATATTTGAGTGAGTTCGCATCTAACTTCGCAGATATCGTCGATTAACATCCATTGAAGCCCATTGAGGTCAACTGTCACTTTGTGTTAATTGAAAATTTTCAAAGTCTATCTTCCTAATTTGAAGTCGAATTTCAACATTTCTTATATATTTGAGTGAGTTTGTATCTAACTTTGTCAGATATCATCGAATAACATACATTGAAGCCCATTGAGGTCAACTGTCACTTTGTGTTAATTGAAAATTTTCAAAGTCTATCTTCCTCATTTGAAGTCGAATTTCAACATTTCTTATATATTTGAGTGAGTTCGCATCTAACTTTGTCAGATATCGTCGATTAACATCCATTGAAGCCCATTGAAGTCAACTGTCACTTTGTGTTAATTGAAAATTTTCAAAGTCTATCATCCTCATTTGAAGTCGAATTTCAACATTTCTTATATATTTGAGTGAGTTCGCATCTAACTTTGTCAGATATCGTCGATTAACATCCATTGAAGCCCATTGAGGTCAACTGTCACTTTCTGTTAATTGAAAATTTTCAAAGTCTATCTTCCTCATTTGAAGTCGAATTTCAACATTCCTTATATATTTTAGTGAGATCGCGTCAAACTTTGTCAGATATCGTCGATTAACATCCATTGAAGCCCATTGAAGTCAACTGTCACTTTGTGTTAATTGAAAATTTTCAAAGTCTATCTTCCTCATTTGAAGTCGAATTTCAACATTTCTTATATATTTGAGTGAGTTCGCATCTAACTTTGTCAGATATCGTCGATTAACATCCATTGAAGCCCATTGAGGTCAACTGTCACTTTGTGTTAATTGAAAATTTTCAAAGTCTAACTTCCTCATTTGAAGTCGAATTTCAACATTCCTTATATATTTGAGTGAGATCGCGTCTAACTTTGTCAGATATGGTCGATTAACATCCATTGAAGCCCATTGAAGTCAACTGTCACTTTGTGTTAATTGAAAATTTTCAAAGTCTATCTTCCTCATTTGAAGTCGAATTTCAACATTTCTTATATATTTGAGTGAGTTCGCATCTAACTTTGTCAGATATCGTCGATTAACATCCATTGAAACCCATTGAGGTCAACTGTCACTTTGTGTTAATTGAAAATTTTCAAAGTCTATCTTCCTCATTTGAAGTCGAATTTCAACATTTCTTATATATTTGAGTGAGTTCGCATCTAACTTCGCAGATATCGTCGATTAACATCCATTGAAGCCCATTGAGGTCAACTGTCACTTTGTGTTAATTGAAAATTTTCAAAGTCTATCTTCCTCATTTGAAGTCGAATTTCAACATTTCTTATTTATTTGAGTGAGATCGCATCTAACTTTGTTAGATATCATCGAATAACATCCATTGAAGCTCATTGAGGTCGATGGTCACTTTGTGTTGATTAAAAAATTTTCAAATTCTATCTTCCTAATTTGAAGTCGAATTTCAATATTTTTTATATATTTGAGTGAGTTTGTATCTAACTTTGTCAGATATCATCGAATAACATACATTGAAGCCCATTGAGGTCAACTGTCACTTTGTGTTAATTGAAAATTTTCAAAGTCTATCTTCCTCATTTGAAGTCGAATTTCAACATTTCTTATATATTTGAGTCAGTTCGCATCTAACTTTGTCAGATATCATCGAATAACATCCATTGAAGACAATTGAGGTCAACTGTCACTTTGTGTTAATTGAAAATTTTCAAAGTCTATCTTCCTCATTTGAAGTCGAATTTCAACATTCCTTATATATTTGAGTGAGATCGCGTCTAACTTTGTCAGATATCGTCGATTAACATCCATTGAAGCCCATTGAAGTCAACTGTCACTTTGTGTTAATTGAAAATTTTCAAAGTCTATCTTCCTCATTTGAAGTCGAATTTCAACATTTCTTATATTTTGAGTGAGTTCGCATCTAACTTCGCAGATATCGTCGATTAACATCCATTGAAGCCCATTGAGGTCAACTGTCACTTTGTGTTAATTGAAAATTTTCAAAGTCTATCTTCCTAATTTGAAGTCGAATTTCAACATTTCTTATATATTTGTGTGAGTTTGTATCTAACTTTGTCAGATATCATCGAATAACATACATTGAAGCCCATTGAGGTCAACTGTCACTTTGTGTTAATTGAAAATTTTCAAAGTCTATCTTCCTCATTTGAAGTCGAATTTCAACATTTCTTATTTATTTGAGTGAGATCGCATCTAACTTTGTTAGATATCATCGAATAACATCCATTGAAGCTCATTGAGGTCGATGGTCACTTTGTGATGATTGAAAATTTTCAAAGTCTATCTTCCTAATTTGAAGTCGAATTTCAACATTTCTTATTTATTTGAGTGAGTTCGCATCTAACTTTGTCAGATATCGTCGATTAACATCCATTGAAGCCCATTGAGGTCAACTGTCACTTTGTGTTAATTGAAAATTTTCAAAGTCTATCTTCCTCATTTGAAGTCGAATTTCAACATTCCTTATATATTTGAGTGAGATCGCGTCTAACTTTGTCAGATATCGTCGATTAACATCCATTGAAGCCCATTGAAGTCAACTGTCACTTTGTGTTAATTGAAAATTTTCAAAGTCTATCTTCCTCATTTGAAGTCGAATTTTAACATTTCTTATATATTTGAGTGAGTTCGCATCTAACTTTGTCAGATATCGTCGATTAACATCCATTGAAGCCCATTGAGGTCAACTGTCACTTTGTGTTAATTGAAAATTTTCAAAGTCTATCTTCCTCATTTGAAGTCGAATTTCAACATTCCTTATATATTTGAGTGAGATCGCGTCTAACTTTGTCAGATATCGTCGATTAACATCCATTGAAGCCCATTGAAGTCAACTGTCACTTTGTGTTAATTGAAAATTTTCAAAGTCTATCTTCCTCATTTGAAGTCGAATTTCAACATTTCTTATATATTTGAGTGAGTTCGCATCTAACTTTGTCAGATATCGTCGATTAACATCCATTGAAGCCCATTGAGGTCAACTGTCACTTTGTGTTAATTGAAAATTTTCAAAGTCTATCTTCCTCATTTGAAGTCGAATTTCAACATTCCTTATATATTTGAGTGAGATCGCGTCTAACTTTGTCAGATATCGTCGATTAACATCCATTGAAGCCCATTGAAGTCAACTGTCACTTTGTGTTAATTGAAAATTTTCAAAGTCTATCTTCCTCATTTGAAGTCGAATTTCAACATTTCTTATATATTTGAGTGAGTTCGCATCTAACTTTGTCAGATATCGTCGATTAACATCCATTGAAACCCATTGAGGTCACCTGTCACTTTGTGTTAATTGAAAATTTTCAAAGTCTATCTTCCTCATTTGAAGTCGAATTTCAACATTTCTTATATATTTGAGTGAGTTCGCATCTAACTTCGCAGATATCGTCGATTAACATCCATTGAAGCCCATTGAGGTCAACTGTCACTTTGTGTTAATTGAAAATTTTCAAAGTCTATCTTCCTCATTTGAAGTCGAATTTCAACATTTCTTATTTATTTGAGTGAGATCGCATCTAACTTTGTTAGATATCATCGAATAACATCCATTGAAGCTCATTGAGGTCGATGGTCACTTTGTGTTGATTAAAAAATTTTCAAATTCTATCTTCCTAATTTGAAGTCGAATTTCAATATTTTTTATATATTTGAGTGAGTTTGTATCTAACTTTGTCAGATATCATCGAATAACATACATTGAAGCCCATTGAGGTCAACTGTCACTTTGTGTTAATTGAAAATTTTCAAAGTCTATCTTCCTCATTTGAAGTCGAATTTCAACATTTCTTATATATTTGAGTGAGTTCGCATCTAACTTTGTCAGATATCATCGAATAACATCCATTGAAGCCAATTGAGGTCAACTGTCACTTTGTGTTAATTGAAAATTTTCAAAGTCTATCTTCCTCATTTGAAGTCCAATTTCAACATTCCTTATATATTTGAGTGAGATCGCGTCTAACTTTGTCAGATATCGTCGATTAACATCCATTGAAGCCCATTGAAGTCAACTGTCACTTTGTGTTAATTGAAAATTTTCAAAGTCTATCTTCCTCATTTGAAGTCGAATTTCAACATTTCTTATATATTTGAGTGAGTTCGCATCTAACTTCGCAGATATCGTCGATTAACATCCATTGAAGCCCATTGAGGTCAACTGTCACTTTGTGTTAATTGAAAATTTTCAAAGTCTATCTTCCTCATTTGAAGTCGAATTTCAACATTTCTTATTTATTTGAGTGAGATCGCATCTAACTTTGTTAGATATCATCGAATAACATCCACTGAAGCTCATTGAGGTCGATGGTCACTTTGTGTTGATTGAAAATTTTCAAATTCTATCTTCCTAATTTGAAGTCGAATTTCAACATTTTTTATATATTTGAGTGAGTTTGTATCTAACTTTGTCAGATATCATCGAATAACATACATTGAAGCCCATTGAGGTCAACTGTCACTTTGTGTTAATTGAAAATTTTCAAAGTCTACCTTCCTCATTTGAAGTCGAATTTCAACATTTCTTATATATTTGAGTGAGATCGCGTCTAACTTTGTCAGATATCGTCGATTAACATCCATTGAAGCCCATTGAAGTCAACTGTCACTTTGTGTTAATTGAAAATTTTCAAAGTCTATCTTCCTAATTTGAAGTCGAATTTCAACATTTCTTATATATTTGAGTGAGTTTGTATCTAACTTTGTCAGATATCATCGAATAACATACATTGAAGCCCATTGAGGTCAACTGTCACTTTGTGTTAATTGAAAATTTTCAAAGTCTATCTTCCTCATTTGAAGTCGAATTTCAACATTTCTTATATATTTGAGTGAGTTCGCATCTAACTTTGTCAGATATCGTCGATTAACATCCATTGAAACCCATTGAGGTCAACTGTCACTTTGTGTTAATTGAAAATTTTCAAAGTCTATCTTCCTCATTTGAAGTCGAATTTCAACATTTCTTATATATTTGAGTGAGTTCGCATCTAACTTCGCAGATATCGTCGATTAACATCCATTGAAGCCCATTGAGGTCAACTGTCACTTTGTGTTAATTGAAAATTTTCAAAGTCTATCTTCCTCATTTGAAGTCGAATTTCAACATTTCTTATTTATTTGAGTGAGATCGCATCTAACTTTGTTAGATATCATCGAATAACATCCATTGAAGCTCATTGAGGTCGTTGGTCACTTTGTGTTGATTAAAAAATTTTCAAGTTCTATCTTCCTAATTTGAAGTCGAATTTCAATATTTTTTATATATTTGAGTGAGTTTGTATCTAACTTTGTCAGATATCATCGAATAACATACATTGAAGCCCATTGAGGTCAACTGTCACTTTGTGTTAATTGAAAATTTTCAAAGTCTATCTTCCTCATTTGAAGTCGAATTTCAACATTTCTTATATATTTGAGTGAGTTCGCATCTAACTTTGTCAGATATCATCGAATAACATCCATTGAAGCCAATTGAGGTCAACTGTCACTTTGTGTTAATTGAAAATTTTCAAAGTCTATCTTCCTCATTTGAAGTCGAATTTCAACATTCGTTATATATTTGAGTGAGATCGCGTCTAACTTTGTCAGATATCGTCGATTAACATCCATTGAAGCCCATTGAAGTCAACTGTCACTTTGTGTTAATTGAAAATTTTCAAAGTCTATCTTCCTCATTTGAAGTCGAATTTCAACATTTCTTATATATTTGAGTGAGTTCGCATCTAACTTCGCAGATATCGTCGATTAACATCCATTGAAGCCCATTGAGGTCAACTGTCACTTTGTGTTAATTGAAAATTTTCAAAGTCTATCTTCCTCATTTGAAGTCGAATTTCAACATTTCTTATTTATTTGAGTGAGATCGCATCTAACTTTGTTAGATATCATCGAATAACATCCATTGAAGCTCATTGAGGTCGATGGTCACTTTGTGTTGATTGAAAATTTTCAAATTCTATCTTCCTAATTTGAAGTCGAATTTCAACATTTTTTATATATTTGAGTGAGTTTGTATCTAACTTTGTCAGATATCATCGAATAACATACATTGAAGCCCATTGAGGTCAACTGTCACTTTGTGTTAATTGAAAATTTTCAAAGTCTATCTTCCTCATTTGAAGTCGAATTTCAACATTTCTTATATATTTGAGTGAGATCGCGTCTAACTTTGTCAGATATCGTCGATTAACATCCATTGAAGCCCATTGAAGTCAACTGTCACTTTGTGTTAATTGAAAATTTTCAAAGTCTATCTTCCTAATTTGAAGTCGAATTTCAACATTTCTTATATATTTGAGTGAGTTTGTATCTAACTTTGTCAGATATCATCGAATAACATACATTGAAGCCCATTGAGGTCAACTGTCACTTTGTGTTAATTGAAAATTTTCAAAGTCTATCTTCCTCATTTGAAGTCGAATTTCAACATTTCTTATTTATTTGAGTGAGATCGCATCTAACTTTGTTAGATATCATCGAATAACATCCATTGAAGCTCATTGAGGTCGATGGTCACTTTGTGTTGATTGAAAATTTTCAAAGTCTATCTTCCTAATTTGAAGTCGAATTTCAACATTTCTTATATATTTGAGTGAGTTTGTATCTAACTTTGTCAGATATCATCGAATAACATACATTGAAGCCCATTGAGGTCAACTGTCACTTTGTGTTAATTGAAAATTTTCAAAGTCTATCTTCCTCATTTGAAGTCGAATTTCAACATTTCTTATATATTTGAGTGAGTTCGCATCTAACTATGTCAGATATCGTCGATTAACATCCATTGAAGCCCATTGAGGTCAACTGTCACTTTGTGTTAATTGAAAATTTTCAAAGTCTATCTTCCTCATTTGAAGTCGAATTTCAACATTCCTTATATATTTGAGTGAGATCGCGTCTAACTTTGTCAGATATCGTCGATTAACATCCATTGAAGCCCATTCTTATATATTTGAGTGAGTTCGCATCTAACTTTGTCAGATATCGTCGATTAACATCCATTGAAGTCCATTGAGGTCAACTGTCACTTTGTGTTAATTGAAAATTTTCAAAGTCTATCTTCCTCATTTGAAGTCGAATTTCAACATTCCTTATATATTTGAGTGAGATCGCGTCTAACTTTGTCAGATATCGTCGATTAACATCCATTGAAGCCCATTGAAGTCAACTGTCACTTTGTGTTAATTGAAAATTTTCAAAGTCTATCTTCCTCATTTGCAGTCGAATTTCAACATTTCTTATATATTTGAGTGAGTTCGCATCTAACTTTGTCAGATATCGTCGATTAACATCCATTGAAGCCCATTGAGGTCAACTGTCACTTTGTGTTAATTGAAAATTTTCAAAGTCTATCTTCCTCATTTGAAGTCGAATTTCAACATTTCTTATATATTTGAGTGAGTTCGCATCTAACTTCGCAGATATCGTCGATTAACATCCATTGAAGCCCATTGAGGTCAACTGTCACTTTGTGTTAATTGAAAATTTTCAAAGTCTATCTTCCTCATTTGAAGTCGAATTTCAACATTTCTTATTTATTTGAGTGAGATCGCATCTAACTTTGTTAGATATCATCGAATAACATCCATTGAAGCTCATTGAGGTCGATGGTCACTTTGTGTTGATTGAAAATTTTCAAATTCTATCTTCCTAATTTGAAGTCGAATTTCAACATTTTTTATATATTTGAGTGAGTTCGCATCTAACTTTGTCAGATATCGTCGATTAACATCCATTGAAGCCCATTGAGGTCAACTGTCACTTTGTGTTAATTGAAAATTTTCAAAGTCTATCTTCCTCATTTGAAGTCGAATTTCAACATTCCTTATATATTTGAGTGAGATCGCGTCTAACTTTGTCAGATATCGTCGATTAACATCCATTGAAGCCCATTGAAGTCAACTGTCACTTTGTGTTAATAGAAAATTTTCGAAGTCTATCTTCCTAACTTGAAGTCGAATTTCAACATTTCTTATATATTTGAGTGAGTTTGTATCTAACTTTGTCAGATATCGTCGATTAACATCCATTGAAGCCCATTGAGGTCAACTGTCACTTTGTGTTAATTGAAAATTTTCAAAGTCTATCTTCCTCATTTGAAGTCGAATTTCAACATTTCTTATATATTTGAGTGAGTTCGCATCTAACTTTGTCAGATATCGTCGATTAACATCCATTGAAGCCCATTGAGGTCAACTGTCACTTTGTGTTAATTGAAAATTTTCAAAGTCTATCTTCCTCATTTGAAGTCGAATTTCAACATTTCTTATATATTTGAGTGAGTTCGCATCTAACTTTGTCAGATATCGTCGATTAACATCCATTGAAGCCCATTGAGGTCAACTGTCACTTTGTGTTAATTGAAAATTTTCAAAGTCTATCTTCCTCATTTGAAGTCGAATTTCAACATTCCTTATATATTTGAGTGAGTTCGCATCTAACTTTTTCAGATATCATCGAATAACACCCATTGAAGCTTATTGAGGTCGATTGTCACTTTGTGTTGATTGAAAATTTTCGAAGTCTATCTTCCTAACTTGAAGTCAATTTAAGCATTTCTTATATATTTGAGTGAGTTCGCGTCTAACTTTGTCAGATATCGTCGATTAACATCCATTGAAGCCCATTGAAGTCAACTGTCACTTTGTGTTAATTGAAAATTTTCAAAGTCTATCTTCCTCATTTGAAGTCGAATTTCAACATTCCTTATATATTTGAGTGAGATCGCATCTAACTTTGTTAGATATCATCGAATAACATCCATTGAAGCTCATTGAGGTCGATGGTCACTTTGTGTTGATTGAAAATTTTCAAATTCTATCTTCCTAATTTGAAGTCGAATTTCAACATTTTTTATATATTTGATTGAGTTTGTATCTAACTTTGTCAGATATCATCGAATAACATACATTGAAGCCCATTGAGGTCAACTGTCACTTTGTGTTAATTGAAAATTTTCAAAGTCTATCTTCCTCATTTGAAGTCGAATTTCAACATTTCTTATATATTTGAGTGAGTTCGCATCTAACTTTGTCAGATATCGTCGATTAACATCCATTGAAGCCCATTGAGGTCAACTGTCACTTTGTGTTAATTGAAAATTTTCAAAGTCTATCTTCCTAACTTGAAGTCGAATTTCAACATTTCTTATATATTTGAGTGAGTTTGTATCTAACTTTGTCAGATATCATCGAATAACATACATTGAAGCCCATTGAGGTCAACTGTCACATTGTGTTAATTGAAAATTTTCAAAGTCTATCTTCCTCATTTGAAGTCGAATTTCAACATTCCTTATATATTTGAGTGAGTTCGCATCTAACTTTTTCAGATATCATCGAATAACACCCATTGAAGCTTATTGAGGTCGATTGTCACTTTGTGTTGATTGAAAATTTTCGAAGTCTATCTTCCTAACTTGAAGTCAATTTCAGCATTTCTTATATATTTGAGTGAGTTCGCGTCTAACTTTGTCAGATATCGTCGATTAACATCCATTGAAGCCCATTGAAGTCAACTGTCACTTTGTGTTAATTGAAAATTTTCAAAGTCTATCTTCCTCATTTGAAGTCGAATTTCAACATTCCTTATATATTTGAGTGAGATCGCATCTAACTTTGTTAGATATCATCGAATAACATCCATTGAAGCTCATTGAGGTCGATGGTCACTTTGTGTTGATTGAAAATTTTCAAATTCTATCTTCCTAATTTGAAGTCGAATTTCAACATTTTTTATATATTTGATTGAGTTTGTATCTAACTTTGTCAGATATCATCGAATAACATACATTGAAGCCCATTGAGGTCAACTGTCACTTTGTGTTAATTGAAAATTTTCAAAGTCTATCTTCCTCATTTGAAGTCGAATTTCAACATTTCTTATATATTTGAGTGAGTTCGCATCTAACTTTGTCAGATATCGTCGATTAACATCCATTGAAGCCCATTGAGGTCAACTGTCACTTTGTGTTAATTGAAAATTTTCAAAGTCTATCTTCCTAACTTGAAGTCGAATTTCAACATTTCTTATATATTTGAGTGAGTTTGTATCTAACTTTGTCAGATATCATCGAATAACATACATTGAAGCCCATTGAGGTCAACTGTCACATTGTGTTAATTGAAAATTTTCAAAGTCTATCTTCCTCATTTGAAGTCGAATTTCAACATTTCTTATATATTTGAGTGAGTTCGCATCTAACTTTTTCAGATATCATCGAATAACACCCATTGAAGCTTATTGAGGTCGATTGTCACTTTGTGTTGATTGAAAATTTTCAAAGTCTATCTTCCTAATTTGAAGTCGAATTTCAACATTTCTTATATATTTGAGTGAGTTCGCATCTAACTTTTTCAGATATCATCGAATAACATCCATTGAAGCTCATTGAGGTCGATTGTCACTTTGTGTTGATTGAAAATTTTCGAAGTCTATCTTCCTAACTTGAAGTCAATTTCAGCATTTCTTATATATTTGAGTGAGTTCGCGTCTAACTTTGTCAGATATCGTCGATTAACATCCATTGAAGCCCATTGAAGTCAACTGTCACTTTGTGTTAATTGAAAATTTTCAAAGTCTATCTTCCTAATTTGAAGTCGAATTTCAACATTTCTTATATATTTGAGTGAGTTTGTATCTAACTTTGTCAGATATCATCGAATAACATACATTGAAGCCCATTGAAGTCAACTGTCACTTTGTGTTAATTGAAAATTTTCAAAGTCTATCTTCCTCATTTGAAGTCGAATTTCAACATTTCTTATATATTTGAGTGAGTTCGCATCTAACTTTGTCAGATATCGTCGATTAACATCCATTGAAGCCCATTGAGGTCAACTGTCACTTTGTGTTAATTGAAAATTTTCAAAGTCTATCTTCCTCATTTGAAGTCGAATTTCAACATTTCTTATATATTTGAGTGAGTTCGCATCTAACTTTGTCAGATATCGTCGATTAACATCCATTGAAGCCCATTGAGGTCAACTGTCACTTTGTGTTAATTGAAAATTTTCAAAGTCTATCTTCCTCATTTGAAGTCGAATTTCAACATTCCTTATATATTTGAGTGAGTTCGCATCTAACTTTTTCAGATATCATCGAATAACACCCATTGAAGCTTATTGAGGTCGATTGTCACTTTGTGTTGATTGAAAATTTTCAAAGTCTATCTTCCTAATTTGAAGTCGAATTTCAACATTTCTTATATATTTGAGTGAGTTCGCATCTAACTTTTTCAGATATCATCGAATAACATCCATTGAAGCTCATTGAGGTCGATTGTCACTTTGTGTTGATTGAAAATTTTCGAAGTCTATCTTCCTAACTTGAAGTCAATTTCAGCATTTCTTATATATTTGAGTGAGTTCGCGTCTAACTTTGTCAGATATCGTCGATTAACATCCATTGAAGCCCATTGAAGTCAACTGTCACTTTGTGTTAATTGAAAATTTTCAAAGTCTATCTTCCTCATTTGAAGTCGAATTTCAACATTCCTTATATATTTGAGTGAGATCGCGCCTAACTTTGTCAGATATCGTCGATTAACATCCATTGAAGCCCATTGAAGTCAACTGTCACTTTGTGTTCATTGAAAATTTTCAAAGTCTATCTTCCTCATTTGAAGTCGAATTTCAACATTTCTTATATATTTGAGTGAGTTCGCATCTAACTTTGTCAGATATCGTCGATTAACATCCATTGAAGCCCATTGAGGTCAACTGTCACTTTGTGTTAATTGAAAATTTTCAAAGTCTATCTTCCTCATTTGAAGTCGAATTTCAACATTCCTTATATATTTGAGTGAGATCGCGTCTAACTTTGTCAGACCAATCTCTTACGCCTCAAGAACATTAAATGATGAGAAACAAATTATTCGACGATAGAAAAAGAATTATTAGCAATTTTATGGGCATGTAAATACTATCGACCTTATCTGTTTGGAAGAAAATTTACTATATATACAGACCATAAACCTTTACAATGGTTAATTTCGTTCAAAGAACCAAATTCAAGATTGGTTAGATGGAGACTAAAATTGGAAGAATATGATTACGAAATCAAATACTTAAGAGGAAAATCTAATTTAGTAGCAGATCCATTATCAAGAATAAAACCAGTTTACGATATAAATGCCTTAGAAAAAGAATCACTAAATGTTAACATTGATGATCTAGATTTAATAATTCAAAGAGAAATTGATAATTTACCAAATGATTTTGAACCAATAAATGATGACCTATTACCTGATTTATCATATTTAGATGATGTAGAAGAAAACATACAGAATGAAAATATATCGAATGCAACAAATGATAAAATAAATATTATATCAGACATTCAAATATGACCAACATTAAACAGAGATTCCGATTTAGAAACAATACATTCCTCCTTAGAAAACCCAATATTAGAAATACCAATTTTAAATAGATCATTGAACACTTATAAACATCAAATGTTAATAACAAGTGGCGAAGTAAATAATATAAGAACAAAGAGAGAAAAATGTTTTGATAATACGCGTATATATGTAATTTCAAGAGCGATACATATATTCATAGCCATGTTCTTTACAAATATTTGTATTTATAATAAAATAATTGCTGATGAAGTGTTTATGATATTTAATACAATTGCGTTTTATATAAATATTCTTCTAGAATTTGGTCTATGTAACTCCAAGGAAGGAGCGAAACGTTAAGTTATACATAAAAATGTGATATTTTATCGAAGTTTCATTATTGTATCTGAACAACCTACGAACCCAAGAAATTAGAAAGAGAACAAAAGTTTATACTCATATGGTTGAAAAAATCTAGTAATATATATATATATATATATATATATATATATATATATATATATATATATATATATATATATATATATATATATATATAATTACATTATATCCAGGTTATCTTGAATGCCTAGCACTCAACATTAAGAAGAGATAGTGACAGATAGTGATATACGTAGAGTGGGAATTGCTGAAGTTCTATTATCATATTACATCCTGACCAACCACAATATATATATATATATATATATATATATATATATATATATATATATATATATATAATTACATTACATCCAGCTTATCTTGAATGCCTAGCAATCAACATTAAGAAGAGATAGTGACAGATAGTGAAATACGTAGAGTGGGAAGTGCTGAAGTTCTATTATCATATTACATCCTGACCAACCACTAACATAGACGATGATAATAATTCTGGTGATTGGGAATGGATATTATTTGTTTCTGACAATAAAACTATTTTTATTTTTTGTTTAATTTTGGTCAAATATTTCAATTAAACTTAAATTGAGACTAGTAACAGCACAATTTTGGATTTGTGTTTATAAATCAAAAATTCATTAATCGAAAAGTTTTTTCCCAAGTACTTTTCTGTTACATTCAATTTGTATATTTCTTTCTCTTCAAATAATTTACCGAGATCAATGCAAACTCACTCAAATATATAAGAAATGTTGAAATTCGACTTCAAATTAGGAAGATAAACTTTGAAAATTTTCAATTAACACAAAGTGACAGTTGACCTCAAGGGGCTTCAATGGATGTTATTCGACGATATTTGACAGAGTTAGATGCGAACTCACTCAAATATATAAGAAATGTTGAAATTCGACTTCAAATGAGGAAGATAGACTTTGAAAATTTTCAATTAACACAAAGTGACAGTTGACCTCAATGGGCTTCAATGGATGTTATTCGATGATATCTGACAAAGTTAGATGCGAACTCACTCAAATATATAAGAAATGTTGAAATTCGACTTCAAATGAGGAAGATAGACTTTGAAAATTTTCAATTAACACAAAGTGACAGTTGACCTCAATGGGCTTCAATGGATGTTAATCGACGATATCTGACAAAGTTGGACGCGAACTCACTCAAATATATAAGAAATGTTGAAATTAGACTTCAAATGAGGAAGATAGACTTTGAAAATTTTCAATTAACACAAAGTGACAGTTGACCTCAATGGGCTTCAATGTATGCTATTCGATGATATCTGACAAAGTTAGATACAAACTCACTCAAATATATAAAAAATGTTGAAATTCGACTTCAAATTAGGAAGATAGACTTTGAAAATTTTCAATTAACACAAAGTGACAGTTGACCTCAATGGGGTTCAATGTATGTTATTCGATGATATCTGACAAAGTTAGATGCGAACTCATTCAAATATATAAGAAATGTTGAGATTCGACTTCAAATGAGGAAGTTAGACTTGAAAATTTTCAATTAACACAAAGTGACAGTTGACCTCAATGGGCTTCAATGGATGTTTTTCGATGATATCTGACAAAGTTAGATGCAAACTCACTCAAATATATAAGAAATGTTGAAATTCGACTTCAAATTAGGAAGATAGACTTTGAAAAGTTTCAATTAACACAAAGTGACAGTTGACCTCAATGGGCTTCAATGGATGTTATTCGATGATATCTGACAAAGTTAGATGCGAACTCACTCAAATATATAAGAAATGTTGAAATTGACTTCAAGTTAGGAAGATAGACTTCGAAAATTTTCAATCAACACAAAGTGACAATCGACCTCAATGAGCTTCAATGGATGTTATTCGATGATATCTGACAAAGTTAGATGCGAACTCACTCAAATATATAAGAAATGTTGAAATTCGACTTCAAATTAGGAAGATAGACTTTGAAAATTTTCAATCAACACAAAGTGACAATCGACCTCAATAAGCTTCAATGGGTGTTATTCGATGATATCTGACAAAGTTAGATGCGAACTCACTCAAATATATAAAAAATGTTGAAATTCGACTTCAAATGAGGAAGATAGACTTTGAAAATTTTCAATTAACACAAAGTGACAGTTGACTTCAATGGGCTTCAATGGATGTTAATCGACGATATCTGACAAAGTTAGACGCGATCTCACTCAAATATATAAGGAATGTTGAAATTCGACTTCAAATGAGGAAGATAGACTTTGAAAATTTTCAATTAACACAAAGTGACAGTTGACCTCAATGGGCTTCAATGGATGTTAATCGACGATATCTGACAAAGTTAGATGCGAACTCACTCAAATATATAAGAAATGTTGAAATTCGACTTCAAATGAGGAAGATAGACTTTGAAAATTTTCAATTAACACAAAGTGACAGTTGACTTCAATTGGCTTCAATGGATGTTATTCGATGATATCTGACAAAGTTAGATGCGAACTCACTCAAATATATAAGAAATGTTGAAATTCGACTTCAAATTAGGAAGATAGACTTTGAAAATTTTCAATTAACACAAAGTGACAGTTGACCTCAATGGGCTTCAATGTATGTTATTCGATGATATCTGACAAAGTTAGATACAAACTCACTCAAATATATAAAAAATGTTGAAATTCGACTTCAAATTAGGAAGATAGAATTTGAAAATTTTCAATCAACACAAAGTGACCATCGACCTCAATGAGCTTCAATGGATGTTATTCGATGATATCTAACAAAGTTAGATGCGATCTCACTCAAATAAATAAGAAATGTTGAAATTCGACTTCAAATGAGGAAGATAGACTTTGAAAATTTTCAATTAACACAAAGTGACAGTTGACCTCAATGGGCTTCAATGGATGTTAATCGACGATATCTGCGAAGTTAGATGCGAACTCACTCAAATATATAAGAAATGTTGAAATTCGACTTCAAATGAGGAAGATAGACTTTGAAAATTTTCAATTAACACAAAGTGACAGTTGACCTCAATGGGCTTCAATGGATGTTAATCGACGATATCTGACAAAGTTAGATGCGAACTCACTCAAATATATAAGAAATGTTGAAATTCGACTTCAAATGAGGAAGATAGACTTTGAAAATTTTCAATTAACACAAAGTGACAGTTGACTTCAATGGGCTTCAATGGATGTTAATCGACGATATCTGACAAAGTTAGACGCGATCTCACTCAAATATATAAGGAATGTTGAAATTCGACTTCAAATGAGGAAGATAGACTTTGAAAATTTTCAATTAACACAAAGTGACAGTTGACTTCAATGGGCTTCACTGGATGTTAATCGACGATATCTGACAAAGTTAGACGCGAACTCACTCAAATATATAAGAAATGCTGAAATTGACTTCAAGTTAGGAAGATAGACTTCGAAAATTTTCAATCAACACAAAGTGACAATCGACCTCAATGAGCTTCAATGGATGTTATTCGATGATATCTGAAAAAGTTAGATGCGAACTCACTCAAATATATAAGAAATGTTGAAATTCGACTTCAAATTAGGAAGATAGACTTTGAAAATTTTCAATCAACACAAAGTGACAATCGACCTCAATAAGCTTCAATGGGTGTTATTCGATGATATCTGAAAAAGTTAGATGCGAACTCACTCAAATATATAAGGAATGTTGAAATTCGACTTCAAATGAGGAAGATAGACTTTGAAAATTTTCAATTAACACAAAGTGACAGTTGACCTCAATGGGCTTAAATGGATGTTAATCGACGATATCTGACAAAGTTAGATGCGAACTCACTCAAATATATAAGAAATGTTGAAATTCGACTTCAAATGAGGAAGATAGACTTTGAAAATTTTCAATTAACACAAAGTGACAGTTGACCTCAATGGGCTTCAATGGATGTTAATCGACGATATCTGACAAAGTTAGATGCGAACTCACTCAAATATATAAGAAATGTTGAAATTCGACTTCAAATGAGGAAGATAGACTTTGAAAATTTTCAATTAACACAAAGTGACAGTTGACTTCAATGGGCTTCAATGTATGTTATTCGATGATATCTGACAAAGTTAGATACAAACTTACTCAAATATATAAGAAATGTTGAAATTCGACTTCAAATTAGGAAGATAGACTTTGAAAATTTTCAATTAACACAAAGTGACAGTTGACTTCAATGGGCTTCAATGGATGTTAATCGACGATATCTGACAAAGTTAGACGCGAACTCACTCAAATATATAAGAAATGCTGAAATTGACTTCAAGTTAGGAAGATAGACTTCGAAAATTTTCAATCAACACAAAGTGACAATCGACCTCAATGAGCTTCAATGGATGTTATTCGATGATATCTGAAAAAGTTAGATGCGAACTCACTCAAATATATAAGAAATGTTGAAATTCGACTTCAAATTAGGAAGATAGACTTTGAAAATTTTCAATCAACACAAAGTGACAATCGACCTCAATAAGCTTCAATGGGTGTTATTCGATGATATCTGACAAAGTTAGATGCGAACTCACTCAAATATATAAAAAATGTTGAAATTCGACTTCAAATGAGGAAGATAGACTTTGAAAATTTTCAATTAACACAAAGTGACAGTTGACTTCAATGGGCTTCAATGGATGTTAATCGACGATATCTGACAAAGTTAGACGCGATCTCACTCAAATATATAAGGAATGTTGAAATTCGACTTCAAATGAGGAAGATAGACTTTGAAAATTTTCAATTAACACAAAGTGACAGTTGACCTCAATGGGCTTCAATGGATGTTAATCGACGATATCTGACAAAGTTAGATGCGAACTCACTCAAATATATAAGAAATGTTGAAATTCGACTTCAAATGAGGAAGATAGACTTTGAAAATTTTCAATTAACACAAAGTGACAGTTGACTTCAATTGGCTTCAATGGATGTTATTCGATGATATCTGACAAAGTTAGATGCGAACTCACTCAAATATATAAGAAATGTTGAAATTCGACTTCAAATTAGGAAGATAGACTTTGAAAATTTTCAATTAACACAAAGTGACAGTTGACCTCAATGGGCTTCAATGTATGTTATTCGATGATATCTGACAAAGTTAGATACAAACTCACTCAAATATATAAAAAATGTTGAAATTCGACTTCAAATTAGGAAGATAGAATTTGAAAATTTTCAATCAACACAAAGTGACCATCGACCTCAATGAGCTTCAATGGATGTTATTCGATGATATCTAACAAAGTTAGATGCGATCTCACTCAAATAAATAAGAAATGTTGAAATTCGACTTCAAATGAGGAAGATAGACTTTGAAAATTTTCAATTAACACAAAGTGACAGTTGACCTCAATGGGCTTCAATGGATGTTAATCGACGATATCTGCGAAGTTAGATGCGAACTCACTCAAATATATAAGAAATGTTGAAATTCGACTTCAAATGAGGAAGATAGACTTTGAAAATTTTCAATTAACACAAAGTGACAGTTGACCTCAATGGGCTTCAATGGATGTTAATCGACGATATCTGACAAAGTTAGATGCGAACTCACTCAAATATATAAGAAATGTTGAAATTCGACTTCAAATGAGGAAGATAGACTTTGAAAATTTTCAATTAACACAAAGTGACAGTTGACTTCAATGGGCTTCAATGTATGTTATTCGATGATATCTGACAAAGTTAGATACAAACTTACTCAAATATATAAGAAATGTTGAAATTCGACTTCAAATTAGGAAGATAGACTTTGAAAATTTTCAATTAACACAAAGTGACAGTTGACTTCAATGGGCTTCAATGGATGTTAATCGACGATATCTGACAAAGTTAGACGCGAACTCACTCAAATATATAAGAAATGCTGAAATTGACTTCAAGTTAGGAAGATAGACTTCGAAAATTTTCAATCAACACAAAGTGACAATCGACCTCAATGAGCTTCAATGGATGTTATTCGATGATATCTGAAAAAGTTAGATGCGAACTCACTCAAATATATAAGAAATGTTGAAATTCGACTTCAAATTAGGAAGATAGACTTTGAAAATTTTCAATCAACACAAAGTGACAATCGACCTCAATAAGCTTCAATGGGTGTTATTCGATGATATCTGACAAAGTTAGATGCGAACTCACTCAAATATATAAAAAATGTTGAAATTCGACTTCAAATGAGGAAGATAGACTTTGAAAATTTTCAATTAACACAAAGTGACAGTTGACTTCAATGGGCTTCAATGGATGTTAATCGACGATATCTGACAAAGTTAGACGCGATCTCACTCAAATATATAAGGAATGTTGAAATTCGACTTCAAATGAGGAAGATAGACTTTGAAAATTTTCAATTAACACAAAGTGACAGTTGACCTCAATGGGCTTCAATGGATGTTAATCGACGATATCTGACAAAGTTAGATGCGAACTCACTCAAATATATAAGAAATGTTGAAATTCGACTTCAAATGAGGAAGATAGACTTTGAAAATTTTCAATTAACACAAAGTGACAGTTGACTTCAATTGGCTTCAATGGATGTTATTCGATGATATCTGACAAAGTTAGATGCGAACTCACTCAAATATATAAGAAATGTTGAAATTCGACTTCAAATTAGGAAGATAGACTTTGAAAATTTTCAATTAACACAAAGTGACAGTTGACCTCAATGGGCTTCAATGTATGTTATTCGATGATATCTGACAAAGTTAGATACAAACTCACTCAAATATATAAAAAATGTTGAAATTCGACTTCAAATTAGGAAGATAGAATTTGAAAATTTTCAATCAACACAAAGTGACCATCGACCTCAATGAGCTTCAATGGATGTTATTCGATGATATCTAACAAAGTTAGATGCGATCTCACTCAAATAAATAAGAAATGTTGAAATTCGACTTCAAATGAGGAAGATAGACTTTGAAAATTTTCAATTAACACAAAGTGACAGTTGACCTCAATGGGCTTCAATGGATGTTAATCGACGATATCTGCGAAGTTAGATGCGAACTCACTCAAATATATAAGAAATGTTGAAATTCGACTTCAAATGAGGAAGATAGACTTTGAAAATTTTCAATTAACACAAAGTGACAGTTGACCTCAATGGGCTTCAATGGATGTTAATCGACGATATCTGACAAAGTTAGATGCGAACTCACTCAAATATATAAGAAATGTTGAAATTCGACTTCAAATGAGGAAGATAGACTTTGAAAATTTTCAATTAACACAAAGTGACAGTTGACTTCAATGGGCTTCAATGGATGTTAATCGACGATATCTGACAAAGTTAGACGCGATCTCACTCAAATATATAAGGAATGTTGAAATTCGACTTCAAATGAGGAAGATAGACTTTGAAAATTTTCAATTAACACAAAGTGACAGTTGACTTCAATGGGCTTCAATGGATGTTAATCGACGATATCTGACAAAGTTAGACGCGAACTCACTCAAATATATAAGAAATGCTGAAATTGACTTCAAGTTAGGAAGATAGACTTCGAAAATTTTCAATCAACACAAAGTGACAATCGACCTCAATGAGCTTCAATGGATGTTATTCGATGATATCTGAAAAAGTTAGATGCGAACTCACTCAAATATATAAGAAATGTTGAAATTCGACTTCAAATTAGGAAGATAGACTTTGAAAATTTTCAATCAACACAAAGTGACAATCGACCTCAATAAGCTTCAATGGGTGTTATTCGATGATATCTGAAAAAGTTAGATGCGAACTCACTCAAATATATAAGGAATGTTGAAATTCGACTTCAAATGAGGAAGATAGACTTTGAAAATTTTCAATTAACACAAAGTGACAGTTGACCTCAATGGGCTTAAATGGATGTTAATCGACGATATCTGACAAAGTTAGATGCGAACTCACTCAAATATATAAGAAATGTTGAAATTCGACTTCAAATGAGGAAGATAGACTTTGAAAATTTTCAATTAACACAAAGTGACAGTTGACCTCAATGGGCTTCAATGGATGTTAATCGACGATATCTGACAAAGTTAGATGCGAACTCACTCAAATATATAAGAAATGTTGAAATTCGACTTCAAATGAGGAAGATAGACTTTGAAAATTTTCAATTAACACAAAGTGACAGTTGACTTCAATGGGCTTCAATGTATGTTATTCGATGATATCTGACAAAGTTAGATACAAACTCACTCAAATATATAAGAAATGTTGAAATTCGACTTCAAATTAGGAAGATAGACTTTGAAAATTTTCAATTAACACAAAGTGACAGTTGACTTCAATGGGCTTCAATGGATGTTAATCGACGATATCTGACAAAGTTAGACGCGAACTCACTCAAATATATAAGAAATGCTGAAATTGACTTCAAGTTAGGAAGATAGACTTCGAAAATTTTCAATCAACACAAAGTGACAATCGACCTCAATGAGCTTCAATGGATGTTATTCGATGATATCTGAAAAAGTTAGATGCGAACTCACTCAAATATATAAGAAATGTTGAAATTCGACTTCAAATTAGGAAGATAGACTTTGAAAATTTTCAATCAACACAAAGTGACAATCGACCTCAATAAGCTTCAATGGGTGTTATTCGATGATATCTGAAAAAGTTAGATGCGAACTCACTCAAATATATAAGAAATGTTGAAATTCGACTTCAAATGAGGAAGATAGACTTTGAAAATTTTCAATTAACACAAAGTGACAGTTGACTTCAATTGGCTTCAATGGATGTTATTCGATGATATCTGACAAAGTTAGATGCGAACTCACTCAAATATATAAGAAATGTTGAAATTCGACTTCAAATGAGGAAGATAGACTTTGAAAATTTTCAATTAACACAAAGTGACAGTTGACCTCAATGGGCTTCAATGTATGTTATTCGATGATATCTGACAAAGTTAGATACAAACTCACTCAAATATATAAGAAATGTTGAAATTCGACTTCAAATTAGGAAGATAGACTTTGAAAATTTTCAATCAACACAAAGTGACCATCGACCTCAATGAGCTTCAATGGATGTTATTCGATGATATCTGAAAAAGTTAGATGCGAACTCACTCAAATATATAAGAAATGTTGAAATTCGACTTCAAATTAGGAAGATAGACTTTGAAAATTTTCAATCAACACAAAGTGACAATCGACCTCAATGAGCTTCAATGGATGTTATTCGATGATATCTGAAAAAGTTAGATGCGAACTCACTCAAATATATAAGAAATGTTGAAATTCGACTTCAAATGAGGAAGATAGACTTTGAAAATTTTCAATTAACACAAAGTGACAATCGACCTCAATAAGCTTCAATGGGTGTTATTCGATGATATCTGAAAAAGTTAGATGCGAACTCACTCAAATATATAAGAAATGTTGAAATTCGACTTCAAATGAGGAAGATAGACTTTGAAAATTTTCAATTAACACAAAGTGACAGTTGACTTCAATTGGCTTCAATGGATGTTATTCGATGATATCTGACAAAGTTAGATGCGAACTCACTCAAATATATAAGAAATGTTGAAATTCGACTTCAAATGAGGAAGATAGACTTTGAAAATTTTCAATTAACACAAAGTGACAGTTGACCTCAATGGGCTTCAATGTATGTTATTCGATGATATCTGACAAAGTTAGATACAAACTCACTCAAATATATAAGAAATGTTGAAATTCGACTTCAAATTAGGAAGATAGACTTTGAAAATTTTCAATCAACACAAAGTGACCATCGACCTCAATGAGCTTCAATGGATGTTATTCGATGATATCTAACAAAGTTAGATGCGATCTCACTCAAATAAATAAGAAATGTTGGAATTCGACTTCAAATGAGGAAGATAGACTTTGAAAATTTTCAATTAACACAATGTGACAGTTGACCTCAATGGGCTTCAATGTATGTTATTCGATGATATCTGACAAAGCTCATTGAGGTCGATTGTCACTTTGTGTTGATTGAAAATTTTCGAAGTCTATCTTCCTAACTTGAAGTCAATTTCAGCATTTCTTATATATTTGAGTGAGTTCGCGTCTAACTTTGTCAGATATCGTCGATTAACATCCATTGAAGCCCATTGAAGTCAACTGTCACTTTGTGTTAATTGAAAATTTTCAAAGTCTATCTTCCTCATTTGAAGTCGAATTTCAACATTCCTTATATATTTGAGTGAGATCGCGTCTAACTTTGTCAGATATCGTCGATTAACATCCATTGAAGCCCATTGAAGTCAACTGTCACTTTGTGTTAATTGAAAATTTTCAAAGTCTATCTTCCTCATTTGAAGTCGAATTTCAACATTTCTTATATATTTGAGTGAGTTCGCATCTAACTTTGTCAGATATCGTCGATTAACATCCATTGAAGCCCATTGAAGTCAACTGTCACTTTGTGTTAATTGAAAATTTTCAAAGTCTATCTTCCTCATTTGAAGTCGAATTTCAACATTTCTTATATATTTGATTGAGTTCGCATCTAACTTTGTCAGATATCGTCGATTAACATCCATTGAAGCCCATTGAGGTCAACTGTCACTTTGTGTTAATTGAAAATTTTCAAAGTCTATCTTCCTCATTTGAAGTCGAATTTCAACATTCCTTATATATTTGAGTGAGATCGCGTCTAACTTTGTCAGACCAATCTCTTACGCCTCAAGAACATTAAATGATGAGAAACAAATTATTCGACGATAGAAAAAGAATTATTAGCAATTTTATGGGCATGTAAATACTATCGACCTTATCTGTTTGGAAGAAAATTTACTATATATACAGACCATAAACCTTTACAATGGTTAATTTCGCTCAAAGAACCAAATTCAAGATTGGTTAGATGGAGACTAAAATTGGAAGAATATGATTACGAAATTAAATACTTAAGAGGAAAATCTAATTTAGTAGCAGATCCATTATCAAGAATAAAACCAGTTTACGATATAAATGCCTTAGAAAAAGAATCACTAAATGTTAACATTGATGATCTAGATTTAATAATTCAAAGAGAAATTGATAATTTACCAAATGATTTTGAACCAATAAATGATGACCTATTACCTGATTTATCATATTTAGATGATGTAGAAGAAAACATACAGAATGAAAATATATCGAATGCAACAAATGATAAAATAAATATTATATCAGACATTCAAATATGACCAACATTAAACAGAGATTCCGATTTAGAAACAATACATTCCTCCTTAGAAAACCCAATATTAGAAATACCAATTTTAAATAGATCATTGAACACTTATAAACATCTAATGTTAATAACAAGTGGCGAAGTAAATAATATAAGAACAAAGAGAGAAAAATGTTTTGATAATACGCGTATATATGTAATTTCAAGAGCGATACATATATTCATAGCCATGTTCTTTACAAATATTTGTATTTATAATAAAATAATTGCTGATGAAGTGTTTATGATATTTAATACAATTGCGTTTTATATAAATATTCTTCTAGAATTTGGTCTATGTAACTCCAAGGAAGGAGCGAAACGTTAAGTTATACATAAAAATGTGATATTTTATCGAAGTTTCATTATTGTATCTGAACAACCTACGAACCCAAGAAATTAGAAAGAGAACAAAAGTTTATACTCATATGGTTGAAAAAATCTAGTAAATATATATATATATATATATATATATATATATATATATATATATATAATTACATTATATCCAGGTTATCTTGAATGCCTAGCACTCAACATTAAGAAGAGATAGTGACAGATAGTGATATACGTAGAGTGGGAATTGCTGAAGTTCTATTATCATATTACATCCTGACCAACCACAATATATATATATATATATATATATATATATATATATATATATATATATATATATATATATATATAATTACATTACATCCAGCTTATCTTGAATGCCTAGCAATCAACATTAAGAAGAGATAGTGACAGATAGTGAAATACGTAGAGTGGGAAGTGCTGAAGTTCTATTATCATATTACATCCTGACCAACCACTAACATAGACGATGATAATAATTCTGGTGATTGGGAATGGATATTATTTGTTTCTGACAATAAAACTATTTTTATTTTTTGTTTAATTTTGGTCAAATATTTCAATTAAACTTAGATTGAGACTAGTAACAGCACAATTTTGGATTTGTGTTTATAAATCAAAAATTCATTAATCGAAAAGTTTTTTCCCAAGTACTTTTCTGTTACATTCAATTTGTATATTTCTTTCTCTTCAAATAATTTACCGAGATCAATGCAAACTCACTCAAATATATAAGAAATGTTGAAATTCGACTTCAAATTAGGAAGATAAACTTTGAAAATTTTCAATTAACACAAAGTGACAGTTGACCTCAAGGGGCTTCAATGGATGTTATTCGACGATATTTGACAGAGTTAGATGCGAACTCACTCAAATATATAAGAAATGTTGAAATTCGACTTCAAATGAGGAAGATAGACTTTGAAAATTTTCAATTAACACAAAGTGACAGTTGACCTCAATGGGCTTCAATGGATGTTATTCGATGATATCTGACAAAGTTAGATGCGAACTCACTCAAATATATAAGAAATGTTGAAATTCGACTTCAAATGAGGAAGATAGACTTTGAAAATTTTCAATTAACACAAAGTGACAGTTGACCTCAATGGGCTTCAATGGATGTTAATCGACGATATCTGACAAAGTTGGACGCGAACTCACTCAAATATATAAGAAATGTTGAAATTAGACTTCAAATGAGGAAGATAGACTTTGAAAATTTTCAATTAACACAAAGTGACAGTTGACCTCAATGGGCTTCAATGTATGCTATTCGATGATATCTGACAAAGTTAGATACAAACTCACTCAAATATATAAAAAATGTTGAAATTCGACTTCAAATTAGGAAGATAGACTTTGAAAATTTTCAATTAACACAAAGTGACAGTTGACCTCAATGGGGTTCAATGTATGTTATTCGATGATATCTGACAAAGTTAGATGCGAACTCATTCAAATATATAAGAAATGTTGAGATTCGACTTCAAATGAGGAAGTTAGACTTGAAAATTTTCAATTAACACAAAGTGACAGTTGACCTCAATGGGCTTCAATGGATGTTTTTCGATGATATCTGACAAAGTTAGATGCAAACTCACTCAAATATATAAGAAATGTTGAAATTCGACTTCAAATTAGGAAGATAGACTTTGAAAAGTTTCAATTAACACAAAGTGACAGTTGACCTCAATGGGCTTCAATGGATGTTATTCGATGATATCTGACAAAGTTAGATGCGAACTCACTCAAATATATAAGAAATGTTGAAATTGACTTCAAGTTAGGAAGATAGACTTCGAAAATTTTCAATCAACACAAAGTGACAATCGACCTCAATGAGCTTCAATGGATGTTATTCGATGATATCTGAAAAAGTTAGATGCGAACTCACTCAAATATATAAGAAATGTTGAAATTCGACTTCAAATTAGGAAGATAGACTTTGAAAATTTTCAATCAACACAAAGTGACAATCGACCTCAATAAGCTTCAATGGGTGTTATTCGATGATATCTGACAAAGTTAGATGCGAACTCACTCAAATATATAAAAAATGTTGAAATTCGACTTCAAATGAGGAAGATAGACTTTGAAAATTTTCAATTAACACAAAGTGACAGTTGACTTCAATGGGCTTCAATGGATGTTAATCGACGATATCTGACAAAGTTAGACGCGATCTCACTCAAATATATAAGGAATGTTGAAATTCGACTTCAAATGAGGAAGATAGACTTTGAAAATTTTCAATTAACACAAAGTGACAGTTGACCTCAATGGGCTTCAATGGATGTTAATCGACGATATCTGACAAAGTTAGATGCGAACTCACTCAAATATATAAGAAATGTTGAAATTCGACTTCAAATGAGGAAGATAGACTTTGAAAATTTTCAATTAACACAAAGTGACAGTTGACTTCAATTGGCTTCAATGGATGTTATTCGATGATATCTGACAAAGTTAGATGCGAACTCACTCAAATATATAAGAAATGTTGAAATTCGACTTCAAATTAGGAAGATAGACTTTGAAAATTTTCAATTAACACAAAGTGACAGTTGACCTCAATGGGCTTCAATGTATGTTATTCGATGATATCTGACAAAGTTAGATACAAACTCACTCAAATATATAAAAAATGTTGAAATTCGACTTCAAATTAGGAAGATAGAATTTGAAAATTTTCAATCAACACAAAGTGACCATCGACCTCAATGAGCTTCAATGGATGTTATTCGATGATATCTGACAAAGTTAGATGCGAACTCACTCAAATATATAAGAAATGTTGAAATTCGACTTCAAATGAGGAAGATAGACTTTGAAAATTTTCAATTAACACAAAGTGACAGTTGACCTCAATGGGCTTCAATGTATGTTATTCGATGATATCTGACAAAGTTAGATACAAACTCACTCAAATATATAAGAAATGTTGAAATTCGACTTCAAATTAGGAAGATAGACTTTGAAAATTTTCAATCAACACAAAGTGACCATCGACCTCAATGAGCTTCAATGGATGTTATTCGATGATATCTAACAAAGTTAGATGCGATCTCACTCAAATAAATAAGAAATGTTGGAATTCGACTTCAAATGAGGAAGATAGACTTTGAAAATTTTCAATTAACACAATGTGACAGTTGACCTCAATGGGCTTCAATGTATGTTATTCGATGATATCTGACAAAGTTAGATACAAACTCACTCAAATATATAAGAAATGTTGAAATTCGACTTCAAATGAGGAAGATAGACTTTGAAAATTTTCAATTAACACAAAGTGACAGTTGACTTCAATGGGCTTCAATGGATGTTAATCGACGATATCTGACAAAGTTAGACGCGAACTCACTCAAATATATAAGAAATGTTGAAATTGACTTCAAGTTAGGAAGATAGACTTCGAAAATTTTCAATCAACACAAAGTGACCATCGACCTCAATGAGCTTCAATGGATGTTATTCGATGATATCTAACAAAGTTAGATGCGATCTCACTCAAATAAATAAGAAATGTTGAAATTCGACTTCAAATGAGGAAGATAGACTTTGAAAATTTTCAATTAACACAATGTGACAGTTGACCTCAATGGGCTTCAATGTATGTTATTCGATGATATCTGACAAAGTTAGATACAAACTCACTCAAATATATAAGAAATGTTGAAATTCGACTTCAAGTTAGGAAGATAGACTTCGAAAATTTTCTATTAACACAAAGTGACAGTTGACTTCAATGGGCTTCAATGGATGTTAATCGACGATATCTGACAAAGTTAGACGCGATCTCACTCAAATATATAAGGAATGTTGAAATTCGACTTCAAATGAGGAAGATAGACTTTGAAAATTTTCAATTAACACAAAGTGACAGTTGACCTCAATGGGCTTCAATGGATGTTAATCGACGATATCTGACAAAGTTAGATGCGAACTCACTCAAATATATAAGAAATGTTGAAATTCGACTTCAAATGAGGAAGATAGACTTTGAAAATTTTCAATTAACACAAAGTGACAGTTGACTTCAATTGGCTTCAATGGATGTTATTCGATGATATCTGACAAAGTTAGATGCGAACTCACTCAAATATATAAGAAATGTTGAAATTCGACTTCAAATGAGGAAGATAGACTTTGAAAATTTTCAATTAACACAAAGTGACAGTTGACCTCAATGGGCTTCAATGTATGTTATTCGATGATATCTGACAAAGTTAGATACAAACTCACTCAAATATATAAGAAATGTTGAAATTCGACTTCAAGTTAGGAAGATAGACTTCGAAAATTTTCTATTAACACAAAGTGACAGTTGACTTCAATGGGCTTCAATGGATGTTAATCGACGATATCTGACAAAGTTAGACGCGATCTCACTCAAATATATAAGGAATGTTGAAATTCGACTTCAAATGAGGAAGATAGACTTTGAAAATTTTCAATTAACACAAAGTGACAGTTGACCTCAATGGGCTTCAATGGATGTTAATCGACGATATCTGACAAAGTTAGATGCGAACTCACTCAAATATATAAGAAATGTTGAAATTCGACTTCAAATGAGGAAGATAGACTTTGAAAATTTTCAATTAACACAAAGTGACAGTTGACTTCAATGGGCTTCAATGGATGTTAATCGACGATATCTGACAAAGTTAGACGCGATCTCACTCAAATATATAAGGAATGTTGAAATTCGACTTCAAATGAGGAAGATAGACTTTGAAAATTTTCAATTAACACAAAGTGACAGTTGACTTCAATGGGCTTCAATGGATGTTAATCGACGATATCTGACAAAGTTAGACGCGAACTCACTCAAATATATAAGAAATGCTGAAATTGACTTCAAGTTAGGAAGATAGACTTCGAAAATTTTCAATTAACACAAAGTGACAGTTGACTTCAATGGGCTTCAATGTATGTTATTCGATGATATCTGACAAAGTTAGATACAAACTCACTCAAATATATAAGAAATGTTGAAATTCGACTTCAAATTAGGAAGATAGACTTTGAAAATTTTCAATTAACACAAAGTGACAGTTGACTTCAATGGGCTTCAATGGATGTTAATCGACGATATCTGACAAAGTTAGACGCGAACTCACTCAAATATATAAGAAATGCTGAAATTGACTTCAAGTTAGGAAGATAGACTTCGAAAATTTTCAATCAACACAAAGTGACAATCGACCTCAATGAGCTTCAATGGATGTTATTCGATGATATCTGAAAAAGTTAGATGCGAACTCACTCAAATATATAAGAAATGTTGAAATTCGACTTCAAATTAGGAAGATAGACTTTGAAAATTTTCAATCAACAGAAAGTGACAATCGACCTCAATAAGCTTCAATGGGTGTTATTCGATGATATCTGAAAAAGTTAGATGCGAACTCACTCAAATATATAAGAAATGTTGAAATTCGACTTCAAATGAGGAAGATAGACTTTGAAAATTTTCAATTAACACAAAGTGACAGTTGACTTCAATGGGCTTCAATGGATGTTAATCGACGATATCTGACAAAGTTAGACGCGAACTCACTCAAATATATAAGAAATGCTGAAATTGACTTCAAATGAGGAAGATAGACTTCGAAAATTTTCAATCAACACAAAGTGACAATCGACCTCAATGAGCTTCAATGGATGTTATTCGATGATATCTGAAAAAGTTAGATGCGAACTCACTCAAATATATAAGAAATGTTGAAATTCGACTTCAAGTTAGGAAGATAGACTTCGAAAATTTTCAATCAACACAAAGTGACCATCGACCTCAATGAGCTTCAATGGATGTTATTCGATGATATCTAACAAAGTTAGATGCGATCTCACTCAAATAAATAAGAAATGTTGAAATTCGACTTCAAATGAGGAAGATAGACTTTGAAAATTTTCAATTAACACAATGTGACAGTTGACCTCAATGGGCTTCAATGTATGTTATTCGATGATATCTGACAAAGTTAGATACAAACTCACTCAAATATATAAGAAATGTTGAAATTCGACTTCAAGTTAGGAAGATAGACTTTGAAAATTTTCAATTAACACAAAGTGACAGTTGACCTCAATGGGCTTCAATGGATGTTAATCGACGATATCTGACAAAGTTAGATGCGAACTCACTCAAATATATAAGAAATGTTGAAATTCGACTTCAAATGAGGAAGATAGACTTTGAAAATTTTCAATTAACACAAAGTGACAGTTGACCTCAATGGGCTTCAATGTATGTTATTCGATGATATCTGACAAAGTTAGATACAAACTCAATCAAATATATAAAAAATGTTGAAATTCGACTTCAAATTAGGAAGATAGAATTTGAAAATTTTCAATCAACACAAAGTGACCATCGACCTCAATGAGCTTCAATGGATGTTATTCGATGATATCTAACAAAGTTAGATGCGATCTCACTCAAATATATAAGGAATGTTGAAATTCGACTTCAAATGAGGAAGATAGACTTTGAAAATTTTCAATTAACACAATGTGACAGTTGACCTCAATGGGCTTCAATGTATGTTATTCGATGATATCTGACAAAGTTAGATACAAACTCACTCAAATATATAAGAAATGTTGAAATTCGACTTCAAGTTAGGAAGATAGACTTCGAAAATTTTCTATTAACACAAAGTGACAGTTGACTTCAATGGGCTTCAATGGATGTTAATCGACGATATCTGACAAAGTTAGACGCGATCTCACTCAAATATATAAGGAATGTTGAAATTCGACTTCAAATGAGGAAGATAGACTTTGAAAATTTTCAATTAACACAAAGTGACAGTTGACTTCAATTGGCTTCAATGGATGTTATTCGATGATATCTGACAAAGTTAGATGCGAACTCACTCAAATATATAAGAAATGTTGAAATTCGACTTCAAATGAGGAAGATAGACTTTGAAAATTTTCAATTAACACAAAGTGACAGTTGACCTCAATGGGCTTCAATGTATGTTATTCGATGATATCTTACAAAGTTAGATACAAACTCACTCAAATATATAAAAAATGTTGAAATTCGACTTCAAATTAGGAAGATAGAATTTGAAAATTTTCAATCAACACAAAGTGACCATCGACCTCAATGAGCTTCAATGGATGTTATTCGATGATATCTAACAAAGTTAGATGCGATCTCACTCAAATATATAAGGAATGTTGAAATTCGACTTCAAATGAGGAAGATAGACTTTGAAAATTTTCAATTAACACAAAGTGACAGTTGACTTCAATGGGCTTCAATGGATGTTAATCGACGATATCTGACAAAGTTAGACGCGAACTCACTCAAATATATAAGAAATGCTGAAATTGACTTCAAATGAGGAAGATAGACTTCGAAAATTTTCAATCAACACAAAGTGACAATCGACCTCAATGAGCTTCAATGGATGTTATTCGATGATATCTGAAAAAGTTAGATGCGAACTCACTCAAATATATAAGAAATGTTGAAATTCGACTTCAAGTTAGGAAGATAGACTTCGAAAATTTTCAATCAACACAAAGTGACCATCGACCTCAATGAGCTTCAATGGATGTTATTCGATGATATCTAACAAAGTTAGATGCGATCTCACTCAAATAAATAAGAAATGTTGAAATTCGACTTCAAATGAGGAAGATAGACTTTGAAAATTTTCAATTAACACAATGTGACAGTTGACCTCAATGGGCTTCAATGTATGTTATTCGATGATATCTGACAAAGTTAGATACAAACTCACTCAAATATATAAGAAATGTTGAAATTCGACTTCAAGTTAGGAAGATAGACTTCGAAAATTTTCTATTAACACAAAGTGACAGTTGACTTCAATGGGCTTCAATGGATGTTAATCGACGATATCTGACAAAGTTAGACGCGATCTCACTCAAATATATAAGGAATGTTGAAATTCGACTTCAAATGAGGAAGATAGACTTTGAAAATTTTCAATTAACACAAAGTGACAGTTGACCTCAATGGGCTTCAATGGATGTTAATCGACGATATCTGACAAAGTTAGATGCGAACTCACTCAAATATATAAGAAATGTTGAAATTCGACTTCAAATGAGGAAGATAGACTTTGAAAATTTTCAATTAACACAAAGTGACAGTTGACTTCAATGGGCTTCAATGGATGTTAATCGACGATATCTGACAAAGTTAGACGCGATCTCACTCAAATATATAAGGAATGTTGAAATTCGACTTCAAATGAGGAAGATAGACTTTGAAAATTTTCAATTAACACAAAGTGACAGTTGACTTCAATGGGCTTCAATGGATGTTAATCGACGATATCTGACAAAGTTAGACGCGAACTCACTCAAATATATAAGAAATGCTGAAATTGACTTCAAGTTAGGAAGATAGACTTCGAAAATTTTCAATTAACACAAAGTGACAGTTGACTTCAATGGGCTTCAATGTATGTTATTCGATGATATCTGACAAAGTTAGATACAAACTCACTCAAATATATAAGAAATGTTGAAATTCGACTTCAAATTAGGAAGATAGACTTTGAAAATTTTCAATTAACACAAAGTGACAGTTGACTTCAATGGGCTTCAATGGATGTTAATCGACGATATCTGACAAAGTTAGACGCGAACTCACTCAAATATATAAGAAATGCTGAAATTGACTTCAAGTTAGGAAGATAGACTTCGAAAATTTTCAATCAACACAAAGTGACAATCGACCTCAATGAGCTTCAATGGATGTTATTCGATGATATCTGAAAAAGTTAGATGCGAACTCACTCAAATATATAAGAAATGTTGAAATTCGACTTCAAATTAGGAAGATAGACTTTGAAAATTTTCAATCAACAGAAAGTGACAATCGACCTCAATAAGCTTCAATGGGTGTTATTCGATGATATCTGAAAAAGTTAGATGCGAACTCACTCAAATATATAAGAAATGTTGAAATTCGACTTCAAATGAGGAAGATAGACTTTGAAAATTTTCAATTAACACAAAGTGACAGTTGACTTCAATGGGCTTCAATGGATGTTAATCGACGATATCTGACAAAGTTAGACGCGAACTCACTCAAATATATAAGAAATGCTGAAATTGACTTCAAATGAGGAAGATAGACTTCGAAAATTTTCAATCAACACAAAGTGACAATCGACCTCAATGAGCTTCAATGGATGTTATTCGATGATATCTGAAAAAGTTAGATGCGAACTCACTCAAATATATAAGAAATGTTGAAATTCGACTTCAAGTTAGGAAGATAGACTTCGAAAATTTTCAATCAACACAAAGTGACCATCGACCTCAATGAGCTTCAATGGATGTTATTCGATGATATCTAACAAAGTTAGATGCGATCTCACTCAAATAAATAAGAAATGTTGAAATTCGACTTCAAATGAGGAAGATAGACTTTGAAAATTTTCAATTAACACAAAGTGACAGTTGACCTCAATGGGCTTCAATGGATGTTAATCGACGATATCTGACAAAGTTAGATGCGAACTCACTCAAATATATAAGAAATGTTGAAATTCGACTTCAAATGAGGAAGATAGACTTTGAAAATTTTCAATTAACACAAAGTGACAGTTGACCTCAATGGGCTTCAATGTATGTTATTCGATGATATCTGACAAAGTTAGATACAAACTCAATCAAATATATAAAAAATGTTGAAATTCGACTTCAAATTAGGAAGATAGAATTTGAAAATTTTCAATCAACACAAAGTGACCATCGACCTCAATGAGCTTCAATGGATGTTATTCGATGATATCTAACAAAGTTAGATGCGATCTCACTCAAATATATAAGGAATGTTGAAATTCGACTTCAAATGAGGAAGATAGACTTTGAAAATTTTCAATTAACACAAAGTGACAGTTGACTTCAATGGGCTTCAATGGATGTTAATCGACGATATCTGACAAAGTTAGACGCGAACTCACTCAAATATATAAGAAAAGCTGAAATTGACTTCAAGTTAGGAAGATAGACTTCGAAAATTTTCAATCAACACAAAGTGACAATCGACCTCAATAAGCTTCAATGGGTGTTATTCGATGATATCTGAAAAAGTTAGATGCGAACTCACTCAAATATATAAGGAATGTTGAAATTCGACTTCAAATGAGGAAGATAGACTTTGAAAATTTTCAATTAACACAAAGTGACAGTTGACCTCAATGGGCTTCAATGGATGTTAATCGACGATATCTGACAAAGTTAGATGCGAACTCACTCAAATATATAAGAAATGTTGAAATTCGACTTCAAATGAGGAAGATAGACTTTGAAAATTTTCAATTAACACAAAGTGACAGTTGACCTCAATGGGCTTCAATGGATGTTAATCGACGATATCTGACAAAGTTAGATGCGAACTCACTCAAATATATAAGAAATGTTGAAATTCGACTTCAAATGAGGAAGATAGACTTTGAAAATTTTCAATTAACACAAAGTGACAGTTGACCTCAATGGGCTTCAATGGATGTTAATCGACGATATCTGACAAAGTTAGATACAAACTCACTCAAATATATAAGAAATGTTGAAATTCGACTTCAAGTTAGGAAGATAGACTTCGAAAATTTTCTATTAACACAAAGTGACAGTTGACTTCAATGGGCTTCAATGGATGTTAATCGACGATATCTGACAAAGTTAGACGCGATCTCACTCAAATATATAAGGAATGTTGAAATTCGACTTCAAATGAGGAAGATAGACTTTGAAAATTTTCAATTAACACAAAGTGACAGTTGACCTCAATGGGCTTCAATGGATGTTAATCGACGATATCTGACAAAGTTAGATGCGAACTCACTCAAATATATAAGAAATGTTGAAATTCGACTTCAAATGAGGAAGATAGACTTTGAAAATTTTCAATTAACACAAAGTGACAGTTGACTTCAATTGGCTTCAATGGATGTTATTCGATGATATCTGACAAAGTTAGATGCGATCTCACTCAAATAAATAAGAAATGTTGAAATTCGACTTCAAATGAGGAAGATAGACTTTGAAAATTTTCAATTAACACAAAGTGACAGTTGACCTCAATGGGCTTCAATGGATGTTAATCGACGATATCTGACAAAGTTAGATGCGAACTCACTCAAATATATAAGAAATGTTGAAATTCGACTTCAAATGAGGAAGATAGACTTTGAAAATTTTCAATTAACACAAAGTGACAGTTGACCTCAATGGGCTTCAATGTATGTTATTCGATGATATCTGACAAAGTTAGATACAAACTCAATCAAATATATAAAAAATGTTGAAATTCGACTTCAAATTAGGAAGATAGAATTTGAAAATTTTCAATCAACACAAAGTGACCATCGACCTCAATGAGCTTCAATGGATGTTATTCGATGATATCTAACAAAGTTAGATGCGATCTCACTCAAATATATAAGGAATGTTGAAATTCGACTTCAAATGAGGAAGATAGACTTTGAAAATTTTCAATTAACACAAAGTGACAGTTGACTTCAATGGGCTTCAATGGATGTTAATCGACGATATCTGACAAAGTTAGACGCGAACTCACTCAAATATATAAGAAATGCTGAAATTGACTTCAAGTTAGGAAGATAGACTTCGAAAATTTTCAATCAACACAAAGTGACAATCGACCTCAATAAGCTTCAATGGGTGTTATTCGATGATATCTGAAAAAGTTAGATGCGAACTCACTCAAATATATAAGGAATGTTGAAATTCGACTTCAAATGAGGAAGATAGACTTTGAAAATTTTCAATTAACACAAAGTGACAGTTGACCTCAATGGGCTTCAATGGATGTTAATCGACGATATCTGACAAAGTTAGATGCGAACTCACTCAAATATATAAGAAATGTTGAAATTCGACTTCAAATGAGGAAGATAGACTTTGAAAATTTTCAATTAACACAAAGTGACAGTTGACCTCAATGGGCTTCAATGGATGTTAATCGACGATATCTGACAAAGTTAGATGCGAACTCACTCAAATATATAAGAAATGTTGAAATTCGACTTCAAATGAGGAAGATAGACTTTGAAAATTTTCAATTAACACAAAGTGACAGTTGACCTCAATGGGCTTCAATGGATGTTAATCGACGATATCTGACAAAGTTAGATACAAACTCACTCAAATATATAAGAAATGTTGAAATTCGACTTCAAGTTAGGAAGATAGACTTCGAAAATTTTCTATTAACACAAAGTGACAGTTGACTTCAATGGGCTTCAATGGATGTTAATCGACGATATCTGACAAAGTTAGACGCGATCTCACTCAAATATATAAGGAATGTTGAAATTCGACTTCAAATGAGGAAGATAGACTTTGAAAATTTTCAATTAACACAAAGTGACAGTTGACCTCAATGGGCTTCAATGGATGTTAATCGACGATATCTGACAAAGTTAGATGCGAACTCACTCAAATATATAAGAAATGTTGAAATTCGACTTCAAATGAGGAAGATAGACTTTGAAAATTTTCAATTAACACAAAGTGACAGTTGACTTCAATTGGCTTCAATGGATGTTATTCGATGATATCTGACAAAGTTAGATGCGAACTCACTCAAATATATAAGAAATGTTGAAATTCGACTTCAAATGAGGAAGATAGACTTTGAAAATTTTCAATTAACACAAAGTGACAGTTGACCTCAATGGGCTTCAATGTATGTTATTCGATGATATCTGACAAAGTTAGATACAAACTCACTCAAATATATAAAAAATGTTGAAATTCGACTTCAAATTAGGAAGATAGAATTTGAAAATTTTCAATCAACACAAAGTGACCATCGACCTCAATGAGCTTCAATGGATGTTATTCGATGATATCTAACAAAGTTAGATGCGATCTCACTCAAATAAATAAGAAATGTTGAAATTCGACTTCAAATGAGGAAGATAGACTTTGAAAATTTTCAATTAACACAAAGTGACAGTTGACCTCAATGGGCTTCAATGGATGTTAATCGACGATATCTGCGAAGTTAGATGCGAACTCACTCAAATATATAAGAAATGTTGAAATTCGACTTCAAATGAGGAAGATAGACTTTGAAAATTTTCAATTAACACAAAGTGACAGTTGACCTCAATGGGCTTCAATGGATGTTAATCGACGATATCTGACAAAGTTAGATGCGAACTCACTCAAATATATAAGAAATGTTGAAATTCGACTGCAAATGAGGAAGATAGACTTTGAAAATTTTCAATTAACACAAAGTGACAGTTGACTTCAATGGGCTTCAATGGATGTTAATCGACGATATCTGACAAAGTTAGACGCGATCTCACTCAAATATATAAGGAATGTTGAAATTCGACTTCAAATGAGGAAGATAGACTTTGAAAATTTTCAATTAACACAAAGTGACAGTTGACCTCAATGGACTTCAATGGATGTTAATCGACGATATCTGACAAAGTTAGATGCGAACTCACTCAAATATATAAGAATGGGCTTCAATGGATGTTAATCGACGATATCTGACAAAGTTAGACGCGATCTCACTCAAATATATAAGGAATGTTGAAATTCGACTTCAAATGAGGAAGATAGACTTTGAAAATTTTCAATTAACACAAAGTGACAGTTGACCTCAATGGGCTTCAATGGATGTTAATCGACGATATCTGACATAGTTAGATGCGAACTCACTCAAATATATAAGAAATGTTGAAATTCGACTTCAAATGAGGAAGATAGACTTTGAAAATTTTCAATTAACACAAAGTGACAGTTGACCTCAATGGGCTTCAATGTATGTTATTCGATGATATCTGACAAAGTTAGATACAAACTCACTCAAATATATAAGAAATGTTGAAATTCGACTTCAAATTAGGAAGATAGACTTTGAAAATTTTCAATCAACACAAAGTGACCATCGACCTCAATGAGCTTCAATGGATGTTATTCGATGATATCTAACAAAGTTAGATGCGATCTCACTCAAATAAATAAGAAATGTTGAAATTCGACTTCAAATGAGGAAGATAGACTTTGAAAATTTTCAATTAACACAAAGTGACAGTTGACCTCAATGGGCTTCAATGTATGTTATTCGATGATATCTGACAAAGTTAGATACAAACTCACTCAAATATATAAGAAATGTTGAAATTCGACTTCAAATTAGGAAGATAGACTTTGAAAATTTTCAATTAACACAAAGTGACAGTTGACTTCAATGGGCTTCAATGGATGTTAATCGACGATATCTGACAAAGTTAGACGGGATCTCACTCAAATATATAAGAAATGTTGAAATTCGACTTCAAATGAGGAAGATAGACTTTGAAAATTTTCAATTAACACAAAGTGACAGTTGACCTCAATGGGCTTCAATGTATGTTATTCGATGATATCTGACAAAGTTAGATACAAACTCACTCAAATATATAAAAAATGTTGAAATTCGACTTCAAATTAGGAAGATAGAATTTGAAAATTTTCAATCAACACAAAGTGACCATCGACCTCAATGAGCTTCAATGGATGTTATTCGATGATATCTAACAAAGTTAGATGCGATCTCACTCAAATAAATAAGAAATGTTGAAATTCGACTTCAAATGAGGAAGATAGACTTTGAAAATTTTCAATTAACACAAAGTGACAGTTGACCTCAATGGGCTTCAATGTATGTTATTCGATGATATCTGACAAAGTTAGATACAAACTCACTCAAATATATAAGAAATGTTGAAATTCGACTTCAAATTAGGAAGATAGACTTTGAAAATTTTCAATTAACACAAAGTGACAGTTGACTTCAATGGGCTTCAATGGATGTTAATCGACGATATCTGACAAAGTTAGACGGGATCTCACTCAAATATATAAGAAATGTTGAAATTCGACTTCAAATGAGGAAGATAGACTTTGAAAATTTTCAATTAACACAAAGTGACAGTTGACCTCAATGGGCTTCAATGTATGTTATTCGATGATATCTGACAAAGTTAGATACAAACTCACTCAAATATATAAAAAATGTTGAAATTCGACTTCAAATTAGGAAGATAGAATTTGAAAATTTTCAATCAACACAAAGTGACCATCGACCTCAATGAGCTTCAATGGATGTTATTCGATGATATCTAACAAAGTTAGATGCGATCTCACTCAAATAAATAAGAAATGTTGAAATTCGACTTCAAATGAGGAAGATAGACTTTGAAAATTTTCAATTAACACAAAGTGACAGTTGACCTCAATGGATGTTAATCGACGATATCTGCGAAGTTAGATGCGAACTCACTCAAATATATAAGAAATGCTGAAATTCGACTTCAAATGAGGAAGATAGACTTTGAAAATTTTCAATTAACACAAAGTGACAGTTGACTTCAATGGGCTTCAATGGATGTTAATCGACGATATCTGACAAAGTTAGACGCGATCTCACTCAAATATATAAGGAATGTTGAAATTCGACTTCAAATGAGGAAGATAGACTTTGAAAATTTTCAATTAACACAAAGTGACAGTTGACCTCAATTGGCTTCATTGGATGTTATTCGATGATATCTGACAAAGTTAGATGCGAACTCACTCAAATATATAAGAAATGTTGAAATTCGACTTCAAATGAGGAAGATAGACTTTGAAAATTTTCAATTAACACAAAGTGACAGTTGACCTCAATGGGCTTCAATGTATGTTATTCGATGATATCTGACAAAGTTAGACGCGATCTCACTCAAATATATAAGAAATGTTGAAATTCGACTTCAAATGAGGAAGATAGACTTTGAAAATTTTCAATTAACACAAAGTGACAGTTGACCTCAATGGGCTTCAATGTATGTTATTCGATGATATCTGACAAAGTTAGATACAAACTCACTCAAATATATAAAAAATGTTGAAATTGGACTTCAAATTAGGAAGATAGAATTTGAAAATTTTCAATCAACACAAAGTGACCATCGACCTCAATGAGCTTCAGTGGATGTTATTCGATGATATCTAACAAAGTTAGATGCGATCTCACTCAAATAAATAAGAAATGTTGAAATTCGACTTCAAATGAGGAAGATAGACTTTGAAAATTTTCAATTAACACAAAGTGACAGTTGACCTCAATGGGCTTCAATGGATGTTAATCGACGATATCTGCGAAGTTAGATGCGAACTCACTCAAATATATAAGAAATGTTGAAATTCGACTTCAAATGAGGAAGATAGACTTTGAAAATTTTCAATTAACACAAAGTGACAGTTGACTTCAATGGGCTTCAATGGATGTTAATCGACGATATCTGACAAAGTTAGATGCGATCTCACTCAAATATATAAGGAATGTTGAAATTCGACTTCAAATGAGGAAGATAGACTTTGAAAATTTTCAATTAACACAAAGTGACAGTTGACCTCAATTGGCTTCAATGGATGTTATTCGATGATATCTGACAAAGTTAGATGCGAACTCACTCAAATATATAAGAAATGTTGAAATTCGACTTCAAATGAGGAAGATAGACTTTGAAAATTTTCAATTAACACAAAGTGACAGTTGACCTCAATGGGCTTCAATGTATGTTATTCGATGATATCTGACAAAGTTAGATACAAACTCACTCAAATATATAAAAAATATTGAAATTCGACTTCAAATTAGGAAGATAGAATTTGAAAATTTTTTAATCAACACAAAGTGACCATCGACCTCAATGAGCTTCAATGGATGTTATTCGATGATATCTAACAAAGTTAGATGCGATCTCACTCAAATAAATAAGAAATGTTGAAATTCGACTTCAAATGAGGAAGATAGACTTTGAAAATTTTCAATTAACACAAAGTGACAGTTGACCTCAATGGGCTTCAATGGATGTTAATCGACGATATCTGCGAAGTTAGATGCGAACTCACTCAAATATATAAGAAATGTTGAAATTCGACTTCAAATGAGGAAGATAGACTTTGAAAATTTTCAATTAACACAAAGTGACAGTTGACCTCAATGGGTTTCAATGGATGTTAATCGACGATATCTGACAAAGTTAGATGCGAACTCACTCAAATATATAAGAAATGTTGAAATTCGACTTCAAATGAGGAAGATAGACTTTGAAAATTTTCAATTAACACAAAGTGACAGTTGACTTCAATGGGCTTCAATGGATGTTAATCGACGATATCTGACAAAGTTAGACGCGATCTCACTCAAATATATAAGGAATGTTGAAATTCGACTTCAAATGAGGAAGATAGACTTTGAAAATTTTCAATTAACACAAAGTGACAGTTGACCTCAATGGGCTTCAATGGATGTTAATCGACGATATCTGACAAAGTTAGATGCGAACTCACTCAAATATATAAGAAATGTTGAAATTCGACTTCAAATTAGGAAGATAGAATTTGAAAATTTTCAATCAACACAAAGTGACCATCGACCTCAATGAGCTTCAATAGATGTTATTCGATGATATCTAACAAAGTTAGATGCGATCTCACTCAAATAAATAAGAAATGTTGAAATTCAACTTCAAATGAGGAAGATAGACTTTGAAAATTTTCAATTAACACAAAGTGACAGTTGACCTCAATGGGCTTCAATGGATGTTAATCGACGATATCTGACAAAGTTAGATACAAACTCACTCAAATATATAAGAAATGTTGAAATTCGACTTCAAATTAGGAAGATAGAATTTGAAAATTTTCAATTAACACAAAGTGACAGTTGACTTCAATGGGCTTCAGTGGATGTTAATCGACGATATCTGACAAAGTTAGATGCGAACTCACTCAAATATATAAGAAATGTTGAAATTCGACTTCAAATGAGGAAGATAGACTTTGAAAATTTTCAATTAACACAAAGTGACAGTTGACTTCAATGGGCTTCAGTGGATGTTAATCGACGATATCTGCGAAGTTAGATACAAACTCACTCAAATATATAAGAAATGTTGAAATTCGACTTCAAATGAGGAAGATAGACTTTGAAAATTTTCAATTAACACAAAGTGACAGTTGACCTCAATGGGCTTCAATGGATGTTAATCGACGATATCTGACAAAGTTAGATGCGAACTCACTCAAATATATAAGAAATGTTGAAATTCGACTTCAAATGAGGAAGATAGACTTTGAAAATTTTCAATTAACACAAAGTGACAGTTGACATCAATGGGCTTCAATGGATGTTAATCGACGATATCTGCGAAGTTAGATACAAACTCACTCAAATATATAAGAAATGTTGAAATTCGACTTCAAATGAGGAAGATAGACTTTGAAAATTTTCAATTAACACAAAGTGACAGTTGACTTCAATGGGCTTCAATGGATGTTAATCGACGATATCTGACAAAGTTAGACGCGATCTCACTCAAATATATAAGGAATGTTGAAATTCGACTTCAAATGAGGAAGATAGACTTTGAAAATTTTCAATTAACACAAAGTGACAGTTGACCTCAATGGGCTTCAATGGATGTTAATCGACGATATCTGACAAAGTTAGATGCGAACTCACTCAAATATATAAGAAATGTTGAAATTCGACTTCAAATGAGGAAGATAGACTTTGAAAATTTTCAATTAACACAAAGTGACAGTTGACCTCAATGGGCTTCAATGTATGTTATTCGATGATATCTGACAAAGTTAGATACAAACTCACTCAAATATATAAGAAATGTTGAAATTCGACTTCAAATTAGGAAGATAGACTTTGAAAATTTTCAATTAACACAAAGTGACAGTTGACCTCAATGGGCTTCAATGGATGTTAATCGACGATATCTGCGAAGTTAGATACAAACTCACTCAAATATATAAGAAATGTTGAAATTCGACTTCAAATGAGGAAGATAGACTTTGAAAATTTTCAATTAACACAAAGTGACAGTTGACCTCAATGGGCTTCAATGGATGTTAATCGACGATATCTGCGAAGTTAGATAAAAACTCACTCAAATATATAAGAAATGTTGAAATTCGACTTCAAATGAGGAAGATAGACTTTGAAAATTTTCAATTAACACAAAGTGACAGTTGACTTCAATGGGCTTCAATGGATGTTAATCGACGATATCTGACAAAGTTAGACGCGATCTCACTCAAATATATAAGGAATGTTGAAATTCGACTTCAAATGAGGAAGATAGACTTTGAAAATTTTCAATTAACACAAAGTGACAGTTGACCTCAATTGGCTTCAATGGATGTTATTCAATGATATCTGAGAAAGTTAGATGCGAACTCACTCAAATATATAAGAAATGTTGAAATTCGACTTCAAATGAGGAAGATAGACTTTAAAATTTTCAATTAACACAAAGTGACAGTTGACCTCAATGGGCTTCAATGGATGTTAATCGACGATATCTGACAAAGTTAGATGCGAACTCACTCAAATATATAAGAAATGTTGAAATTCGACTTCAAATGAGGAAGATAGACTTTGAAAATTTTCAATTAACACAAAGTGACAGTTGACCTCAATGGGCTTCAATGTATGTTATTCGATGATATCTGACAAAGTTAGATACAAACTCACTCAAATATATAAGAAATGTTGAAATTCGACTTCAAATTAGGAAGATAGACTTTGAAAATTTTCAATCAACACAAAGTGACCATCGACCTCAATGAGCTTCAATGGATGTTAATCGACGATATCTGACAAAGTTAGATGCGAACTCACTCAAATATATAAGGAATGTTGAAATTCGACTTCAAATGAGGAAGATAGACTTTGAAAATTTTCAATTAACACAAAGTGACAGTTGACTTCAATGGGCTTCAGTGGATGTTAATCGACGATATCTGACAAAGTTAGACGCGATCTCACTCAAATAAATAAGATTTGTTGAAATTCAACTTCAAATGAGGAAGATAGACTTTGAAAATTTTCAATTAACACAAAGTGACAGTTGACTTCAATGGGCTTCAGTGGATGTTAATCGACGATATCTGACAAAGTTAGATGCGAACTCACTAAAATATATAAGAAATGTTGAAATTCGACTTCAAATGAGGAAGATAGACTTTGAAAATTTTCAATTAACACAAAGTGACAGTTGACCTCAATGGGCTTCAATGGATGTTAATCGACGATATCTGCGAAGTTAGATACAAACTCACTCAAATATATAAGAAATGTTGAAATTCGACTTCAAATGAGGAAGATAGACTTTGAAAATTTTCAATTAACACAAATTGACAGTTGACCTCAATGGGCTTCAATGGATGTGAATCGACGATATCTGACAAAGTTAGATGCGAACTCACTCAAATATATAAGAAATGTTGAAATTCGACTTCAAATGAGGAAGATAGACTTGAAAATTTTCAATTAACACAAAGTGACAGTTGACCTCAATGGGCTTCAATGGATGTTAATCGACGATATCTGACAAAGTCACTCAAATATATAAGAAATGTTGAAATTCGACTTCAAATTAGGAAGATAGACTTTGAAAATTTTCAATCAACACAAAGTGACCATCGACCTCAATGAGCTTCAATGGATGTTAATCGACGATATCTGACAAAGTTAGATGCGAACTCATTCAAATATATAAGAAATGTTGAAATTCGACTTCAAATGAGGAAGATAGACTTGAAAATTTTCAATTAACACAAAGTGACAGTTGACCTCAATGGGCTTCAGTGGATGTTAATCGACGATATCTGACAAAGTTAGACGCGATCTCACTCAAATAAATAAGAAATGTTGAAATTCAACTTCAAATGAGGAAGATAGACTTTGAAAATTTTCAATTAACACAAAGTGACAGTTGACCTCAATGGGCTTCAATGGATGTTAATCGACGATATCTGACAAAGTTAGATGCGAACTCACTCAAATATATAAGAAATGTTGAAATTCGACTTCAAATGAGGAAGATAGACTTTGAAAATTTTCAATTAACACAAAGTGACAGTTGACCTCAATGGGCTTCAATGGATGTTAATCGACGATATCTGACAAAGTTAGATGCGAACTCACTCAAATATATAAGAAATGTTGAAATTCGACTTCAAATGAGGAAGATAGACTTTGAAAATTTTCAATTAACACAAAGTGACAGTTGACTTCAATGGGCTTCAATGGATGTTAATCGACGATATCTGACAAAGTTAGATGCGAACTCACTCAAATATATAAGAAATGTTGAAATTCGACTTCAAATGAGGAAGATAGACTTTGAAAATTTTCAATTAACACAAAGTGACAGTTGACTTCAATGGGCTTCAGTGGATGTTAATCGACGATATCTGACAAAGTTAGACGCGATCTCACTCAAATAAATAAGAAATGTTGAAATTCAACTTCAAATGAGGAAGATAGACTTTGAAAATTTTCAATTAACACAAAGTGACAGTTGACTTCAATGGGCTTCAGTGGATGTTAATCGACGATATCTGACAAAGTTAGATGCGAACTCACTAAAATATATAAGAAATGTTGAAATTCGACTTCAAATGAGGAAGATAGACTTTGAAAATTTTCAATTAACACAAAGTGACAGTTGACTTCAATGGGCTTCAGTGGATGTTAATCGACGATATCTGACAAAGTTAGACGCGATCTCACTCAAATAAATAAGAAATGTTGAAATTCAACTTCAAATGAGGAAGATAGACTTTGAAAATTTTCAATTAACACAAAGTGACAGTTGACTTCAATGGGCTTCAATGGATGTTAATCGACGATATCTGACAAAGTTAGACGCGATCTCACTCAAATATATAAGGAATGTTGAAATTCGACTCCAAATGAGGAAGATAGACTTTGAAAATTTTCAATTAACACAAAGTGACAGTTGACCTCAATGGGCTTCAATGGATGTTAATCGACGATATCTGACAAAGTTAGATACAAACTCACTCAAATATATAAGAAATGTTGAAATTCGACTTCAAATTAGGAAGATAGAATTTGAAAATTTTCAATTAACACAAAGTGACAGTTGACTTCAATGGGCTTCAGTGGATGTTAATCGACGATATCTGACAAAGTTAGATGCGAACTCACTCAAATATATAAGAAATGTTGAAATTCGACTTCAAATGAGGAAGATAGACTTTGAAAATTTTCAATTAACACAAAGTGACAGTTGACTTCAATGGGCTTCAGTGGATGTTAATCGACGATATCTGCGAAGTTAGATACAAACTCACTCAAATATATAAGAAATGTTGAAATTCGACTTCAAATGAGGAAGATAGACTTTGAAAATTTTCAATTAACACAAAGTGACAGTTGACCTCAATGGGCTTCAATGGATGTTAATCGACGATATCTGACAAAGTTAGATGCGAACTCACTCAAATATATAAGAAATGTTGAAATTCGACTTCAAATGAGGAAGATAGACTTTGAAAATTTTCAATTAACACAAAGTGACAGTTGACATCAATGGGCTTCAATGGATGTTAATCGACGATATCTGCGAAGTTAGATACAAACTCACTCAAATATATAAGAAATGTTGAAATTCGACTTCAAATGAGGAAGATAGACTTTGAAAATTTTCAATTAACACAAAGTGACAGTTGACTTCAATGGGCTTCAATGGATGTTAATCGACGATATCTGACAAAGTTAGACGCGATCTCACTCAAATATATAAGGAATGTTGAAATTCGACTTCAAATGAGGAAGATAGACTTTGAAAATTTTCAATTAACACAAAGTGACAGTTGACCTCAATGGGCTTCAATGGATGTTAATCGACGATATCTGACAAAGTTAGATGCGAACTCACTCAAATATATAAGAAATGTTGAAATTCGACTTCAAATGAGGAAGATAGACTTTGAAAATTTTCAATTAACACAAAGTGACAGTTGACCTCAATGGGCTTCAATGTATGTTATTCGATGATATCTGACAAAGTTAGATACAAACTCACTCAAATATATAAGAAATGTTGAAATTCGACTTCAAATTAGGAAGATAGACTTTGAAAATTTTCAATTAACACAAAGTGACAGTTGACCTCAATGGGCTTCAATGGATGTTAATCGACGATATCTGCGAAGTTAGATACAAACTCACTCAAATATATAAGAAATGTTGAAATTCGACTTCAAATGAGGAAGATAGACTTTGAAAATTTTCAATTAACACAAAGTGACAGTTGACCTCAATGGGCTTCAATGGATGTTAATCGACGATATCTGCGAAGTTAGATACAAACTCACTCAAATATATAAGAAATGTTGAAATTCGACTTCAAATGAGGAAGATAGACTTTGAAAATTTTCAATTAACACAAAGTGACAGTTGACTTCAATGGGCTTCAATGGATGTTAATCGACGATATCTGACAAAGTTAGACGCGATCTCACTCAAATATATAAGGAATGTTGAAATTCGACTTCAAATGAGGAAGATAGACTTTGAAAATTTTCAATTAACACAAAGTGACAGTTGACCTCAATTGGCTTCAATGGATGTTATTCAATGATATCTGAGAAAGTTAGATGCGAACTCACTCAAATATATAAGAAATGTTGAAATTCGACTTCAAATGAGGAAGATAGACTTGAAAATTTTCAATTAACACAAAGTGACAGTTGACCTCAATGGGCTTCAATGGATGTTAATCGACGATATCTGACAAAGTTAGATGCGAACTCACTCAAATATATAAGAAATGTTGAAATTCGACTTCAAATGAGGAAGATAGACTTTGAAAATTTTCAATTAACACAAAGTGACAGTTGACCTCAATGGGCTTCAATGTATGTTATTCGATGATATCTGACAAAGTTAGATACAAACTCACTCAAATATATAAGAAATGTTGAAATTCGACTTCAAATTAGGAAGATAGACTTTGAAAATTTTCAATCAACACAAAGTGACCATCGACCTCAATGAGCTTCAATGGATGTTAATCGACGATATCTGACAAAGTTAGATGCGAACTCACTCAAATAAATAAGAAATGTTGAAATTCGACTTCAAATGAGGAAGATAGACTTTGAAAATTTTCAATTAACACAAAGTGACAGTTGACTTCAATGGGCTTCAGTGGATGTTAATCGACGATATCTGACAAAGTTAGACGCGATCTCACTCAAATAAATAAGAAATGTTGAAATTCAACTTCAAATGAGGAAGATAGACTTTGAAAATTTTCAATTAACACAAAGTGACAGTTGACTTCAATGGGCTTCAGTGGATGTTAATCGACGATATCTGACAAAGTTAGATGCGAACTCACTAAAATATATAAGAAATGTTGAAATTCGACTTCAAATGAGGAAGATAGACTTTGAAAATTTTCAATTAACACAAAGTGACAGTTGACCTCAATGGGCTTCAATGGATGTTAATCGACGATATCTGCGAAGTTAGATACAAACTCACTCAAATATATAAGAAATGTTGAAATTCGACTTCAAATGAGGAAGATAGACTTTGAAAATTTTCAATTAACACAAATTGACAGTTGACCTCAATGGGCTTCAATGGATGTTAATCGACGATATCTGACAAAGTTAGATGCGAACTCACTCAAATATATAAGAAATGTTGAAATTCGACTTCAAATGAGGAAGATAGACTTGAAAATTTTCAATTAACACAAAGTGACAGTTGACCTCAATGGGCTTCAATGGATGTTAATCGACGATATCTGACAAAGTCACTTAAATATATAAGAAATGTTGAAATTCGACTTCAAATTAGGAAGATAGACTTTGAAAATTTTCAATCAACACAAAGTGACCATCGACCTCAATGAGCTTCAATGGATGTTAATCGACGATATCTGACAAAGTTAGATGCGAACTCATTCAAATATATAAGAAATGTTGAAATTCGACTTCAAATGAGGAAGATAGACTTGAAAATTTTCAATTAACACAAAGTGACAGTTGACCTCAATGGGCTTCAGTGGATGTTAATCGACGATATCTGACAAAGTTAGACGCGATCTCACTCAAATAAATAAGAAATGTTGAAATTCAACTTCAAATGAGGAAGATAGACTTTGAAAATTTTCAATTAACACAAAGTGACAGTTGACCTCAATGGGCTTCAATGGATGTTAATCGACGATATCTGACAAAGTTAGATGCGAACTCACTCAAATATATAAGAAATGTTGAAATTCGACTTCAAATGAGGAAGATAGACTTTGAAAATTTTCAATTAACACAAAGTGACAGTTGACCTCAATGGGCTTCAATGGATGTTAATCGACGATATCTGACAAAGTTAGATGCGAACTCACTCAAATATATAAGAAATGTTGAAATTCGACTTCAAATGAGGAAGATAGACTTTGAAAATTTTCAATTAACACAAAGTGACAGTTGACTTCAATGGGCTTCAATGGATGTTAATCGACGATATCTGACAAAGTTAGATGCGAACTCACTCAAATATATAAGAAATGTTGAAATTCGACTTCAAATGAGGAAGATAGACTTTGAAAATTTTCAATTAACACAAAGTGACAGTTGACTTCAATGGGCTTCAGTGGATGTTAATCGACGATATCTGACAAAGTTAGACGCGATCTCACTCAAATAAATAAGAAATGTTGAAATTCAACTTCAAATGAGGAAGATAGACTTTGAAAATTTTCAATAAACACAAAGTGACAGTTGACTTCAATGGGCTTCAATGGATGTTAATCGACGATATCTGCGAAGTTAGATACAAACTCACTCAAATATATAAGAAATGTTGAAATTCGACTTCAAATGAGGAAGATAGACTTTGAAAATTTTCAATTAACACAAATTGACAGTTGACCTCAATGGGCTTCAATGGATGTTAATCGACGATATCTGACAAAGTTAGATGCGAACTCACTCAAATATATAAGAAATGTTGAAATTCGACTTCAAATGAGGAAGATAGACTTGAAAATTTTCAATTAACACAAAGTGACAGTTGACCTCAATGGGCTTCAATGGATGTTAATCGACGATATCTGACAAAGTTAGATGCGAACTCACTCAAATATATAAGAAATGTTGAAATTCGACTTCAAATGAGGAAGATAGACTTTGAAAATTTTCAATTAACACAAAGTGACAGTTGACCTCAATGGGCTTCAATGTATGTGATTCGATGATATCTGACAAAGTTAGATGCGAACTCACTCAAATATATAAGAAATGTTGAAATTCGACTTCAAATGAGGAAGATAGACTTTGAAAATTTTCAATTAACACAAAGTGACAGTTGACCTCAATGGGCTTCAATGTATGTTATTCGATGATATCTGACAAAGTTAGATACAAACTCACTCAAATATATAAGAAATGTTGAAATTCGACTTCAAATGAGGGAGATAGACTTTGAAAATTTTCAATTAACACAAAGTGACAGTTGACCTCAATGGGCTTCAATGGATGTTAATCGACGATATCTGACAAAGTTAGATGCGAACTCACTCAAATATATAAGAAATGTTGAAATTCGACTTCAAATGAGGAAGATAGACTTTGAAAATTTTTAATTAACACAAAGTGACAGTTGACTTCAATGGGCTTCAATGGATGTTAATCGACGATATCTGACAAAGTTAGACGCGATCTCACTCAAATATATAAGGAATGTTGAAATTCGACTTCAAATGAGGAAGATAGACTTTGAAAATTTTCAATTAACACAAAGTGACAGTTGACCTCAATGGGCTTCAATGGATGTTAATCGACGATATCTGACAAAGTTAGATGCGAACTCACTCAAATATATAAGAAATGTTGAAATTCGACTTCAAATGAGGAAGATAGACTTTGAAAATTTTCAATTAACACAAAGTGACAGTTGACCTCAATGGGCTTCAATGTATATTATTCGATGATATCTGACAAAGTTAGATACAAACTCACTCAAATATATAAGAAATGTTGAAATTCGACTTCAAATTAGGAAGATAGACTTTGAAAATTTTCAATTAACACAAAGTGACAGTTGACCTCAATGGGCTTCAATGGATGTTAATCGACGATATCTGCGAAGTTAGATACAAACTCACTCAAATATATAAGAAATGTTGAAATTCGACTTCAAATGAGGAAGATAGACTTTGAAAATTTTCAATTAACACAAAGTGACAGTTGACCTCAATGGGCTTCAATGGATGTTAATCGACGATATCTGCGAAGTTAGATACAAACTCACTCAAATATATAAGAAATGTTGAAATTCGACTTCAAATGAGGAAGATAGACTTTGAAAATTTTCAATTAACACAAAGTGACAGTTGACTTCAATGGGCTTCAATGGATGTTAATCGACGATATCTGACAAAGTTAGACGCGATCTCACTCAAATATATAAGGAATGTTGAAATTCGACTTCAAATGAGGAAGATAGACTTTGAAAATATTCAATTAACACAAAGTGACAGTTGACCTCAATTGGCTTCAATGGATGTTATTCGATGATATCTGACAAAGTTAGATGCGAACTCACTCAAATATATAAGAAATGTTGAAATTCGACTTCAAATGAGGAAGATAGACTTGAAATTTTCAATTAACACAAAGTGACAGTTGACCTCAATGGGCTTCAATGGATGTTAATCGACGATATCTGACAAAGTTAGATGCGAACTCACTCAAATATATAAGAAATGTTGAAATTCGACTTCAAATGAGGAAGATAGACTTTGAAAATTTTCAATTAACACAAAGTGACAGTTGACCTCAATGGGCTTCAATGTATGTTATTCGATGATATCTGACAAAGTTAGATACAAACTCACTCAAATATATAAGAAATGTTGAAATTCGACTTCAAATGAGGAAGATAGACTTTGAAAATTTTCAATCAACACAAAGTGACCATCGACCTCAATGAGCTTCAATGGATGTTAATCGACGATATCTGACAAAGTTAGATGCGAACTCACTCAAATATATAAGAAATGTTGAAATTCGACTTCAAATGAGGAAGATAGACTTTGAAAATTTTCAATTAACACAAAGTGACAGTTGACTTCAATTGGCTTCAATGGATGTTATTCGATGATATCTGACAAAGTTAGATACAAACTCACTCAAATATATAAGAAATGTTGAAATTCGACTTCAAATTAGGAAGATAGACTTTGAAAATTTTCAATTAACACAAAGTGACAGTTGACCTCAATGGGCTTCAATGGATGTTAATCGACGATATCTGACAAAGTTAGATGCGAACTCACTCAAATATATAAGAAATGTTGAAATTCGACTTCAAATGAGGAAGATAGACTTTGAAAATTTTCAATTAACACAAAGTGACAGTTGACCTCAATGGGCTTCAATGTATGTTATTCGATGATATCTGACAAAGTTAGATACAAACTCACTCAAATATATAAGAAATGTTGAAATTCGACTTCAAATTAGGAAGATAGAATTTGAAAATTTTCAATCAACACAAAGTGACCATCGACCTCAATGAGCTTCAATAGATGTTATTCGATGATATCTAACAAAGTTAGATGCGATCTCACTCAAATAAATAAGAAATGTTGAAATTCGACTCCAAATGAGGAAGATAGACTTTGAAAATTTTCAATTAACACAAAGTGACAGTTGACTTCAATGGGCTTCAATGGATGTTAATCGACGATATCTGACAAAGTTAGACGCGATCTCACTCAAATAAATAAGAAATGTTGAAATTCGACTTCAAATGAGGAAGATAGACTTTGAAAATTTTCAATTAACACAAAGTGACAGTTGACTTCAATGGGCTTCAGTGGATGTTAATCGACGATATCTGACAAAGTTAGACGCGATCTCACTCAAATAAATAAGAAATGTTGAAATTCAACTTCAAATGAGGAAGATAGACTTTGAAAATTTTCAATTAACACAAAGTGACAGTTGACTTCAATGGGCTTCAGTGGATGTTAATCGACGATATCTGACAAAGTTAGATGCGAACTCACTCAAATATATAAGAAATGTTGAAATTCGACTTCAAATGAGGAAGATAGACTGAAAATTTTCAATTAACACAAAGTGACAGTTGACCTCAATGGGCTTCAATGGATGTTAATCGACGATATCTGGAAAGTTAGATACAAACTCACTCAAATATATAAGAAATGTTGAAATTCGACTTCAAATGAGGAAGATAGACTTTGAAAATTTTCAATTAACACAAAGTGACAGTTGACCTCAATGGGCTTCAATGGATGTTAATCGACGATATCTGCGAAGTTAGATGCGAACTCACTCAAATATATAGGAAATGTTGAAATTCGACTTCAAATGAGGAAGATAGACTTTGAAAATTTTCCATTAACACAAAGTGACAGTTGACCTCAATGGGCTTCAATGGATGTTAATCGACGATATCTGCGAAGTTAGATACAAACTCACTCAAATATATAAGAAATGTTGAAATTCGACTTCAAATGAGGAAGATAGACTTTGAAAATTTTCAATTAACACAAAGTGACAGTTGACCTCAATGGGCTTCAATGTATGTTATTCGATGATATCTGACAAAGTTAGATACAAATTCACTCAAATATATAAGAAATGTTGAAATTCGACTTCAAATGAGGAAGATAGACTTTGAAAATTTTCAATTAACACAAAGTGACAGTTGACCTCAATGGGCTTCAATGTATGTTATTCGATGATATCTGACAAAGTTAGATACAAATTCACTCAAATATATAAGAAATGTTGAAATTCGACTTCAAATGAGGAAGATAGACTTTGAAAATTTTCAATTAACACAAAGTGACAGTTGACTTCAATGGGCTCCAATGGATGTTAATCGACGATATCTGACAAAGTTAGACGCGATCTCACTCAAATATATAAGGAATGTTGAAATTCGACTTCAAATGGGGAAGATAGACTTTGAAAATTTTCAATTAACACAAAGTGACAGTTGACCTCAATGGGCTTCAATGGATGTTAATCGACGATATCTGACAAAGTTAGATGCAAACTCACTCAAATATATAAGAAATGTTGAAATTCGACTTCAAATGAGGAAGATAGACTTTGAAAATTTTCGATTAACACAAAGTGACAGTTGACCTCAATGGGCTTCAATGGATGTTAATCGACGATATCTGACAAAGTTAGACGCGATCTCACTCAAATATATAAGGAATGTTGAAATTCGACTTCAAATGAGGAAGATAGACTTTGAAAATTTTCAATTAACATAAAGTGACAGTTGACCTCAATGGGCTTCAATGGATGTTAATCGACGATATCTGACAAAGTTAGATGCGAACTCACTCATATATATAAGAAATGTTGAAATTCGACTTCAAATGAGGAAGATAGACTTTGAAAATTTTCAATTAACACAAAGTGACAGTTGACCTCAATGGGCTTCAATGTATGTTATTCGATGATATCTGACAAAGTTAGATACAAATTCACTCAAATATATAAGAAATGTTGAAATTCGACTTCAAATGAGGAAGATAGACTTTGAAAATTTTCAATTAACACAAAGTGACAGTTGACTTCAATGGGCTCCAATGGATGTTAATCGACGATATCTGACAAAGTTAGACGCGATCTCACTCAAATATATAAGGAATGTTGAAATTCGACTTCAAATGGGGAAGATAGACTTTGAAAATTTTCAATTAACACAAAGTGACCATCGACCTCAATGAGCTTCAATAGATGTTATTCGATGATATCTAACAAAGTTAGATGCGATCTCACTCAAATAAATAAGAAATGTTGAAATTCGACTCCAAATGAGGAAGATAGACTTTGAAAATTTTCAATTAACACAAAGTGACAGTTGACTTCAATGGGCTTCAATGGATGTTAATCGACGATATCTGACAAAGTTAGACGCGATCTCACTCAAATAAATAAGAAATGTTGAAATTCGACTTCAAATGAGGAAGATAGACTTTGAAAATTTTCAATTAACATAAAGTGACAGTTGACCTCAATGGGCTTCAATGGATGTTAATCGACGATATCTGACAAAGTTAGACGCGATCTCACTCAAATAAATAAGAAATGTTGAAATTCAACTTCAAATGAGGAAGATAGACTTTGAAAATTTTCAATTAACACAAAGTGACAGTTGACTTCAATGGGCTTCAGTGGATGTTAATCGACGATATCTGACAAAGTTATATGCGAACTCACTCAAATATATAAGAAATGTTGAAATTCGACTTCAAATGAGGAAGATAGACTGAAAATTTTCAATTAACACAAAGTGACAGTTGACCTCAATGGGCTTCAATGGATGTTAATCGACGATATCTGGAAAGTTAGATACAAACTCACTCAAATATATAAGAAATGTTGAAATTCGACTTCAAATGAGGAAGATAGACTTTGAAAATTTTCAATTAACACAAAGTGACAGTTGACCTCAATGGGCTTCAATGGATGTTAATCGACGATATCTGCGAAGTTAGATGCGAACTCACTCAAATATATAGGAAATGTTGAAATTCGACTTCAAATGAGGAAGATAGACTTTGAAAATTTTCCATTAACACAAAGTGACAGTTGACCTCAATGGGCTTCAATGGATGTTAATCGACGATATCTGCGAAGTTAGATACAAACTCACTCAAATATATAAGAAATGTTGAAATTCGACTTCAAATGAGGAAGATAGACTTTGAAAATTTTCAATTAACACAAAGTGACAGTTGACCTCAATGGGCTTCAATGTATGTTATTCGATGATATCTGACAAAGTTAGATACAAATTCACTCAAATATATAAGAAATGTTGAAATTCGACTTCAAATGAGGAAGATAGACTTTGAAAATTTTCAATTAACACAAAGTGACAGTTGACTTCAATGGGCTCCAATGGATGTTAATCGACGATATCTGACAAAGTTAGACGCGATCTCACTCAAATATATAAGGAATGTTGAAATTCGACTTCAAATGGGGAAGATAGACTTTGAAAATTTTCAATTAACACAAAGTGACAGTTGACCTCAATGGGCTTCAATGGATGTTAATCGACGATATCTGACAAAGTTAGATGCAAACTCACTCAAATATATAAGAAATGTTGAAATTCGACTTCAAATGAGGAAGATAGACTTTGAAAATTTTCGATTAACACAAAGTGACAGTTGACCTCAATGGGCTTCAATGGATGTTAATCGACGATATCTGACAAAGTTAGACGCGATCTCACTCAAATATATAAGGAATGTTGAAATTCGACTTCAAATGAGGAAGATAGACTTTGAAAATTTTCAATTAACATAAAGTGACAGTTGACCTCAATGGGCTTCAATGGATGTTAATCGACGATATCTGACAAAGTTAGATGCGAACTCACTCATATATATAAGAAATGTTGAAATTCGACTTCAAATGAGGAAGATAGACTTTGAAAATTTTCAATTAACACAAAGTGACAGTTGACTTCAATGGGCTTCAATGGATGTTAATCGACGATATCTGACAAAGTTAGACGCGATCTCACTCAAATATATAAGGAATGTTGAAATTCGACTTCAAATGAGGAAGATAGACTTTGAAAATTTTCAATTAACACAAAGTGACAGTTGACCTCAATGGGCTTCAATGTATGTTATTCGATGATATCTGACAAATTTAGATACAAATTCACTCAAATATATAAGAAATGTTGAAATTCGACTTCAAATGAGGAAGATAGACTTTGAAAATTTTCAATTAACACAAAGTGACAGTTGACTTCAATGGGCTCCAATGGATGTTAATCGACGATATCTGACAAAGTTAGACGCGATCTCACTCAAATATATAAGGAATGTTGAAATTCGACTTCAAATGGGGAAGATAGACTTTGAAAATTTTCAATTAACACAAAGTGACAGTTGACCTCAATGGGCTTCAATGTATGTTATTCGATGATATCTGACAAAGTTAGATACAAACTCACTCAAATATATAAGAAATGTTGAAATTCGACTTCAAATGAGGAAGATAGACTTTGAAAATTTTCAATTAACACAAAGTGACAGTTGACTTCAATGGGCTCCAATGGATGTTAATCGACGATATCTGACAAAGTTAGACGCGATCTCACTCAAATATATAAGGAATGTTGAAATTCGACTTCAAATGGGGAAGATAGACTTTGAAAATTTTCAATTAACACAAAGTGACAGTTGACTTCAATGGGCTTCAGTGGATGTTAATCGACGATATCTGACAAAGTTAGACGCGATCTCACTCAAATAAATAAGAAATGTTGAAATTCAACTTCAAATGAGGAAGATAGACTTTGAAAATTTTCAATTAACACAAAGTGACAGTTGACTTCAATGGGCTTCAGTGGATGTTAATCGACGATATCTGACAAAGTTAGATGCGAACTCACTCAAATATATAAGAAATGTTGAAATTCGACTTCAAATGAGGAAGATAGACTGAAAATTTTCAATTAACACAAAGTGACAGTTGACCTCAATGGGCTTCAATGGATGTTAATCGACGATATCTGGAAAGTTAGATACAAACTCACTCAAATATATAAGAAATGTTGAAATTCGACTTCAAATGAGGAAGATAGACTTTGAAAATTTTCAATTAACACAAAGTGACAGTTGACCTCAATGGGCTTCAATGGATGTTAATCGACGATATCTGCGAAGTTAGATGCGAACTCACTCAAATATATAGGAAATGTTGAAATTCGACTTCAAATGAGGAAGATAGACTTTGAAAATTTTCCATTAACACAAAGTGACAGTTGACCTCAATGGGCTTCAATGGATGTTAATCGACGATATCTGCGAAGTTAGATACAAACTCACTCAAATATATAAGAAATGTTGAAATTCGACTTCAAATGAGGAAGATAGACTTTGAAAATTTTCAATTAACACAAAGTGACAGTTGACCTCAATGGGCTTCAATGTATGTTATTCGATGATATCTGACAAAGTTAGATACAAACTCACTCAAATATATAAGAAATGTTGAAATTCGACTTCAAATGAGGAAGATAGACTTTGAAAATTTTCAATTAACACAAAGTGACAGTTGACTTCAATGGGCTCCAATGGATGTTAATCGACGATATCTGACAAAGTTAGACGCGATCTCACTCAAATATATAAGGAATGTTGAAATTCGACTTCAAATGGGGAAGATAGACTTTGAAAATTTTCAATTAACACAAAGTGACAGTTGACCTCAATGGGCTTCAATGGATGTTAATCGACGATATCTGACAAAGTTAGATGCAAACTCACTCAAATATATAAGAAATGTTGAAATTCGACTTCAAATGAGGAAGATAGACTTTGAAAATTTTCGATTAACACAAAGTGACAGTTGACCTCAATGGGCTTCAATGGATGTTAATCGACGATATCTGACAAAGTTAGACGCGATCTCACTCAAATATATAAGGAATGTTGAAATTCGACTTCAAATGAGGAAGATAGACTTTGAAAATTTTCAATTAACATAAAGTGACAGTTGACCTCAATGGGCTTCAATGGATGTTAATCGACGATATCTGACAAAGTTAGATGCGAACTCACTCATATATATAAGAAATGTTGAAATTCGACTTCAAATGAGGAAGATAGACTTTGAAAATTTTCAATTAACACAAAGTGACAGTTGACTTCAATGGGCTTCAATGGATGTTAATCGACGATATCTGACAAAGTTAGACGCGATCTCACTCAAATATATAAGGAATGTTGAAATTCGACTTCAAATGAGGAAGATAGACTTTGAAAATTTTCAATTAACACAAAGTGACAGTTGACCTCAATGGGCTTCAATGGATGTTAATCGACGATATCTGCGAAGTTAGATGCGAACTCACTCAAATATATAGGAAATGTTGAAATTCGACTTCAAATGAGGAAGATAGACTTTGAAAATTTTCCATTAACACAAAGTGACAGTTGACCTCAATGGGCTTCAATGGATGTTAATCGACGATATCTGCGAAGTTAGATACAAACTCACTCAAATATATAAGAAATGTTGAAATTCGACTTCAAATGAGGAAGATAGACTTTGAAAATTTTCAATTAACACAAAGTGACAGTTGACCTCAATGGGCTTCAATGTATGTTATTCGATGATATCTGACAAAGTTAGATACAAATTCACTCAAATATATAAGAAATGTTGAAATTCGACTTCAAATGAGGAAGATAGACTTTGAAAATTTTCAATTAACACAAAGTGACAGTTGACTTCAATGGGCTCCAATGCATGTTAATCGACGATATCTGACAAAGTTAGACGCGATCTCACTCAAATATATAAGGAATGTTGAAATTCGACTTCAAATTAGGAAGATAGAATTTGAAAATTTTCAATCAACACAAAGTGACAGTTGACTTCAATGGGCTTCAGTGGATGTTAATCGACGATATCTGACAAAGTTAGACGCGATCTCACTCAAATAAATAAGAAATGTTGAAATTCAACTTCAAATGAGGAAGATAGACTTTGAAAATTTTCAATTAACACAAAGTGACAGTTGACTTCAATGGGCTTCAATGGATGTTAATCGACGATATCTGACAAAGTTAGACGCGATCTCACTCAAATAAATAAGAAATGTTGAAATTCGACTTCAAATGAGGAAGATAGACTTTGAAAATTTTCAATTAACACAAAGTGACAGTTGACTTCAATGGGCTTCAGTGGATGTTAATCGACGATATCTGACAAAGTTAGACGCGATCTCACTCAAATAAATAAGAAATGTTGAAATTCGACTTCAAATGAGGAAGATAGACTTTGAAAATTTTCAATCAACACAAAGTGACCATCGACCTCAATGAGCTTCAATGGATGTTAATCGACGATATCTGACAAAGTTAGATGCGAACTCACTCATATATATAAGAAATGTTGAAATTCGACTTCAAATGAGGAAGATAGACTTTGAAAATTTTCAATTAACACAAAGTGACAGTTGACCTCAATGGGCTTCAATGTATGTTATTCGATGATATCTGACAAAGTTAGATACAAACTCACTCAAATATATAAGAAATGTTGAAATTCGACTTCAATTTAGGAAGATAGACTTTGAAAATTTTCAATCAACACAAAGTGACCATCGACCTCAATGAGCTTCAATGGATGTTAATCGACGATATCTGACAAAGTTAGATGCGAACTCACTCATATATATAAGAAATGTTGAAATTCGACTTCAAATGAGGAAGATAGACTTTGAAAATTTTCAATTAACTCAAAGTGACAGTTGACCTCAATGGGCTTCAATGTATGTTATTCGATGATATCTGACAAAGTTAGATACAAACTCACTCAAATATATAAGAAATGTTGAAATTCGACTTCAATTTAGGAAGATAGACTTTGAAAATTTTCAATCAACACAAAGTGACCATCGACCTCAATGAGCTTCAATGGATGTTAATCGACGATATCTGACAAAGTTAGATGCGAACTCACTCATATATATAAGAAATGTTGAAATTCGACTTCAAATGAGGAAGATAGACTTTGAAAATTTTCAATTAACTCAAAGTGACAGTTGACCTCAATGGGCTTCAATGTATGTTATTCGACGATATCTGACAAGGTTAGACGCGATCTCACTCAAATTAATAAGAAATGTTGAAATTCAACTTCAAATGAGGAAGATAGACTTTGAAAATTTTCAATTAACACAAAGTCACAGTTGACTTCAATGGACTTCAATGGATGTTAATCGACGATATCTGACAAAGTTAGACGCGATCTCACTCAAATATATAAGAAATGTTGAAATTCGACTTCAAATGAGGAAGATAGACTTTGAAAATTTTCAATTAACACAAAGTGACAGTTGACTTCAATGGGCTCCAATGGATGTTATTCGATGATATCTGACAAAGTTAGATACAAACTCACTCAAATATATAAGAAATGTTGAAATTCGACTTCAATTTAGGAAGATAGACTTTGAAAATTTTCAATCAACACAAAGTGACCATCGACCTCAATGAGCTTCAATGGATGTTAATCGACGATATCTGACAAAGTTAGATGCGAACTCACTCATATATATAAGAAATGTTGAAATTCGACTTCAAATGAGGAAGATAGACTTTGAAAATTTTCAATTAACTCGAAGTGACAGTTGACCTCAATGGGCTTCAATGTATGTTATTCGATGATATCTGACAAAGTTAGATACAAACTCACTCAAATATATAAGAAATGTTGAAATTCGACTTCAATTTAGGAAGATAGACTTTGAAAATTTTCAATCAACACAAAGTGACCATCGACCTCAATGAGCTTCAATGGATGTTAATCGACGATATCTGACAAAGTTAGATGCGAACTCACTCATATATATAAGAAATGTTGAAATTCGACTTCAAATGAGGAAGATAGACTTTGAAAATTTTCAATTAACTCAAAGTGACAGTTGACCTCAATGGGCTTCAATGTATGTTATTCGACGATATCTGACAAGGTTAGACGCGATCTCACTCAAATTAATAAGAAATGTTGAAATTCAACTTCAAATGAGGAAGATAGACTTTGAAAATTTTCAATTAACACAAAGTCACAGTTGACTTCAATGGACTTCAATGGATGTTAATCGACGATATCTGACAAAGTTAGACGCGATCTCACTCAAATATATAAGAAATGTTGAAATTCGACTTCAAATGAGGAAGATAGACTTTGAAAATTTTCAATTAACACAAAGTGACAGTTGACTTCAATGGGCTCCAATGGATGTTAATCGACGATATCTGACAAAGTTAGACGCGATCTCACTCAAATATATAAGGAATGTTGAAATTCGACTTCAAATGAGGAAGATAGACTTTGAAAATTTTCAATTAACACAAAGTGACAGTTGACCTCAATGGGCTTCAATGGATGTTAATCGACGATATCTGACAAAGTTAGATGCAAACTCACTCAAATATATAAGAAATGTTGGAATTCGACTTCAAATGAGGAAGATAGACTTGAAAATTTTCAATCAACACAAAGTGACCATCGACCTCAATGAGCTTCAATGGATGTTATCGATGATATCTAACAAAGTTAGATGCGATCTCACTCAAATAAATAAGAAATGTTGAAATTCGACTTCAAATGAGGAAGATAGACTTTGAAAATTTTCAATTAACACAAAGTCACAGTTGACTTCAATGGACTTCAATGGATGTTAATCGACGATATCTGACAAAGTTAGACGCGATCTCAATCAAATATATAAGAAATGTTGAAATTCGACTTCAAATGAGGAAGATAGACTTTGAAAATTTTCAATTAACACAAAGTGACAGTTGACCTCAATGAGCTTCAATGGATGTTATTCGATGATATCTAACAAAGTTAGATGCGATCTCACTCAAATAAATAAGAAATATTGAAATTAGACTTCAAATGAGGAAGATAGACTTGGAAAATTTTCTATTAACACAAAGTGACAGTTGACTTCAATGGGCTTCAATGGATGTTAATCGACGATATCTGACAATGTTAGATGCGAACTCACTCAAATATATAAGAAATGTTGAAATTCGACTTCAAATGAGGAAGATAGACTTTGAAAATTTTCAATTAACACAAAGTGACAGTTGACCTCAATGGGCTTCAATGTATGTTATTCGATAATATATGACAAAGTTAGATACAAACTCACTCAAATATATAAGAAATGTTGAAATTCGACTTCAAATTAGGAAGATAGACTTTGAAAATTTTCAATCAACCCAAAGTGACCATCGACCTCAATGAGCTTCAATGGATGTTATTCGATGATATCTAACAAAGTTAGCTGCAATCTCACTCAAATAAATAGGAAATGTTGAAATTCGACTTCAAATGAGGAAGATAGACTTTGAAAATTTTCAATTAACAAAAAGTCACAGTTGACTTCAATGGGCTTCAATGGATGTTAATCGACGATATCTGACAAAGTTAGACGCGATCTCACTCAAATAAATAAGAAATGTTGAAATTCGACTTCAAATGAGGAAGATAGACTTTGAAAATTTTCAATTAACACAAAGTGACAGTTGACTTCAATGGGCTTCAGTGGATGTTAATCGACGATATCTGACAAAGTTAGATGCGAACTCACTCAAATATATAAGAAATATTGAAATTCGACTTCAAATGAGGAAGATAGACTTTGAAAATTTTCAATTAACACAAAGTGACAGTTGACCTCAATTGGCTTCAATGGATGTTATTCGATGATATCTGACAAAGTTAGATGCGAACTCACTCAAATATATAAGAAATGTTGAAATTCGACTTCAAATGAGGAAGATAGACTTTGAAAATTTTCAATTAACACAAAGTGACAGTTGACCTCAATGGGCTTCAATGTATGTTATTCGATGATATCTGACAAAGTTAGATACAAACTCACTCAAATATATAAGGAATGTTGAAATTCGACTTCAAATGAGGAAGATAGACTTTGAAAATTTTCAATAAACACAAAGTGACAGTTGACCTCAATTGGCTTCAATGGATGTTATTCGATGATATCTGACAAAGTTAGATGCGAACTCACTCAAATATATAAGAAATGTTGAAATTCGACTTCAAATGAGGAAGATAGACTTTGAAAATTTTCAATAAACACAAAGTGACAGTTGACCTCAATTGGCTTCAATGGATGTTATTCGATGATATCTGACAAAGTTAGATGCGAACTCACTCAAATATATAAGAAATGTTGAAATTCGACTTCAAATGAGGAAGATAGACTTTGAAAATTTTCAATTAACACAAAGTGACAGTTGACCTCAATGGGCTTCAATGTATGTTATTCGATGATATCTGACAAAGTTAGATACAAACTCACTCAAATATATAAGGAATGTTGAAATTCGACTTCAAATGAGGAAGATAGACTTTGAAAATTTTCAATAAACACAAAGTGACAGTTGACCTCAATTGGCTTCAATGGATGTTATTCGATGATATCTGACAAAGTTAGATGCGAACTCACTCAAATATATAAGAAATGTTGAAATTCGACTTCAAATGAGGAAGATAGACTTTGAAAATTTTCAATAAACACAAAGTGACAGTTGACCTCAATTGGCTTCAATGGATGTTATTCGATGATATCTGACAAAGTTAGATGCGAACTCACTCAAATATATAAGAAATGTTGAAATTCGACTTCAAATGAGGAAGATAGACTTTGAAAATTTTCAATTAACACAAAGTGACAGTTGACCTCAATTGGCTTCAATGGATGTTATTCGATGATATCTGACAAAGTTAGATGCGATCTCACTCAAATAAATAAGAAATGTTGAAATTCGACTTCAAATGAGGAAGATAGACTTTGAAAATTTTCAATTAACACAAAGTCACAGTTGACTTCAATGGACTTCAATGGATGTTAATCGACGATATCTGACAAAGTTAGACGCGATCTCAATCAAATATATAAGAAATGTTGAAATTCGACTTCAAATGAGGAAGATAGACTTTGAAAATTTTCAATTAACACAAAGTGACAGTTGACCTCAATGAGCTTCAATGGATGTTATTCGATGATATCTAACAAAGTTAGATGCGATCTCACTCAAATAAATAAGAAATATTGAAATTAGACTTCAAATGAGGAAGATAGACTTGGAAAATTTTCTATTAACACAAAGTGACAGTTGACTTCAATGGGCTTCAATGGATGTTAATCGACGATATCTGACAAAGTTAGATGCGAACTCACTCAAATATATAAGAAATGTTGAAATTCGACTTCAAATGAGGAAGATAGACTTTGAAAATTTTCAATTAACACAAAGTGACAGTTGACCTCAATGGGCTTCAATGTATGTTATTCGATAATATATGACACAGTTAGATACAAACTCACTCAAATATATAAGAAATGTTGAAATTCGACTTCAAATTAGGAAGATAGACTTTGAAAATTTTCAATCAACCCAAAGTGACCATCGACCTCAATGAGCTTCAATGGATGTTATTCGATGATATCTAACAAAGTTAGCTGCGATCTCACTCAAATAAATAGGAAATGTTGAAATTCGACTTCAAATGAGGAAGATAGACTTTGAAAATTTTCAATTAACAAAAAGTCACAGTTGACTTCAATGGGCTTCAATGGATGTTAATCGACGATATCTGACAAAGTTAGACGCGATCTCACTCAAATAAATAAGAAATGTTGAAATTCGACTTCAAATGAGGAAGATAGACTTTGAAAATTTTCAATTAACACAAAGTGACAGTTGACTTCAATGGGCTTCAGTGGATGTTAATCGACGATATCTGACAAAGTTAGATGCGAACTCACTCAAATATATAAGAAATATTGAAATTCGACTTCAAATGAGGAAGATAGACTTTGAAAATTTTCAATTAACACAAAGTGACAGTTGACCTCAATTGGCTTCAATGGATGTTATTCGATGATATCTGACAAAGTTAGATGCGAACTCACTCAAATATATAAGAAATGTTGAAATTCGACTTCAAATGAGGAAGATAGACTTTGAAAATTTTCAATTAACACAAAGTGACAGTTGACCTCAATTGGCTTCAATGGATGTTATTCGATGATATCTGACAAAGTTAGATGCGACCTCACTCAAATATATAAGAAATGTTGAAATTCGACTTCAAATGAGGAAGATAGACTTTGAAAATTTTCAATAAACACAAAGTGACAGTTGACCTCAATTGGCTTCAATGGATGTTATTCGATGATATCTGACAAAGTTAGATGCGAACTCACTCAAATATATAAGAAATGTTGAAATTCGACTTCAAATGAGGAAGATAGACTTTGAAAATTTTCAATAAACACAAAGTGACAGTTGACCTCAATTGGCTTCAATGGATGTTATTCGATGATATCTGACAAAGTTAGATGCGAACTCACTCAAATATATAAGAAATGTTGAAATTCGACTTCAAATGAGGAAGATAGACTTTGAAAATTTTCAATTAACACAAAGTGACAGTTGACCTCAATTGGCTTCAATGGATGTTATTCGATGATATCTGACAAAGTTAGATGCGAACTCACTCAAATATATAAGAAATGTTGAAATTCGACTTCAAATGAGGAAGATAGACTTTGAAAATTTTCAATTAACACAAAGTGACAGTTGACCTCAATGGGCTTCAATGTATGTTATTCGATGATATCTGACAAAGTTAGATACAAACTCACTCAAATATATAAGGAATGTTGAAATTCGACTTAAAATGAGGAAGATAGACTTTGAAAATTTTCAATAAACACAAAGTGACAGTTGACCTCAATTGGCTTCAATGGATGTTATTCGATGATATCTGACAAAGTTAGATGCGAACTCACTCAAATATATAAGAAATGTTGAAATTCGACTTCAAATGAGGAAGATAGACTTTGAAAATTTTCAATTAACACAAAGTGACAGTTGACCTCAATTGGCTTCAATGGATGTTATTCGATGATATCTCTCAAAGTTAGATGCGAACTCACTCAAATATATAAGAAATGTTGAAATTCGACTTCAAATGAGGAAGATAGACTTTGAAAATTTTCAATTAACACAAAGTGACAGTTGACCTCAATGAGCTTCAATGGATGTTATTCGATGATATCTTACAAAGTTAGATGCGATCTCACTCAAATAAATAAGAAATGTTGAAATTCGACTTCAAATGAGGAAGATAGACTTTGAAAATTTTCAATTAACACAAAGTGACAGTTGACCTCAATGGGCTTCAATGGATGTTAATCGACGATATCTGCGAAGTTAGACGCGATCTCACTCAAATATATAAGAAATGTTGAAATTCGACTTCAAATGAGGAAGATAGACTTTGAAAATTTTCAATTAACACAAAGTGACAGTTGACCTCAATGGGCTTCAATGGATGTTAATCGACGATATCTGACAAAGTTTGATGCGAACTCACTCAAATATATAAGAAATGTTGAAATTCGACTTCAAATGAGGAAGATAGACTTTGAAAATTTTCAATTAACACAAAGTGACAGTTGACCTCAATGGGCTTCAATGTATGTTATTCGATGATATCTGACAAAGTTAGATACAAACTCACTCAAATATATAAGAAATGTTGAAATTCGACTTCAATTTAGGAAGATAGACTTTGAAAATTTTCAATCAACACAAAGTGACCATCGACCTCAATGAGCTTCAATGGATGTTAATCGACGATATCTGACAAAGTTAGATGCGAACTCACTCATATATATAAGAAATGTTGAAATTCGACTTCAAATGAGGAAGATAGACTTTGAAAATTTTCAATTAACACAAAGTGACAGTTGACCTCAATGGGCTTCAATGTATGTTATTCGATGATATCTGACAAAGTTAGATACAAACTCACTCAAATATATAAGAAATGTTGAAATTCGACTTCAATTTAGGAAGATAGACTTTGAAAATTTTCAATCAACACAAAGTGACCATCGACCTCAATGAGCTTCAATGGATGTTATTCGATGATATCTAACAAAGTTAGATGCGATCTCACTCAAATAAATAGGAAATGTTGAAATTCGACTTCAAATGAGGAAGATAGACTTTGAAAATTTTCAATTAACAAAAAGTCACAGTTGACTTCAATGGGCTTCAATGGATGTTAATCGACGATATCTGAAAAAGTTAGACGCGATCTCACTCAAATAAATAAGAAATGTTGAAATTCGACTTCAAATGAGGAAGATAGACTTTGAAAATTTTCAATTAACACAAAGTGACAGTTGACTTCAATGGGCTTCAGTGGATGTTAATCGACGATATCTGACAAAATAAGATGCGAACTCACTCAAATATATAAGAAATATTGAAATTCGACTTCAAATGAGGAAGATAGACTTTGAAAATTTTCAATTAACACAAAGTGACAGTTGACCTCAATTGGCTTCAATGGATGTTATTCGATGATATCTGACAAAGTTAGATGCGAACTCACTCAAATATATAAGAAATGTTGAAATTCGACTTCAAATGAGGAAGATAGACTTTGAAAATTTTCAATTAACACAAAGTGACAGTTGACCTCAATGGGCTTCAATGTATGTTATTCGATGATATCTGACAAAGTTAGATACAAACTCACTCAAATATATAAGAAATGTTGAAATTCGACTTCAATTTAGGAAGATAGACTTTGAAAATTTTCAATCAACACAAAGTGACCATCGACCTCAATGAGCTTCAATGGATGTTAATCGACGATATCTGACAAAGTTAGATGCGAACTCACTCATATATATAAGAAATGTTGAAATTCGACTTCAAATGAGGAAGATAGACTTTGAAAATTTTCAATTAACACAAAGTGACAGTTGACCTCAATGGGCTTCAATGTATGTTATTCGATGATATCTGACAAAGTTAGATACAAACTCACTCAAATATATAAGAAATGTTGAAATTCGACTTCAATTTAGGAAGATAGACTTTGAAAATTTTCAATCAACACAAAGTGACCATCGACCTCAATGAGCTTCAATGGATGTTATTCGATGATATCTAACAAAGTTAGATGCGATCTCACTCAAATAAATAGGAAATGTTGAAATTCGACTTCAAATGAGGAAGATAGACTTTGAAAATTTTCAATTAACAAAAAGTCACAGTTGACTTCAATGGGCTTCAATGGATGTTAATCGACGATATCTGACAAAGTTAGACGCGATCTCACTCAAATAAATAAGAAATGTTGAAATTCGACTTCAAATGAGGAAGATAGACTTTGAAAATTTTCAATTAACACAAAGTGACAGTTGACTTCAATGGGCTTCAGTGGATGTTAATCGACGATATCTGACAAAGTTAGATGCGAACTCACTCAAATATATAAGAAATATTGAAATTCGACTTCAAATGAGGAAGATAGACTTTGAAAATTTTCAATTAACACAAAGTGACAGTTGACCTCAATTGGCTTCAATGGATGTTATTCGATGATATCTGACAAAGTTAGATGCGAACTCACTCAAATATATAAGAAATGTTGAAATTCGACTTCAAATGAGGAAGATAGACTTTGAAAATTTTCAATTAACACAAAGTGACAGTTGACCTCAATGGGCTTCAATGTATGTTATTCGATGATATCTGACAAAGTTAGATACAAACTCACTCAAATATATAAGAAATGTTGAAATTCGACTTCAATTTAGGAAGATAGACTTTGAAAATTTTCAATCAACACAAAGTGACCATCGACCTCAATGAGCTTCAATGGATGTTATTCGATGATATCTAACAAAGTTAGATGCGATCTCACTCAAATAAATAGGAAATGTTGAAATTCGACTTCAAATGAGGAAGATAGACTTTGAAAATTTTCAATTAACACAAAGTGACAGTTGACTTCAATGGGCTTCAGTGGATGTTAATCGACGATATCTGACAAAGTTAGATGCGAACTCACTCAAATATATAAGAAATATTGAAATTCGACTTCAAATGAGGAAGATAGACTTTGAAAATTTTCAATTAACACAAAGTGACAGTTGACCTCAATTGGCTTCAATGGATGTTAATCGACGATATCTGACAAAGTTAGATGCGAACTCACTCATATATATAAGAAATGTTGAAATTCGACTTCAAATGAGGAAGATAGACTTTGAAAATTTTCAATTAACACAAAGTGACAGTTGACCTCAATGGGCTTCAATGTATGTTATTCGATGATATCTGACAAAGTTAGATACAAACTCACTCAAATATATAAGAAATGTTGAAATTCGACTTCAATTTAGGAAGATAGACTTTGAAAATTTTCAATCAACACAAAGTGACCATCGACCTCAATGAGCTTCAATGGATGTTATTCGATGATATCTAACAAAGTTAGATGCGATCTCACTCAAATAAATAGGAAATGTTGAAATTCGACTTCAAATGAGGAAGATAGACTTTGAAAATTTTCAATTAACAAAAAGTCACAGTTGACTTCAATGGGCTTCAATGGATGTTAATCGACGATATCTGACAAAGTTAGACGCGATCTCACTCAAATAAATAAGAAATGTTGAAATTCGACTTCAAATGAGGAAGATAGACTTTGAAAATTTTCAATTAACACAAAGTGACAGTTGACTTCAATGGGCTTCAGTGGATGTTAATCGACGATATCTGACAAAGTTAGATGCGAACTCACTCAAATATATAAGAAATATTGAAATTCGACTTCAAATGAGGAAGATAGACTTTGAAAATTTTCAATTAACACAAAGTGACAGTTGACCTCAATTGGCTTCAATGGATGTTATTCGATGATATCTGACAAAGTTAGATGCGAACTCACTCAAATATATAAGAAATGTTGAAATTCGACTTCAAATGAGGAAGATAGACTTTGAAAATTTTCAATTAACACAAAGTGACAGTTGACTTCAATGGGCTTCAGTGGATGTTAATCGACGATATCTGACAAAGTTAGATGCGAACTCACTCAAATATATAAGAAATATTGAAATTCGACTTCAAATGAGGAAGATAGACTTTGAAAATTTTCAATTAACACAAAGTGACAGTTGACCTCAATGGGCTTCAATGTATGTTATTCGATGATATCTGACAAAGTTAGATACAAACTCACTCAAATATATAAGGAATGTTGAAATTCGACTTCAAATGAGGAAGATAGACTTTGAAAATTTTCAATAAACACAAAGTGACAGTTGACCTCAATTGGCTTCAATGGATGTTATTCGATGATATCTGACAAAGTTAGATGCGAACTCACTCAAATATATAAGAAATGTTGAAATTCGACTTCAAATGAGGAAGATAGACTTTGAAAATTTTCAATAAACACAAAGTGACAGTTGACCTCAATTGGCTTCAATGGATGTTATTCGATGATATCTGACAAAGTTAGATGCGAACTCACTCAAATATATAAGAAATGTTGAAATTCGACTTCAAATGAGGAAGATAGACTTTGAAAATTTTCAATTAACACAAAGTGACAGTTGACCTCAATTGGCTTCAATGGATGTTATTCGATGATATCTGACAAAGTTAGATGCGAACTCACTCAAATATATAAGAAATGTTGAAATTCGACTTCAAATGAGGAAGATAGACTTTGAAAATTTTCAATTAACACAAAGTGACAGTTGACCTCAATGGGCTTCAATGTATGTTATTCGATGATATCTGACAAAGTTAGATACAAACTCACTCAAATATATAAGGAATGTTGAAATTCGACTTCAAATGAGGAAGATAGACTTTGAAAATTTTCAATAAACACAAAGTGACAGTGGACCTCAATTGGCTTCAATGGATGTTATTCGATGATATCTGACAAAGTTAGATGCGAACTCACTCAAATATATAAGAAATGTTGAAATTCGACTTCAAATGAGGAAGATAGACTTTGAAAATTTTCAATTAACACAAAGTGACAGTTGACCTCAATTGGCTTCAATGGATGTTATTCGATGATATCTGACAAAGTTAGATGCGAACTCACTCAAATATATAAGAAATGTTGAAATTCGACTTCAAATGAGGAAGATAGACTTTGAAAATTTTCAATTAACACAAAGTGACAGTTGACCTCAATGGGCTTCAATGGATGTTAATCGACGATATCTGCGAAGTTAGACGCGATCTCACTCAAATATATAAGAAATGTTGAAATTCGACTTCAAATGAGGAAGATAGACTTTGAAAATTTTCAATTAACACAAAGTGACAGTTGACCTCAATGGGCTTCAATGGATGTTAATCGACGATATCTGACAAAGTTTGATGCGAACTCACTCAAATATATAAGAAATGTTGAAATTCGACTTCAAATGAGGAAGATAGACTTTGAAAATTTTCAATTAACACAAAGTGACAGTTGACCTCAATGGGCTTCAATGTATGTTATTCGATGATATCTGACAAAGTTAGATACAAACTCACTCAAATATATAAGAAATGTTGAAATTCGACTTCAATTTAGGAAGATAGACTTTGAAAATTTTCAATCAACACAAAGTGACCATCGACCTCAATGAGCTTCAATGGATGTTAATCGACGATATCTGACAAAGTTAGATGCGAACTCACTCATATATATAAGAAATGTTGAAATTCGACTTCAAATGAGGAAGATAGACTTTGAAAATTTTCAATTAACACAAAGTGACAGTTGACCTCAATGGGCTTCAATGTATGTTATTCGATGATATCTGACAAAGTTAGATACAAACTCACTCAAATATATAAGAAATGTTGAAATTCGACTTCAATTTAGGAAGATAGACTTTGAAAATTTTCAATCAACACAAAGTGACCATCGACCTCAATGAGCTTCAATGGATGTTAATCGACGATATCTGACAAAGTTAGATGCGAACTCACTCATATATATAAGAAATGTTGAAATTCGACTTCAAATGAGGAAGATAGACTTTGAAAATTTTCAATTAACACAAAGTGACAGTTGACCTCAATGGGCTTCAATGTATGTTATTCGACGATATCTGACAAAGTTAGACGCGATCTCACTCAAATAAATAAGAAATGTTGAAATTCGACTTCAAATGAGGAAGATAGACTTTGAAAATTTTCAATTAACACAAAGTGACATTTGACTTCAATGGGCTTCAGTGGATGTTAATCGACGATATCTGACAAAGTTAGACGCGATCTCACTCAAATTAATAAGAAATGTTGAAATTCAACTTCAAATGAGGAAGATAGACTTTGAAAATTTTCAATTAACACAAAGTGACAGTTGACTTCAATGGGCTTCAGTGGATGTTAATCGACGATATCTGACAAAGTTAGATGCGAACTCACTCAAATATATAAGAAATGTTGAAATTCGACTTTAAATGAGGAAGATAGACTTTGAAAATTTTCAATTAACACAAAGTCACAGTTGACTTCAATGGACTTCAATGGATGTTAATCGACGATATCTGACAAAGTTAGACGCGATCTCACTCAAATATATAAGAAATGTTGAAATTCGACTTCAAATGAGGAAGATAGACTTTGAAAATTTTCAATAAACACAAAGTGACAGTTGACCTCAATTGGCTTCAATGGATGTTATTCGATGATATCTGACAAAGTTAGATGCGAACTCACTCAAATATATAAGAAATGTTGAAATTCGACTTCAAATGAGGAAGATAGACTTTGAAAATTTTCAATTAACACAAAGTGACAGTTGACCTCAATTGGCTTCAATGGATGTTATTCGATGATATCTAACAAAGTTAGATGCGATCTCACTCAAATAAATAAGAAATGTTGAAATTCGACTTCAAATGAGGAAGATAGACTTTGAAAATTTTCAATTAACACAAAGTGACAGTTGACCTCAATGGGCTTCAAAGGATGTTAATCGACGATATCTGCGAAGTTAGACGCGATCTCACTCAAATATATAAGAAATGTTGAAATTCGACTTCAAATGAGGAAGATAGACTTTGAAAATTTTCAATTAACACAAAGTGACAGTTGACCTCAATGGGCTTCAATGGATGTTAATCGACGATATCTGACAAAGTTTGATGCGAACTCACTCAAATATATAAGAAATGTTGAAATTCGACTTCAAATGAGGAAGATAGACTTTGAAAATTTTCAATTAACACAAAGTGACAGTTGACCTCAATGGGCTTCAATGTATGTTATTCGATGATATCTGACAAAGTTAGATACAAACTCACTCAAATATATAAGAAATGTTGAAATTCGACTTCAATTTAGGAAGATAGACTTTGAAAATTTTCAATCAACACAAAGTGACCATCGACCTCAATGAGCTTCAATGGATGTTAATCGACGATATCTGACAAAGTTGGATGCGAACTCACTCATATATATAAGAAATGTTGAAATTCGACTTCAAATGAGGAAGATAGACTTTGAAAATTTTCAATTAACACAAAGTGACAGTTGACCTCAATGGGCTTCAATGTATGTTATTCGATGATATCTGACAAAGTTAGATACAAACTCACTCAAATATATAAGAAATGTTGAAATTCGACTTCAATTTAGGAAGATAGACTTTGAAAATTTTCAATCAACACAAAGTGACCATCGACCTCAATGAGCTTCAATGGATGTTAATCGACGATATCTGACAAAGTTAGATGCGAACTCACTCATATATATAAGAAATGTTGAAATTCGACTTCAAATGAGGAAGATAGACTTTGAAAATTTTCAATTAACACAAAGTGACAGTTGACCTCAATGGGCTTCAATGTATGTTATTCGACGATATCTGACAAAGTTAGACGCGATCTCACTCAAATAAATAAGAAATGTTGAAATTCGACTTCAAATGAGGAAGATAGACTTTGAAAATTTTCAATTAACACAAAGTGACAGTTGACTTCAATGGGCTTCAGTGGATGTTAATCGACGATATCTGACAAAGTTAGATGCGAACTCACTCAAATATATAAGAAATGTTGAAATTCGACTTTAAATGAGGAAGATAGACTTTGAAAATTTTCAATTAACACAAAGTGACATTTGACTTCAATGGGCTTCAGTGGATGTTAATCGACGATATCTGACAAAGTTAGACGCGATCTCACTCAAATTAATAAGAAATGTTGAAATTCAACTTCAAATGAGGAAGATAGACTTTGAAAATTTTCAATTAACACAAAGTGACAGTTGACTTCAATGGGCTTCAGTGGATGTTAATCGACGATATCTGACAAAGTTAGATGCGAACTCACTCAAATATATAAGAAATGTTGAAATTCGACTTTAAATGAGGAAGATAGACTTTGAAAATTTTCAATTAACACAAAGTCACAGTTGACTTCAATGGACTTCAATGGATGTTAATCGACGATATCTGACAAAGTTAGACGCGATCTCACTCAAATATATAAGAAATGTTGAAATTCGACTTCAAATGAGGAAGATAGACTTTGAAAATTTTCAATTAACACAAAGTGACAGTTGACTTCAATGGGCTCCAATGGATGTTAATCGACGATATCTGACAAAGTTAGACGCGATCTCACTCAAATATATAAGGAATGTTGAAATTCGACTTCAAATGAGGAAGATAGACTTTGAAAATTTTCAATTAACACAAAGTGACAGTTGACCTCAATGGGCTTCAATGGATGTTAATCGACGATATCTGACAAAGTTAGATGCAAACTCACTCAAATATATAAGAAATGTTGAAATTCGACTTCAAATGAGGAAGATAGACTTGAAAATTTTCAATCAACACAAAGTGACCATCGACCTCAATGAGCTTCAATGGATGTTATCGATGATATCTAACAAAGTTAGATGCGATCTCACTCAAATAAATAAGAAATGTTGAAATTCGACTTCAAATGAGGAAGATAGACTTTGAAAATTTTCAATTAACACAAAGTCACAGTTGACTTCAATGGACTTCAATGGATGTTAATCGACGATATCTGACAAAGTTAGACGCGATCTCACTCAAATATATAAGAAATGTTGAAATTCGACTTCAAATGAGGAAGATAGACTTTGAAAATTTTCAATTAACACAAAGTGACAGTTGACCTCAATGAGCTTCAATGGATGTTATTCGATGATATCTAACAAAGTTAGATGCGATCTCACTCAAATAAATAAGAAATATTGAAATTAGACTTCAAATGAGGAAGATAGACTTGGAAAATTTTCTATTAACACAAAGTGACAGTTGACTTCAATGGGCTTCAATGGATGTTAATCGACGATATCTGACAAAGTTAGATGCGAACTCACTCAAATATATAAGAAATGTTGAAATTCGACTTCAAATGAGGAAGATAGACTTTGAAAATTTTCTATTAACACAAAGTGACAGTTGACCTCAATGGGCTTCAATGTATGTTATTCGATGATATATGACAAAGTTAGATACAAACTCACTCAAATATATAAGAAATGATGAAATTCGACTTCAAATTAGGAAGATAGACTTTGAAAATTTTCAATCAACACAAAGTGACCATCGACCTCAATGAGCTTCAATGGATGTTATTCGATGATATCTAACAAAGTTAGATGCGATCTCACTCAAATAAATAGGAAATGTTGAAATTCGACTTCAAATGAGGAAGATAGACTTTGAAAATTTTCAATTAACAAAAAGTCACAGTTGACTTCAATGGGCTTCAATGGATGTTAATCGACGATATCTGACAAAGTTAGACGCGATCTCACTCAAATAAATAAGAAATGTTGAAATTCGACTTCAAATGAGGAAGATAGACTTTGAAAATTTTCAATTAACACAAAGTGACAGTTGACTTCAATGGGCTTCAGTGGATGTTAATCGACGATATCTGACAAAGTTAGATGCGAACTAACTCAAATATATAAGAAATATTGAAATTCGACTTCAAATGAGGAAGATAGACTTTGAAAATTTTCAATTAACACAAAGTGACAGTTGACCTCAATTGGCTTCAATGGATGTTATTCGATGATATCTGACAAAGTTAGATGCGAACTCACTCAAATATATAAGAAATGTTGAAATTCGACTTCAAATGAGGAAGATAGACTTTGAAAATTTTCAATTAACACAAAGTGACAGTTGACCTCAATGGGCTTCAATGTATGTTATTCGATGATATCTGACAAAGTTAGATACAAACTCACTCAAATATATAAGGAATGTTGAAATTCGACTTCAAATGAGGAAGATAGACTTTGAAAATTTTCAATAAACACAAAGTGACAGTTGACCTCAATTGGCTTCAATGGATGTTATTCGATGATATCTGACAAAGTTAGATGCGAACTCACTCAAATATATAAGAAATGTTGAAATTCGACTTCAAATGAGGAAGATAGACTTTGAAAATTTTCAATTAACACAAAGTGACAGTTGACCTCAATTGGCTTCAATGGATGTTATTCGATGATATCTGACAAAGTTAGATGCGAACTCACTCAAATATATAAGAAATGTTGAAATTCGACTTCAAATGAGGAAGATAGACTTTGAAAATTTTCAATTAACACAAAGTGACAGTTGACCTCAATGAGCTTCAATGGATGTTATTCGATGATATCTTACAAAGTTAGATGCGATCTCACTCAAATAAATAAGAAATGTTGAAATTCGACTTCAAATGAGGAAGATAGACTTTGAAAATTTTCAATTAACACAAAGTGACAGTTGACCTCAATGGGCTTCAATGGATGTTAATCGACGATATCTGCGAAGTTAGACGCGATCTCACTCAAATATATAAGAAATGTTGAAATTCGACTTCAAATGAGGAAGATAGACTTTGAAAATTTTCAATTAACACAAAGTGACAGTTGACCTCAATGGGCTTCAATGGATGTTAATCGACGATATCTGACAAAGTTTGATGCGAACTCACTCAAATATATAAGAAATGTTGAAATTCGACTTCAAATGAGGAAGATAGACTTTGAAAATTTTCAATTAACACAAAGTGACAGTTGACCTCAATGGGCTTCAATGTATGTTATTCGATGATATCTGACAAAGTTAGATACAACCTCACTCAAATATATAAGAAATGTTGAAATTCGACTTCAATTTAGGAAGATAGACTTTGAAAATTTTCAATCAACACAAAGTGACCATCGACCTCAATGAGCTTCAATGGATGTTAATCGACGATATCTGACAAAGTTAGATGCGAACTCACTCATATATATAAGAAATGTTGAAATTCGACTTCAAATGAGGAAGATAGACTTTGAAAATTTTCAATTAACACAAAGTGACAGTTGACCTCAATGGGCTTCAATGTATGTTATTCGATGATATCTGACAAAGTTAGATACAAACTCACTCAAATATATAAGAAATGTTGAAATTCGACTTCAATTTAGGAAGATAGACTTTGAAAATTTTCAATCAACACAAAGTGACCATCGACCTCAATGAGCTTCAATGGATGTTATTCGATGATATCTAACAAAGTTAGATGCGATCTCACTCAAATAAATAGGAAATGTTGAAATTCGACTTCAAATGAGGAAGATAGACTTTGAAAATTTTCAATTAACAAAAAGTCACAGTTGACTTCAATGGGCTTCAATGGATGTTAATCGACGATATCTGAAAAAGTTAGACGCGATCTCACTCAAATAAATAAGAAATGTTGAAATTCGACTTCAAATGAGGAAGATAGACTTGAAAATTTTCAATCAACACAAAGTGACCATCGACCTCAATGAGCTTCAATGGATGTTATCGATGATATCTAACAAAGTTAGATGCGATCTCACTCAAATAAATAAGAAATGTTGAAATTCGACTTCAAATGAGGAAGATAGACTTTGAAAATTTTCAATTAACACAAAGTCACAGTTGACTTCAATGGACTTCAATGGATGTTAATCGACGATATCTGACAAAGTTAGACGCGATCTCACTCAAATATATAAGAAATGTTGAAATTCGACTTCAAATGAGGAAGATAGACTTTGAAAATTTTCAATTAACACAAAGTGACAGTTGACCTCAATGAGCTTCAATGGATGTTATTCGATGATATCTAACAAAGTTAGATGCGATCTCACTCAAATAAATAAGAAATATTGAAATTAGACTTCAAATGAGGAAGATAGACTTGGAAAATTTTCTATTAACACAAAGTGACAGTTGACTTCAATGGGCTTCAATGGATGTTAATCGACGATATCTGACAAAGTTAGATGCGAACTCACTCAAATATATAAGAAATGTTGAAATTCGACTTCAAATGAGGAAGATAGACTTTGAAAATTTTCTATTAACACAAAGTGACAGTTGACCTCAATGGGCTTCAATGTATGTTATTCGATGATATATGACAAAGTTAGATACAAACTCACTCAAATATATAAGAAATGATGAAATTCGACTTCAAATTAGGAAGATAGACTTTGAAAATTTTCAATCAACACAAAGTGACCATCGACCTCAATGAGCTTCAATGGATGTTATTCGATGATATCTAACAAAGTTAGATGCGATCTCACTCAAATAAATAGGAAATGTTGAAATTCGACTTCAAATGAGGAAGATAGACTTTGAAAATTTTCAATTAACAAAAAGTCACAGTTGACTTCAATGGGCTTCAATGGATGTTAATCGACGATATCTGACAAAGTTAGACGCGATCTCACTCAAATAAATAAGAAATGTTGAAATTCGACTTCAAATGAGGAAGATAGACTTTGAAAATTTTCAATTAACACAAAGTGACAGTTGACTTCAATGGGCTTCAGTGGATGTTAATCGACGATATCTGACAAAGTTAGATGCGAACTAACTCAAATATATAAGAAATATTGAAATTCGACTTCAAATGAGGAAGATAGACTTTGAAAATTTTCAATTAACACAAAGTGACAGTTGACCTCAATTGGCTTCAATGGATGTTATTCGATGATATCTGACAAAGTTAGATGCGAACTCACTCAAATATATAAGAAATGTTGAAATTCGACTTCAAATGAGGAAGATAGACTTTGAAAATTTTCAATTAACACAAAGTGACAGTTGACCTCAATGGGCTTCAATGTATGTTATTCGATGATATCTGACAAAGTTAGATACAAACTCACTCAAATATATAAGGAATGTTGAAATTCGACTTCAAATGAGGAAGATAGACTTTGAAAATTTTCAATAAACACAAAGTGACAGTTGACCTCAATTGGCTTCAATGGATGTTATTCGATGATATCTGACAAAGTTAGATGCGAACTCACTCAAATATATAAGAAATGTTGAAATTCGACTTCAAATTAGGAAGATAGACTTTGAAAATTTTCAATCAACACAAAGTGACAGTTGACCTCAATGAGCTTCAATGGATGTTATTCGATGATATCTAACAAAGTTAGATGCGATCTCACTCAAATAAATAAGAAATATTGAAATTAGACTTCAAATGAGGAAGATAGACTTGGAAAATTTTCTATTAACACAAAGTGACAGTTGACTTCAATGGGCTTCAATGGATGTTAATCGACGATATCTGACAAAGTTAGATGCGAACTCACTCAAATATATAAGAAATGTTGAAATTCGACTTCAAATGAGGAAGATAGACTTTGAAAATTTTCTATTAACACAAAGTGACAGTTGACCTCAAAGGGCTTCAATGTATGTTATTCGATGATATATGACAAAGTTAGATACAAACTCACTCAAATATATAAGAAATGATGAAATTCGACTTCAAATTAGGAAGATAGACTTTGAAAATTTTCAATCAACACAAAGTGACCATCGACCTCAATGAGCTTCAATGGATGTTATTCGATGATATCTAACAAAGTTAGATGCGATCTCACTCAAATAAATAGGAAATGTTGAAATTCGACTTCAAATGAGGAAGATAGACTTTGAAAATTTTCAATTAACAAAAAGTCACAGTTGACTTCAATGGGCTTCAATGGATGTTAATCGACGATATCTGACAAAGTTAGACGCGATCTCACTCAAATAAATAAGAAATGTTGAAATTCGACTTCAAATGAGGAAGATAGACTTTGAAAATTTTCAATTAACACAAAGTGACAGTTGACTTCAATGGGCTTCAGTGGATGTTAATCGACGATATCTGACAAAGTTAGATGCGAACTAACTCAAATATATAAGAAATATTGAAATTCGACTTCAAATGAGGAAGATAGACTTTGAAAATTTTCAATTAACACAAAGTGACAGTTGACCTCAATTGGCTTCAATGGATGTTATTCGATGATATCTGACAAAGTTAGATGCGAACTCACTCAAATATATAAGAAATGTTGAAATTCGACTTCAAATGAGGAAGATAGACTTTGAAAATTTTCAATTAACACAAAGTGACAGTTGACCTCAATGGGCTTCAATGTATGTTATTCGATGATATCTGACAAAGTTAGATACAAACTCACTCAAATATATAAGGAATGTTGAAATTCGACTTCAAATGAGGAAGATAGACTTTGAAAATTTTCAATAAACACAAAGTGACAGTTGACCTCAATTGGCTTCAATGGATGTTATTCGATGATATCTGACAAAGTTAGATGCGAACTCACTCAAATATATAAGAAATGTTGAAATTCGACTTCAAATGAGGAAGATAGACTTTGAAAATTTTCAATTAACACAAAGTGACAGTTGACCTCAATTGGCTTCAATGGATGTTATTCGATGATATCTGACAAAGTTAGATGCGAACTCACTCAAATATATAAGAAATGTTGAAATTCGACTTCAAATGAGGAAGATAGACTTTGAAAATTTTCAATTAACACAAAGTGACAGTTGACCTCAATGAGCTTCAATGGATGTTATTCGATGATATCTTACAAAGTTAGATGCGATCTCACTCAAATAAATAAGAAATGTTGAAATTCGACTTCAAATGAGGAAGATAGACTTTGAAAATTTTCAATTAACACAAAGTGACAGTTGACCTCAATGGGCTTCAATGGATGTTAATCGACGATATCTGCGAAGTTAGACGCGATCTCACTCAAATATATAAGAAATGTTGAAATTCGACTTCAAATGAGGAAGATAGACTTTGAAAATTTTCAATTAACACAAAGTGACAGTTGACCTCAATGGGCTTCAATGGATGTTAATCGACGATATCTGACAAAGTTTGATGCGAACTCACTCAAATATATAAGAAATGTTGAAATTCGACTTCAAATGAGGAAGATAGACTTTGAAAATTTTCAATTAACACAAAGTGACAGTTGACCTCAATGGGCTTCAATGTATGTTATTCGATGATATCTGACAAAGTTAGATACAAACTCACTCAAATATATAAGAAATGTTGAAATTCGACTTCAATTTAGGAAGATAGACTTTGAAAATTTTCAATCAACACAAAGTGACCATCGACCTCAATGAGCTTCAATGGATGTTAATCGACGATATCTGACAAAGTTAGATGCGAACTCACTCATATATATAAGAAATGTTGAAATTCGACTTCAAATGAGGAAGATAGACTTTGAAAATTTTCAATTAACACAAAGTGACAGTTGACCTCAATGGGCTTCAATGTATGTTATTCGATGATATCTGACAAAGTTAGATACAAACTCACTCAAATATATAAGAAATGTTGAAATTCGACTTCAATTTAGGAAGATAGACTTTGAAAATTTTCAATCAACACAAAGTGACCATCGACCTCAATGAGCTTCAATGGATGTTATTCGATGATATCTAACAAAGTTAGATGCGATCTCACTCAAATAAATAGGAAATGTTGAAATTCGACTTCAAATGAGGAAGATAGACTTTGAAAATTTTCAATTAACAAAAAGTCACAGTTGACTTCAATGGGCTTCAATGGATGTTAATCGACGATATCTGAAAAAGTTAGACGCGATCTCACTCAAATAAATAAGAAATGTTGAAATTCGACTTCAAATGAGGAAGATAGACTTTGAAAATTTTCAATTAACACAAAGTGACAGTTGACTTCAATGGGCTTCAGTGGATGTTAATCGACGATATCTGACAAAATAAGATGCGAACTCACTCAAATATATAAGAAATATTGAAATTCGACTTCAAATGAGGAAGATAGACTTTGAAAATTTTCAATTAACACAAAGTGACAGTTGACCTCAATTGGCTTCAATGGATGTTATTCGATGATATCTGACAAAGTTAGATGCGAACTCACTCAAATATATAAGAAATGTTGAAATTCGACTTCAAATGAGGAAGATAGACTTTGAAAATTTTCAATTAACACAAAGTGACAGTTGACCTCAATGGGCTTCAATGTATGTTATTCGATGATATCTGACAAAGTTAGATACAAACTCACTCAAATATATAAGAAATGTTGAAATTCGACTTCAATTTAGGAAGATAGACTTTGAAAATTTTCAATCAACACAAAGTGACCATCGACCTCAATGAGCTTCAATGGATGTTAATCGACGATATCTGACAAAGTTAGATGCGAACTCACTCATATATATAAGAAATGTTGAAATTCGACTTCAAATGAGGAAGATAGACTTTGAAAATTTTCAATTAACACAAAGTGACAGTTGACCTCAATGGGCTTCAATGTATGTTATTCGATGATATCTGACAAAGTTAGATACAAACTCACTCAAATATATAAGAAATGTTGAAATTCGACTTCAATTTAGGAAGATAGACTTTGAAAATTTTCAATCAACACAAAGTGACCATCGACCTCAATGAGCTTCAATGGATGTTATTCGATGATATCTAACAAAGTTAGATGCGATCTCACTCAAATAAATAGGAAATGTTGAAATTCGACTTCAAATGAGGAAGATAGACTTTGAAAATTTTCAATTAACAAAAAGTCACAGTTGACTTCAATGGGCTTCAATGGATGTTAATCGACGATATCTGACAAAGTTAGACGCGATCTCACTCAAATAAATAAGAAATGTTGAAATTCGACTTCAAATGAGGAAGATAGACTTTGAAAATTTTCAATTAACACAAAGTGACAGTTGACTTCAATGGGCTTCAATGGATGTTAATCGACGATATCTGACAAAGTTAGATGCGAACTCACTCAAATATATAAGAAATATTGAAATTCGACTTCAAATGAGGAAGATAGACTTTGAAAATTTTCAATTAACACAAAGTGACAGTTGACCTCAATTGGCTTCAATGGATGTTATTCGATGATATCTGACAAAGTTAGATGCGAACTCACTCAAATATATAAGAAATGTTGAAATTCGACTTCAAATGAGGAAGATAGACTTTGAAAATTTTCAATTAACACAAAGTGACAGTTGACCTCAATGGGCTTCAATGTATGTTATTCGATGATATCTGACAAAGTTAGATACAAACTCACTCAAATATATAAGAAATGTTGAAATTCGACTTCAATTTAGGAAGATAGACTTTGAAAATTTTCAATCAACACAAAGTGACCATCGACCTCAATGAGCTTCAATGGATGTTATTCGATGATATCTAACAAAGTTAGATGCGATCTCACTCAAATAAATAGGAAATGTTGAAATTCGACTTCAAATGAGGAAGATAGACTTTGAAAATTTTCAATTAACACAAAGTGACAGTTGACTTCAATGGGCTTCAGTGGATGTTAATCGACGATATCTGACAAAGTTAGATGCGAACTCACTCAAATATATAAGAAATATTGAAATTCGACTTCAAATGAGGAAGATAGACTTTGAAAATTTTCAATTAACACAAAGTGACAGTTGACCTCAATTGGCTTCAATGGATGTTAATCGACGATATCTGACAAAGTTAGATGCGAACTCACTCATATATATAAGAAATGTTGAAATTCGACTTCAAATGAGGAAGATAGACTTTGAAAATTTTCAATTAACACAAAGTGACAGTTGACCTCAATGGGCTTCAATGTATGTTATTCGATGATATCTGACAAAGTTAGATACAAACTCACTCAAATATATAAGAAATGTTGAAATTCGACTTCAATTTAGGAAGATAGACTTTGAAAATTTTCAATCAACACAAAGTGACCATCGACCTCAATGAGCTTCAATGGATGTTATTCGATGATATCTAACAAAGTTAGATGCGATCTCACTCAAATAAATAGGAAATGTTGAAATTCGACTTCAAATGAGGAAAATAGACTTTGAAAATTTTCAATTAACAAAAAGTCACAGTTGACTTCAATGGGCTCCAATGGATGTTAATCGACGATATCTGACAAAGTTAGACGCGATCTCACTCAAATATATAAGGAATGTTGAAATTCGACTTCAAATGAGGAAGATAGACTTTGAAAATTTTCAATTAACACAAAGTGACAGTTGACCTCAATGGGCTTCAATGGATGTTAATCGACGATATCTGACAAAGTTAGATGCAAACTCACTCAAATATATAAGAAATGTTGAAATTCGACTTCAAATGAGGAAGATAGACTTGAAAATTTTCAATCAACACAAAGTGACCATCGACCTCAATGAGCTTCAATGGATGTTATCGATGATATCTAACAAAGTTAGATGCGATCTCACTCAAATAAATAAGAAATGTTGAAATTCGACTTCAAATGAGGAAGATAGACTTTGAAAATTTTCAATTAACACAAAGTCACAGTTGACTTCAATGGACTTCAATGGATGTTAATCGACGATATCTGACAAAGTTAGACGCGATCTCACTCAAATATATAAGAAATGTTGAAATTCGACTTCAAATGAGGAAGATAGACTTTGAAAATTTTCAATTAACACAAAGTGACAGTTGACCTCAATGAGCTTCAATGGATGTTATTCGATGATATCTAACAAAGTTAGATGCGATCTCACTCAAATAAATAAGAAATATTGAAATTAGACTTCAAATGAGGAAGATAGACTTGGAAAATTTTCTATTAACACAAAGTGACAGTTGACTTCAATGGGCTTCAATGGATGTTAATCGACGATATCTGACAAAGTTAGATGCGAACTCACTCAAATATATAAGAAATGTTGAAATTCGACTTCAAATGAGGAAGATAGACTTTGAAAATTTTCTATTAACACAAAGTGACAGTTGACCTCAATGGGCTTCAATGTATGTTATTCGATGATATATGACAAAGTTAGATACAAACTCACTCAAATATATAAGAAATGTTGAAATTCGACTTCAAATTAGGAAGATAGACTTTGAAAATTTTCAATCAACACAAAGTGACCATCGACCTCAATGAGCTTCAATGGATGTTATTCGATGATATCTAACAAAGTTAGATGCGATCTCACTCAAATAAATAGGAAATGTTGAAATTCGACTTCAAATGAGGAAGATAGACTTTGAAAATTTTCAATTAACAAAAAGTCACAGTTGACTTCAATGGGCTTCAATGGATGTTAATCGACGATATCTGACAAAGTTAGACGCGATCTCACTCAAATAAATAAGAAATGTTGAAATTCGACTTCAAATGAGGAAGATAGACTTTGAAAATTTTCAATTAACACAAAGTGACAGTTGACTTCAATGGGCTTCAGTGGATGTTAATCGACGATATCTGACAAAGTTAGATGCGAACTAACTCAAATATATAAGAAATATTGAAATTCGACTTCAAATGAGGAAGATAGACTTTGAAAATTTTCAATTAACACAAAGTGACAGTTGACCTCAATTGGCTTCAATGGATGTTATTCGATGATATCTGACAAAGTTAGATGCGAACTCACTCAAATATATAAGAAATGTTGAAATTCGACTTCAAATGAGGAAGATAGACTTTGAAAATTTTCAATTAACACAAAGTGACAGTTGACCTCAATGGGCTTCAATGTATGTTATTCGATGATATCTGACAAAGTTAGATACAAACTCACTCAAATATATAAGGAATGTTGAAATTCGACTTCAAATGAGGAAGATAGACTTTGAAAATTTTCAATTAACACAAAGTGACAGTTGACCTCAATGGGCTTCAATGTATGTTATTCGATGATATCTGACAAAGTTAGATACAAACTCACTCAAATATATAAGAAATGTTGAAATTCGACTTCGAATGAGGAAGATAGACTTTGAAAATTTTCAATTAACACAAAGTGACAGTTGACCTCAATGGGCTTCAATGTATGTTATTCGACGATATCTGACAAAGTTAGATACAAACTCACTCAAATATATAAGGAATGTTGAAATTCGACTTCAAATGAGGAAGATAGACTTTGAAAATTTTCAATAAACACAAAGTGACAGTTGACCTCAATTGGCTTCAATGTATGTTATTCGATGATATCTGACAAAGTTAGATACAAACTCACTCAAATATATAAGGAATGTTGAAATTCGACTTCGAATGAGGAAGATAGACTTTGAAAATTTTCAATTAACACAAAGTGACAGTTGACCTCAATGGGCTTCAATGTATGTTATTCGATGATATCTGACAAAGTTAGATACAAACTCACTCAAATATATAAGAAATGTTGAAATTCGACTTCAATTTAGGAAGATAGACTTTGAAAATTTTCAATCAACACAAAGTGACCATCGACCTCAATGAGCTTCAATGGATGTTAATCGACGATATCTGACAAAGTTAGATGCGAACTCACTCATATATATAAGAAATGTTGAAATTCGACTTCAAATGAGGAAGATAGACTTTGAAAATTTTCAATTAACACAAAGTGACAGTTGACCTCAATGGGCTTCAATGTATGTTATTCGATGATATCTGACAAAGTTAGATACAAACTCACTCAAATATATAAGAAATGTTGAAATTCGACTTCAATTTAGGAAGATAGACTTTGAAAATTTTCAATCAACACAAAGTGACCATCGACCTCAATGAGCTTCAATGGATGTTAATCGACGATATCTGACAAAGTTAGATGCGAACTCACTCATATATATAAGAAATGTTGAAATTCGACTTCAAATGAGGAAGATAGACTTTGAAAATTTTCAATTAACACAAAGTGACAGTTGACCTCAATGGGCTTCAATGTATGTTATTCGACGATATCTGACAAAGTTAGACGCGATCTCACTCAAATAAATAAGAAATGTTGAAATTCGACTTCAAATGAGGAAGATAGACTTTGAAAATTTTCAATTAACACAAAGTGACATTTGACTTCAATGGGCTTCAGTGGATGTTAATCGACGATATCTGACAAAGTTAGACGCGATCTCACTCAAATTAATAAGAAATGTTGAAATTCAACTTCAAATGAGGAAGATAGACTTTGAAAATTTTCAATTAACACAAAGTGACAGTTGACTTCAATGGGCTTCAGTGGATGTTAATCGACGATATCTGACAAAGTTAGATGCGAACTCACTCAAATATATAAGAAATGTTGAAATTCGACTTTAAATGAGGAAGATAGACTTTGAAAATTTTCAATTAACACAAAGTCACAGTTGACTTCAATGGACTTCAATGGATGTTAATCGACGATATCTGACAAAGTTAGACGCGATCTCACTCAAATATATAAGAAATGTTGAAATTCGACTTCAAATGAGGAAGATAGACTTTGAAAATTTTCAATTAACACAAAGTGACAGTTGACTTCAATGGGCTCCAATGGATGTTAATCGACGATATCTGACAAAGTTAGACGCGATCTCACTCAAATATATAAGGAATGTTGAAATTCGACTTCAAATGAGGAAGATAGACTTTGAAAATTTTCAATTAACACAAAGTGACAGTTGACCTCAATGGGCTTCAATGGATGTTAATCGACGATATCTGACAAAGTTAGATGCAAACTCACTCAAATATATAAGAAATGTTGAAATTCGACTTCAAATGAGGAAGATAGACTTGAAAATTTTCAATCAACACAAAGTGACCATCGACCTCAATGAGCTTCAATGGATGTTATCGATGATATCTAACAAAGTTAGATGCGATCTCACTCAAATAAATAAGAAATGTTGAAATTCGACTTCAAATGAGGAAGATAGACTTTGAAAATTTTCAATTAACACAAAGTCACAGTTGACTTCAATGGACTTCAATGGATGTTAATCGACGATATCTGACAAAGTTAGACGCGATCTCACTCAAATATATAAGAAATGTTGAAATTCGACTTCAAATGAGGAAGATAGACTTTGAAAATTTTCAATTAACACAAAGTGACAGTTGACCTCAATGAGCTTCAATGGATGTTATTCGATGATATCTAACAAAGTTAGATGCGATCTCACTCAAATAAATAAGAAATATTGAAATTAGACTTCAAATGAGGAAGATAGACTTGGAAAATTTTCTATTAACACAAAGTGACAGTTGACTTCAATGGGCTTCAATGGATGTTAATCGACGATATCTGACAAAGTTAGATGCGAACTCACTCAAATATATAAGAAATGTTGAAATTCGACTTCAAATGAGGAAGATAGACTTTGAAAATTTTCTATTAACACAAAGTGACAGTTGACCTCAATGGGCTTCAATGTATGTTATTCGATGATATATGACAAAGTTAGATACAAACTCACTCAAATATATAAGAAATGTTGAAATTCGACTTCAAATTAGGAAGATAGACTTTGAAAATTTTCAATCAACACAAAGTGACCATCGACCTCAATGAGCTTCAATGGATGTTATTCGATGATATCTAACAAAGTTAGATGCGATCTCACTCAAATAAATAGGAAATGTTGAAATTCGACTTCAAATGAGGAAGATAGACTTTGAAAATTTTCAATTAACAAAAAGTCACAGTTGACTTCAATGGGCTTCAATGGATGTTAATCGACGATATCTGACAAAGTTAGACGCGATCTCACTCAAATAAATAAGAAATGTTGAAATTCGACTTCAAATGAGGAAGATAGACTTTGAAAATTTTCAATTAACACAAAGTGACAGTTGACTTCAATGGGCTTCAGTGGATGTTAATCGACGATATCTGACAAAGTTAGATGCGAACTCACTCAAATATATAAGAAATATTGAAATTCGACTTCAAATGAGGAAGATAGACTTTGAAAATTTTCAATTAACACAAAGTGACAGTTGACCTCAATTGGCTTCAATGGATGTTATTCGATGATATCTGACAAAGTTAGATGCGAACTCACTCAAATATATAAGAAATGTTGAAATTCGACTTCAAATGAGGAAGATAGACTTTGAAAATTTTCAATTAACACAAAGTGACAGTTGACCTCAATGGGCTTCAATGTATGTTATTCGATGATATCTGACAAAGTTAGATACAAACTCACTCAAATATATAAGGAATGTTGAAATTCGACTTCAAATGAGGAAGATAGACTTTGAAAATTTTCAATAAACACAAAGTGACAGTTGACCTCAATTGGCTTCAATGGATGTTATTCGATGATATCTGACAAAGTTAGATGCGAACTCACTCAAATATATAAGAAATGTTGAAATTCGACATCAAATGAGGAAGATAGACTTTGAAAATTTTCAATTAACACAAAGTGACAGTTGACCTCAATTGGCTTCAATGGATGTTATTCGATGATATCTGACAAAGTTAGATGCGAACTCACTCAAATATATAAGAAATGTTGAAATTCGACTTCAAATGAGGAAGATAGACTTTGAAAATTTTCAATTAACACAAAGTGACAGTTGACCTCAATGAGCTTCAATGGATGTTATTCGATGATATCTTACAAAGTTAGATGCGATCTCACTCAAATAAATAAGAAATGTTGAAATTCGACTTCAAATGAGGAAGATAGACTTTGAAAATTTTCAATTAACACAAAGTGACAGTTGACCTCAATGGGCTTCAATGGATGTTAATCGACGATATCTGCGAAGTTAGATGCGAACTCACTCAAATATATAAGAAATGTTGAAATTCGACTTCAAATGAGGAAGATAGACTTTGAAAATTTTCAATTAACACAAAGTGACAGTTGACTTCAATGGACTTCAATGGATGTTAATCGACGATATCTGACAAAGTTAGACGCGATCTCACTCAAATATATAAGAAATGTTGAAATTCGACTTCAAATGAGGAAGATAGACTTTGAAAATTTTCAATTAACACAAAGTGACAGTTGACTTCAATGGGCTCCAATGGATGTTAATCGACGATATCTGACAAAGTTAGACGCGATCTCACTCAAATATATAAGGAATGTTGAAATTCGACTTCAAATGAGGAAGATAGACTTTGAAAATTTTCAATTAACACAAAGTGACAGTTGACCTCAATGGGCTTCAATGGATGTTAATCGACGATATCTGACAAAGTTAGATGCAAACTCACTCAAATATATAAGAAATGTTGAAATTCGACTTCAAATGAGGAGGATAGACTTGAAAATTTTCAATCAACACAAAGTGACCATCGACCTCAATGAGCTTCAATGGATGTTATCGATGATATCTAACAAAGTTAGATGCGATCTCACTCAAATAAATAAGAAATGTTGAAATTCGACTTCAAATGAGGAAGATAGACTTTGAAAATTTTCAATTAACACAAAGTCACAGTTGACTTCAATGGACTTCAATGGATGTTAATCGACGATATCTGACAAAGTTAGACGCGATCTCACTCAAATATATAAGAAATGTTGAAATTCGACTTCAAATGAGGAAGATAGACTTTGAAAATTTTCAATTAACACAAAGTGACAGTTGACCTCAATGAGCTTCAATGGATGTTATTCGATGATATCTAACAAAGTTAGCTGCGATCTCACTCAAATAAATAAGAAATATTGAAATTAGACTTCAAATGAGGAAGATAGACTTTGAAAATTTTCAATCATCACAAAGTGACCATCGACCTCAATGAGCTTTAATGGATGTTATTCGATGATATCTAACAAAGTTAGATGCGATCTCACTCAAATAAATAGGAAATGTTGAAATTCGACTTCAAATGAGGAAGATAGACTTTGAAAATTTTCAATTAACAAAAAGTCACAGTTGACTTCAATGGGCTTCAATGGATGTTAATCGACGATATCTGACAAAGTTAGACGCGATCTCACTCAAATAAATAAGAAATGTTGAAATTCGACTTCAAATGAGGAAGATAGACTTTGAAAATTTTCAATTAACACAAAGTGACAGTTGACTTCAATGAGCTTCAATGGATGTTATTCGATGATATCTAACAAAGTTAGATGCGATCTCACTCAAATAAATAGGAAATGTTGAAATTCGACTTCAAATGAGGAAGATAGACTTTGAAAATTTTCAATTAACAAAAAGTGACAGTTGACCTCAATGGGCTTCAATGTATGTTATTCGATGATATCTGACAAAGTTAGATACAAACTCACTCAAATATATAAGGAATGTTGAAATTCGACTCCAAATTAGGAAGATAGACTTTGAAAATTTTCAATCATCACAAAGTGACCATCGACCTCAATGAGCTTTAATGGATGTTATTCGATGATATCTAACAAAGTTAGATGCGATCTCACTCAAATAAATAAGAAATGTTGAAATTCGACTTCAAATGAGGAAGATAGACTTTGAAAATTTTCAATTAACACAAAGTGACAGTTGACCTCAATGGGCTTCAATGTATGTTATTCGATGATATCTGACAAAGTTAGATACAAACTCACTCAAATATATAAGAAATGTTGAAATTCGACTTCAAATTAGGAAGATAGACTTTAAAAATTTTCAATTAACACAAAGTGACAGTTGACTTCAATGGGCTTCAATGGATGTTAATCGACGATATCTGACAAAGTTAGACGCGATCTCACTCAAATATATAAGAAATGTTGAAATTCGACTTCAAATGAGGAAGATAGACTTTGAAAATTTTCAATTAACACAAAGTGACAGTTGACCTCAATGGGCTTCAATGTATGTTATTCGATGATATCTGACAAAGTTAGATACAAACTCACTCAAATATATAAGAAATGTTGAAATTCGACTTCGAATGAGGAAGATAGACTTTGAAAATTTTCAATTAACACAAAGTGACAGTTGACCTTAATGGGCTTCAATGTATGTTATTCGATGATATCTGACAAAGTTAGATACAAACTCACTCAAATATATAAGAAATGTTGAAATTCGACTTCGAATGAGGAAGATAGACTTTGAAAATTTTCAATTAACACAAAGTGACAGTTGACTTCAATGGGCTTCAATGGATGTTATTCGATGATATCTGACAAAGTTAGATGCGAACTCACTCAAATATATAAAAAATTATGAAATTCGACTTCAAATTAGGAAGATAGAATTTGAAAATTTTTTAATCAACACAAAGTGAACATCGACCTCAATGAGCTTCAATGGATGTTATTCGATGATATCTAACAAAGTTAGATGCGATCTCACTCAAATAAATAAGAAATGTTGAAATTCGACTTCAAATGAGGAAGATAGACTATAAAATTTTCAATTAACACAAAGTGACAGTTGACCTCAATGGGCTTCAATGTATGTTATTCGATGATATCTGACAAAGTTAGATACAAACTCACTCAAATATATAAGAAATGTTGAAATTCGACTTCAAATTAGGAAGATAGACTTTAAAAATTTTCAATTAACACAAAGTGACAGTTGACTTCAATGGGCTTCAATGGATGTTAATCGACGATATCTGACAAAGTTAGACGCGATCTCACTCAAATATATAAGAAATGTTGAAATTCGACTTCAAATGAGGAAGATAGACTTTGAAAATTTTCAATTAACACAAAGTGACAGTTGACCTCAATGGGCTTCAATGGATGTTAATCGACGATATCTGACAAAGTTAGACGCGATCTCACTCAAATAAATAAGGAATGTTGAAATTCGACTTCAAATGAGGAAGATAGACTTTGAAAATTTTCAATTAACACAAAGTGACAGTTGACCTCAATGGGCTTCAATGGATGTTAATCGACGATATCTGACAAAGTTAGATGCGAACTCACTCAAATATATAAGAAATGTTGAAATTCGACTTCAAATGAGGAAGATAGAATTTGAAAATTTTCAATCATCACAAAGTGACCATCGACATCAATGAGCTTTAATGGATGTTATTCGATGATATCTAACAAAGTTAGATGCGATCTCACTCAAATAAATAAGAAATGTTGAAATTCGACTTCAAATGAGGAAGATAGACTTTGAAAATTTTCAATTAACACAAAGTGACAGTTGAACTCAATGGGCTTCAATGTATGTTATTCGATGATATCTGACAAAGTTAGATACAAACTCACTCAAATATATAAGGAATGTTGAAATTCGACCTCAAATGAGGAAGATAGACTTTGAAAATTTTCAATAAACACAAAGTGACAGTTGACCTCAATTGGCTTCAATGGATGTTATTCGATGATATCTGACAAAGTTACATGCGAACTCACTCAAATATATAAAAAATGTTGAAATTCGACTTCAAATTAGGGAGATAGAATTTGAAAATTTTTTAATCAACACAAAGTGACCATCGACCTCAATGAGCTTCAATGGATGTTATTCGATGATATCTAACAAAGTTAGATGCGAACTCACTCAAATATATAAGAAATGTTGAAATTCGACTTCAAATGAGGAAGATAGACTTTGAAAATTTTCAATTAACACAAAGTGACAGTTGACCTCAATGGGCTTCAATGTATGTTATTCGATGATATCTGACAAAGTTAGATACAAACTCACTCAAATATATAAGGAATGTTGAAATTCGACTCCAAATTAGGAAGATAGACTTTGAAAATTTTCAATCATCACAAAGTGACCATCGACCTCAATGAGCTTTAATGGATGTTATTCGATGATATCTAACAAAGTTAGATGCGATCTCACTCAAATAAATAAGAAATGTTGAAATTCGACTTCAAATGAGGAAGATAGACTTTGAAAATTTTCAATTAACACAAAGTGACAGTTGACCTCAATGGGCTTCAATGTATGTTATTCGATGATATCTGACAAAGTTAGATACAAACTCACTCAAATATATAAGAAATGTTGAAATTCGACTTCAAATTAGGAAGATAGACTTTAAAAATTTTCAATTAACACAAAGTGACAGTTGACTTCAATGGGCTTCAATGGATGTTAATCGACGATATCTGACAAAGTTAGACGCGATCTCACTCAAATATATAAGAAATGTTGAAATTCGACTTCGAATGAGGAAGATAGACTTTGAAAATTTTCAATTAACACAAAGTGACAGTTGACCTTAATGGGCTTCAATGTATGTTATTCGATGATATCTGACAAAGTTAGATACAAACTCACTCAAATATATAAGAAATGTTGAAATTCGACTTCGAATGAGGAAGATAGACTTTGAAAATTTTCAATTAACACAAAGTGACAGTTGACTTCAATGGGCTTCAATGGATGTTATTCGATGATATCTGACAAAGTTAGATGCGAACTCACTCAAATATATAAAAAATTATGAAATTCGACTTCAAATTAGGAAGATAGAATTTGAAAATTTTTTAATCAACACAAAGTGAACATCGACCTCAATGAGCTTCAATGGATGTTATTCGATGATATCTAACAAAGTTAGATGCGATCTCACTCAAATAAATAAGAAATGTTGAAATTCGACTTCAAATGAGGAAGATAGACTATAAAATTTTCAATTAACACAAAGTGACAGTTGACCTCAATGGGCTTCAATGTATGTTATTCGATGATATCTGACAAAGTTAGATACAAACTCACTCAAATATATAAGAAATGTTGAAATTCGACTTCAAATTAGGAAGATAGACTTTAAAAATTTTCAATTAACACAAAGTGACAGTTGACTTCAATGGGCTTCAATGGATGTTAATCGACGATATCTGACAAAGTTAGACGCGATCTCACTCAAATATATAAGAAATGTTGAAATTCGACTTCAAATGAGGAAGATAGACTTTGAAAATTTTCAATTAACACAAAGTGACAGTTGACCTCAATGGGCTTCTATGGATGTTAATCGACGATATCTGACAAAGTTAGACGCGATCTCACTCAAATAAATAAGGAATGTTGAAATTCGACTTCAAATGAGGAAGATAGACTTTGAAAATTTTCAATTAACACAAAGTGACAGTTGACCTCAATGGGCTTCAATGGATGTTAATCGACGATATCTGACAAAGTTAGATGCGAACTCACTCAAATATATAAGAAATGTTGAAATTCGACTTCAAATGAGGAAGATAGAATTTGAAAATTTTCAATCATCACAAAGTGACCATCGACATCAATGAGCTTTAATGGATGTTATTCGATGATATCTAACAAAGTTAGATGCGATCTCACTCAAATAAATAAGAAATGTTGAAATTCGACTTCAAATGAGGAAGATAGACTTTGAAAATTTTCAATTAACACAAAGTGACAGTTGAACTCAATGGGCTTCAATGTATGTTATTCGATGATATCTGACAAAGTTAGATACAAACTCACTCAAATATATAAGGAATGTTGAAATTCGACCTCAAATGAGGAAGATAGACTTTGAAAATTTTCAATAAACACAAAGTGACAGTTGACCTCAATTGGCTTCAATGGATGTTATTCGATGATATCTGACAAAGTTACATGCGAACTCACTCAAATATATAAAAAATGTTGAAATTCGACTTCAAATTAGGGAGATAGAATTTGAAAATTTTTTAATCAACACAAAGTGACCATCGACCTCAATGAGCTTCAATGGATGTTATTCGATGATATCTAACAAAGTTAGATGCGAACTCACTCAAATATATAAGAAATGTTGAAATTCGACTTCAAATGAGGAAGATAGACTTTGAAAATTTTCAATTAACACAAAGTGACAGTTGACCTCAATGGGCTTCAATGTATGTTATTCGATGATATCTGACAAAGTTAGATACAAACTCACTCAAATATATAAGGAATGTTGAAATTCGACTCCAAATTAGGAAGATAGACTTTGAAAATTTTCAATCATCACAAAGTGACCATCGACCTCAATGAGCTTTAATGGATGTTATTCGATGATATCTAACAAAGTTAGATGCGATCTCACTCAAATAAATAAGAAATGTTGAAATTCGACTTCAAATGAGGAAGATAGACTTTGAAAATTTTCAATTAACACAAAGTGACAGTTGACCTCAATGGGCTTCAATGTATGTTATTCGATGATATCTGACAAAGTTAGATACAAACTCACTCAAATATATAAGAAATGTTGAAATTCGACTTCAAATTAGGAAGATAGACTTTGAAAATTTTCAATTAACACAAAGTGACAGTTGACTTCAATGGGCTTCAATGGATGTTAATCGACGATATCTGACAAAGTTAGATGCGAACTCACTCAAATATATAAGAAATGTTGAAATTCGACTTCATATGAGGAAGATAGACTTTGAAAATTTTCAATTAACACAAAGTGACAGTTGACCTCAATGGGCTTCAATGTATGTTATTCGATGATATCTGACAAAGTTAGATACAAACTCACTCAAATATATAAGAAATGTTGAAATTCGACTTCAAATTAGGAAGATAGACTTTGAAAATTTTCAATTAACACAAAGTGACAGTTGACTTCAATGGGCTTCAATGGATGTTAATCGACGATATCTGACAAAGTTAGACGCGATCTCACTCAAATATATAAGGAATGTTGAAATTCGACTTCAAATGAGGAAGATAGACTTTGAAAATTTTCAATTAACACAAAGTGACAGTTGACCTCAATGGGCTTCAATGGATGTTAATCGACGATATCTGACAAAGTTAGATGCGAACTCACTCAAATATATAAGAAATGTTGAAATTAGATTTCAAATGAGGAAGATAGACTTTGAAAATTTTCAATTAACACAAAGTGACAGTTGACCTCAATGGGCTTCAATGTATGTTATTCGATGATATCTGACAAAGTTAGATACAAACTCACTCAAATATATAAGAAATGTTGAAATTCGACTTCAAATTAGGAAGATAGAATTTGAAAATTTTCAATCAACACAAAGTGACCATCGACCTCAATGAGCTTCAATAGATGTTATTCGATGATATCTAACAAAGTTAGATGCGATCTCACTCAAATAAATAAGAAATGTTGAAATTCGACTCCAAATGAGGAAGATAGACTTTGAAAATTTTCAATTAACACAAAGTGACAGTTGACTTCAATGGGCTTCAGTGGATGTTAATCGACGATATCTGAAAAAGTTAGACGCGATCTCACTCAAATAAATAAGAAATGTTGAAATTCAACTTCAAATGAGGAAGATAGACTTTGAAAATTTTCAATTAACACAAAGTGACAGTTGACTTCAATGGGCTTCAGTGGATGTTAATCGACGATATCTGACAAAGTTAGATGCGAACTCACTCAAATATATAAGAAATGTTGAAATTCGACTTCAAATGAGGAAGATAGACTTTGAAAATTTTCAATTAACACAAAATGACAGTTGACTTCAATGGGCTTCAATGGATGTTATTCGATGATATCTGACAAAGTTAGATGCGAACTCACTCAAATATATAAGAAATGTTGAAATTCGACTTCAAATGAGGAAGATAGACTTTGAAAATTTTCAATTAACACAAAGTGACAGTTGACCTCAATGGGCTTCAATGTATGTTATTCGATGATATCTGACAAAGTTAGATACAAACTCACTCAAATATATAAGAATGTTGAAATTCGACTTCAAATTAGGAAGATAGACTTTGAAAATTTTCAATCAACACAAAGTGACCATCGACCTCAATGAGCTTCAATGGATGTTATCGATGATATCTAACAAAGTTAGATGCGATCTCACTCAAATAAATAAGAAATGTTGAAATTCGACTTCAAATGAGGAAGATAGACTTTGAAAATTTTCAATTAACACAAAGTCACAGTTGACTTCAATGGGCTTCAATGGATGTTAATCGACGATATCCGACAAAGTTAGACGCGATCTCACTCAAATATATAAGAAATGTTGAAATTCGACTTCAAATGAGGAAGATAGACTTTGAAAATTTTCAATTAACACAAAGTGACAGTTGACTTCAATGGGCTTCAATGGATGTTAGTCGACGATATCTGACAAAGTTAGACGCGATCTCACTCAAATATATAAGAAATGTTGAAATTCGACTTCAAATTAGGAAGATAGAATTTGAAAATTTTCAATCAACACAAAGTGACCATCGACCTCAATGAGCTTCAATAGATGTTATTCGATGATATCTAACAAAGTTAGATGCGATCTCACTCAAATAAATAAGAAATGTTGAAATTCGACTCCAAATGAGGAAGATAGACTTTGAAAATTTTCAATTAACACAAAGTGACAGTTGACTTCAATGGGCTTCAATGGATGTTAATCGACGATATCTGACAAAGTTAGACGCGATCTCACTCAAATAAATAAGAAATGTTGAAATTCGACTTCAAATGAGGAAGATAGACTTTGAAAATTTTCAATTAACACAAAGTGACACTTGACTTCAATGGGCTTCAGTGGATGTTAATCGACGATATCTGAAAAAGTTAGACGCGATCTCACTCAAATAAATAAGAAATGTTGAAATTCAACTTCAAATGAGGAAGATAGACTTTGAAAATTTTCAATTAACACAAAGTGACAGTTGAGCTCAATGGGCTTCAATGTATGTTATTCGATGATATCTGACAAAGTTAGATACAAACTCACTCAAATATATAAAAAATGTTGAAATTCGACTTCAAATTAGGAAGATAGAATTTGAAAATTTTTTAATCAACACAAAGTGACCATCGACCTCAATGAGCTTCAATGGATGTTATTCGATGATATCCAACAAAGTTAGATGCGATCTCACTCAAATAAATAAGAAATGTTGAAATTCGACTTCAAATGAGGAAGATAGACTTTGAAAATTTTCAATTAACACAAAGTGACAGTTGACCTCAATGGGCTTCAATGGATGTTAATCGACGATATCTGCGAAGTTAGATGCGAACTCACTCAAATATATAAGAAATGTTGAAATTCGACTTCAAATGAGGAAGATAGACTTTGAAAATTTTCAATTAACACAAAGTGACAGTTGACTTCAATGGGCTTCAATGGATGTTAATCGACGATATCTGACAAAGTTAGACGCGATCTCACTCAAATATATAAGGAATGTTGAAATTCGACTTCAAATGAGGAAGATAGACTTTGATAATTTTCAATTAACACAAAGTGACAGTTGACCTCAATGGGCTTCAATGGATGTTAATCGACGATATCTGACAAAGTTAGATGCGAACTCACTCAAATATATAAGGAATGTTGAAATTCGACATCAAATGAGGAAGATAGACTTTGAAAATTTTCAATTAACACAAAGTGACAGTTGACCTCAATGGGCTTCAATGTATGTTATTCGATGATATCTGACAAAGTTAGATACAAACTCACTCAAATATATAAGGAATGTTGAAATTCGACTCCAAATTAGGAAGATAGACTTTGAAAATTTTCAATCATCACAAAGTGACCATCGACCTCAATGAGCTTTAATGGATGTTATTCGATGATATCTAACAAAGTTAGATGCGATCTCACTCGAATAAATAAGAAATGTTGAAATTCGACTTCAAATGAGGAAGATAGACTTTGAAAATTTTCAATTAACACAAAGTGACAGTTGACCTCAATGGGCTTCAATGTATGTTATTCGATGATATCTGACAAAGTTAGATACAAACTCACTCAAATATATAAGAAATGTTGAAATTCGACTTCAAATTAGGAAGATAGACTTTAAAAATTTTCAATTAACACAAAGTGACAGTTGACTTCAATGGGCTTCAATGGATGTTAATCGACGATATCTGACAAAGTTAGACGCGATCTCACTCAAATATATAAGAAATGTTGAAATTCGACTTCAAATGAGGAAGATAGACTTTGAAAATTTTCAATTAACACAAAGTGACAGTTGACTTCAATGGGCTTCAATGGATGTTAATCGACGATATCTGACAAAGTTAGACGCGATCTCACTCAAATATATAAGGAATGTTGAAATTCGACTTCAAATGAGGAAGATAGACTTTGAAAATTTTCAATAAACACAAAGTGACAGTTGACCTCAATTGGCTTCAATGGATGTTATTCGATGATATCTGACAAAGTTAGATGCGAACTCACTCAAATATATAACAAATGTTGAAATTCGACTTCAAATGAGGAAGATAGACTTTGAAAATTTTCAATTAACACAAAGTGACAGTTGACCTCAATGGGCTTCAATGTATGTTATTCGATGATATCTGACAAAGTTAGATACAAACTCACTCAAATATATAAAAAATGTTGAAATTCGACTTCAAATTAGGAAGATAGAATTTGAAAATTTTTTAATCAACACAAAGTGACCATCGACCTCAATGAGCTTCAATGGATGTTATTCGATGATATCTAACAAAGTTAGATGCGATCTCACTCAAATAAATAAGAAATGTTGAAATTCGACTTCAAATGAGGAAGATAGACTTTGAAAATTTTCAATTAACACAAAGTGACAGTTGACCTCAATGGGCTTCAATGGATGTTAATCGACGATATCTGCGAAGTTAGATGCGAACTCACTCAAATATATAAGAAATGTTGAAATTCGACTTCAAATGAGGAAGATAGACTTTGAAAATTTTCAATTAACACAAAGTGACAGTTGACTTCAATGGGCTTCAATGGATGTTAATCGACGATATTTGGCAAAGTTAGACGCGATCTCACTCAAATATATAAGGAATGTTGAAATTCGACTTCAAATGAGGAAGATAGATTTTGAAAATTTTCAATTAACACAAAGTGACAGTTGACTTCAATGGGCTTCAATGGATGTTAATCGACGATATCTGACAAAGTTGGACGCGATCTCACTCAAATATATAAGAAATGTTGAAATTCGACTTCAAATGAGGAAGATAGACTTTGAAAATTTTCAATTAACACAAAGTGACAGTTGACCTCAATGGGCTTCAATGGATGTTAATCGACGATATCTGACAAAGTTAGATGCGAACTCACTCAAATATATAAGAAATGTTGAAATTCGACTTCATATGAGGGAGATAGACTTTGAAAATTTTCAATTAACACAAAGTGACAGTTGACCTCAATGGGCTTCAATGTATGTTATTCGATGATATCTGACAAAGTTAGATACAAACTCACTCAAATATATAAGAAATGTTGAAATTCGACTTCAAATTAGGAAGATAGACTTTGAAAATTTTCAATTAACACAAAGTGACAGTTGACTTCAATGGGCTTCAATGGATGTTAATCGACGATATCTGACAAAGTTAGACGCGATCTCACTCAAATATATAAGGAATGTTGAAATTCGACTTTAAATGAGGAAGATAGACTTTTAAAATTTTCAATTAACACAAAGTGACAGTTGACCTCAATGGGCTTCAATGGATGTTAATCGACGATATCTGACAAAGTTAGATGCGAACTCACTCAAATATATAAGAAATGTTGAAATTCGACTTCAAATGAGGAAGATAGACTTTGAAAATTTTCAATTAACACAAAGTGACAGTTTACCTCAATGGACTTCAATGTATGTTATTCGATGATATCTGACAAAGTTAGATACAAACTCACTCAAATATATAAGAAATGTTGAAATTCGACTTCAAATTAGGAAGATAGAATTTGAAAATTTTCAATCAACACAAAGTGACCATCGACCTCAATGAGCTTCAATAGATGTTATTCGATGATATCTAACAAAGTTAGATGCGATCTCACTCAAATAAATAAGAAATGTTGAAATTCGACTCCAAATGAGGAAGATAGACTTTGAAAATTTTCAATTAACACAAAGTGACATTTGACTTCAATGGGCTTCAGTGGATGTTAATCGACGATATCTGAAAAAGTTAGACGCGATCTCACTCAAATAAATAAGAAATGTTGAAATTCAACTTCAAATGAGGAAGATAGACTTTGAAAATTTTCAATTAACACAAAGTGACAGTTGACTTCAATGGGCTTCAGTGGATGTTAATCGACGATATCTGACAAAGTTAGATGCGAACTCACTCAAATATATAAGAAATGTTGAAATTCGACTTCAAATGAGGAAGATAGACTTTGAAAATTTTCAATTAACACAAAGTGACAGTTGACCTGAATGGGCTTCAATGGATGTTAATCGACGATATCTGACAAAGTTAGATGCGATCTCACTCAAATATATAAGAAATGTTGAAATTCGACTTCAAATAAGGAAGATAGACTTTGAAAATTTTCAATTAACACAAAGTGACAGTTGACCTCAATGGGCTTCAATGTATGTTATTCGATGATATCTGACAAAGTTAGATACAAACTCACTCAAATATATAAGAAATGTTGAAATTCGACTTCAAATTAGGAAGATAGACTTTGAAAATTTTCAATTAACACAAAGTGACAGTTGACCTCAATGGGCTTCAATGTATGTTAATCGACGATATCTGACAAAGTTAGATGCGAACTCACTCAAATATATAAGAAATGTTGAAATTCGACTTCATATGAGGAAGATAGACTTTGAAAATTTTCAATTAACACAAAGTGACAGTTGACCTCAATGGGCTTCAATGTATGTTATTCGATGATATCTGACAAAGTTAGATACAAACTCACTCAAATATATAAGAAATGTTGAAATTCGACTTCAAATTAGGAAGATAGACTTTGAAAATTTTCAATTAACACAAAGTGACAGTTGACTTCAATGGGCTTCAATGGATGTTAATCGACGATATCTGACAAAGTTAGACGCGATCTCACTCAAATATATAAGGAATGTTGAAATTCGACTTCAAATGAGGAAGATAGACTTTGAAAATTTTCAATTAACACAAAGTGACAGTTGACCTCAATGGGCTTCAATGGATGTTAATCGACGATATCTGACAAAGTTAGATGCGAACTCACTCAAATATATAAGAAATGTTGAAATTCGACTTCAAATGAGGAAGATAGACTATGAAAATTTTCAATTAACACAAAGTGACAGTTGACCTCAATGGACTTCAATGTATGTTATTCGATGATATCTGACAAAGTTAGATACAAACTCACTCAAATATATAAGAAATGTTGAAATTCGACTTCATATGAGGAAGATAGACTTTGAAAATTTTCAATTAACACAAAGTGACAGTTGACCTCAATGGGCTTCAATGTATGTTATTCGATGATATCTGACAAAGTTAGATACAAACTCACTCAAATATATAAGAAATGTTGAAATTCGACTTCAAATTAGGAAGATAGACTTTGAAAATTTTCAATTAACACAAAGTGACAGTTGACTTCAATGGGCTTCAGTGGATGTTAATCGACGATATCTGAAAAAGTTAGTCGCGATCTCACTCAAATAAATAAGAAATGTTGAAATTCAACTTCAAATGAGGAAGATAGACTTTGAAAATTTTCAATTAACACAAAGTGACAGTTGACTTCAATGGGCTTCAGTGGATGTTAATCGACGATATCTGACAAAGTTAGATGCGAGCTCACTCAAATATATAAGAAATGTTGAAATTCGACTTCAAATGAGGAAGATAGACTTTGAAAATTTTCAATTAACACAAAGTCACAGTTGACTTCAATGGGCTTCAATGGATGTTAATCGACGATATCCGACAAAGTTAGACGCGATCTCACTCAAATATATAAGAAATGTTGAAATTCGACTTCAAATGAGGAAGATAGACTTTGAAGATTTTCAATTAACACAAATTGACAGTTGACCTCAATGGGCTTCAATGGATGTTAATCGACGATATCTGACAAAGTTAGATGCGAACTCACTCAAATATATAAGAAATGTTGAAATTCGACTTCAAATGAGGAAGATAGACTTTGAAAATTTTCAATTAACACAAAGTGACAGTTGACCTCAATGGGCTTCAATGTATGTTATTCGATGATATCTGACAAAGTTAGATACAAACTCACTCAAATATATGAGAAATGTTGAAATTCGACTTCAAATTAGGAAGATAGACTTTGAAAATTTTCAATTAACACAAAGTGACAGTTGACTTCAATGGGCTTCAATGGATGTTAATCGACGATATCTGACAAAGTTAGATGCGAACTCACTCAAATATATAAGAAATGTTGAAATTCGACTTCAAATTAGGAAGATAGACTTTGAAAATTTTCAATTAACACAAAGTGACAGTTGACTTCAATGGGCTTCAGTGGATGTTAATCGACGATATCTGAAAAAGTTAGTCGCGATCTCACTCAAATAAATAAGAAATGTTGAAATTCAACTTCAAATGAGGAAGATAGACTTGGAAAATTTTCAATTAACACAAAGTGACAGTTGACTTCAATGGGCTTCAGTGGATGTTAATCGACGATATCTGACAAAGTTAGATGCGAACTCACTCAAATATATAAGAAATGTTGAAATTCGACTTCAAATGAGGAAGATAGACTTTGAAAATTTTCAATTAACACAATGTCACAGTTGACTTCAATGGGCTTCAATGGATGTTAATCGACGATATCCGACAAAGTTAGACGCGATCTCACTCAAATATATAAGAAATGTTGAAATTCGACTTCAAATGAGGAAGATAGACTTTGAAAATTTTCAATCAACACAAAGTGACAGTTGACTTCAATGGGCTTCAATGGATGTTAGTCGACGATATCTGACAAAGTTAGACGCGATCTCACTCAAATATATAAGAAATGTTGAAATTCGACTTCAAATGAGGAAGATAGACTTTGAAAATTTTCAATTAACACAAAGTGACAGTTGACCTCAATGGGCTTCAATGTATGTTATTCGATGATATCTGACAAAGTTAGATACAAACTCACTCAAATATATGAGAAATGTTGAAATTCGACTTCAAATTAGGAAGATAGACTTTGAAAATTTTCAATTAACACAAAGTGACAGTTGACTTCAATGGGCTTCAATGGATGTTAATCGACGATATCTGACAAAGTTAGATGCGAACTCACTCAAATATATAAGAAATGTTGAAATTCGACTTCATATGAGGAAGATAGACTTTGAAAATTTTCAATTAACACAAAGTGACAGTTGACCTCAATGGGCTTCAATGTATGTTATTCGATGATATCTGACAAAGTTAGATACAAACTCACTCAAATATATAAGAAATGTTGAAATTCGACTTCAAATTAGGAAGATAGACTTTGAAAATTTTCAATTAACACAAAGTGACTGTTGACTTCAATGGGCTTCAGTGGATGTTAATCGAAGATATCTGAAAAAGTTAGTCGCGATCTCACTCAAATAAATAAGAAATGTTGAAATTCAACTTCAAATGAGGAAGATAGACTTTGAAAATTTTCAATTAACACAAAGTGACAGTTGACTTCAATGGGCTTCAGTGGATGTTAATCGACGATATCTGACAAAGTTAGATGCGAACTCACTCAAATATATAAGAAATCTTGAAATTCGACTTCAAATGAGGAAGATAGACTTTGAAAATTTTCAATTAACACAAAGTCACAGTTGACTTCAATGGGCTTCAATGGATGTTAATCGACGATATCCGACAAAGTTAGACGCGATCTCAGTCAAATATATAAGAAATGTTGAAATTCGACTTCAAATGAGGAAGATAGACTTTGAAAATTTTCAATTAACACAAAGTGACAGTTGACTTCAATGGGCTTCAATGGATGTTAGTCGACGATATCTGACAAAGTTAGACGCGATCTCACTCAAATATATAAGAAATGTTGAAATTCGACTTCAAATGAGGAAGATAGACTTTGAAAATTTTCAATTAACACAAAGTGACAGTTGACCTCAATGGGCTTCAATGTATGTTATTCGATGATATCTGACAAAGTTAGATACAAACTCACTCAAATATATGAGAAATGTTGAAATTCGACTTCAAATTAGGAAGATAGACTTTGAAAATTTTCAATTAACACAAAGTGACAGTTGACTTCAATGGGCTTCAATGGATGTTAATCGACGATATCTGACAAAGTTAGATGCGAACTCACTCAAATATATAAGAAATGTTGAAATTCGACTTCATATGAGGAAGATAGACTTTGAAAATTTTCAATTAACACAAAGTGACAGTTGACCTCAATGGGCTTTAATGTATGTTATTCGATGATATCTGACAAAGTTAGATACAAACTCACTCAAATATATAAGAAATGTTGAAATTCGACTTCAAATTAGGAAGATAGACTTTGAAAATTTTCAATTAACACAAAGTGACAGTTGACTTCAATGGGCTTCAGTGGATGTTAATCGAAGATATCTGAAAAAGTTAGACGCGATCTCACTCAAATAAATAAGAAATGTTGAAATTCGACTTCAAATGAGGAAGATAGACTTTGAAAATTTTCAATTAACACAAAGTCACAGTTGACTTCAATGGGCTTCAATGGATGTTAATCGACGATATCCGACAAAGTTAGACGCGATCTCAGTCAAATATATAAGAAATGTTGAAATTCGACTTCAAATGAGGAAGATAGACTTTGAAAATTTTCAATTAACACAAAGTGACAGTTGACTTCAATGGGCTTCAATGGATGTTAGTCGACGATATCTGACAAAGTTAGACGCGATCTCACTCAAATATATAAGAAATGTTGAAATTCGACTTCAAATGAGGAAGATAGACTTTGAAAATTTTCAATTAACACAAAGTGACAGTTGACCTCAATGGGCTTCAATGTATGTTATTCGATGATATCTGACAAAGTTAGATACAAACTCACTCAAATATATGAGAAATGTTGAAATTCGACTTCAAATTAGGAAGATAGACTTTGAAAATTTTCAATTAACACAAAGTGACAGTTGACTTCAATGGGCTTCAATGGATGTTAATCGACGATATCTGACAAAGTTAGATGCGAACTCACTCAAATATATAAGAAATGTTGAAATTCGACTTCATATGAGGAAGATAGACTTTGAAAATTTTCAATTAACACAAAGTGACAGTTGACCTCAATGGGCTTTAATGTATGTTATTCGATGATATCTGACAAAGTTAGATACAAACTCACTCAAATATATAAGAAATGTTGAAATTCGACTTCAAATTAGGAAGATAGACTTTGAAAATTTTCAATTAACACAAAGTGACAGTTGACTTCAATGGGCTTCAGTGGATGTTAATCGAAGATATCTGAAAAAGTTAGTCGCGATCTCACTCAAATAAATAAGAAATGTTGAAATTCAACTTCAAATGAGGAAGATAGACTTTGAAAATTTTCAATTAACACAAAGTGACAGTTGACTTCAATGGGCTTCAGTGGATGTTAATCGACGATATCTGACAAAGTTAGATGCGAACTCACTCAAATATATAAGAAATGTTGAAATTCGACTTCAAATGAGGAAGATAGACTTTGAAAATTTTCAATTAACACAAAGTCACAGTTGACTTCAATGGGCTTCAATGGATGTTAATCGACGATATCCGACAAAGTTAGACGCGATCTCAGTCAAATATATAAGAAATGTTGAAATTCGACTTCAAATGAGGAAGATAGACTTTGAAAATTTTCAATCAACACAAAGTGACATCTGACCTCAATGGACTTCAATGTATGTTATTCGATGATATCTGACAAAGTTAGATACAAACTCACTCAAATATATAAGAAATGTTGAAATTCGACTTCATATTAGGAAGATAGAATTTGAAAATTTTCAATCAACACAAAGTGACCATCGACCTCAATGAGCTTCAATAGATGTTATTCGATAATATCTAACAAAGTTAGATGCGATCTCACTCAAATAAATAAGAAATGTTGAAATTCGACTCCAAATGAGGAAGATAGACTTTGAAAATTTTCAATTAACACAAAGTGACAGTTGACTTCAATGGGCTTCAGTGGATGTTAATCGACGATATCTGAAAAAGTTAGACGCGATCTCACTCAAATAAATAAGAAATGTTGAAATTCAACTTCAAATGAGGAAGATAGACTTTGAAAATTTTCAATTAACACAAAGTGACAGTTGACTTCAATGGGCTTCAGTGGATGTTAATCGACGATATCTGACAAAGTTAGATGCGAACTCACTCAAATATATAAGAAATGTTGAAATTCGACTTCAAATGAGGAAGATAGACTTTGAAAATTTTCAATTAACACAAAGTCACAGTTGACTTCAATGGGCTTCAATGGATGTTAATCGACGATATCCGACAAAGTTAGACGCGATCTCACTCAAATATATAAGAAATGTTGAAATTCGACTTCAAATGAGGAAGATAGACTTTGAAAATTTTCAATCAACACAAAGTGACAGTTGACTTCAATGGGCTTCAATGGATGTTAGTCGACGATATCTGACAAAGTTAGACGCGATCTCACTCAAATATATAAGAAATGTTGAAATTCGACTTCAAATTAGGAAGATAGAATTTGAAAATTTTCAATCAACACAAAGTGACCATCGACCTCAATGAGCTTCAATAGATGTTATTCGATGATATCTAACAAAGTTAGATGCGATCTCACTCAAATAAATAAGAAATGTTGAAATTCGACTCCAAATGAGGAAGATAGACATTGAAAATTTTCAATTAACACAAAGTGACAGTTGACTTCAATGGGCTTCAATGGATGTTAATCGACGATATCTGACAAAGTTAGACGCGATCTCACTCAAATAAATAAGAAATCTTGAAATTCGACTTCAAATGAGGAAGATAGACTTTGAAAATTTTCAATTAACACAAAGTCACAGTTGACTTCAATGGGCTTCAATGGATGTTAATCGACGATATCTGACAAAGTTAGACGCGATCTCACTCAAATAAATAAGAAATGTTGAAATTCGACTTCAAATGAGGAAGATAGACTTTGAAAATTTTCAATTAACACAAAGTGACAGTTGACTTCAATGGGCTTCAGTGGATGTTAATCGACGATATCTGAAAAAGTTAGACGCGATCTCACTCAAATAAATAAGAAATGTTGAAATTCAACTTCAAATGAGGAAGATAGACTTTGAAAATTTTCAATTAACACAAAGTGACAGTTGACTTCAATGGGCTTCAGTGGATGTTAATCGACGATATCTGACAAAGTTAGATGCGAACTCACTCAAATATATAAGAAATGTTGAAATTCGACTTCAAATGAGGAAGATAGACTTTGAAAATTTTCAATTAACACAAAGTGACAGTTGACTTCAATGGGCTTCAATGGATGTTATTCGATGATATATGACAAAGTTAGATGCGAACTCACTCAAATATATAAGGAATGTTGAAATTCGACTTCAAATGAGGAAGATAGACTTTGAAAATTTTCAATTAACACAAAGTGACAGTTGACCTCAATGGGCTTCAATGTATGTTATTCGATGATATCTGACAAAGTTAGATACAAACTCACTCAAATATATAAGAAATGTTGAAATTCGACTTCAAATTAGGAAGATAGACTTTGAAAATTTTCAATCAACACAAAGTGACCATCGACCTCAATGAGCTTCAATGGATGTTATCGATGATATCTAACAAAGTTAGATGCGATCTCACTCAAATAAATAAGAAATGTTGAAATTCGACTTCAAATGAGGAAGATAGACTTTGAAAATTTTCAATTAACACAAAGTCACAGTTGACTTCAATGGGCTTCAATGGATGTTAATCGACGATATCTGACAAAGTTAGACGCGATCTCACTCAAATATATAAGAAATGTTGAAAATCGACTTCAAATGAGGAAGATAGACTTTGAAAATTTTCAATTAACACAAAGTGACAGTTGACTTCAATGGGCTTCAATGGATGTTAGTCGACGATATCTGACAAAGTTAGACGCGATCTCACTCAAATATATAAGGAATGTTGAAATTCGACTTCAAATGAGGAAGATAGACTTTGAAAATTTTCAATTAACACAAAGTGACAGTTGACCTCAATGGGCTTCAATGGATGTTAATCGACGATATCTGACAAAGTTAGATGCGAACTCACTCAAATATATAAGAAATGTTGAAATTCGACTTCAAATGAGGAAGATAGACTTTGAAAATTTTCAATTAACACAAAGTGACAGTTGACTTCAATGGGCTTCAATGGATGTTAATCGACGATATCTGACAAAGTTAGACGCGATCTCACTCAAATATATAAGGAATGTTGAAATTCGACTTCAAATGAGGAAGATAGACTTTGAAAATTTTCAATTAACACAAAGTGACAGTTGACCTCAATGGGCTTCAATGGATGTTAATCGACGATATCTGACAAAGTTAGATGCGAACTCACTCAAATATATAAGAAATGTTGAAATTCGACTTCAAATGAGGAAGATAGACTTTGAAAATTTTCAATTAACACAAAGTGACAGTTGACTTAAAGGGGCTTCAATGGATGTTTATCGACGATATCTGACAAAGTTAGACGCGATCTCACTTAATTATATAAGGAATGATGAAATTCGACTTCAAATGAGGAAGATAGACTTTGAAAATTTTCAATTAACACAAAGTCACAGTTTACTTCAATGGGCTTCAATGGATGTTAATCGACGATATCTGACAAAGTTAGACGCGATCTCACTCAAATAAATAAGAAATGTTGAAATTCGACTTCAAATGAGGAAGATAGACTTTGAAAATTTTCAATTAACACAAAGTGACAGTTGACTTCAATGGGCTTCAGTGGATGGTAATCGACGATATCTGACAAAGTTAGATGCGAACTCACTCAAATATATAAGAAATGTTGAAATTCGACTTCAAATGAGGAAGATAGACTTTGAAAATTTTCAATTAACACAAAGTGTCAGTTGACTTCAATGGGCTTCAATGGATGTTAATCGACGATATCTGACAAAGTTAGACGCGATCTCACTCAAATATATAAGGAATGTTGAAATTCGACTTCAAATGAGGAAGATAGACTTTGAAAATTTTCAATTAACACAAAGTGACAGTTGACCTCAATGGGCTTCAATGGATGTTAATCGACGATATCTGACAAAGTTAGATGCGAACTCACTCAAATATATAAGAAATGTTGAAATTCGACTTCAAATGAGGAAGATAGACTTTGAAAATTTTCAATTAACACAAAGTGACAGTTGACTTCAAGGGGCTTCAATGGATGTTAATCGACGATATCTGACAAAGTTAGACGCGATCTCACTTAATTATATAAGGAATGATGAAATTCGACTTCAAATGAGGAAGATAGACTTTGAAAATTTTCAATTAACACAAAGTCACATTTTACTTCAATGGGCTTCAATGGATGTTAATCGACGATATCTGACAAAGTCAGACGCGATCTCACTCAAATAAATAAGAAATGTTGAAATTCGACTTCAAATGAGGAAGATAGACTTTGAAAATTTTCAATTAACACAAAGTGACAGTTGACTTCAATGGGCTTCAGTGGATGTTAATCGACGATATCTGAAAAAGTTAGACGCGATCTCACTCAAATAAATAAGAAATGTTGAAATTCAACTTCAAATGAGGAAGATAGACTTTGAAAATTTTCAATTAACACAAAGTGACAGTTGACTTCAATGGGCTTCAGTGGATGTTAATCGACGATATCTGACAAAGTTAGATGCGAACTCACTCAAATATATAAGAAATGTTGAAATTCGACTTCAAATGAGGAAGATAGACTTTGAAAATTTTCAATTAACACAAAGTGACAGTTGACTTCAATGGGCTTCAATGGATGTTATTCGATGATATCTGACAAAGTTAGATGCGAACTCACTCAAATATATAAGAAATGTTGAAATTCGACTTCAAATGAGGAAGATAGACTTTGAAAATTTTCAATTAACACAAAGTGACAGTTGACCTCAATGGGCTTCAATGTATGTTATTCGATGATATCTGACAAAGTTAGATACAAACTCAGTCAAATATATAAGAAATGTTGAAATTCGACTTCAAATTAGGAAGATAGACTTTGAAAATTTTCAATGAACACAATGTGACCATCGACCTCAATGAGCTTCAATGGATGTTATCGATGATATCTAACAAAGTTAGATGCGATCTCACTCAAATAAATAAGAAATGTTGAAATTCGACTTCAAATGAGGAAGATAGACTTTGAAAATTTTCAATTAACACAAAGTCACAGTTGACTTCAATGGGCTTCAATGGATGTTAATCGACGATATCTGACAAAGTTATACGCGATCTCACTCAAATATATAAGAAATGTTGAAATTCGACTTCAAATGAGGAAGATAGACTTTGAAAATTTTCAATTAACACAAAGTGACAGTTGACTTCAATGGGCTTCAATGGATGTTAGTCGACGATATCTGACAAAGTTAGACGCGATCTCACTCAAATATATAAGGAATGTTGGAATTCGACTTCAAATGAGGAAGATAGACTTTGAAAATTTTCAATTAACACAAAGTGACAGTTGACCTCAATGGGCTTCAATGGATGTTAATCGACGATATCTGACAAAGTTAGATGCGAACTCACTCAAATATATAAGGAATGTTGAAATTCGACTTCAAATGAGGAAGATAGACTTTGAAAATTTTCAATTAACACAAAGTGACAGTTGACCTCAATGGGCTTCAATGGATGTTAATCGACGATATCTGACAAAGTTAGACGCGATCTCACTCAAATATATAAGGAATGTTGAAATTCGACTTCAAATGAGGAAGATAGACTTTGAAAATTTTCAATTAACACAAAGTGACAGTTGACCTCAATGGGCTTCAATGGATGTTAATCGACGATATCTGACAAAGTTAGATGCGAACTCACTCAAATATATAAGAAATGTTGAAATTCGACTTCAAATTAGGAAGATAGACTTTGAAAATTTTCAATCAACACAATGTGACCATCGACCTCAATGAGCTTCAATGGATGTTATCGATGATATCTAACAAAGTTAGATGCGATCTCACTCAAATAAATAAGAAATGTTGAAATTCGACTTCAAATGAGGAAGATAGACTTTGAAAATTTTCAATTAACACAAAGTCACAGTTGACTTCAATGGGCTTCAATGGATGTTAATCGACGATATCTGACAAAGTTAGACGCGATCTCACTCAAATATATAAGAAATGTTGAAATTCGACTTCAAATGAGGAAGATAGACTTTGAAAATTTTCAATTAACACAAAGTGACAGTTGACTTCAATGGGCTTCAATGGATGTTAGTCGACGATATCTGACAAAGTTAGACGCGATCTCACTCAAATATATAAGGAATGTTGAAATTCGACTTCAAATGAGGAAGATAGACTTTGAAAATTTTCAATTAACACAAAGTGACAGTTGACCTCAATGGGCTTCAATGGATGTTAATCGACGATATCTGACAAAGTTAGATGCGAACTCACTCAAATATATAAGAAATGTTGAAATTCGACTTCAAATGAGGAAGATAGACTTTGAAAATTTTCAATTAACACAAAGTGACAGTTGACTTCAATGGGCTTCAATGGATGTTAATCGACGATATCTGACAAAGTTAGACGCGATCTCACTCAAATATATAAGGAATGTTGAAATTCGACTTCAAATGAGGAAGATAGACTTTGAAAATTTTCAATTAACACAAAGTGACAGTTGACCTCAATGGGCTTCAATGGATGTTAATCGACGATATCTGACAAAGTTAGATGCGATCTCACTCAAATAAATAAGAAATGTTGAAATTCGACTTCAAATGAGGAAGATAGACTTTGAAAATTTTCAATTAACACAAAGTGACAGTTGACTTCAATTGGCTTCAATGGATGTTATTCGATGATATCTGACAAAGTTAGATGCGAACTCACTCAAATATATGAGAAATGTTGAAATTCGACTTCAAATGAGGAAGATAGACTTTGAAAATTTTCAATTAACACAAAGTGACAGTTGACCTCAATGGGCTTCAATGGATGTTAATCGACGATATCTGACAAAGTTAGATGCGAACACACTCAAATATATAAGAAATGTTGAAATTCGACTTCAAATGAGGAAGATAGACTTTGAAAATTTTCAATTAACACAAAGTGACAGTTGACTTCAATTGGCTTCAATGGATGTTATTCGATGATTTCTGACAAAGTTAGATGCGAACTCACTCAAATATATGAGAAATGTTGAAATTCGACTTCAAATGAGGAAGATAGACTTTGAAAATTTTCAATCAACACAAAGTGACCATCGACCTCAATGAGCTTCAATGGATGTTATTCGATGATATCTAACAAAGTTAGATGCGATCTCACTCAAATAAATAAGAAATGTTGAAATTCGATTTCAAATGAGGAAGATAGACTTTGAAAATTTTCAATTAACACAAAGTGACAGTTGACCTCAATGGGCTTCAATGGATGTTAATCGACGATATCTGCGAAGTTAGATGCGAACTCACTCAAATATATAAGAAATGTTGAAATTCGACTTCAAATGAGGAAGATAGACTTTGAAAATTTTCAATTAACACAAAGTGACAGTTGACCTCAATGGGCTTCAATGGATGTTAATCGACGATATCTGACAAAGTTAGATGCGAACTCACTCAAATATATAAGAAATGTTGAAATTCGACTTCAAATGAGGAAGATAGACTTTGGAAATTTTCAATTAACACAAAGTGACAGTTGACTTCAATTGGCTTCAATGGATGTTAATCGACGATATCTGACAAAGTTACACGCGATCTCACTCAAATATATAAGGAATGTTGAAATTCGACTTCAAATGAGGAAGATAGACTTTGAAAATTTTCAATAAACACAAAGTGTCAGTTGACCTCAATGGGCTTCAATGGATGTTAATCGACGATATCTGACAAAGTTAGATGCGAACTCACTCAAATATATAAGAAATGTTGAAATTCGACTTCAAATGAGGAAGATAGACTTTGAAAATTTTCAATTAACACAAAGTGACCGTCGACCTCAATGAGCTTCAATGGATGTTATTCGATGATATCTAACAAAGTTAGATGCGATCTCACTCAAATAAATAAGAAATGTTGATATTCGACTTCAAATGAGGAAGATAGACTTTGAAAATTTTCAATTAACACAAAGTGACAGTTGACTTCAATTGGCTTCAATGGATGTTATTTGATGATATCTGACAAAGTTAGATGCGAATTCACTCAAATATATGAGAAATGTTGAAATTCGACTTCAAATGAGGAAGATAGACTTTGAAAATTTTCAATTAACACAAAGTGACAGTTGACTTCAATTGGCTTCAATGGATGTTATTCGATGATATCTGACAAAGTTAGATGCGAACTCACTCAAATATATGAGAAATGTTGAAATTCGACTTCAAATGAGGAAGATAGACTTTGAAAATTTTCAATTAACACAAAGTGACAGTTGACCTCAATGGGCTTCAACGGATGTTAATCGACGATATCTGACAAAGTTAGATGCGAACACACTCAAATATATAAGAAATGTTGAAATTCGACTTCAAATGAGGAAGATAGACTTTGAAAATTTTCAATTAACACAAAGTGACAGTTGACTTCAATTGGCTTCAATGGATGTTAATCGACGATATCTGACAAAGTTACACGCGATCTCACTCAAATATATAAGGAATGTTGAAATTCGACTTCAAATGAGGAAGATAGACTTTGAAAATTTTCAATTAACACAAAGTGACAGTTGACCTCAATGGGCTTCAATGGATGTTAATCGACGATATCTGACAAAGTTAGATGCGAACTCACTCAAATATATAAGAAATGTTGAAATTCGACTTCAAATGAGGAAGATAGACTTTGAAAATTTTCAATCAACACAAAGTGACCATCGACCTCAATGAGCTTCAACGGATGTTATTCGATGATATCTAACAAAGTTAGATGCGATCTCACTCAAATAAATAAGAAATGTTGAAATTCGACTTCAAATGAGGAAGATAGACTTTGAAAATTTTCAATTAACACAAAGTGACAGTTGACTTCAATTGGCTTCAATGGATGTTAATCGACGATATCTGCGAAGTTAGATGCGAAGTCACTCAAATATATAAGAAATGTTGAAATTCGACTTCAAATGAGGAAGATAGACTTTGAAAATTTTCAATCAACACAAAGTGACCATCGACCTCAATGAGCTTCAACGGATGTTATTCGATGATATCTAACAAAGTTAGATGCGAACTCACTCAAATATATGAGAAATGTTGAAATTCGACTTCAAATGAGGAAGATAGACTTTGAAAATTTTCAATCAACACAAAGTGACAGTTGACCTCAATGGGCTTCAATGGATGTTAATCGACGATATCTGCGAAGTTAGATGCGAAGTCACTCAAATATATAAGAAATGTTGAAAATCGACTTCAAATGAGGAAGATAGACTTTGAAAATTTTCAATTAACACAAAGTGACAGTTGACTTCAATGGGCTTCAATGGATGTTAATCGACGATATCTGACAAAGTTACACGCGATCTCACTCAAATATATAAGGAATGTTGAAATTCGACTTCAAATGAGGAAGATAGACTTTGAAAATTTTCAATTAACACAAAGTGACAGTTGACCTCAATGGGCTTCAATGGATGTTAATCGACGATATCTGACAAAGCTAGATGCGAACTCACTCAAATATATAAGAAATGTTGAAATTCGACTTCAAATGAGGAAGATAGACTTTGAAAATTTTCAATTAACACAAAGTGACAGTTGACTTCAATTGGCTTCAATGGATGTTAGTCGACGATATCTGACAAAGTTAGACGCGATCTCACTCAAATATATAAGGAATGTTGAAATTCGACTTCAAATGAGGAAAATAGACTTTGAAAATTTTCAATAAACACAAAGTGTCAGTTGACCTCAATGGGCTTCAATGGATGTTAATCGACGATATCTGACAAAGTTAGATGCGAACTCACTCAAATATATAAGAAATGTTGAAATTCGACTTCAAATGAGGAAGATAGACTTTGAAAATTTTCAATTAACACAAAGTGACAGTTGACTTCAATGGGCTTCAAAGGATGTTAATCGACGATATCTGACAAAGTTAGACGCGATCTCACTCAAATATATAAGGAATGATGAAATTCGACTTCAAATGAGGAAGATAGACTTTGAAAATTTTCAATTAACACAAATTGACAGTTGACCTCAATAGGCTTCAATGGATGTTAATCGACGATATCTGACAAAGTTAGATGCGAACTCACTCAAATATATAAGAAATGTTGAAATTCGACCTCAAATGAGGAAGATAGACTTTGAAAATTTTCAATTAACACAAAGTGACCATCGACCTCAATGAGCTTCAATGGATGTTATTCGATGATATCTAACAAAGTTAGATGCGATCTCACTCAAATAAATAAGAAATGTTGAAATTCGACTTCAAATGAGGAAGATAGACTTTGAAAATTTTCAATTAACACAAAGTGACAGTTGACTTCAATTGGCTTCAATGGATGTTATTCGATGATATCTGACAAAGTTAGATGCGAACTCACTCAAATATATGAGAAATGTTGAAATTCGACTTCAAATGAGGAAGATAGACTTTGAAAATTTTCAATTAACACAAAGTGACAGTTGACCTCAATGGGCTTCAATGGATGTTAATCGACGATATCTGACAAAGTTAGATGCGAACACACTCAAATATATAAGAAATGTTGAAATTCGACTTCAAATGAGGAAGATAGACTTTGAAAATTTTCAATTAACACAAAGTGACAGTTGACTTCAATTGGCTTCAATGGATGTTATTCGATGATATCTGACAAAGTTAGATGCGAACTCACTCAAATATATGAGAAATGTTGAAATTCGACTTCAAATGAGGAAGATAGACTTTGAAAATTTTCAATCAACACAAAGTGACCATCGACCTCAATGAGCTTCAATGGATGTTATTCGATGATATCTAACAAAGTTAGATGCGATCTCACTCAAATATATAAGGAATGTTGAAATTCGACTTCAAATGAGGAAAATAGACTTTGAAAATTTTCAATAAACACAAAGTGTCAGTTGACCTCAATGGGCTTCAATGGATGTTAATCGACGATATCTGACAAAGTTAGATGCGAACTCACTCAAATATATAAGAAATGTTGAAATTCGACTTCAAATGAGGAAGATAGACTTTGAAAATTGTCAATTAACACAAAGTGACAGTTGACTTCAATTGGCTTCAATGGATGTTATTCGATGATATCTGACAAAGTTAGATGCGAACTCACTCAAATATATGAGAAATGTTGAAATTCGACTTCAAATGAGGAAGATAGACTTTGAAAATTTTCAATTAACACAAAGTGACAGTTGACCTCAATGGGCTTCAATGGATGTTAATCGACGATATCTGACAAAGTTAGATGCGAACACACTCAAATATATAAGAAATGTTGAAATTCGACTTCAAATGAGGAAGATAGACTTTGAAAATTTTCAATTAACACAAAGTGACAGTTGACTTCAATTGGCTTCAATGGATGTTATTCGATGATATCTGACAAAGTTAGATGCGAACTCACTCAAATATATGAGAAATGTTGAAATTCGACTTCAAATGAGGAAGATAGACTTTGAAAATTTTCAATCAACACAAAGTGACCATCGACCTCAATGAGCTTCAATGGATGTTATTCGATGATATCTAACAAAGTTAGATGCGATCTCACTCAAATATATAAGGAATGTTGAAATTCGACTTCAAATGAGGAAAATAGACTTTGAAAATATTCAATAAACACAAAGTGTCAGTTGACCTCAATGGGCTTCAATGGATGTTAATCGACGATATCTGACAAAGTTAGATGCGAACTCACTCAAATATATAAGAAATGTTGAAATTCGACTTCAAATGAGGAAGATAGACTTTGAAAATTTTCAATTAACACAAAGTGACAGTTGACTTCAATGGGCTTCAATGGATGTTAATCGACGATATCTGACAAAGTTAGACGCGATCTCACTCAAATATATAAGGAATGATGAAATTCGACTTCAAATGAGGAAGATAGACTTTGAAAATTTTCAATTAACACAAAGTGACCATCGACCTCAATGAGCTTCAATGGATGTTATTCGATGATATCTAACAAAGTTAGATGCGATCTCACTCAAATAAATAAGAAATGTTGAAATTCGACTTCAAATGAGGAAGATAGACTTTGAAAATTTTCAATTAACACAAAGTGACAGTTGACTTCAATTGGCTTCAATGGATGTTATTCGATGATATCTGACAAAGTTAGATGCGAACTCACTCAAATATATGAGAAATGTTGAAATTCGACTTCAAATGAGGAAGATAGACTTTGAAAATTGTCAATTAACACAAAGTGACAGTTGACTTCAATTGGCTTCAATGGATGTTATTCGATGATATCTGACAAAGTTAGATGCGAACTCACTCAAATATATGAGAAATGTTGAAATTCGACTTCAAATGAGGAAGATAGACTTTGAAAATTTTCAATTAACACAAAGTGACAGTTGACCTCAATGGGCTTCAATGGATGTTAATCGACGATATCTGACAAAGTTAGATGCGAACACACTCAAATATATAAGAAATGTTGAAATTCGACTTCAAATGAGGAAGATAGACTTTGAAAATTTTCAATTAACACAAAGTGACAGTTGACTTCAATTGGCTTCAATGGATGTTATTCGATGATATCTGACAAAGTTAGATGCGAACTCACTCAAATATATGAGAAATGTTGAAATTCGACTTCAAATGAGGAAGATAGACTTTGAAAATTTTCAATCAACACAAAGTGACCATCGACCTCAATGAGCTTCAATGGATGTTATTCGATAATATCTAACAAAGTTAGATGCGATCTCACTCAAATATATAAGGAATGTTGAAATTCGACTTCAAATGAGGAAAATAGACTTTGAAAATTTTCAATAAACACAAAGTGTCAGTTGACCTCAATGGGCTTCAATGGATGTTAATCGACGATATCTGACAAAGTTAGATGCGAACTCACTCAAATATATAAGAAATGTTGAAATTCGACTTCAAATGAGGAAGATAGACTTTGAAAATTTTCAATTAACACAAAGTGACAGTTGACTTCAATGGGCTTCAATGGATGTTAATCGACGATATCTGACAAAGTTAGACGCGATCTCACTCAAATATATAAGGAATGATGAAATTCGACTTCAAATGAGGAAGATAGACTTTGAAAATTTTCAATTAACACAAAGTGACCATCGACCTCAATGAGCTTCAATGGATGTTATTCGATGATATCTAACAAAGTTAGATGCGATCTCACTCAAATAAATAAGAAATGTTGAAATTCGACTTCAAATGAGGAAGATAGACTTTGAAAATTTTCAATTAACACAAAGTGACAGTTGACTTCAATTGGCTTCAATGGATGTTATTCGATGATATCTGACAAAGTTAGATGCGAACTCACTCAAATATATGAGAAATGTTGAAATTCGACTTCAAATGAGGAAGATAGACTTTGAAAATTGTCAATTAACACAAAGTGACAGTTGACTTCAATTGGCTTCAATGGATGTTATTCGATGATATCTGACAAAGTTAGATGCGAACTCACTCAAATATATGAGAAATGTTGAAATTCGACTTCAAATGAGGAAGATAGACTTTGAAAATTTTCAATTAACACAAAGTGACAGTTGACCTCAATGGGCTTCAATGGATGTTAATCGACGATATCTGACAAAGTTAGATGCGAACACACTCAAATATATAAGGAATGTTGAAATTCGACTTCAAATGAGGAAGATAGACTTTGAAAATTTTCAATTAACACAAAGTGACAGTTGACTTCAATTGGCTTCAATGGATGTTATTCGATGATATCTGACAAAGTTAGATGCGAACTCACTCAAATATATGAGAAATGTTGAAATTCGACTTCAAATGAGGAAGATAGACTTTGAAAATTTTCAATCAACACAAAGTGACCATCGACCTCAATGAGCTTCAATGGATGTTATTCGATGATATCTAACAAAGTTAGATGCGATCTCACTCAAATAAATAAGAAATGTTGAAATTCGACTTCAAATGAGGAAGATAGACTTTGAAAATTTTCAATTAACACAAAGTGACAGTTGACCTCAATGGGCTTCAATGGATGTTAATCGACGATATCTGCGAAGTTAGATGCGAACTCACTCAAATATATAAGAAATGTTGAAATTCGACTTCAAATGAGGAAGATAGACTTTGAAAATTTTCAATTAACACAAAGTGACAGTTGACTTCAATGGGCTTCAATGGATGTTAATCGACGATATCTGACAAAGTTACACGCGATCTCACTCAAATATATAAGGAATGTTGAAATTCGACTTCAAATGAGGAAGATAGACTTTGAAAATTTTCAATTAACACAAAGTGACAGTTGACCTCAATGGGCTTCAATGGATGTTAATCGACGATATCTGACAAAGTTAGATGCGAACTCACTCAAATATATAAGAAATGTTGAAATTCGACTTCAAATGAGGAAGATAGACTTTGAAAATTTTCAATTAACACAAAGTGACAGTTGACTTCAATTGGCTTCAATGGATGTTATTCGATGATATCTGACAAAGTTAGATGCGAACTCACTCAAATATATGAGAAATGTTGAAATTCGACTTCAAATGAGGAAGATAGACTTTGAAAATTTTCAATTAACACAAAGTGACAGTTGACCTCAATGGGCTTCAATGGATGTTAATCGACGATATCTGACAAAGTTAGATGCGAACTCACTCAAATATATAAGAAATGTTGAAATTCGACTTCAAATGAGGAAGATAGACTTTGAAAATTTTCAATTAACACAAAGTGACAGTTGACCTCAATAGTCTTCAATGGATGTTAATCGACGATATCTGACAAAGTTAGATGCGAACTCACTCAAATATATAAGAAATGTTGAAATTCGACTTCAAATGAGGAAGATAGACTTTGAAAATTTTCAATTAACACAAAGTGACAGTTGACCTCAATGGGCTTCAATGGATGTTAATCGACGATATCTGACAAAGTTAGATGCGAACTCACTCAAATATATAAGAAATGTTGAAATTCGACTTCAAATGAGGAAGATAGACTTTGAAAATTTTCAATTAACACAAAGTGACAGTTGACCTCAATGGGCTTCAATGGATGTTAATCGACGATATCTGACAAAGTTAGATGCGAACTCACTCAAATATATATGAAATGTTGAAATTCGACTTCAAATGAGGAAGATAGACTTTGAAAATTTTCAATTAACACAAAGTGACAGTTGACTTCAATTGGCTTCAATGGATGTTAGTCGACGATATCTGACAAAGTTAGACGCGATCTCACTCAAATATATAAGGAATGTTGAAATTCGACTTCAAATGAGGAAGATAGACTTTGAAAATTTTCAATTAACACAAAGTGACAGTTGACCTCAATGGGCTTCATTGGATGTTAATCGACGATATCTGACAAAGTTAGATGCGAACTCACTCAAATATATAAGAAATGTTGAAATTCGACTTCAAATGAGGAAGATAGACTTTGAAAATTTTCAATTAACACAAAGTGACAGTTGACTTCAATTGGCTTCAATGGATGTTATTCGATGATATCTGACAAAGTTAGATGCGAACTCACTCAAATATATAAGAAATGTTGAAATTCGACTTCAAATGAGGAAGATAGACTTTGAAAATTTTCAATAAACACAAAGTGACAGTTGACTTCAATTGGCTTCAATGGATGTTAGTCGACGATATCTGACAAAGTTAGACGCGATCTCACTCAAATATATAAGGAATGTTGAAATTCGACTTCAAATGAGGAAGATAGACTTTGAAAATTTTCAATAAACACAAAGTGTCAGTTGACCTCAATGGGCTTCAATGGATGTTAATCGACGATATCTGACAAAGTTAGATGCGAACTCACTCAAATATATAAGAAATGTTGAAATTCGACTTCAAATGAGGAATATAGACTTTGAAAATTTTCAATTAACACAAAGTGACAGTTGACCTCAATGGGCTTCAATGGATGTTAATCGACGATATCTGACAAAGTTAGATGCGAACTCACTCAAATATATAAGAAATGTTGAAATTCGACTACAAATGAGGAAGATAGACTTTGAAAATTTTCAATTAACACAAAGTGACCATCGACCTCAATGAGCTTCAATGGATGTTATTCGATGATATCTAACAAAGTTAGATGCGAACTCACTCAAATAAATAAGAAATGTTGAAATTCGACTTCAAATGAGGAAGATAGACTTTGAAAATTTTCAATTAACACAAAGTGACAGTTGACCTCAATGGGCTTCAATGGATGTTAATCGGCGATATCTGACAAAGTTAGATGCGAACTCACTCAAATATATAAGAAATGTTGAAATTCGACTTCAAATGAGGAAGATAGACTTTGAAAATTTTCAATTGACACAAAGTGACAGTTGACCTCAATGGGTTTCAATGGATGTTAATCGACGATATCTGACAAAGTTAGATGCGAACTGACTCAAATATATAATAAATGTTGAAATTCGACTTCAAATGAGGAAGATAGACTTTGAAAATTTTCAATTAACACAAAGTGACAGTTGACTTCAATGGGCTTCAATGGATGTTAATCGACGATATCTGACAAAGTTAGACGCGATCTCACTCAAATATATAAGGAATGTTGAAATTCGACTTCAAATGAGGAAGATAGACTTTGAAAATTTTCAATTAACACAAAGTGACAGTTGACCTCAATGGGCTTCAATGGATGTTAATCGACGATATCTGACAAAGTTAGATGCGAACTCACTCAAATATATATGAAATGTTGAAATTCGACTTCAAATGAGGAAGATAGACTTTGAAAATTTTCAATTAACACAAAGTGACAGTTGACTTCAATTGGCTTCAATGGATGTTAGTCGACGATATCTGACAAAGTTAGACGCGATCTCACTCAAATATATAAGGAATGTTGAAATTCGACTTCAAATGAGGAAGATAGACTTTGAAAATTTTCAATTAACACAAAGTGACAGTTGACCTCAATGGGCTTCATTGGATGTTAATCGACGATATCTGACAAAGTTAGATGCGAACTCACTCAAATATATAAGAAATGTTGAAATTCGACTTCAAATGAGGAAGATAGACTTTGAAAATTTTCAATTAACACAAAGTGACAGTTGACTTCAATTGGCTTCAATGGATGTTATTCGATGATATCTGACAAAGTTAGATGCGAACTCACTCAAATATATAAGAAATGTTGAAATTCGACTTCAAATGAGGAAGATAGACTTTGAAAATTTTCAATAAACACAAAGTGACAGTTGACTTCAATTGGCTTCAATGGATGTTAGTCGACGATATCTGACAAAGTTAGACGCGATCTCACTCAAATATATAAGGAATGTTGAAATTCGACTTCAAATGAGGAAGATAGACTTTGAAAATTTTCAATAAACACAAAGTGTCAGTTGACCTCAATGGGCTTCAATGGATGTTAATCGACGATATCTGACAAAGTTAGATGCGAACTCACTCAAATATATAAGAAATGTTGAAATTCGACTTCAAATGAGGAATATAGACTTTGAAAATTTTCAATTAACACAAAGTGACAGTTGACTTCAATGGGCTTCAATGGATGTTAATCGACGATATCTGACAAAGTTAGACGCGATCTCACTCAAATATATAAGGAATGATGAAATTCGACTTCAAATGAGGAAGATAGACTTTGAAAATTTTCAATTAACACAAAGTGACAGTTGACCTCAATGGGCTTCAATGGATGTTAATCGACGATATCTGACAAAGTTAGATGCGAACTCACTCAAATATATAAGAAATGTTGAAATTCGACTACAAATGAGGAAGATAGACTTTGAAAATTTTCAATTAACACAAAGTGACCATCGACCTCAATGAGCTTCAATGGATGTTATTCGATGATATCTAACAAAGTTAGATGCGATCTCACTCAAATAAATAAGAAATGTTGAAATTCGACTTCAAATGAGGAAGATAGACTTTGAAAATTTTCAATTAACACAAAGTGACAGTTGACCTCAATGGGCTTCAATGGATGTTAATCGACGATATCTGACAAAGTTAGATGCGAACTCACTCAAATATATAAGAAATGTTGAAATTCGACTTCAAATGAGGAAGATAGACTTTGAAAATTTTCAATAAACACAAAGTGTCAGTTGACCTCAATGGGCTTCAATGGATGTTAATCGACGATATCTGACAAAGTTAGATGCGAACTCACTCAAATATATAAGAAATGTTGAAATTCGACTTCAAATGAGGAATATAGACTTTGAAAATTTTCAATTAACACAAAGTGACAGTTGACTTCAATGGGCTTCAATGGATGTTAATCGACGATATCTGACAAAGTTAGACGCGATCTCACTCAAATATATAAGGAATGATGAAATTCGACTTCAAATGAGGAAGATAGACTTTGAAAATTTTCAATTAACACAAAGTGACAGTTGACCTCAATGGGCTTCAATGGATGTTAATCGACGATATCTGACAAAGTTAGATGCGAACTCACTCAAATATATAAGAAATGTTGAAATTCGACTACAAATGAGGAAGATAGACTTTGAAAATTTTCAATTAACACAAAGTGACCATCGACCTCAATGAGCTTCAATGGATGTTATTCGATGATATCTAACAAAGTTAGATGCGAACTCACTCAAATAAATAAGAAATGTTGAAATTCGACTTCAAATGAGGAAGATAGACTTTGAAAATTTTCAATTAACACAAAGTGACAGTTGACCTCAATGGGCTTCAATGGATGTTAATCGGCGATATCTGACAAAGTTAGATGCGAACTCACTCAAATATATAAGAAATGTTGAAATTCGACTTCAAATGAGGAAGATAGACTTTGAAAATTTTCAATTGACACAAAGTGACAGTTGACCTCAATGGGTTTCAATGGATGTTAATCGACGATATCTGACAAAGTTAGATGCGAACTGACTCAAATATATAATAAATGTTGAAATTCGACTTCAAATGAGGAAGATAGACTTTGAAAATTTTCAATTAACACAAAGTGACAGTTGACTTCAATGGGCTTCAATGGATGTTAATCGACGATATCTGACAAAGTTAGACGCGATCTCACTCAAATATATAAGGAATGTTGAAATTCGACTTCAAATGAGGAAGATAGACTTTGAAAATTTTCAATTAACACAAAGTGACAGTTGACCTCAATGGGCTTCAATGGATGTTAATCGACGATATCTGACAAAGTTAGATGCGAACTCACTCAAATATATATGAAATGTTGAAATTCGACTTCAAATGAGGAAGATAGACTTTGAAAATTTTCAATTAACACAAAGTGACAGTTGACTTCAATTGGCTTCAATGGATGTTAGTCGACGATATCTGACAAAGTTAGACGCGATCTCACTCAAATATATAAGGAATGTTGAAATTCGACTTCAAATGAGGAAGATAGACTTTGAAAATTTTCAATTAACACAAAGTGACAGTTGACCTCAATGGGCTTCATTGGATGTTAATCGACGATATCTGACAAAGTTAGATGCGAACTCACTCAAATATATAAGAAATGTTGAAATTCGACTTCAAATGAGGAAGATAGACTTTGAAAATTTTCAATTAACACAAAGTGACAGTTGACTTCAATTGGCTTCAATGGATGTTATTCGATGATATCTGACAAAGTTAGATGCGAACTCACTCAAATATATAAGAAATGTTGAAATTCGACTTCAAATGAGGAAGATAGACTTTGAAAATTTTCAATAAACACAAAGTGACAGTTGACTTCAATTGGCTTCAATGGATGTTAGTCGACGATATCTGACAAAGTTAGACGCGATCTCACTCAAATATATAAGGAATGTTGAAATTCGACTTCAAATGAGGAAGATAGACTTTGAAAATTTTCAATAAACACAAAGTGTCAGTTGACCTCAATGGGCTTCAATGGATGTTAATCGACGATATCTGACAAAGTTAGATGCGAACTCACTCAAATATATAAGAAATGTTGAAATTCGACTTCAAATGAGGAATATAGACTTTGAAAATTTTCAATTAACACAAAGTGACAGTTGACTTCAATGGGCTTCAATGGATGTTAATCGACGATATCTGACAAAGTTAGACGCGATCTCACTCAAATATATAAGGAATGATGAAATTCGACTTCAAATGAGGAAGATAGACTTTGAAAATTTTCAATTAACACAAAGTGACAGTTGACCTCAATGGGCTTCAATGGATGTTAATCGACGATATCTGACAAAGTTAGATGCGAACTCACTCAAATATATAAGAAATGTTGAAATTCGACTACAAATGAGGAAGATAGACTTTGAAAATTTTCAATTAACACAAAGTGACCATCGACCTCAATGAGCTTCAATGGATGTTATTCGATGATATCTAACAAAGTTAGATGCGATCTCACTCAAATAAATAAGAAATGTTGAAATTCGACTTCAAATGAGGAAGATAGACTTTGAAAATTTTCAATTAACACAAAGTGACAGTTGACCTCAATGGGCTTCAATGGATGTTAATCGACGATATCTGACAAAGTTAGATGCGAACTCACTCAAATATATAAGAAATGTTGAAATTCGACTTCAAATGAGGAAGATAGACTTTGAAAATTTTCAATAAACACAAAGTGTCAGTTGACCTCAATGGGCTTCAATGGATGTTAATCGACGATATCTGACAAAGTTAGATGCGAACTCACTCAAATATATAAGAAATGTTGAAATTCGACTTCAAATGAGGAATATAGACTTTGAAAATTCTCAATTAACACAAAGTGACAGTTGACTTCAATGGGCTTCAATGGATGTTAATCGACGATATCTGACAAAGTTAGACGCGATCTCACTCAAATATATAAGGAATGATGAAATTCGACTTCAAATGAGGAAGATAGACTTTGAAAATTTTCAATTAACACAAAGTGACAGTTGACCTCAATGGGCTTCAATGGATGTTAATCGACGATATCTGACAAAGTTAGATGCGAACTCACTCAAATATATAAGAAATGTTGAAATTCGACTACAAATGAGGAAGATAGACTTTGAAAATTTTCAATTAACACAAAGTGACCATCGACCTCAATGAGCTTCAATGGATGTTATTCGATGATATCTAACAAAGTTAGATGCGATCTCACTCAAATAAATAAGAAATGTTGAAATTCGACTTCAAATGAGGAAGATAGACTTTGAAAATTTTCAATTAACACAAAGTGACAGTTGACCTCAATGGGCTTCAATGGATGTTAATCGACGATATCTGACAAAGTTAGATGCGAACTCACTCAAATATATAAGAAATGTTGAAATTCGACTTCAAATGAGGAAGATAGACTTTGAAAATTTTCAATTAACACAAAGTGACAGTTGACCTCAATGGGCTTCTATGGATGTTAATCGACGATATCTGACAAAGTTAGATGCGAACTCACTCAAATATATAAAAAATGTTGAAATTCGACTTCAAATGAGGAAGATAGACAATGAAAATTTTCAATAAACACAAAGTGTCAGTTGACCTCAATGGGCTTCAATGGATGTTAATCGACGATATCTGACAAAGTTAGATGCGAACTCACTCAAATATATAAGAAATGTTGAAATTCGACTTTAAATGAGGAAGATAGACTTTGAAAATTTTCAATTAACACAAAGTGACAGTTGACCTCAATGGGCTTCAATGGATGTTAATCGACGATATCTGACAAAGTTAGATGCGAACTCACTCAAATATATAAGAAATGTTGAAATTCGACTTCAAATGAGGAAGATAGACTTTGAAAATTTTCAATTAACACAAAGTGACAGTTGACTTCAATTGGCTTCAATGGATGTTATTCGATGATATCTGACAAAGTTAGATGCGAACTCACTCAAATATATGAGAAATGTTGAAATTCGACTTCAAATGAGGAAGATAGACTTTGAAAATTTTCAATTAACACAAAGTGACAGTTGACCTCAATGGGCTTCAATGGATGTTAATCGACGATATCTGACAAAGTTAGATGCGAACTCACTCAAATATATAAGAAATGTTGAAATTCGACTTCAAATGAGGAAGATAGACTTTGAAAATTTTCAATTAACACAAAGTGACAGTTGACCTCAATAGGCTTCAATGGATGTTAATCGGCGATATCTGACAAAGTTAGATGCGAACTCACTCAAATATATAAGAAATGTTGAAATTCAACTTCAAATGAGGAAGATAGACTTTGAAAATTTTCAATTAACACAAAGTGACAGTTGACTTCAATGGGCTTCAATGGATGTTAATCGACGATATCTGACAAAGTTAGACGCGATCTCACTCAAATATATAAGGAATGTTGAAATTCGACTTCAAATGAGGAAGATAGACTTTGGAAATTTTCAATTAACACAAAGTGACAGTTGACCTCAATGGGCTTCAATGGATGTTAATCGACGATATCTGACAAAGTTAGATGCGAACTCACTCAAATATATAAGAAATGTTGAAATTCGACTTCAAATGAGGAAGATAGACTTTGAAAATTTTCAATTAACACAAAGTGACAGTTGACTTCATTGGGCTTCAATGGATGTTAATCGACGATATCTGACAAAGTTAGACGCGATCTCACTCAAATATATAAGGAATGATGAAATTCGACTTCAAATGAGGAAGATAGACTTTGAAAATTTTCAATTAACACAAAGTGACAGTTGACCTCAATGGGCTTCAATGGATGTTAATCGACGATATCTGACAAAGTTAGATGCGAACTCACTCAAATATATAAGAAATGTTGAAATTCGACTACAAATGAGGAAGATAGACTTTGAAAATTTTCAATTAACACAAAGTGACCATCGACCTCAATGAGCTTCAATGGATGTTATTCGATGATATCTAACAAAGTTAGATGCGATCTCACTCAAATAAATAAGAAATGTTGAAATTCGACTTCAAATGAGGAAGATAGACTTTGAAAATTTTCAATTAACACAAAGTGACAGTTGACCTCAATGGGCTTCAATGGATGTTAATCGACGATATCTGACAAAGTTAGATGCGAACTCACTCAAATATATAAGAAATGTTGAAATTCGACTTCAAATGAGGAAGATAGACTTTGAAAATTTTCAATTAACACAAAGTGACAGTTGACCTCAATGGGCTTCTATGGATGTTAATCGACGATATCTGACAAAGTTAGATGCGAACTCACTCAAATATATAAAAAATGTTGAAATTCGACTTCAAATGAGGAAGATAGACAATGAAAATTTTCAATAAACACAAAGTGTCAGTTGACCTCAATGGGCTTCAATGGATGTTAATCGACGATATCTGACAAAGTTAGATGCGAACTCACTCAAATATATAAGAAATGTTGAAATTCGACTTTAAATGAGGAAGATAGACTTTGAAAATTTTCAATTAACACAAAGTGACAGTTGACCTCAATGGGCTTCAATGGATGTTAATCGACGATATCTGACAAAGTTAGATGCGAACTCACTCAAATATATAAGAAATGTTGAAATTCGACTTCAAATGAGGAAGATAGACTTTGAAAATTTTCAATTAACACAAAGTGACAGTTGACTTCAATTGGCTTCAATGGATGTTATTCGATGATATCTGACAAAGTTAGATGCGAACTCACTCAAATATATGAGAAATGTTGAAATTCGACTTCAAATGAGGAAGATAGACTTTGAAAATTTTCAATTAACACAAAGTGACAGTTGACCTCAATGGGCTTCAATGGATGTTAATCGACGATATCTGACAAAGTTAGATGCGAACTCACTCAAATATATAAGAAATGTTGAAATTCGACTTCAAATGAGGAAGATAGACTTTGAAAATTTTCAATTAACACAAAGTGACAGTTGACCTCAATAGGCTTCAATGGATGTTAATCGGCGATATCTGACAAAGTTAGATGCGAACTCACTCAAATATATAAGAAATGTTGAAATTCAACTTCAAATGAGGAAGATAGACTTTGAAAATTTTCAATTAACACAAAGTGACAGTTGACTTCAATGGGCTTCAATGGATGTTAATCGACGATATCTGACAAAGTTAGACGCGATCTCACTCAAATATATAAGGAATGTTGAAATTCGACTTCAAATGAGGAAGATAGACTTTGGAAATTTTCAATTAACACAAAGTGACAGTTGACCTCAATGGGCTTCAATGGATGTTAATCGACGATATCTGACAAAGTTAGATGCGAACTCACTCAAATATATAAGAAATGTTGAAATTCGACTTCAAATGAGGAAGATAGACTTTGAAAATTTTCAATTAACACAAAGTGACAGTTGACTTCATTGGGCTTCAATGGATGTTAATCGACGATATCTGACAAAGTTAGACGCGATCTCACTCAAATATATAAGGAATGTTGAAATTCGACTTCAAATGAGGAAGATAGACTTTGAAAATTTTCAATTAACACAAAGTGACAGTTGACCTCAATGGGCTTCAATGGATGTTAATCGACGATATCTGACAAAGTTAGATGCGAACTCACTCAAATATATAAGAAATGTTGAAATTCGACTTCAAATGAGGAAGATAGACTTTGAAAATTTTCAATTAACACAAAGTGACAGTTGACCTCAATGGGATCCAATGGATGTTAATCGACGATATCTGACAAAGTTAGATGCGAACTCACTCAAATATATAAGAAATGTTGGAATTCGACTTCAAATGAGGAAGATAGACTTTGAAAATTTTCAATTAACACAAAGTGACAGTTGACTTCATTTGGCTTCAATGGACGTTATTCGATGATATCTGACAAAGTTAGATGCGAACTCACTCAAATATATAAGAAATGTTGAAATTCGACTTCAAATGAGGAAGATAGACTGAAAATTTTCAATAAACACAAAGTGACAGTTGACCTCAATGGGCTTCAATGTATGTTATTCGATGATATCTGACAAAGTTAGATACAAACTCACTCAAATATATAAGAATGTTGAAATTCGACTTCAAATTAGGAAGATAGAATTTGAAAATTTTCAATCAACACAAAGTGACCATCGACCTCAATGAGCTTCAATGGATGTTATTCGATGATATCTAACAAAGTTAGATGCGATCTCACTCAAATAAATAAGAAATGTTGAAATTCGACTTCAAATGAGGAAGATAGACTTTGAAAATTTTCAATTAACACAAAATGATAGTTGACCTCAATGGGCTTCAATGGATGTTAATCGACGATCTCTGCGAAGTTAGATGCGAACTCACTCAAATATATAAGAAATGTTGAAATTCGACTTCAAATGAGGAAGATAGACTTTGAAAATTTTCAATTAACACAAAGTGACAGTTGACTTCAATGGGTTTCAATGGATGTTAATCGACGATATCTGACAAAGTTAGATGCGAACTCACTCAAATATATAAGAAATGTTGAAATTCGACTTCAAATTAGGAAGATAGAATTTGAAAATTTTCAATCAACACAAAGTGACCATCGACCTCAATGAGCTTCAATGGATGTTATTCGATGATATCTAACAAAGTTAGATGCGATCTCACTCAAATAAATAAGAAATGTTGAAATTCGACTTCAAATGAGGAAGATAGACTTTGAAAATTTTCAATTAACACAAAGTGACAGTTGACCTCAATGGGCTTCAATGGATGTTAATCGACGATATCTGACAAAGTTAGATGCGAACTCACTCAAATATATAAGAAATGTTGAAATTCGACTTCAAATGAGGAAGATAGACTTTGAAAATTTTCAATTAACATAAAGTGACAGTTGACCTCAATGGGCTTCAATGGATGTTAATCGACGATATCTGACAAAGTTAGATGCGAACTCACTCAAATATATAAGAAATGTTGAAATTCGACTTCAAATGAGGAAGATAGACTTTGAAAATTTTCAATTAACACAAAGTGACAGTTGACCTCAATGGGCTTCAATGTATGTTATTCGATGATATCTGACAAAGTTAGATACAAACTCACTCAAATATATAAGAAATGTTGAAATTCGACTTCAAATTAGGAAGATAGAATTTGAAAATTTTCAATCAACACAAAGTGACCATCGACCTCAATGAGCTTCAATGGATGTTATTCGATGATATCTAACAAAGTTAGATGCGATCTCACTCAAATAAATAAGAAATGTTGAAATTCGACTTCAAATGAGGAAGATAGACTTTGAAAATTTTCAATTAACACAAAATGATAGTTGACCTCAATGGGCTTCAATGGATGTTAATCGACGATCTCTGCGAAGTTAGATGCGATCTCACTCAAATATATAAGGAATGTTGAAATTCGACTTCAAATGAGGAAGATAGACTTTGAAAATTTTCAATTAAGACAAAGTGACAGTTGACCTCAATGGGCTTCAATGGATGTTAATCGACGATATCTGACAAAGTTAGATGCGAACTCACTCAAATATATAAGAAATGTTGAAATTCGACTTCAAATGAGGAAGATAGACTTTGAAAATTTTCAATTAACACAAAGTGACAGTTGACTTCAATTGGCTTCAATGGATGTAATTCGATGATATCTGACAAAGTTAGATGCGAACTCACTCAAATATATAAGAAATGTTGAAATTCGACTTCAAATGAGGAAGATAGACTTTGAAAATTTTCAATTAACACAAAGTGACAGTTGACCTCAATGGGCTTCAATGGATGTTAATCGACGATATCTGACAAAGTTAGACGCGATCTCACTCAAATATATAAGGAATGTTGAAATTCGACTTCAAATGAGGAAGATAGACTTTGAAAATTTTCAATTAACACAAAGTGACAGTTGACTTCATTTGGCTTCAATGGACGTTATTCGATGATATCTGACAAAGTTAGATGCGAACTCACTCAAATATATAAGAAATGTTGAAATTCGACTTCAAATGAGGAAGATAGACTGAAAATTTTCAATAAACACAAAGTGACAGTTGACCTCAATGGGCTTCAATGTATGTTATTCGATGATATCTGACAAAGTTAGATACAAACTCACTCAAATATATAAGAAATGTTGAAATTCGACTTCAAATGAGGAAGATAGACTTTGAAAATTTTCAATTAACACAAAGTGACAGTTGACTTCAATGGGCTTCAATGGATGTTAATCGACGATATCTGACAAAGTTAGACGCGATCTCACTCAAATATATAAGGAATGTTGAAATTCGACTTCAAATGAGGAAGATAGACTTTGAAAATTTTCAATTAACACAAAGTGACAGTTGACCTCAATGGGCTTCAATGGATGTTAATCGACGATATCTGACAAAGTTAGATGCGAACTCACTCAAATATATAAGAAATGTTGAAATTCGACTTCAAATTAGGAAGATAGAATTTGAAAATTTTCAATCAACACAAAGTGACCATCGACCTCAATGAGCTTCAATGGATGTTATTCGATGATATCTAGCAAAGTTAGATGCGATCTCACTTAAATAAATAAGAAATGTTGAAATTCGACTTCAAATGAGGAAGATAGACTTTGAAAATTTTCAATTAACACAAAGTGACAGTTGACCTCAATGGGCTTCAATGGATGTTAATCGACGATATCTGACAAAGTTAGATGCGAACTCACTCAAATATATAAGAAATGTTGAAATTCGACTTCAAATGAGGAAGATAGACTTTGAAAATTTTCAATTAACACAAAGTGACAGTTGACTTCAATTGGCTTCAATGGATGTTAGTCGACGATATCTGACAAAGTTAGACGCGATCTCACTCAAATATATAAAGAATGTTGAAATTCGACTTCAAATTAGGAAGATAGACTTTGAAAATTTTCAATAAACACAAAGTGTCAGTTGACCTCAATGGGCTTCAATGGATGTTAATCGACGATATCTGACAAAGTTAGATGCGAACTCACTCAAATATATAAGAAATGTTGAAATTCGACTTCAAATGAGGAAGATAGACTTTGAAAATTTTCAATTAACACAAAGTGACAGTTGACTTCAATGGGCTTCAATGGATGTTAATCGACGATATCTGACAAAGTTAGACGCGATCTCACTCAAATATATAAGGAATGATGAAATTCGACTTCAAATGAGGAAGACAGACTTTGAAAATTTTCAATTAACACAAAGTGACAGTTGACCTCAATGGGCTTCAATGGATGTTAATCGACGATATCTGACAAAGTTAGATGCGAACTCACTCAAATATATAAGAAATGTTGAAATTCGACTTCAAATGAGGAAGATAGACTTTAAAAATTTTCAATTAACACAAAGTGACAGTTGACTTCATTTGGCTTCAATGGACGTTATTCGATGATATCTGACAAAGTTAGATGCGAACTCACTCAAATATATAAGAAATGTTGAAATTCGACTTCAAATGAGGAAGATAGACTGAAAATTTTCAATAAACACAAAGTGACAGTTGACCTCAATGGGCTTCAATGTATGTTATTCGATGATATCTGACAAAGTTAGATACAAACTCACTCAAATATATAAGAAATGTTGAAATTCGACTTCAAATGAGGAAGATAGACTTTGAAAATTTTCAATTAACACAAAGTGACAGTTGACTTCAATGGGTTTCAATGGATGTTAATCGACGATATCTGACAAAGTTAGATGCGAACTCACTCAAATATATAAGAAATGTTGAAATTCGACTTCAAATTAGGAAGATAGAATTTGAAAATTTTCAATCAACACAAAGTGACCATCGACCTCAATGAGCTTCAATGGATGTTATTCGATGATATCTAACAAAGTTAGATGCGATCTCACTCAAATAAATAAGAAATGTTGAAATTCGACTTCAAATGAGGAAGATAGACTTTGAAAATTTTCAATTAACACAAAGTGACAGTTGACCTCAATGGGCTTCAATGGATGTTAATCGACGATATCTGACAAAGTTAGACGCGATCTCACTCAAATATATAAGGAATGTTGAAATTCGACTTCAAATGAGGAAGATAGACTTTGAAAATTTTCAATTAACACAAAGTGACAGTTGACTTCATTTGGCTTCAATGGACGTTATTCGATGATATCTGACAAAGTTAGATACAAACTCACTCAAATATATAAGAAATGTTGAAATTCGACTTCAAATTAGGAAGATAGAATTTGAAAATTTTCAATCAACACAAAGTGACCATCGACCTCAATGAGCTTCAATGGATGTTATTCGATGATATCTAACAAAGTTAGATGCGATCTCACTCAAATAAATAAGAAATGTTGAAATTCGACTTCAAATGAGGAAGATAGACTTTGAAAATTTTCAATTAACACAAAATGATAGTTGACCTCAATGGGCTTCAATGGATGTTAATCGACGATATCTGACAAAGTTAGATACAAACTCACTCAAATATATAAGAAATGTTGAAATTCGACTTCAAATGAGGAAGATAGACTTTGAAAATTTTCAATTAACACAAAGTGACAGTTGACTTCAATGGGCTTCAATGGATGTTAATCGACGATATCTGACAAAGTTAGACGCGATCTCACTCAAATATATAAGGAATGTTGAAATTCGACTTCAAATGAGGAAGATAGACTTTGAAAATTTTCAATTAACACAAAGTGACAGTTGACCTCAATGGGCTTCAATGGATGTTAATCGACGATATCTGACAAAGTTAGATGCGAACTCACTCAAATATATAAGAAATGTTGAAATTCGACTTCAAATTAGGAAGATAGAATTTGAAAATTTTCAATCAACACAAAGTGACCATCGACCTCAATGAGCTTCAATGGATGTTATTCGATGATATCTAGCAAAGTTAGATGCGATCTCACTTAAATAAATAAGAAATGTTGAAATTCGACTTCAAATGAGGAAGATAGACTTTGAAAATTTTCAATTAACACAAAGTGACAGTTGACTTCAATTGGCTTCAATGGATGTTAGTCGACGATATCTGACAAAGTTAGACGCGATCTCACTCAAATATATAAAGAATGTTGAAATTCGACTTCAAATTAGGAAGATAGACTTTGAAAATTTTCAATAAACACAAAGTGTCAGTTGACCTCAATGGGCTTCAATGGATGTTAATCGACGATATCTGACAAAGTTAGATGCGAACTCACTCAAATATATAAGAAATGTTGAAATTCGACTTCAAATGAGGAAGATAGACTTTGAAAATTTTCAATTAACACAAAGTGACAGTTGACTTCAATGGGCTTCAATGGATGTTAATCGACGATATCTGACAAAGTTAGACGCGATCTCACTCAAATATATAAGGAATGATGAAATTCGACTTCAAATGAGGAAGACAGACTTTGAAAATTTTCAATTAACACAAAGTGACAGTTGACCTCAATGGGCTTCAATGGATGTTAATCGACGATATCTGACAAAGTTAGATGCGAACTCACTCAAATATATAAGAAATGTTGAAATTCGACTTCAAATGAGGAAGATAGACTTTGAAAATTTTCAATTAACACAAAGTGACAGTTGACTTCATTTGGCTTCAATGGACGTTATTCGATGATATCTGACAAAGTTAGATGCGAACTCACTCAAATATATAAGAAATGTTGAAATTCGACTTCAAATGAGGAAGATAGACTGAAAATTTTCAATAAACACAAAGTGACAGTTGACCTCAATGGGCTTCAATGTATGTTATTCGATGATATCTGACAAAGTTAGATACAAACTCACTCAAATATATAAGAAATGTTGAAATTCGACTTCAAATGAGGAAGATAGACTTTGAAAATTTTCAATTAACACAAAGTGACAGTTGACTTCAATGGGTTTCAATGGATGTTAATCGACGATATCTGACAAAGTTAGATGCGAACTCACTCAAATATATAAGAAATGTTGAAATTCGACTTCAAATTAGGAAGATAGAATTTGAAAATTTTCAATCAACACAAAGTGACCATCGACCTCAATGAGCTTCAATGGATGTTATTCGATGATATCTAACAAAGTTAGATGCGATCTCACTCAAATAAATAAGAAATGTTGAAATTCGACTTCAAATGAGGAAGATAGACTTTGAAAATTTTCAATTAACACAAAGTGACAGTTGACCTCAATGGGCTTCAATGGATGTTAATCGACGATATCTGACAAAGTTAGACGCGATCTCACTCAAATATATAAGGAATGTTGAAATTCGACTTCAAATGAGGAAGATAGACTTTGAAAATTTTCAATTAACACAAAGTGACAGTTGACTTCATTTGGCTTCAATGGACGTTATTCGATGATATCTGACAAAGTTAGATACAAACTCACTCAAATATATAAGAAATGTTGAAATTCGACTTCAAATTAGGAAGATAGAATTTGAAAATTTTCAATCAACACAAAGTGACCATCGACCTCAATGAGCTTCAATGGATGTTATTCGATGATATCTAACAAAGTTAGATGCGATCTCACTCAAATAAATAAGAAATGTTGAAATTCGACTTCAAATGAGGAAGATAGACTTTGAAAATTTTCAATTAACACAAAATGATAGTTGACCTCAATGGGCTTCAATGGATGTTAATCGACGATATCTGACAAAGTTAGATACAAACTCACTCAAATATATAAGAAATGTTGAAATTCGACTTCAAATGAGGAAGATAGACTTTGAAAATTTTCAATTAACACAAAGTGACAGTTGACTTCAATGGGCTTCAATGGATGTTAATCGACGATATCTGACAAAGTTAGACGCGATCTCACTCAAATATATAAGGAATGTTGAAATTCGACTTCAAATGAGGAAGATAGACTTTGAAAATTTTCAATTAACACAAAGTGACAGTTGACCTCAATGGGCTTCAATGGATGTTAATCGACGATATCTGACAAAGTTAGATGCGAACTCACTCAAATATATAAGAAATGTTGAAATTCGACTTCAAATTAGGAAGATAGAATTTGAAAATTTTCAATCAACACAAAGTGACCATCGACCTCAATGAGCTTCAATGGATGTTATTCGATGATATCTAGCAAAGTTAGATGCGATCTCACTTAAATAAATAAGAAATGTTGAAATTCGACTTCAAATGAGGAAGATAGACTTTGAAAATTTTCAATTAACACAAAGTGACAGTTGACCTCAATGGGCTTCAATGGATGTTAATCGACGATATCTGACAAAGTTAGATGCGAACTCACTCAAATATATAAGAAATGTTGAAATTCGACTTCAAATGAGGAAGATAGACTTTGAAAATTTTCAATTAACACAAAGTGACAGTTGACTTCAATTGGCTTCAATGGATGTTAGTCGACGATATCTGACAAAGTTAGACGCGATCTCACTCAAATATATAAAGAATGTTGAAATTCGACTTCAAATTAGGAAGATAGACTTTGAAAATTTTCAATAAACACAAAGTGTCAGTTGACCTCAATGGGCTTCAATGGATGTTAATCGACGATATCTGACAAAGTTAGATGCGAACTCACTCAAATATATAAGAAATGTTGAAATTCGACTTCAAATGAGGAAGATAGACTTTGAAAATTTTCAATTAACACAAAGTGACAGTTGACTTCAATGGGCTTCAATGGATGTTAATCGACGATATCTGACAAAGTTAGACGCGATCTCACTCAAATATATAAGGAATGATGAAATTCGACTTCAAATGAGGAAGACAGACTTTGAAAATTTTCAATTAACACAAAGTGACAGTTGACCTCAATGGGCTTCAATGGATGTTAATCGACGATATCTGACAAAGTTAGATGCGAACTCACTCAAATATATAAGAAATGTTGAAATTCGACTTCAAATGAGGAAGATAGACTTTGAAAATTTTCAATTAACACAAAGTGACAGTTGACTTCATTTGGCTTCAATGGACGTTATTCGATGATATCTGACAAAGTTAGATGCGAACTCACTCAAATATATAAGAAATGTTGAAATTCGACTTCAAATGAGGAAGATAGACTGAAAATTTTCAATAAACACAAAGTGACAGTTGACCTCAATGGGCTTCAATGTATGTTATTCGATGATATCTGACAAAGTTAGATACAAACTCACTCAAATATATAAGAAATGTTGAAATTCGACTTCAAATTAGGAAGATAGAATTTGAAAATTTTCAATCAACACAAAGTGACCATCGACCTCAATGAGCTTCAATGGATGTTATTCGATGATATCTAACAAAGTTAGATGCGATCTCACTCAAATAAATAAGAAATGTTGAAATTCGACTTCAAATGAGGAAGATAGACTTTGAAAATTTTCAATTAACACAAAATGATAGTTGACCTCAATGGGCTTCAATGGATGTTAATCGACGATCTCTGCGAAGTTAGATGCGAACTCACTCAAATATATAAGAAATGTTGAAATTCGACTTCAAATGAGGAAGATAGACTTTGAAAATTTTCAATTAACACAAAGTGACAGTTGACTTCAATGGGTTTCAATGGATGTTAATCGACGATATCTGACAAAGTTAGATGCGAACTCACTCAAATATATAAGAAATGTTGAAATTCGACTTCAAATTAGGAAGATAGAATTTGAAAATTTTCAATCAACACAAAGTGACCATCGACCTCAATGAGCTTCAATGGATGTTATTCGATGATATCTAACAAAGTTAGATGCGATCTCACTCAAATAAATAAGAAATGTTGAAATTCGACTTCAAATGAGGAAGATAGACTTTGGAAATTTTCAATTAACACAAAGTGACAGTTGACCTCAATGGGCTTCAATGGATGTTAATCGACGATATCTGACAAAGTTAGATGCGAACTCACTCAAATATATAAGAAATGTTGAAATTCGACTTCAAATGAGGAAGATAGACTTTGAAAATTTTCAATTAACATAAAGTGACAGTTGACCTCAATGGGCTTCAATGGATGTTAATCGACGATATCTGACAAAGTTAGATGCGAACTCACTCAAATAAATAAGAAATGTTGAAATTCGACTTCAAATGAGGAAGATAGACTTTGAAAATTTTCAATTAACACAAAATGATAGTTGACCTCAATGGGCTTCAATGGATGTTAATCGACGATCTCTGCGAAGTTAGATGCGAACTCACTCAAATATATAAGAAATGTTGAAATTCGACTTCAAATGAGGAAGATAGACTTTGAAAATTTTCAATTAACACAAAGTGACAGTTGACTTCAATGGGTTTCAATGGATGTTAATCGACGATATCTGACAAAGTTAGATGCGAACTCACTCAAATATATAAGAAATGTTGAAATTCGACTTCAAATTAGGAAGATAGAATTTGAAAATTTTCAATCAACACAAAGTGACCATCGACCTCAATGAGCTTCAATGGATGTTATTCGATGATATCTAACAAAGTTAGATGCGATCTCACTCAAATAAATAAGAAATGTTGAAATTCGACTTCAAATGAGGAAGATAGACTTTGAAAATTTTCAATTAACACAAAGTGACAGTTGACCTCAATGGGCTTCAATGGATGTTAATCGACGATATCTGACAAAGTTAGATGCGAACTCACTCAAATATATAAGAAATGTTGAAATTCGACTTCAAATGAGGAAGATAGACTTTGAAAATTTTCAATTAACATAAAGTGACAGTTGACCTCAATGGGCTTCAATGGATGTTAATCGACGATATCTGACAAAGTTAGATGCGAACTCACTCAAATAAATAAGAAATGTTGAAATTCGACTTCAAATGAGGAAGATAGACTTTGAAAATTTTCAATTAACACAAAATGATAGTTGACCTCAATGGGCTTCAATGGATGTTAATCGACGATCTCTGCGAAGTTAGATGCGAACTCACTCAAATATATAAGAAATGTTGAAATTCGACTTCAAATGAGGAAGATAGACTTTGAAAATTTTCAATTAACACAAAGTGACAGTTGACTTCAATGGGTTTCAATGGATGTTAATCGACGATATCTGACAAAGTTAGATGCGAACTCACTCAAATATATAAGAAATGTTGAAATTCGACTTCAAATTAGGAAGATAGAATTTGAAAATTTTCAATCAACACAAAGTGACCATCGACCTCAATGAGCTTCAATGGATGTTATTCGATGATATCTAACAAAGTTAGATGCGATCTCACTCAAATAAATAAGAAATGTTGAAATTCGACTTCAAATGAGGAAGATAGACTTTGAAAATTTTCAATTAACACAAAGTGACAGTTGACCTCAATGGGCTTCAATGGATGTTAATCGACGATATCTGACAAAGTTAGATGCGAACTCACTCAAATATATAAGAAATGTTGAAATTCGACTTCAAATGAGGAAGATAGACTTTGAAAATTTTCAATTAACATAAAGTGACAGTTGACCTCAATGGGCTTCAATGGATGTTAATCGACGATATCTGACAAAGTTAGATGCGAACTCACTCAAATATATAAGAAATGTTGAAATTCGACTTCAAATGAGGAAGATAGACTTTGAAAATTTTCAATTAACACAAAGTGACAGTTGACTTCAATGGGTTTCAATGGATGTTAATCGACGATATCTGACAAAGTTAGATGCGAACTCACTCAAATATATAAGAAATGTTGAAATTCGACTTCAAATTAGGAAGATAGAATTTGAAAATTTTCAATCAACACAAAGTGACCATCGACCTCAATGAGCTTCAATGGATGTTATTCGATGATATCTAACAAAGTTAGATGCGATCTCACTCAAATAAATAAGAAATGTTGAAATTCGACTTCAAATGAGGAAGATAGACTTTGAAAATTTTCAATTAACACAAAGTGACAGTTGACCTCAATGGGCTTCAATGGATGTTAATCGACGATATCTGACAAAGTTAGATGCGAACTCACTCAAATATATAAGAAATGTTGAAATTCGACTTCAAATGAGGAAGATAGACTTTGAAAATTTTCAATTAACATAAAGTGACAGTTGACCTCAATGGGCTTCAATGGATGTTAATCGACGATATCTGACAAAGTTAGATGCGAACTCACTCAAATAAATAAGAAATGTTGAAATTCGACTTCAAATGAGGAAGATAGACTTTGAAAATTTTCAATTAACACAAAATGATAGTTGACCTCAATGGGCTTCAATGGATGTTAATCGACGATCTCTGCGAAGTTAGATGCGAACTCACTCAAATATATAAGAAATGTTGAAATTCGACTTCAAATGAGGAAGATAGACTTTGAAAATTTTCAATTAACACAAAGTGACAGTTGACTTCAATGGGTTTCAATGGATGTTAATCGACGATATCTGACAAAGTTAGATGCGAACTCACTCAAATATATAAGAAATGTTGAAATTCGACTTCAAATTAGGAAGATAGAATTTGAAAATTTTCAATCAACACAAAGTGACCATCGACCTCAATGAGCTTCAATGGATGTTATTCGATGATATCTAACAAAGTTAGATGCGATCTCACTCAAATAAATAAGAAATGTTGAAATTCGACTTCAAATGAGGAAGATAGACTTTGAAAATTTTCAATTAACACAAAGTGACAGTTGACTTCAATGGGTTTCAATGGATGTTAATCGACGATATCTGACAAAGTTAGATGCGAACTCACTCAAATATATAAGAAATGTTGAAATTCGACTTCAAATTAGGAAGATAGAATTTGAAAATTTTCAATCAACACAAAGTGACCATCGACCTCAATGAGCTTCAATGGATGTTATTCGATGATATCTAACAAAGTTAGATGCGATCTCACTCAAATAAATAAGAAATGTTGAAATTCGACTTCAAATGAGGAAGATAGACTTTGAAAATTTTCAATTAACACAAAGTGACAGTTGACCTCAATGGGCTTCAATGGATGTTAATCGACGATATCTGACAAAGTTAGATGCGAACTCACTCAAATATATAAGAAATGTTGAAATTCGACTTCAAATGAGGAAGATAGACTTTGAAAATTTTCAATTAACATAAAGTGACAGTTGACCTCAATGGGCTTCAATGGATGTTAATCGACGATATCTGACAAAGTTAGATGCGAACTCACTCAAATAAATAAGAAATGTTGAAATTCGACTTCAAATGAGGAAGATAGACTTTGAAAATTTTCAATTAACACAAAATGATAGTTGACCTCAATGGGCTTCAATGGATGTTAATCGACGATCTCTGCGAAGTTAGATGCGAACTCACTCAAATATATAAGAAATGTTGAAATTCGACTTCAAATGAGGAAGATAGACTTTGAAAATTTTCAATTAACACAAAGTGACAGTTGACTTCAATGGGTTTCAATGGATGTTAATCGACGATATCTGACAAAGTTAGATGCGAACTCACTCAAATATATAAGAAATGTTGAAATTCGACTTCAAATTAGGAAGATAGAATTTGAAAATTTTCAATCAACACAAAGTGACCATCGACCTCAATGAGCTTCAATGGATGTTATTCGATGATATCTAACAAAGTTAGATGCGATCTCACTCAAATAAATAAGAAATGTTGAAATTCGACTTCAAATGAGGAAGATAGACTTTGAAAATTTTCAATTAACACAAAGTGACAGTTGACCTCAATGGGCTTCAATGGATGTTAATCGACGATATCTGACAAAGTTAGATGCGAACTCACTCAAATATATAAGAAATGTTGAAATTCGACTTCAAATGAGGAAGATAGACTTTGAAAATTTTCAATTAACATAAAGTGACAGTTGACCTCAATGGGCTTCAATGGATGTTAATCGACGATATCTGACAAAGTTAGATGCGAACTCACTCAAATATATATGAAATGTTGAAATTCGACTTCAAATGAGGAAGATAGACTTTGAAAATTTTCAATTAACACAAAGTGACAGTTGACCTCAATGGGCTTCAATGTATGTTATTCGATGATATCTGACAAAGTTAGATACAAACTCACTCAAATATATAAGAAATGTTGAAATTCGACTTCAAATTAGGAAGATAGAATTTGAAAATTTTCAATCAACACAAAGTGACCATCGACCTCAATGAGCTTCAATGGATGTTATTCGATGATATCTAACAAAGTTAGATGCGATCTCACTCAAATAAATAAGAAATGTTGAAATTCGACTTCAAATGAGGAAGATAGACTTTGAAAATTTTCAATTAACACAAAATGATAGTTGACCTCAATGGGCTTCAATGGATGTTAATCGACGATCTCTGCGAAGTTAGATGCGGACTCACTCAAATATATAAGAAATGTTGAAATTCGACTTCAAATGAGGAAGATAGACTTTGAAAATTTTCAATTGACATAAAGTGACAGTTGACCTCAATGGGTTTCAATGGATGTTAATCGACGATATCTGACAAAGTTAGATGCGAACTCACTCAAATATATAATAAATGTTGAAATTCGACTTCAAATGAGGAAGATAGACTTTGAAAATTTTCAATTAACACAAAGTGACAGTTGACTTCAATGGGCTTCAATGGATGTTAATCGACGATATCTGACAAAGTTAGACGCGATCTCACTCAAATATATAAGGAATGTTGAAATTCGACTTCAAATGAGGAAGATAGACTTTGAAAATTTTCAATTAAGACAAAGTGACAGTTGACCTCAATGGGCTTCAATGGATGTTAATCGACGATATCTGACAAAGTTAGATGCGAACTCACTCAAATATATAAGAAATGTTGAAATTCGACTTCAAATGAGGAAGATAGACTTTGAAAATTTTCAATTAACATAAAGTGACAGTTGACCTCAATGGGCTTCAATGGATGTTAATCGACGATATCTGACAAAGTTAGATGCGAACTCACTCAAATAAATAAGAAATGTTGAAATTCGACTTCAAATGAGGAAGATAGACTTTGAAAATTTTCAATTAACACAAAATGATAGTTGACCTCAATGGGCTTCAATGGATGTTAATCGACGATCTCTGCGAAGTTAGATGCGAACTCACTCAAATATATAAGAAATGTTGAAATTCGACTTCAAATGAGGAAGATAGACTTTGAAAATTTTCAATTAACACAAAGTGACAGTTGACTTCAATGGGTTTCAATGGATGTTAATCGACGATATCTGACAAAGTTAGATGCGAACTCACTCAAATATATAAGAAATGTTGAAATTCGACTTCAAATTAGGAAGATAGAATTTGAAAATTTTCAATCAACACAAAGTGACCATCGACCTCAATGAGCTTCAATGGATGTTATTCGATGATATCTAACAAAGTTAGATGCGATCTCACTCAAATAAATAAGAAATGTTGAAATTCGACTTCAAATGAGGAAGATAGACTTTGAAAATTTTCAATTAACACAAAGTGACAGTTGACCTCAATGGGCTTCAATGGATGTTAATCGACGATATCTGACAAAGTTAGATGCGAACTCACTCAAATATATAAGAAATGTTGAAATTCGACTTCAAATGAGGAAGATAGACTTTGAAAATTTTCAATTAACATAAAGTGACAGTTGACCTCAATGGGCTTCAATGGATGTTAATCGACGATATCTGACAAAGTTAGATGCGAACTCACTCAAATAAATAAGAAATGTTGAAATTCGACTTCAAATGAGGAAGATAGACTTTGAAAATTTTCAATCAACACAAAGTGACCATCGACCTCAATGAGCTTCAATGGATGTTATTCGATGATATCTAACAAAGTTAGATGCGATCTCACTCAAATAAATAAGAAATGTTGAAATTCGACTTCAAATGAGGAAGATAGACTTTGAAAATTTTCAATTAACACAAAGTGACAGTTGACCTCAATGGGCTTCAATGGATGTTAATCGACGATATCTGACAAAGTTAGATGCGAACTCACTCAAATATATAAGAAATGTTGAAATTCGACTTCAAATGAGGAAGATAGACTTTGAAAATTTTCAATTAACATAAAGTGACAGTTGACCTCAATGGGCTTCAATGGATGTTAATCGACGATATCTGACAAAGTTAGATGCGAACTCACTCAAATAAATAAGAAATGTTGAAATTCGACTTCAAATGAGGAAGATAGACTTTGAAAATTTTCAATTAACACAAAATGATAGTTGACCTCAATGGGCTTCAATGGATGTTAATCGACGATCTCTGCGAAGTTAGATGCGAACTCACTCAAATATATAAGAAATGTTGAAATTCGACTTCAAATGAGGAAGATAGACTTTGAAAATTTTCAATTAACACAAAGTGACAGTTGACTTCAATGGGTTTCAATGGATGTTAATCGACGATATCTGACAAAGTTAGATGCGAACTCACTCAAATATATAAGAAATGTTGAAATTCGACTTCAAATTAGGAAGATAGAATTTGAAAATTTTCAATCAACACAAAGTGACCATCGACCTCAATGAGCTTCAATGGATGTTATTCGATGATATCTAACAAAGTTAGATGCGATCTCACTCAAATAAATAAGAAATGTTGAAATTCGACTTCAAATGAGGAAGATAGACTTTGAAAATTTTCAATTAACACAAAGTGACAGTTGACCTCAATGGGCTTCAATGGATGTTAATCGACGATATCTGACAAAGTTAGATGCGAACTCACTCAAATATATAAGAAATGTTGAAATTCGACTTCAAATGAGGAAGATAGACTTTGAAAATTTTCAATTAACATAAAGTGACAGTTGACCTCAATGGGCTTCAATGGATGTTAATCGACGATATCTGACAAAGTTAGATGCGAACTCACTCAAATATATATGAAATGTTGAAATTCGACTTCAAATGAGGAAGATAGACTTTGAAAATTTTCAATTAACACAAAGTGACAGTTGACCTCAATGGGCTTCAATGTATGTTATTCGATGATATCTGACAAAGTTAGATACAAACTCACTCAAATATATAAGAAATGTTGAAATTCGACTTCAAATTAGGAAGATAGAATTTGAAAATTTTCAATCAACACAAAGTGACCATCGACCTCAATGAGCTTCAATGGATGTTATTCGATGATATCTAACAAAGTTAGATGCGATCTCACTCAAATAAATAAGAAATGTTGAAATTCGACTTCAAATGAGGAAGATAGACTTTGAAAATTTTCAATTAACACAAAATGATAGTTGACCTCAATGGGCTTCAATGGATGTTAATCGACGATCTCTGCGAAGTTAGATGCGGACTCACTCAAATATATAAGAAATGTTGAAATTCGACTTCAAATGAGGAAGATAGACTTTGAAAATTTTCAATTGACATAAAGTGACAGTTGACCTCAATGGGTTTCAATGGATGTTAATCGACGATATCTGACAAAGTTAGATGCGAACTCACTCAAATATATAATAAATGTTGAAATTCGACTTCAAATGAGGAAGATAGACTTTGAAAATTTTCAATTAACACAAAGTGACAGTTGACTTCAATGGGCTTCAATGGATGTTAATCGACGATATCTGACAAAGTTAGACGCGATCTCACTCAAATATATAAGGAATGTTGAAATTCGACTTCAAATGAGGAAGATAGACTTTGAAAATTTTCAATTAAGACAAAGTGACAGTTGACCTCAATGGGCTTCAATGGATGTTAATCGACGATATCTGACAAAGTTAGATGCGAACTCACTCAAATATATAAGAAATGTTGAAATTCGACTTCAAATGAGGAAGATAGACTTTGAAAATTTTCAATTAACATAAAGTGACAGTTGACCTCAATGGGCTTCAATGGATGTTAATCGACGATATCTGACAAAGTTAGATGCGAACTCACTCAAATAAATAAGAAATGTTGAAATTCGACTTCAAATGAGGAAGATAGACTTTGAAAATTTTCAATTAACACAAAATGATAGTTGACCTCAATGGGCTTCAATGGATGTTAATCGACGATCTCTGCGAAGTTAGATGCGAACTCACTCAAATATATAAGAAATGTTGAAATTCGACTTCAAATGAGGAAGATAGACTTTGAAAATTTTCAATTAACACAAAGTGACAGTTGACTTCAATGGGTTTCAATGGATGTTAATCGACGATATCTGACAAAGTTAGATGCGAACTCACTCAAATATATAAGAAATGTTGAAATTCGACTTCAAATTAGGAAGATAGAATTTGAAAATTTTCAATCAACACAAAGTGACCATCGACCTCAATGAGCTTCAATGGATGTTATTCGATGATATCTAACAAAGTTAGATGCGATCTCACTCAAATAAATAAGAAATGTTGAAATTCGACTTCAAATGAGGAAGATAGACTTTGAAAATTTTCAATTAACACAAAGTGACAGTTGACCTCAATGGGCTTCAATGGATGTTAATCGACGATATCTGACAAAGTTAGATGCGAACTCACTCAAATATATAAGAAATGTTGAAATTCGACTTCAAATGAGGAAGATAGACTTTGAAAATTTTCAATTAACATAAAGTGACAGTTGACCTCAATGGGCTTCAATGGATGTTAATCGACGATATCTGACAAAGTTAGATGCGAACTCACTCAAATAAATAAGAAATGTTGAAATTCGACTTCAAATGAGGAAGATAGACTTTGAAAATTTTCAATTAACACAAAATGATAGTTGACCTCAATGGGCTTCAATGGATGTTAATCGACGATCTCTGCGAAGTTAGATGCGAACTCACTCAAATATATAAGAAATGTTGAAATTCGACTTCAAATGAGGAAGATAGACTTTGAAAATTTTCAATTAACACAAAGTGACAGTTGACTTCAATGGGTTTCAATGGATGTTAATCGACGATATCTGACAAAGTTAGATGCGAACTCACTCAAATATATAAGAAATGTTGAAATTCGACTTCAAATTAGGAAGATAGAATTTGAAAATTTTCAATCAACACAAAGTGACCATCGACCTCAATGAGCTTCAATGGATGTTATTCGATGATATCTAACAAAGTTAGATGCGATCTCACTCAAATAAATAAGAAATGTTGAAATTCGACTTCAAATGAGGAAGATAGACTTTGAAAATTTTCAATTAACACAAAGTGACAGTTGACCTCAATGGGCTTCAATGGATGTTAATCGACGATATCTGACAAAGTTAGATGCGAACTCACTCAAATATATAAGAAATGTTGAAATTCGACTTCAAATGAGGAAGATAGACTTTGAAAATTTTCAATTAACATAAAGTGACAGTTGACCTCAATGGGCTTCAATGGATGTTAATCGACGATATCTGACAAAGTTAGATGCGAACTCACTCAAATATATAAGAAATGTTGAAATTCGACTTCAAATGAGGAAGATAGACTTTGAAAATTTTCAATTAACACAAAGTGACAGTTGACCTCAATGGGCTTCAATGTATGTTATTCGATGATATCTGACAAAGTTAGATACAAACTCACTCAAATATATAAGAAATGTTGAAATTCGACTTCAAATTAGGAAGATAGAATTTGAAAATTTTCAATCAACACAAAGTGACCATCGACCTCAATGAGCTTCAATGGATGTTATTCGATGATATCTAACAAAGTTAGATGCGATCTCACTCAAATAAATAAGAAATGTTGAAATTCGACTTCAAATGAGGAAGATAGACTTTGAAAATTTTCAATTAACACAAAATGATAGTTGACCTCAATGGGCTTCAATGGATGTTAATCGACGATCTCTGCGAAGTTAGATGCGAACTCACTCAAATATATAAGAAATGTTGAAATTCGACTTCAAATGAGGAAGATAGACTTTGAAAATTTTCAATTGACACAAAGTGACAGTTGACCTCAATGGGTTTCAATGGATGTTAATCGACGATATCTGACAAAGTTAGATGCGAACTCACTCAAATATATAATAAATGTTGAAATTCGACTTCAAATGAGGAAGATAGACTTTGAAAATTTTCAATTAACACAAAGTGACAGTTGACTTCAATGGGCTTCAATGGATGTTAATCGACGATATCTGACAAAGTTAGACGCGATCTCACTCAAATATATAAGGAATGTTGAAATTCGACTTCAAATGAGGAAGATAGACTTTGAAAATTTTCAATTAAGACAAAGTGACAGTTGACCTCAATGGGCTTCAATGGATGTTAATCGACGATATCTGACAAAGTTAGATGCGAACTCACTCAAATATATAAGAAATGTTGAAATTCGACTTCAAATGAGGAAGATAGACTTTGAAAATTTTCAATTAACATAAAGTGACAGTTGACCTCAATGGGCTTCAATGGATGTTAATCGACGATATCTGACAAAGTTAGATGCGAACTCACTCAAATAAATAAGAAATGTTGAAATTCGACTTCAAATGAGGAAGATAGACTTTGAAAATTTTCAATTAACACAAAATGATAGTTGACCTCAATGGGCTTCAATGGATGTTAATCGACGATCTCTGCGAAGTTAGATGCGAACTCACTCAAATATATGAGAAATGTTGAAATTCGACTTCAAATGAGGAAGATAGACTTTGAAAATTTTCAATTAACACAAAGTGACAGTTGACTTCAATGGGTTTCAATGGATGTTAATCGACGATATCTGACAAAGTTAGATGCGAACTCACTCAAATATATAAGAAATGTTGAAATTCGACTTCAAATTAGGAAGATAGAATTTGAAAATTTTCAATCAACACAAAGTGACCATCGACCTCAATGAGCTTCAATGGATGTTATTCGATGATATCTAACAAAGTTAGATGCGATCTCACTCAAATAAATAAGAAATGTTGAAATTCGACTTCAAATGAGGAAGATAGACTTTGAAAATTTTCAATTAACACAAAGTGACAGTTGACCTCAATGGGCTTCAATGGATGTTAATCGACGATATCTGACAAAGTTAGATGCGAACTCACTCAAATATATAAGAAATGTTGAAATTCGACTTCAAATGAGGAAGATAGACTTTGAAAATTTTCAATTAACATAAAGTGACAGTTGACCTCAATGGGCTTCAATGGATGTTAATCGACGATATCTGACAAAGTTAGATGCGAACTCACTCAAATAAATAAGAAATGTTGAAATTCGACTTCAAATGAGGAAGATAGACTTTGAAAATTTTCAATTAACACAAAATGATAGTTGACCTCAATGGGCTTCAATGGATGTTAATCGACGATCTCTGCGAAGTTAGATGCGAACTCATTCAAATATATAAGAAATGTTGAAATTCGACTTCAAATGAGGAAGATAGACTTTGAAAATTTTCAATTAACACAAAGTGACAGTTGACTTCAATGGGTTTCAATGGATGTTAATCGACGATATCTGACAAAGTTAGATGCGAACTCACTCAAATATATAAGAAATGTTGAAATTCGACTTCAAATTAGGAAGATAGAATTTGAAAATTTTCAATCAACACAAAGTGACCATCGACCTCAATGAGCTTCAATGGATGTTATTCGATGATATCTAACAAAGTTAGATGCGATCTCACTCAAATAAATAAGAAATGTTGAAATTCGACTTCAAATGAGGAAGATAGACTTTGAAAATTTTCAATTAACACAAAGTGACAGTTGACCTCAATGGGCTTCAATGGATGTTAATCGACGATATCTGACAAAGTTAGATGCGAACTCACTCAAATATATAAGAAATGTTGAAATTCGACTTCAAATGAGGAAGATAGACTTTGAAAATTTTCAATTAACATAAAGTGACAGTTGACCTCAATGGGCTTCAATGGATGTTAATCGACGATATCTGACAAAGTTAGATGCGAACTCACTCAAATATATAAGAAATGTTGAAATTCGACTTCAAATGAGGAAGATAGACTTTGAAAATTTTCAATTAACACAAAGTGACAGTTGACCTCAATGGGCTTCAATGTATGTTATTCGATGATATCTGACAAAGTTAGATACAAACTCACTCAAATATATAAGAAATGTTGAAATTCGACTTCAAATTAGGAAGATAGAATTTGAAAATTTTCAATCAACACAAAGTGACCATCGACCTCAATGAGCTTCAATGGATGTTATTCGATGATATCTAACAAAGTTAGATGCGATCTCACTCAAATAAATAAGAAATGTTGAAATTCGACTTCAAATGAGGAAGATAGACTTTGAAAATTTTCAATTAACACAAAGTGACAGTTGACTTCAATGGGCTTCAATGGATGTTAATCGACGATATCTGACAAAGTTAGATGCGAACTCACTCAAATAAATAAGAAATGTTGAAATTCGACTTCAAATGAGGAAGATAGACTTTGAAAATTTTCAATTAACACAAAATGATAGTTGACCTCAATGGGCTTCAATGGATGTTAATCGACGATCTCTGCGAAGTTAGATGCGAACTCACTCAAATATATAAGAAATGTTGAAATTCGACTTCAAATGAGGAAGATAGACTTTGAAAATTTTCAATTGACACAAAGTGACAGTTGACCTCAATGGGTTTCAATGGATGTTAATCGACGATATCTGACAAAGTTAGATGCGAACTGACTCAAATATATAATAAATGTTGAAATTCGACTTCAAATGAGGAAGATAGACTTTGAAAATTTTCAATTAACACAAAGTGACAGTTGACTTCAATGGGCTTCAATGGATGTTAATCGACGATATCTGACAAAGTTAGACGCGATCTCACTCAAATATATAAGGAATGTTGAAATTCGACTTCAAATGAGGAAGATAGACTTTGAAAATTTTCAATTAAGACAAAGTGACAGTTGACCTCAATGGGCTTCAATGGATGTTAATCGACGATATCTGACAAAGTTAGATGCGAACTCACTCAAATATATAAGAAATGTTGAAATTCGACTTCAAATGAGGAAGATAGACTTTGAAAATTTTCAATTAACACAAAGTGACAGTTGACTTCAATGGGCTTGAATGGATGTTAATCGACGATATCTGACAAAGTTAGACGCGATCTCACTCAAATATATAAGGAATGTTGAAATTCGACTTCAAATGAGGAAGATATACTTTGAAAATTTTCAATTAACATAAAGTGACAGTTGACCTCAATGGGCTTCAATGGATGTTAATCGACGATATCTGACAAAGTTAGATGCGAACTCACTCAAATATATAAGAAATGTTGAAATTCGACTTCAAATGAGGAAGATAGACTTTGAAAATTTTCAATTATCACAAAGTGACAGTTGACTTCAATGGGCTTCAATGGATGTTAATCGACGATATCTGACAAAGTTAGACGCGATCTCACTCAAATATATAAGGAATGTTGAAATTCGACTTCAAATGAGGAAGATAGACTTTGAAAATTTTCAATTAAGACAAAGTGACAGTTGACCTCAATGGGCTTCAATGGATGTTAATCGACGATATCTGACAAAGTTAGATGCGAACTCACTCAAATATATAAGAAATGTTGAAATTCGACTTCAAATGAGGAAGATAGACTTTGAAAATTTTCAATTAACACAAAGTGACAGTTGACTTCAATGGGCTTGAATGGATGTTAATCGACGATATCTGACAAAGTTAGACGCGATCTCACTCAAATATATAAGGAATGTTGAAATTCGACTTCAAATGAGGAAGATATACTTTGAAAATTTTCAATTAACACAAAGTGACAGTTGACCTCAATGGGCTTCAATGGATGTTAATCGACGATATCTGACAAAGTTAGATGCGAACTCACTCAAATATATAAGAAATGTTGAAATTCGACTTCAAATGAGGAAGATAGACTTTGAAAATTTTCAATTAACACAAAGTGACAGTTGACTTCAATTGGCTTCAATGGATGTAATTCGATGATATCTGACAAAGTTAGATGCGAACTCACTCAAATATATAAGAAATGTTGAAATTCGACTTCAAATGAGGAAGATAGACTTTGAAAATTTTCAATTAACACAAAGTGACAGTTGACCTCAATGGGCTTCAATGTATGTTATTCGATGATATCTGACAAAGTTAGATACAAACTCACTCAAATATATAAGAAATGTTGAAATTCGACTTCAAATTAGGAAGATAGAATTTGAAAATTTTTAATCAACACAAAGTGACCATCGACCTCAATGAGCTTCAATGGATGTTATTCGATGATATCTAACAAAGTTAGATGCGATCTCACTCAAATAAATAAGAAATGTTGAAATTCGACTTCAAATGAGGAAGATAGACTTTGAAAATTTTCAATTAACACAAAGTGACAGTTGACCTCAATGGGCTTCAATGGATGTTAATCGACGATATCTGCGAAGTTAGATGCGAACTCACTCAAATATATAAGAAATGTTGAAATTCGACTTCAAATGAGGAAGATAGACTTTGAAAATTTTCAATTAACACAAAGTGACAGTTGACTTCAATGGGCTTCAATGGATGTTAATCGACGATATCTGACAAAGTTACACGCGATCTCACTCAAATATATAAGGAATGTTGAAATTCGACTTCAAATGAGGAAGATAGACTTTGAAAATTTTCAATTAACACAAAGTGACAGTTGACCTCAATGGGCTTCAATGGATGTTAATCGACGATATCTGACAAAGTTAGATGCGAACTCACTCAAATATATAAGAAATGTTGAAATTCGACTTCAAATGAGGAAGATAGACTTTGAAAATTTTCAATTAACACAAAGTGACAGTTGACTTCAATTGGCTTCAATGGATGTTATTCGATGATATCTGACAAAGTTAGATGCGAACTCAGTCAAATATATAAGAAATGTTGAAATTCGACTTCAAATGAGGAAGATAGACTTTGAAAATTTTCAATTAACACAAAGTGACAGTTGACCTCAATGGGCTTCAATGTATGTTATTCGATGATATCTGACAAAGTTAGATACAAACTCACTCAAATATATAAGAAATGTTGAAATTCGACTTCAAATTAGGAAGATAGAATTTGAAAATTTTCAATCAACACAAAGTGACCATCGACCTCAATGAGCTTCAATGGATGTTATTCGATGATATCTAACAAAGTTAGATGCGATCTCACTCAAATAAATAAGAAATGTTGAAATTTGACTTCAAATGAGGAAGATAGACTTTGAAAATTTTCAATTAATACAAAGTGACAGTTGACCTCAATGGGCTCCAATGGATGTTAATCGACGATATCTGCGAAGTTAGATGCGAACTCACTCAAATATATAAGAAATGTTGAAATTCGACTTCAAATGAGGAAGATAGACTTTGAAAATTTTCAATTAACACAAAGTGACAGTTGACTTCAATGGGCTTCAATGGATGTTAATCGACGATATCTGACAAAGTTACACGCGATCTCACGCAAATATATAAGGAATGTTGAAATTCGACTTCAAATGAGGAAGATAGACTTTGAAAATTTTCAATTAACACAAAGTGACAGTTGACCTCAATGGGCTTCAATGGATGTTAATCGACGATATCTGACAAAGTTAGATGCGAACTCACTCAAATATATAAGAAATGTTGAAATTCGACTTCAAATGAGGAAGATAGACTTTGAAAATTTTCAATTAACACAAAGTGACAGTTGACTTCAATTGGCTTCAATGGATGTTATTCGATGATATCTGACAAAGTTAGATGCGAACTCACTCAAATATATGAGAAATGTTGAAATTCGACTTCAAATGAGGAAGATAGACTTTGAAAATTTTTAATTAACACAAAGTGACAGTTGACTTCAATGGGCTTCAATGGATGTTAATCGACGATATCTGACAAAGTTAGACGCGATCTCACTCAAATATATAAGGAATGTTGAAATTCGACTTCAAATGAGGAAGATAGACTTTGAAAATTTTCAATTAACACAAAGTGACAGTTGACCTCAATGGGCTTCAATGTATGTTATTCGATGATATCTGACAAAGTTAGATACAAACTCACTCAAATATATAAGAAATGTTGAAATTCGACTTCAAATTAGGAAGATAGAATTTGAAAATTTTCAATCAACACAAAGTGACCATCGACCTCAATGAGCTTCAATGGATGTTATTCGAAGATATCTAACAAAGTTAGATGCGATCTCACTCAAATAAATAAGAAATGTTGAAATTCGACTTCAAATGAGGAAGATAGACTTTGAAAATTTTCAATTAACACAAAATGATAGTTGACCTCAATGGGCTTCAATGGATGTTAATCGACGATCTCTGCGAAGTTAGATGCGAACTCACTCAAATATATAAGAAATGTTGAAATTCGACTTCAAATGAGGAAGATAGACTTTGAAAATTTTCAATTGACACAAAGTGACAGTTGACCTCAATGGGTTTCAATGGATGTTAATCGACGATATCTGACAAAGTTAGATGCGAACTCACTCAAATATATAATAAATGTTGAAATTCGACTTCAAATGAGGAAGATAGACTTTGAAAATTTTCAATTATCACAAAGTGACAGTTGACTTCAATGGGCTTCAATGGATGTTAATCGACGATATCTGACAAAGTTAGACGCGATCTCACTCAAATATATAAGGAATGTTGAAATTCGACTTCAAATGAGGAAGATAGACTTTGAAAATTTTCAATTAAGACAAAGTGACAGTTGACCTCAATGGGCTTCAATGGATGTTAATCGACGATATCTGACAAAGTTAGATGCGAACTCACTCAAATATATAAGAAATGTTGAAATTCGACTTCAAATGAGGAAGATAGACTTTGAAAATTTTCAATTAACACAAAGTGACAGTTGACTTCAATGGGCTTGAATGGATGTTAATCGACGATATCTGACAAAGTTAGACGCGATCTCACTCAAATATATAAGCAATGTTGAAATTCGACTTCAAATGAGGAAGATATACTTTGAAAATTTTCAATTAACACAAAGTGACAGTTGACCTCAATGGGCTTCAATGGATGTTAATCGACGATATCTGACAAAGTTAGATGCGAACTCACTCAAATATATAAGAAATGTTGAAATTCGACTTCAAATGAGGAAGATAGACTTTGAAAATTTTCAATTAACACAAAGTGACAGTTGACTTCAATTGGCTTCAATGGATGTAATTCGATGATATCTGACAAAGTTAGATGCGAACTCACTCAAATATATAAGAAATGTTGAAATTCGACTTCAAATGAGGAAGATAGACTTTGAAAATTTTCAATTAACACAAAGTGACAGTTGACCTCAATGGGCTTCAATGTATGTTATTCGATGATATCTGACAAAGTTAGATACAAACTCACTCAAATATATAAGAAATGTTGAAATTCGACTTCAAATTAGGAAGATAGAATTTGAAAATTTTTAATCAACACAAAGTGACCATCGACCTCAATGAGCTTCAATGGATGTTATTCGATGATATCTAACAAAGTTAGATGCGATCTCACTCAAATAAATAAGAAATGTTGAAATTCGACTTCAAATGAGGAAGATAGACTTTGAAAATTTTCAATTAACACAAAGTGACAGTTGACCTCAATGGGCTTCAATGGATGTTAATCGACGATATCTGCGAAGTTAGATGCGAACTCACTCAAATATATAAGAAATGTTGAAATTCGACTTCAAATGAGGAAGATAGACTTTGAAAATTTTCAATTAACACAAAGTGACAGTTGACTTCAATGGGCTTCAATGGATGTTAATCGACGATATCTGACAAAGTTACACGCGATCTCACTCAAATATATAAGGAATGTTGAAATTCGACTTCAAATGAGGAAGATAGACTTTGAAAATTTTCAATTAACACAAAGTGACAGTTGACCTCAATGGGCTTCAATGGATGTTAATCGACGATATCTGACAAAGTTAGATGCGAACTCACTCAAATATATAAGAAATGTTGAAATTCGACTTCAAATGAGGAAGATAGACTTTGAAAATTTTCAATTAACACAAAGTGACAGTTGACTTCAATTGGCTTCAATGGATGTTATTCGATGATATCTGACAAAGTTAGATGCGAACTCAGTCAAATATATAAGAAATGTTGAAATTCGACTTCAAATGAGGAAGATAGACTTTGAAAATTTTCAATTAACACAAAGTGACAGTTGACCTCAATGGGCTTCAATGTATGTTATTCGATGATATCTGACAAAGTTAGATACAAACTCACTCAAATATATAAGAAATGTTGAAATTCGACTTCAAATTAGGAAGATAGAATTTGAAAATTTTCAATCAACACAAAGTGACCATCGACCTCAATGAGCTTCAATGGATGTTATTCGATGATATCTAACAAAGTTAGATGCGATCTCACTCAAATAAATAAGAAATGTTGAAATTTGACTTCAAATGAGGAAGATAGACTTTGAAAATTTTCAATTAATACAAAGTGACAGTTGACCTCAATGGGCTCCAATGGATGTTAATCGACGATATCTGCGAAGTTAGATGCGAACTCACTCAAATATATAAGAAATGTTGAAATTCGACTTCAAATGAGGAAGATAGACTTTGAAAATTTTCAATTAACACAAAGTGACAGTTGACTTCAATGGGCTTCAATGGATGTTAATCGACGATATCTGACAAAGTTACACGCGATCTCACGCAAATATATAAGGAATGTTGAAATTCGACTTCAAATGAGGAAGATAGACTTTGAAAATTTTCAATTAACACAAAGTGACAGTTGACCTCAATGGGCTTCAATGGATGTTAATCGACGATATCTGACAAAGTTAGATGCGAACTCACTCAAATATATAAGAAATGTTGAAATTCGACTTCAAATGAGGAAGATAGACTTTGAAAATTTTCAATTAACACAAAGTGACAGTTGACTTCAATTGGCTTCAATGGATGTTATTCGATGATATCTGACAAAGTTAGATGCGAACTCACTCAAATATATGAGAAATGTTGAAATTCGACTTCAAATGAGGAAGATAGACTTTGAAAATTTTCAATTAACACAAAGTGACAGTTGACCTCAATGGGCTTCAATGGATGTTAATCGACGATATCTGACAAAGTTAGATGCGAACTCACTCAAATATATAAGAAATGTTGAAATCCGACTTCAAATGAGGAAGATAGACTTTGAAAATTTTCAATTAACACAAAGTGACAGTTGACCTCAATAGGCTTCAATGGATGTTAATCGGCGATATCTGACAAAGTTAGATGCGAACTCACTCAAATATATAAGAAATGTTGAAATTCAACTTCAAATGAGGAAGATAGACTTTGAAAATTTTTAATTAACACAAAGTGACAGTTGACTTCAATGGGCTTCAATGGATGTTAATCGACGATATCTGACAAAGTTAGACGCGATCTCACTCAAATATATAAGGAATGTTGAAATTCGACTTCAAATGAGGAAGATAGACTTTGAAAATTTTCAATTAACACAAAGTGACAGTTGACCTCAATGGGCTTCAATGGATGTTAATCGACGATATCTGACAAAGTTAGATGCGAACTCACTCAAATATATGAGAAATGTTGAAATTCGACTTCAAATGAGAAAGATAGACTTTGAAAATTTTCAATTAACACAAAGTGACAGTTGACTTCAATTGGCTTCAATGGATGTTAGTCGACGATATCTGACAAAGTTAGATGCGATCTCACTCAAATATATAAGGAATGTTGAAATTCGACTTCAAATGAGGAAGATAGACTTTGAAAATTTTCAATAAACACAAAGTGTCAGTTGACCTCAATGGGCTTCAATGGGTGTTAATCGACGATATCTGACAAAGTTAGATGCGAACTCACTCAAATATATAAGAAATGTTGAAATTCGACTTCAAATGAGGAAGATAGACTTTGAAAATTTTCAATTAACACAAAGTGACAGTTGACTTCAATGGGCTTCAATGGATGTTAATAGACGATATCTGACAAAGTTAGACGCGATCTCACTCAAATATATAAGGAATGTTGAAATTCGACTTCAAATGAGGAAGATAGACTTTGAAAATTTTCAATAAACACAAAGTGTCAGTTGACCTCAATGGGCTTCAATGGGTGTTAATCGACGATATCTGACAAAGTTAGATGCGAACTCACTCAAATATATAAGAAATGTTGAAATTCGACTTCAAATGAGGAAGATAGACTTTGAAAATTTTCAATTAACACAAAGTGACAGTTGACTTCAATGGGCTTCAATGGATGTTAATAGACGATATCTGACAAAGTTAGATGCGATCTCACTCAAATATATAAGGAATGATGAAATTCGACTTCAAATGAGGAAGATAGACTTTGAAAATTTTCAATTAACACAAAGTGACAGTTGACTTCAATTGGCTTCAATGGACGTTATTCGATGATATCTGACAAAGTTAGATACAAACTCACTCAAATATATAAGAATGTTGAAATTCGACTTCAAATTAGGAAGATCGAATTTGAAAATTTTCAATCAACACAAAGTGACCATCGACCTCAATGAGCTTCAATGGATGTTATTCGATGATATCTAACAAAGTTAGATGCGATCTCACTCAAATAAATAAGAAATGTTGAAATTCGACTTCAAATGAGGAAGATAGACTTTGAAAATTTTCAATTAACACAAAATGATAGTTGACCTCAATGGGCTTCAATGGATGTTAATCGACGATCTCTGCGAAGTTAGATGCGAACTCACTCAATTATATAAGAAATGTTGAAATTCGACTTCAAATGAGGAAGATAGACTTTGAAAATTTTCAATTAACACAAAGTGACAGTTGACCTCAATGGGCTTCAATGTATGTTATTCGATGATATCTGACAAAGTTAGATACAAACTCACTCAAATATATAAGAAATGTTGAAATTCGACTTCAAATTAGGAAGATAGAATTTGAAAATTTTCAATCAACACAAAGTGACCATCGACCTCAATGAGCTTCAATGGATGTTATTCGATGATATCTAACAAAGTTAGATGCGATCTCACTCAAATAAATAAGAAATGTTGAAATTCGACTTCAAATGAGGAAGATAGACTTTGAAAATTTTCAATCAACACAAAGTGACAGTTGACTTCAATTGGCTTCAATGGATGTTATTCGATGATATCTGACAAAGTTAGATGCGAACTCACTCAAATATATGAGAAATGTTGAAATTCGACTTCAAATGAGGAAGATAGACTTTGAAAATTTTCAATCAACACAAAGTGACCATCGACCTCAATGAGCTTCAATGGATGTTATTCGATGATATCTAACAAAGTTAGATGCGATCTCACTCAAATAAATAAGAAATGTTGAAATTCGACTTCAAATGAGGAAGATAGACTTTGAAAATTTTCAATCAACACAAAGTGACAGTTGACTTCAATTGGCTTCAATGGACGTTATTCGATGATATGTGACAAAGTTAGATGCGAACTCACTCAAATATATAAGAAATGTTGAAATTCGACTTCAAATGAGGAAGATAGACTTTGAAAATTTTCAATTAACACAAAGTGACAGTTGACTTCAATGGGTTTCAATGGATGTTAATCGACGATATCTGACAAAGTTAGATGCGAACTCACTCAAATATATAAGAAATGTTGAAATTCGACTTCAAATGAGGAAGATAGACTTTGAAAATTTTCAATTAACCCAAGTGACAGTTGACTTCAATGGGCTTCAATGGATGTTAATCGACGATATCTGACAAAGTTAGATACAAACTCACTCAAATATATAAGAAATGTTGAAATTCGACTTCAAATTAGGAAGATAGAATTTGAAAATTTTCAATCAACACAAAGTGACCATCGACCTCAATGAGCTTCAATGGATGTTATTCGATGATATCTAACAAAGTTAGATGCGATCTCACTCAAATAAATAAGAAATGTTGAAATTCGACTTCAAATGAGGAAGATAGACTTTGAAAATTTTCAATTAACACAAAGTGACAGTTGACTTCAATTGGCTTCAATGGACGTTATTCGATGATATCTGACAAAGTTAGATGCGAACTCACTCAAATATATAAGAAATGTTGAAATTCGACTTCAAATGAGGAAGATAGACTTTGAAAATTTTCAATTAACACAAAGTGACAGTTGACCTCAATGGGCTTCAATGTATGTTATTCGATGATATCTGACAAAGTTAGATACAAACTCACTCAAATATATAAGAAATGTTGAAATTCGACTTCAAATTAGGAAGATAGAATTTGAAAATTTTCAATCAACACAAAGTGACCATCGACCTCAATGAGCTTCAATGGATGTTATTCGATGATATCTAACAAAGTTAGATGCGATCTCACTCAAATAAATAAGAAATGTTGAAATTCGACTTCAAATGAGGAAGATAGACTTTGAAAATTTTCAATTAACACAAAGTGACAGTTGACTTCAATTGTCTTCAATGGATGTTATTCGATGATATCTGACAAAGTTAGATGCGAACTCACTCAAATATATGAGAAATGTTGAAATTCGACTTCAAATGAGGAAGATAGACTTTGAAAATTTTCAATCAACACAAAGTGACCATCGACCTCAATGAGCTTCAATGTATGTTATTCGATGATATCTAACAAAGTTAGATGCGATCTCACTCAAATAAATAAGAAATGTTGAAATTCGACTTCAAATGAGGAAGATAGACTTTGAAAATTTTTGATTAACACAAAGTGACAGTTGACCTCAATGGGCTCCAATGGATGTTAATCGACGATATCTGCGAAGTTAGATGCGAACTCACTCAAATATATAAGAAATGTTGAAATTCGACTTCAAATGAGGAAGATAGACTTTGAAAATTTTCAATTAACACAAAGTGACAGTTGACCTCAATGGGCTTCAATGGATGTTAATCGACGATATCTGACAAAGTTAGATGCGAACTCACTCAAATATATAAGAAATGTTGAAATTCGACTTCAAATGAGGAAGATAGACTTTGAAAATTTTCAACTAACACAAAGTGACAGTTGACTTCAATTGGCTTCAATGGATGTTATTCGATGATATCTGACAAAGTTAGATGCGAACTCACTCAAATATATGAGAAATGTTGAAATTCGACTTCAAATGAGGAAGATAGACTTTGAAAATTTTCAATTAACACAAAGTGACAGTTGACCTCAATGGGCTTCAATGGATGTTAATCGACGATATCTGACAAAGTAAGATGCGAACTCACTCAAATATATAAGAAATGTTGAAATTCGACTTCAAATGAGGAAGATAGACTTTGAAAATTTTCAATTAACACAAAGTGGCAGTTGACCTCAATAGGCTTCAATGGATGTTAATCGGCGATATCTGACAAAGTTAGATGCGAACTCACTCAAATATATAAGAAATGTTGAAATTCGACTTCAAATGAGGAAGATAGACTTTGAAAATTTTCAATTAACACAAAGTGACAGTTGACTTCAATGGGCTTCAATGGATGTTAATCGACGATATCTGACAAAGTTAGACGCGATCTCACTCAAATATATAAGGAATGTTGAAATTCGACATCAAATGAGGAAGATAGACTTTGAAAATTTTCAATTAACACAAAGTGACAGTTGACCTCAATGGGCTTCAATGGATGTTAATCGACGATATCTGACAAAGTTAGATGCGAACTCACTCAAATATATAAGAAATGTTGAAATTCGACTTCAAATGAGGAAGATAGACTTTGAAAATTTTCAATTAACACAAAGTGACAGTTGACTTCAATTGGCTTCAATGGATGTTAGTCGACGATATCTGACAAAGTTAGACGCGATCTCACTCAAATATATAAAGAATGTTGAAATTCGACTTCAAATGAGGAAGATAGACTTTGTAAATTTTCAATTAACACAAAGTGACAGTTGACTTCAATTGGCTTCAATGGATGTTATTCGATGATATCTGACAAAGTTAGATGCGAACTCACTCAAATATATGAGAAATGTTGAAATTCGACTTCAAATGAGGAAGATAGACTTTGAAAATTTTCAATCAACACAAAGTGACCATCGACCTCAATGAGCTTCAATGTATGTTATTCGATGATATCTAACAAAGTTAGATGCGATCTCACTCAAATAAATAAGAAATGTTGAAATTCGACTTCAAATGAGGAAGATAGACTTTGAAAATTTTTGATTAACACAAAGTGACAGTTGACCTCAATGGGCTCCAATGGATGTTAATCGACGATATCTGCGAAGTTAGATGCGAACTCACTCAAATATATAAGAAATGTTGAAATTCGACTTCAAATGAGGAAGATAGACTTTGAAAATTTTCAATTAACACAAAGTGACAGTTGACCTCAATGGGCTTCAATGGATGTTAATCGACGATATCTGACAAAGTTAGATGCGAACTCACTCAAATATATAAGAAATGTTGAAATTCGACTTCAAATGAGGAAGATAGACTTTGAAAATTTTCAATTAACATAAAGTGACAGTTGACCTCAATGGGCTTCAATGGATGTTAATCGACGATATCTGACAAAGTTAGATGCGAACTCACTCAAATAAATAAGAAATGTTGAAATTCGACTTCAAATGAGGAAGATAGACTTTGAAAATTTTCAATTAACACAAAATGATAGTTGACCTCAATGGGCTTCAATGGATGTTAATCGACGATCTCTGCGAAGTTAGATGCGAACTCATTCAAATATATAAGAAATGTTGAAATTCGACTTCAAATGAGGAAGATAGACTTTGAAAATTTTCAATTAACACAAAGTGACAGTTGACTTCAATGGGTTTCAATGGATGTTAATCGACGATATCTGACAAAGTTAGATGCGAACTCACTCAAATATATAAGAAATGTTGAAATTCGACTTCAAATTAGGAAGATAGAATTTGAAAATTTTCAATCAACACAAAGTGACCATCGACCTCAATGAGCTTCAATGGATGTTATTCGATGATATCTAACAAAGTTAGATGCGATCTCACTCAAATAAATAAGAAATGTTGAAATTCGACTTCAAATGAGGAAGATAGACTTTGAAAATTTTCAATTAACACAAAGTGACAGTTGACCTCAATGGGCTTCAATGGATGTTAATCGACGATATCTGACAAAGTTAGATGCGAACTCACTCAAATATATAAGAAATGTTGAAATTCGACTTCAAATGAGGAAGATAGACTTTGAAAATTTTCAATTAACATAAAGTGACAGTTGACCTCAATGGGCTTCAATGGATGTTAATCGACGATATCTGACAAAGTTAGATGCGAACTCACTCAAATATATAAGAAATGTTGAAATTCGACTTCAAATGAGGAAGATAGACTTTGAAAATTTTCAATTAACACAAAGTGACAGTTGACCTCAATGGGCTTCAATGTATGTTATTCGATGATATCTGACAAAGTTAGATACAAACTCACTCAAATATATAAGAAATGTTGAAATTCGACTTCAAATTAGGAAGATAGAATTTGAAAATTTTCAATCAACACAAAGTGACCATCGACCTCAATGAGCTTCAATGGATGTTATTCGATGATATCTAACAAAGTTAGATGCGATCTCACTCAAATAAATAAGAAATGTTGAAATTCGACTTCAAATGAGGAAGATAGACTTTGAAAATTTTCAATTAACACAAAGTGACAGTTGACTTCAATGGGCTTCAATGGATGTTAATCGACGATATCTGACAAAGTTAGATGCGAACTCACTCAAATAAATAAGAAATGTTGAAATTCGACTTCAAATGAGGAAGATAGACTTTGAAAATTTTCAATTAACACAAAATGATAGTTGACCTCAATGGGCTTCAATGGATGTTAATCGACGATCTCTGCGAAGTTAGATGCGAACTCACTCAAATATATAAGAAATGTTGAAATTCGACTTCAAATGAGGAAGATAGACTTTGAAAATTTTCAATTGACACAAAGTGACAGTTGACCTCAATGGGTTTCAATGGATGTTAATCGACGATATCTGACAAAGTTAGATGCGAACTGACTCAAATATATAATAAATGTTGAAATTCGACTTCAAATGAGGAAGATAGACTTTGAAAATTTTCAATTAACACAAAGTGACAGTTGACTTCAATGGGCTTCAATGGATGTTAATCGACGATATCTGACAAAGTTAGACGCGATCTCACTCAAATATATAAGGAATGTTGAAATTCGACTTCAAATGAGGAAGATAGACTTTGAAAATTTTCAATTAAGACAAAGTGACAGTTGACCTCAATGGGCTTCAATGGATGTTAATCGACGATATCTGACAAAGTTAGATGCGAACTCACTCAAATATATAAGAAATGTTGAAATTCGACTTCAAATGAGGAAGATAGACTTTGAAAATTTTCAATTAACACAAAGTGACAGTTGACTTCAATGGGCTTGAATGGATGTTAATCGACGATATCTGACAAAGTTAGACGCGATCTCACTCAAATATATAAGGAATGTTGAAATTCGACTTCAAATGAGGAAGATATACTTTGAAAATTTTCAATTAACATAAAGTGACAGTTGACCTCAATGGGCTTCAATGGATGTTAATCGACGATATCTGACAAAGTTAGATGCGAACTCACTCAAATATATAAGAAATGTTGAAATTCGACTTCAAATGAGGAAGATAGACTTTGAAAATTTTCAATTAATACAAAGTGACAGTTGACCTCAATGGGCTTCAATGTATGTTATTCGATGATATCTGACAAAGTTAGATACAAACTCACTCAAATATATAAGAAATGTTGAAATTCGACTTCAAATTAGGAAGATAGAATTTGAAAATTTTCAATCAACACAAAGTGACCATCGACCTCAATGAGCTTCAATGGATGTTATTCGAAGATATCTAACAAAGTTAGATGCGATCTCACTCAAATAAATAAGAAATGTTGAAATTCGACTTCAAATGAGGAAGATAGACTTTGAAAATTTTCAATTAACACAAAATGATAGTTGACCTCAATGGGCTTCAATGGATGTTAATCGACGATCTCTGCGAAGTTAGATGCGAACTCACTCAAATATATAAGAAATGTTGAAATTCGACTTCAAATGAGGAAGATAGACTTTGAAAATTTTCAATTGACACAAAGTGACAGTTGACCTCAATGGGTTTCAATGGATGTTAATCGACGATATCTGACAAAGTTAGATGCGAACTCACTCAAATATATAATAAATGTTGAAATTCGACTTCAAATGAGGAAGATAGACTTTGAAAATTTTCAATTATCACAAAGTGACAGTTGACTTCAATGGGCTTCAATGGATGTTAATCGACGATATCTGACAAAGTTAGACGCGATCTCACTCAAATATATAAGGAATGTTGAAATTCGACTTCAAATGAGGAAGATAGACTTTGAAAATTTTCAATTAAGACAAAGTGACAGTTGACCTCAATGGGCTTCAATGGATGTTAATCGACGATATCTGACAAAGTTAGATGCGAACTCACTCAAATATATAAGGAATGTTGAAATTCGACTTCAAATGAGGAAGATAGACTTTGAAAATTTTCAATTAACACAAAGTGACAGTTGACTTCAATGGGCTTGAATGGATGTTAATCGACGATATCTGACAAAGTTAGACGCGATCTCACTCAAATATATAAGGAATGTTGAAATTCGACTTCAAATGAGGAAGATATACTTTGAAAATTTTCAATTAACACAAAGTGACAGTTGACCTCAATGGGCTTCAATGGATGTTAATCGACGATATCTGACAAAGTTAGATGCGAACTCACTCAAATATATAAGAAATGTTGAAATTCGACTTCAAATGAGGAAGATAGACTTTGAAAATTTTCAATTAACACAAAGTGACAGTTGACTTCAATTGGCTTCAATGGATGTAATTCGATGATATCTGACAAAGTTAGATGCGAACTCACTCAAATATATAAGAAATGTTGAAATTCGACTTCAAATGAGGAAGATAGACTTTGAAAATTTTCAATTAACACAAAGTGACAGTTGACCTCAATGGGCTTCAATGTATGTTATTCGATGATATCTGACAAAGTTAGATACAAACTCACTCAAATATATAAGAAATGTTGAAATTCGACTTCAAATTAGGAAGATAGAATTTGAAAATTTTTAATCAACACAAAGTGACCATCGACCTCAATGAGCTTCAATGGATGTTATTCGATGATATCTAACAAAGTTAGATGCGATCTCACTCAAATAAATAAGAAATGTTGAAATTCGACTTCAAATGAGGAAGATAGACTTTGAAAATTTTCAATTAACACAAAGTGACAGTTGACCTCAATGGGCTTCAATGGATGTTAATCGACGATATCTGCGAAGTTAGATGCGAACTCACTCAAATATATAAGAAATGTTGAAATTCGACTTCAAATGAGGAAGATAGACTTTGAAAATTTTCAATTAACACAAAGTGACAGTTGACTTCAATGGGCTTCAATGGATGTTAATCGACGATATCTGACAAAGTTACACGCGATCTCACTCAAATATATAAGGAATGTTGAAATTCGACTTCAAATGAGGAAGATAGACTTTGAAAATTTTCAATTAACACAAAGTGACAGTTGACCTCAATGGGCTTCAATGGATGTTAATCGACGATATCTGACAAAGTTAGATGCGAACTCACTCAAATATATAAGAAATGTTGAAATTCGACTTCAAATGAGGAAGATAGACTTTGAAAATTTTCAATTAACACAAAGTGACAGTTGACTTCAATTGGCTTCAATGGATGTTATTCGATGATATCTGACAAAGTTAGATGCGAACTCAGTCAAATATATAAGAAATGTTGAAATTCGACTTCAAATGAGGAAGATAGACTTTGAAAATTTTCAATTAACACAAAGTGACAGTTGACCTCAATGGGCTTCAATGTATGTTATTCGATGATATCTGACAAAGTTAGATACAAACTCACTCAAATATATAAGAAATGTTGAAATTCGACTTCAAATTAGGAAGATAGAATTTGAAAATTTTCAATCAACACAAAGTGACCATCGACCTCAATGAGCTTCAATGGATGTTATTCGATGATATCTAACAAAGTTAGATGCGATCTCACTCAAATAAATAAGAAATGTTGAAATTTGACTTCAAATGAGGAAGATAGACTTTGAAAATTTTCAATTAATACAAAGTGACAGTTGACCTCAATGGGCTCCAATGGATGTTAATCGACGATATCTGCGAAGTTAGATGCGAACTCACTCAAATATATAAGAAATGTTGAAATTCGACTTCAAATGAGGAAGATAGACTTTGAAAATTTTCAATTAACACAAAGTGACAGTTGACTTCAATGGGCTTCAATGGATGTTAATCGACGATATCTGACAAAGTTACACGCGATCTCACGCAAATATATAAGGAATGTTGAAATTCGACTTCAAATGAGGAAGATAGACTTTGAAAATTTTCAATTAACACAAAGTGACAGTTGACCTCAATGGGCTTCAATGGATGTTAATCGACGATATCTGACAAAGTTAGATGCGAACTCACTCAAATATATAAGAAATGTTGAAATTCGACTTCAAATGAGGAAGATAGACTTTGAAAATTTTCAATTAACACAAAGTGACAGTTGACTTCAATTGGCTTCAATGGATGTTATTCGATGATATCTGACAAAGTTAGATGCGAACTCACTCAAATATATGAGAAATGTTGAAATTCGACTTCAAATGAGGAAGATAGACTTTGAAAATTTTTAATTAACACAAAGTGACAGTTGACTTCAATGGGCTTCAATGGATGTTAATCGACGATATCTGACAAAGTTAGACGCGATCTCACTCAAATATATAAGGAATGTTGAAATTCGACTTCAAATGAGGAAGATAGACTTTGAAAATTTTCAATTAACACAAAGTGACAGTTGACCTCAATGGGCTTCAATGTATGTTATTCGATGATATCTGACAAAGTTAGATACAAACTCACTCAAATATATAAGAAATGTTGAAATTCGACTTCAAATTAGGAAGATAGAATTTGAAAATTTTCAATCAACACAAAGTGACCATCGACCTCAATGAGCTTCAATGGATGTTATTCGAAGATATCTAACAAAGTTAGATGCGATCTCACTCAAATAAATAAGAAATGTTGAAATTCGACTTCAAATGAGGAAGATAGACTTTGAAAATTTTCAATTAACACAAAATGATAGTTGACCTCAATGGGCTTCAATGGATGTTAATCGACGATCTCTGCGAAGTTAGATGCGAACTCACTCAAATATATAAGAAATGTTGAAATTCGACTTCAAATGAGGAAGATAGACTTTGAAAATTTTCAATTGACACAAAGTGACAGTTGACCTCAATGGGTTTCAATGGATGTTAATCGACGATATCTGACAAAGTTAGATGCGAACTCACTCAAATATATAATAAATGTTGAAATTCGACTTCAAATGAGGAAGATAGACTTTGAAAATTTTCAATTATCACAAAGTGACAGTTGACTTCAATGGGCTTCAATGGATGTTAATCGACGATATCTGACAAAGTTAGACGCGATCTCACTCAAATATATAAGGAATGTTGAAATTCGACTTCAAATGAGGAAGATAGACTTTGAAAATTTTCAATTAAGACAAAGTGACAGTTGACCTCAATGGGCTTCAATGGATGTTAATCGACGATATCTGACAAAGTTAGATGCGAACTCACTCAAATATATAAGAAATGTTGAAATTCGACTTCAAATGAGGAAGATAGACTTTGAAAATTTTCAATTAACACAAAGTGACAGTTGACTTCAATGGGCTTGAATGGATGTTAATCGACGATATCTGACAAAGTTAGACGCGATCTCACTCAAATATATAAGGAATGTTGAAATTCGACTTCAAATGAGGAAGATATACTTTGAAAATTTTCAATTAACACAAAGTGACAGTTGACCTCAATGGGCTTCAATGGATGTTAATCGACGATATCTGACAAAGTTAGATGCGAACTCACTCAAATATATAAGAAATGTTGAAATTCGACTTCAAATGAGGAAGATAGACTTTGAAAATTTTCAATTAACACAAAGTGACAGTTGACTTCAATTGGCTTCAATGGATGTAATTCGATGATATCTGACAAAGTTAGATGCGAACTCACTCAAATATATAAGAAATGTTGAAATTCGACTTCAAATGAGGAAGATAGACTTTGAAAATTTTCAATTAACACAAAGTGACAGTTGACCTCAATGGGCTTCAATGTATGTTATTCGATGATATCTGACAAAGTTAGATACAAACTCACTCAAATATATAAGAAATGTTGAAATTCGACTTCAAATTAGGAAGATAGAATTTGAAAATTTTTAATCAACACAAAGTGACCATCGACCTCAATGAGCTTCAATGGATGTTATTCGATGATATCTAACAAAGTTAGATGCGATCTCACTCAAATAAATAAGAAATGTTGAAATTCGACTTCAAATGAGGAAGATAGACTTTGAAAATTTTCAATTAACACAAAGTGACAGTTGACCTCAATGGGCTTCAATGGATGTTAATCGACGATATCTGCGAAGTTAGATGCGAACTCACTCAAATATATAAGAAATGTTGAAATTCGACTTCAAATGAGGAAGATAGACTTTGAAAATTTTCAATTAACACAAAGTGACAGTTGACTTCAATGGGCTTCAATGGATGTTAATCGACGATATCTGACAAAGTTACACGCGATCTCACTCAAATATATAAGGAATGTTGAAATTCGACTTCAAATGAGGAAGATAGACTTTGAAAATTTTCAATTAACACAAAGTGACAGTTGACCTCAATGGGCTTCAATGGATGTTAATCGACGATATCTGACAAAGTTAGATGCGAACTCACTCAAATATATAAGAAATGTTGAAATTCGACTTCAAATGAGGAAGATAGACTTTGAAAATTTTCAATTAACACAAAGTGACAGTTGACTTCAATTGGCTTCAATGGATGTTATTCGATGATATCTGACAAAGTTAGATGCGAACTCAGTCAAATATATAAGAAATGTTGAAATTCGACTTCAAATGAGGAAGATAGACTTTGAAAATTTTCAATTAACACAAAGTGACAGTTGACCTCAATGGGCTTCAATGTATGTTATTCGATGATATCTGACAAAGTTAGATACAAACTCACTCAAATATATAAGAAATGTTGAAATTCGACTTCAAATTAGGAAGATAGAATTTGAAAATTTTCAATCAACACAAAGTGACCATCGACCTCAATGAGCTTCAATGGATGTTATTCGATGATATCTAACAAAGTTAGATGCGATCTCACTCAAATAAATAAGAAATGTTGAAATTTGACTTCAAATGAGGAAGATAGACTTTGAAAATTTTCAATTAATACAAAGTGACAGTTGACCTCAATGGGCTCCAATGGATGTTAATCGACGATATCTGCGAAGTTAGATGCGAACTCACTCAAATATATAAGAAATGTTGAAATTCGACTTCAAATGAGGAAGATAGACTTTGAAAATTTTCAATTAACACAAAGTGACAGTTGACTTCAATGGGCTTCAATGGATGTTAATCGACGATATCTGACAAAGTTACACGCGATCTCACGCAAATATATAAGGAATGTTGAAATTCGACTTCAAATGAGGAAGATAGACTTTGAAAATTTTCAATTAACACAAAGTGACAGTTGACCTCAATGGGCTTCAATGGATGTTAATCGACGATATCTGACAAAGTTAGATGCGAACTCACTCAAATATATAAGAAATGTTGAAATTCGACTTCAAATGAGGAAGATAGACTTTGAAAATTTTCAATTAACACAAAGTGACAGTTGACTTCAATTGGCTTCAATGGATGTTATTCGATGATATCTGACAAAGTTAGATGCGAACTCACTCAAATATATGAGAAATGTTGAAATTCGACTTCAAATGAGGAAGATAGACTTTGAAAATTTTCAATTAACACAAAGTGACAGTTGACCTCAATGGGCTTCAATGGATGTTAATCGACGATATCTGACAAAGTTAGATGCGAACTCACTCAAATATATAAGAAATGTTGAAATCCGACTTCAAATGAGGAAGATAGACTTTGAAAATTTTCAATTAACACAAAGTGACAGTTGACCTCAATAGGCTTCAATGGATGTTAATCGGCGATATCTGACAAAGTTAGATGCGAACTCACTCAAATATATAAGAAATGTTGAAATTCAACTTCAAATGAGGAAGATAGACTTTGAAAATTTTTAATTAACACAAAGTGACAGTTGACTTCAATGGGCTTCAATGGATGTTAATCGACGATATCTGACAAAGTTAGACGCGATCTCACTCAAATATATAAGGAATGTTGAAATTCGACTTCAAATGAGGAAGATAGACTTTGAAAATTTTCAATTAACACAAAGTGACAGTTGACCTCAATGGGCTTCAATGGATGTTAATCGACGATATCTGACAAAGTTAGATGCGAACTCACTCAAATATATGAGAAATGTTGAAATTCGACTTCAAATGAGAAAGATAGACTTTGAAAATTTTCAATTAACACAAAGTGACAGTTGACTTCAATTGGCTTCAATGGATGTTAGTCGACGATATCTGACAAAGTTAGATGCGATCTCACTCAAATATATAAGGAATGTTGAAATTCGACTTCAAATGAGGAAGATAGACTTTGAAAATTTTCAATAAACACAAAGTGTCAGTTGACCTCAATGGGCTTCAATGGGTGTTAATCGACGATATCTGACAAAGTTAGATGCGAACTCACTCAAATATATAAGAAATGTTGAAATTCGACTTCAAATGAGGAAGATAGACTTTGAAAATTTTCAATTAACACAAAGTGACAGTTGACTTCAATGGGCTTCAATGGATGTTAATAGACGATATCTGACAAAGTTAGACGCGATCTCACTCAAATATATAAGGAATGTTGAAATTCGACTTCAAATGAGGAAGATAGACTTTGAAAATTTTCAATAAACACAAAGTGTCAGTTGACCTCAATGGGCTTCAATGGGTGTTAATCGACGATATCTGACAAAGTTAGATGCGAACTCACTCAAATATATAAGAAATGTTGAAATTCGACTTCAAATGAGGAAGATAGACTTTGAAAATTTTCAATTAACACAAAGTGACAGTTGACTTCAATGGGCTTCAATGGATGTTAATAGACGATATCTGACAAAGTTAGATGCGATCTCACTCAAATATATAAGGAATGATGAAATTCGACTTCAAATGAGGAAGATAGACTTTGAAAATTTTCAATTAACACAAAGTGACAGTTGACTTCAATTGGCTTCAATGGACGTTATTCGATGATATCTGACAAAGTTAGATACAAACTCACTCAAATATATAAGAATGTTGAAATTCGACTTCAAATTAGGAAGATCGAATTTGAAAATTTTCAATCAACACAAAGTGACCATCGACCTCAATGAGCTTCAATGGATGTTATTCGATGATATCTAACAAAGTTAGATGCGATCTCACTCAAATAAATAAGAAATGTTGAAATTCGACTTCAAATGAGGAAGATAGACTTTGAAAATTTTCAATTAACACAAAATGATAGTTGACCTCAATGGGCTTCAATGGATGTTAATCGACGATCTCTGCGAAGTTAGATGCGAACTCACTCAATTATATAAGAAATGTTGAAATTCGACTTCAAATGAGGAAGATAGACTTTGAAAATTTTCAATTAACACAAAGTGACAGTTGACCTCAATGGGCTTCAATGTATGTTATTCGATGATATCTGACAAAGTTAGATGCGAACTCACTCAATTATATAAGAAATGTTGAAATTCGACTTCAAATGAGGAAGATAGACTTTGAAAATTTTCAATTAACACAAAGTGACAGTTGACCTCAATGGGCTTCAATGTATGTTATTCGATGATATCTAACAAAGTTAGATGCGATCTCACTCAAATAAATAAGAAATGTTGAAATTCGACTTCAAATGAGGAAGATAGACTTTGAAAATTTTCAATCAACACAAAGTGACAGTTGACTTCAATTGGCTTCAATGGATGTTATTCGATGATATCTGACAAAGTTAGATGCGAACTCACTCAAATATATGAGAAATGTTGAAATTCGACTTCAAATGAGGAAGATAGACTTTGAAAATTTTCAATCAACACAAAGTGACCATCGACCTCAATGAGCTTCAATGGATGTTATTCGATGATATCTAACAAAGTTAGATGCGATCTCACTCAAATAAATAAGAAATGTTGAAATTCGACTTCAAATGAGGAAGATAGACTTTGAAAATTTTCAATCAACACAAAGTGACAGTTGACTTCAATTGGCTTCAATGGACGTTATTCGATGATATGTGACAAAGTTAGATGCGAACTCACTCAAATATATAAGAAATGTTGAAATTCGACTTCAAATGAGGAAGATAGACTTTGAAAATTTTCAATTAACACAAAGTGACAGTTGACTTCAATGGGTTTCAATGGATGTTAATCGACGATATCTGACAAAGTTAGATGCGAACTCACTCAAATATATAAGAAATGTTGAAATTCGACTTCAAATGAGGAAGATAGACTTTGAAAATTTTCAATTAACCCAAGTGACAGTTGACTTCAATGGGCTTCAATGGATGTTAATCGACGATATCTGACAAAGTTAGATACAAACTCACTCAAATATATAAGAAATGTTGAAATTCGACTTCAAATTAGGAAGATAGAATTTGAAAATTTTCAATCAACACAAAGTGACCATCGACCTCAATGAGCTTCAATGGATGTTATTCGATGATATCTAACAAAGTTAGATGCGATCTCACTCAAATAAATAAGAAATGTTGAAATTCGACTTCAAATGAGGAAGATAGACTTTGAAAATTTTCAATTAACACAAAGTGACAGTTGACTTCAATTGGCTTCAATGGACGTTATTCGATGATATCTGACAAAGTTAGATGCGAACTCACTCAAATATATAAGAAATGTTGAAATTCGACTTCAAATGAGGAAGATAGACTTTGAAAATTTTCAATTAACACAAAGTGACAGTTGACCTCAATGGGCTTCAATGTATGTTATTCGATGATATCTGACAAAGTTAGATACAAACTCACTCAAATATATAAGAAATGTTGAAATTCGACTTCAAATTAGGAAGATAGAATTTGAAAATTTTCAATCAACACAAAGTGACCATCGACCTCAATGAGCTTCAATGGATGTTATTCGATGATATCTAACAAAGTTAGATGCGATCTCACTCAAATAAATAAGAAATGTTGAAATTCGACTTCAAATGAGGAAGATAGACTTTGAAAATTTTCAATTAACACAAAGTGACAGTTGACTTCAATTGTCTTCAATGGATGTTATTCGATGATATCTGACAAAGTTAGATGCGAACTCACTCAAATATATGAGAAATGTTGAAATTCGACTTCAAATGAGGAAGATAGACTTTGAAAATTTTCAATCAACACAAAGTGACCATCGACCTCAATGAGCTTCAATGTATGTTATTCGATGATATCTAACAAAGTTAGATGCGATCTCACTCAAATAAATAAGAAATGTTGAAATTCGACTTCAAATGAGGAAGATAGACTTTGAAAATTTTTGATTAACACAAAGTGACAGTTGACCTCAATGGGCTCCAATGGATGTTAATCGACGATATCTGCGAAGTTAGATGCGAACTCACTCAAATATATAAGAAATGTTGAAATTCGACTTCAAATGAGGAAGATAGACTTTGAAAATTTTCAATTAACACAAAGTGACAGTTGACCTCAATGGGCTTCAATGGATGTTAATCGACGATATCTGACAAAGTTAGATGCGAACTCACTCAAATATATAAGAAATGTTGAAATTCGACTTCAAATGAGGAAGATAGACTTTGAAAATTTTCAACTAACACAAAGTGACAGTTGACTTCAATTGGCTTCAATGGATGTTATTCGATGATATCTGACAAAGTTAGATGCGAACTCACTCAAATATATGAGAAATGTTGAAATTCGACTTCAAATGAGGAAGATAGACTTTGAAAATTTTCAATTAACACAAAGTGACAGTTGACCTCAATGGGCTTCAATGGATGTTAATCGACGATATCTGACAAAGTAAGATGCGAACTCACTCAAATATATAAGAAATGTTGAAATTCGACTTCAAATGAGGAAGATAGACTTTGAAAATTTTCAATTAACACAAAGTGGCAGTTGACCTCAATAGGCTTCAATGGATGTTAATCGGCGATATCTGACAAAGTTAGATGCGAACTCACTCAAATATATAAGAAATGTTGAAATTCGACTTCAAATGAGGAAGATAGACTTTGAAAATTTTCAATTAACACAAAGTGACAGTTGACTTCAATGGGCTTCAATGGATGTTAATCGACGATATCTGACAAAGTTAGACGCGATCTCACTCAAATATATAAGGAATGTTGAAATTCGACATCAAATGAGGAAGATAGACTTTGAAAATTTTCAATTAACACAAAGTGACAGTTGACCTCAATGGGCTTCAATGGATGTTAATCGACGATATCTGACAAAGTTAGATGCGAACTCACTCAAATATATAAGAAATGTTGAAATTCGACTTCAAATGAGGAAGATAGACTTTGAAAATTTTCAATTAACACAAAGTGACAGTTGACTTCAATTGGCTTCAATGGATGTTAGTCGACGATATCTGACAAAGTTAGACGCGATCTCACTCAAATATATAAAGAATGTTGAAATTCGACTTCAAATGAGGAAGATAGACTTTGAAAATTTTCAATTAACACAAAGTGACAGTTGACTTCAATTGGCTTCAATGGATGTTATTCGATGATATCTGACAAAGTTAGATGCGAACTCACTCAAATATATGAGAAATGTTGAAATTCGACTTCAAATGAGGAAGATAGACTTTGAAAATTTTCAATCAACACAAAGTGACCATCGACCTCAATGAGCTTCAATGTATGTTATTCGATGATATCTAACAAAGTTAGATGCGATCTCACTCAAATAAATAAGAAATGTTGAAATTCGACTTCAAATGAGGAAGATAGACTTTGAAAATTTTTGATTAACACAAAGTGACAGTTGACCTCAATGGGCTCCAATGGATGTTAATCGACGATATCTGCGAAGTTAGATGCGAACTCACTCAAATATATAAGAAATGTTGAAATTCGACTTCAAATGAGGAAGATAGACTTTGAAAATTTTCAATTAACACAAAGTGACAGTTGACCTCAATGGGCTTCAATGGATGTTAATCGACGATATCTGACAAAGTTAGATGCGAACTCACTCAAATATATAAGAAATGTTGAAATTCGACTTCAAATGAGGAAGATAGACTTTGAAAATTTTCAACTAACACAAAGTGACAGTTGACTTCAATTGGCTTCAATGGATGTTATTCGATGATATCTGACAAAGTTAGATGCGAACTCACTCAAATATATGAGAAATGTTGAAATTCGACTTCAAATGAGGAAGATAGACTTTGAAAATTTTCAATTAACACAAAGTGACAGTTGACCTCAATGGGCTTCAATGGATGTTAATCGACGATATCTGACAAAGTAAGATGTGAACTCACTCAAATATATAAGAAATGTTGAAATTCGACTTCAAATGAGGAAGATAGACTTTGAAAATTTTCAATTAACACAAAGTGGCAGTTGACCTCAATAGGCTTCAATGGATGTTAATCGGCGATATCTGACAAAGTTAGATGCGAACTCACTCAAATATATAAGAAATGTTGAAATTCGACTTCAAATGAGGAAGATAGACTTTGAAAATTTTCAATTAACACAAAGTGACAGTTGACTTCAATGGGCTTCAATGGATGTTAATCGACGATATCTGACAAAGTTAGACGCGATCTCACTCAAATATATAAGGAATGTTGAAATTCGACATCAAATGAGGAAGATAGACTTTGAAAATTTTCAATTAACACAAAGTGACAGTTGACCTCAATGGGCTTCAATGGATGTTAATCGACGATATCTGACAAAGTTAGATGCGAACTCACTCAAATATATAAGAAATGTTGAAATTCGACTTCAAATGAGGAAGATAGACTTTGAAAATTTTCAATTAACACAAAGTGACAGTTGACTTCAATTGGCTTCAATGGATGTTAGTCGACGATATCTGACAAAGTTAGACGCGATCTCACTCAAATATATAAGGAATGTTGAAATTCGACTTCAAATGAGGAAGATAGACTTTAAAAATTTTCAATAAACACAAAGTGTCAGTTGACCTCAATGGGCTTCAGTGGATGTTAATCGACGATATCTGACAAAGTTAGATGCGAACTCACTCAAATATATAAGAAATGTTGAAATTCGACTTCAAATGAGGAAGATAGACTTTGAAAATTTTCAATTAACACAAAGTGACAGTTGACTTCAATGGGCTTCAATGGATGTTAATCGACGATATCTGACAAAGTTAGACGCGATCTCACTCAAATATATAAGGAATGATGAAATTCGACTTCAAATGAGGAAGATAGACTTTGAAAATTTTCAATTAACACAAAGTGACAGTTGACCTCAATGGGCTTCAATGGATGTTAATCGACGATATGTGACAAAGTTAGATGCGAACTCACTCAAATATATAAGAAATGTTGAAATTCGACTTCAAATGAGGAAGATGGACTTTGAAAATTTTCAATTAACACAAAGTGACAGTTGACTTCAATTGGCTTCAATGGACGTTATTCGATGATATCTGACAAAGTTAGATGCGAACTCACTCAAATATATAAGAAATGTTGAAATTCGACTTCAAATGAGGAAGATAGACTTTGAAAATTTTCAATTAACACAAAGTGACAGTTGACCTCAATGGGCTTCAATGTATGTTATTCGATGATATCTGACAAAGTTAGATACAAACTCACTCAAATATATAAGAAATGTTGAAATTCGACTTCAAATTAGGAAGATAGAATTTGAAAATTTTCAATCAACACAAAGTGACCATCGACCTCAATGAGCTTCAATGGATGTTATTCGATGATATCTAAGAAAGTTAGATGCGATCTCACTCAAATAAATAAGAAATGTTGAAATTCGACTTCAAATGAGGAAGATAGACTTTGAAAATTTTCAATTAACACAAAGTGACAGTTGACCTCAATGGGCTTCAATGGATGTTAATCGACGATATCTGACAAAGTTAGATGCGAACTCACTCAAATATATGAGAAATGTTGAAATTCGACTTCAAATGAGGAAGATAGACTTTGAAAATTTTCTATTAACACAAAGTGACAGTTGACTTCAATTGGCTTCAATGGATGTTAGTCGACGATATCTGACAAAGTTAGACGCGATCTCACTCAAATATATAAGAAATGTTGAAATTCGACTTCAAATGAGGAAGATAGACTTTGAAAATTTTCAATTAACACAAAGTGACAGTTGACCTCAATGGGCTTCAATGGATGTTAATCGACGATATCTGACAAAGTTAGATGCGAACTCACTCAAATATATGAGAAATGTTGAAATTCGACTTCAAATGAGGAAGATAGACTTTGAAAATTTTCAATAAACACAAAGTGTCAGTTGACCTCAATGGGCTTCAATGGATGTTAATCGACGATATCTGACAAAGTTAGATGCGAACTCACTCAAATATATAAGAAATGTTGAAATTCGACTTCAAATGAGGAAGACAGACTTTGAAAATTTTCAATTAACACAAAGTGACAGTTGACCTCAATGGGCTTCAATGGATGTTAATCGACGATATCTGACAAAGTTAGACGCGATCTCACTCAAATATATAAGGAATGTTGAAATTCGACTTCAAATGAGGAAGATAGACTTTGAAAATTTTCAATAAACACAAAGTGTCAGTTGACCTCAATGGGCTTCAATGGATGTTAATCGACGATATCTGACAAAGTTAGATGCGAACTCACTCAAATATATAAGAAATGTTGAAATTCGCCTTCAAATGAGGAAGATAGACTTTGAAAATTTTCAATTAACACAAAGTGACAGTTGACTTCAATGGGCTTCAATGGATGTTAATCGACGATATCTGACAAAGTTAGACGCGATCTCACTCAAATATATAAGGAATGATGAAATTCGACTTCAAATGAGGAAGATAGACTTTGAAAATTTTCAATTAACACAAAGTGACAGTTGACCTCAATGGGCTTCAATGGATGTTAATCGACGATATCTGACAAAGTTAGATGCGAACTCACTCAAATATATAAGAAATGTTGAAATTCGACTTCAAATGAGGAAGATAGACTCTGAAAATTTTCAATTAACACAAAGTGACAGTTGACCTTAATAGGCTTCAATGGATGTTAATCGACGATATCTGACAAAGTTAGATGCGAACTCACTCAAATATATAAGAAATGTTGAAATTCGACTTCAAATGAGGAAGATAGACTCTGAAAATTTTCAATTAACACAAAGTGACAGTTGACTTCAATGGGCTTCAATGGATGTTAATCGACGATATCTGACAAAGTTAGACGCGATCTCACTCAAATATATAAGGAATGTTGAAATTCGACTTCAAATGAGGAAGATAGACTTTGAAAATTTTCAATTAACACAAAGTGACAGTTGACCTCAATGGGCTTCAATGGATGTTAATCGACGATATCTGACAAAGTTAGATGCGAACTCACTCAAATATATAAGAAATGTTGAAATTCGACTTCAAATGAGGAAGATAGACTTTGAAAATTTTCAATTAACACAAAGTGACAGTTGACTTCAATTGGCTTCAATGGATGTTAGTCGACGATATCTGACAAAGTTAGACGCGATCTCACTCAAATATATAAGGAATGTTGAAATTCGACTTCAAATGAGGAAGATAGACTTTGAAAATTTTCAATAAACACAAAGTGTCAGTTGACCTCAATGGGCTTCAATGGATGTTAATCGACGATATCTGACAAAGTTAGATGCGAACTCACTCAAATATATAAGAAATGTTGAAATTCGACTTCAAATGAGGAAGATAGACTTTGAAAATTTTCAATTAACACAAAGTGACAGTTGACTTCAATGGGCTTCAATGGATGTTAATCGACGATATCTGACAAAGTTAGACGCGATCTCACTCAAATATATAAGGAATGATGAAATTCGACTTCAAATGAGGAAGATAGACTTTGAAAATTTTCAATTAACACAAAGTGACAGTTGACCTCAATGGGCTTCAATGGATGTTAATCGACGATATCTGACAAAGTTAGATGCGAACTCACTCAAATATATAAGAAATGTTGAAATTCGACTTCAAATGAGGAAGATAGACTTTGAAAATTTTCAATTAACACAAAGTGACAGTTGACTTCAATTGGCTTCAATGGATGTTATTCGATGATATCTGACAAAGTTAGATGCGAACTCACTCAAATATATAAGAAATGTTGAAATTCGACTTCAAATGAGGAAGATAGACTTTGAAAATTTTCAATTAACACAAAGTGACAGTTGACCTCAATGGGCTTCAATGTATGTTATTCGATGATATCTGACAAAGTTAGATACAAACTCACTCAAATATATAAGAAATGTTGAAATTCGACTTCAAATGAGGAAGATAGACTTTGAAAATTTTCAATTAACACAAAGTGACAGTTGACTTCAATGGGCTTCAATGGATGTTAATCGACGATATCTGACAAAGTTAGACGCGATCTCACTCAAATATATAAGGAATGTTGAAATTAGACTTCAAATGAGGAAGATAGACTTTGAAAATTTTCAATTAACACAAAGTGACAGTTGACCTCAATGGGCTTCAATGGATGTTAATCGACGATATCTGACAAAGTTAGATGCGAACTCACTCAAATATATAAGAAATGTTGAAATTGGACTTCAAATGAGGAAGATAGACTTTGAAAATTTTCAATTAACACAAAATGATAGTTGACCTCAATGGGCTTCAATGGATGTTAATCGACGATCTCTGCGAAGTTAGATGCGAACTCACTCAAATATATAAGAAATGTTGAAATTCGACTTCAAATGAGGAAGATAGACTTTGAAAATTTTCAATTAACACAAAGTGACAGTTGACTTCAATGGGCTTCAATGGATGTTAATCGACGATATCTGACAAAGTTAGACGCGATCTCACTCAAATATATAAGGAATGTTGAAATTCGACTTCAAATGAGGAAGATAGACTTTGAAAATTTTCAATTAACACAAAGTGACAGTTGACCTCAATGGGCTTCAATGGATGTTAATCGACGATATCTGACAAAGTTAGATGCGAACTCACTCAAATATATAAGAAATGTTGAAATTGGACTTCAAATGAGGAAGATAGACTTTGAAAATTTTCAATTAACACAAAGTGACAGTTGACTTCAATGGGCTTCAATGGATGTTAATCGACGATATCTGACAAAGTTAGACGCGATCTCACTCAAATATATAAGGAATGTTGAAATTCGACTTCAAATGAGGAAGATAGACTTTGAAAATTTTCAATTAACACAAAGTGACAGTTGACCTCAATGGGCTTCAATGTATGTTATTCGATGATATCTGACAAAGTTAGACGCGATCTCACTCAAATATATAAGGAATGTTGAAATTCGACTTCAAATGAGGAAGATAGACTTTGAAAATTTTCAATAAACACAAAGTGTCAGTTGACCTCAATGGGCTTCAATGGATGTTAATCGACGATATCTGACAAAGTTAGATGCGAACTCACTCAAATATATAAGAAATGTTGAAATTCGACTTCAAATGAGGAAGATAGACTTTGAAAATTTTCAATTAACACAAAGTGACAGTTGACTTCAATGGGCTTCAATGGATGTTAATCGACGATATCTGACAAAGTTAGACACGATCTCACTCAAATATATAAGGAATGATGAAATTCGACTTCAAATGAGGAAGATAGACTTTGAAAATTTTCAATTAACACAAAGTGACAGTTGACCTCAATGGGCTTCAATGGATGTTAATCGACGATATCTGACAAAGTTAGATGCGAACTCACTCAAATATATAAGAAATGTTGAAATTCGACTTCAAATGAGGAAGATAGACTTTGAAAATTTTCAATTAACACAGAGTGACAGTTGACTTCAATGGGCTTCAATGGATGTTAATCGACGATATCTGACAAAGTTAGACGCGATCTCACTCAAATATATAAGGAATGATGAAATTCGACTTCAAATGAGGAAGATAGACTTTGAAAATTTTCAATTAACACAAAGTGACAGTTGACCTCAATGGGCTTCAATGGATGTTAATCGACGATATCTGACAAAGTTAGATGCGAACTCACTCAAATATATAAGAAATGTTGAAATTGGACTTCAAATGAGGAAGATAGACTTTGAAAATTTTCAATTAACACAAAATGATAGTTGACCTCAATGGGCTTCAATGGATGTTAATCGACGATCTCTGCGAAGTTAGATGCGAACTCACTCAAATATATAAGAAATGTTGAAATTCGACTTCAAATGAGGAAGATAGACTTTGAAAATTTTCAATTAACACAAAGTGACAGTTGACTTCAATGGGCTTCAATGGATGTTAATCGACGATATCTGACAAAGTTAGACGCGATCTCACTCAAATATATAAGGAATGTTGAAATTCGACTTCAAATGAGGAAGATAGACTTTGAAAATTTTCAATTAACACAAAGTGACAGTTGACCTCAATGGGCTTCAATGGATGTTAATCGACGATATCTGACAAAGTTAGATGCGAACTCACTCAAATATATAAGAAATGTTGAAATTGGACTTCAAATGAGGAAGATAGACTTTGAAAATTTTCAATTAACACAAAGTGACAGTTGACTTCAATGGGCTTCAATGGATGTTAATCGACGATATCTGACAAAGTTAGACGCGATCTCACTCAAATATATAAGGAATGTTGAAATTCGACTTCAAATGAGGAAGATAGACTTTGAAAATTTTCAATTAACACAAAGTGACAGTTGACTTCAATGGGCTTCAATGTATGTTATTCGATGATATCTGACAAAGTTAGACGCGATCTCACTCAAATATATAAGGAATGTTGAAATTCGACTTCAAATGAGGAAGATAGACTTTGAAAATTTTCAATAAACACAAAGTGTCAGTTGACCTCAATGGGCTTCAATGGATGTTAATCGACGATATCTGACAAAGTTAGATGCGAACTCACTCAAATATATAAGAAATGTTGAAATTCGACTTCAAATGAGGAAGATAGACTTTGAAAATTTTCAATTAACACAAAGTGACAGTTGACTTCAATGGGCTTCAATGGATGTTAATCGACGATATCTGACAAAGTTAGACACGATCTCACTCAAATATATAAGGAATGATGAAATTCGACTTCAAATGAGGAAGATAGACTTTGAAAATTTTCAATTAACACAAAGTGACAGTTGACCTCAATGGGCTTCAATGGATGTTAATCGACGATATCTGACAAAGTTAGATGCGAACTCACTCAAATATATAAGAAATGTTGAAATTCGACTTCAAATGAGGAAGATAGACTTTGAAAATTTTCAATTAACACAGAGTGACAGTTGACTTCAATGGGCTTCAATGGATGTTAATCGACGATATCTGACAAAGTTAGACGCGATCTCACTCAAATATATAAGGAATGATGAAATTCGACTTCAAATGAGGAAGATAGACTTTGAAAATTTTCAATTAACACAAAGTGACAGTTGACCTCAATGGGCTTCAATGGATGTTAATCGACGATATCTGACAAAGTTAGATGCGAACTCACTCAAATATATAAGAAATGTTGAAATTCGACTTCAAATGAGGAAGATAGACTTTGAAAATTTTCAATTAACACAAAGTGACAGTTGACTTCAATTGGCTTCAATGGATGTTATTCGATGATATCTGACAAAGTTAGATGCGAACTCACTCAAATATATAAGAAATGTTGAAATTCGACTTCAAATGAGGAAGATAGACTTTGAAAATTTTCAATTAACACAAAGTGACAGTTGACCTCAATGGGCTTCAATGTATGTTATTCGATGATATCTGACAAAGTTCGATACAAACTCACTCAAATATATAAGAAATGTTGAAATTCGACTTCAAATGAGGAAGATAGACTTTGAAAATTTTCAATTAACACAAAGTGACAGTTGACTTCAATGGGCTTCAATGGATGTTAATCGACGATATCTGACAAAGTTAGACGCGATCTCACTCAAATATATAAGGAATGTTGAAATTAGACTTCAAATGAGGAAGATAGACTTTGAAAATTTTCAATTAACACAAAGTGACAGTTGACCTCAATGGGCTTCAATGGATGTTAATCGACGATATCTGACAAAGTTAGATGCGAACTCACTCAAATATATAAGAAATGTTGAAATTGGACTTCAAATGAGGAAGATAGACTTTGAAAATTTTCAATTAACACAAAATGATAGTTGACCTCAATGGGCTTCAATGGATGTTAATCGACGATCTCTGCGAAGTTAGATGCGAACTCACTCAAATATATAAGAAATGTTGAAATTCGACTTCAAATGAGGAAGATAGACTTTGAAAATTTTCAATTAACACAAAGTGACAGTTGACTTCAATGGGCTTCAATGGATGTTAATCGACGATATCTGACAAAGTTAGACGCGATCTCACTCAAATATATAAGGAATGTTGAAATTCGACTTCAAATGAGGAAGATAGACTTTGAAAATTTTCAATTAACACAAACTGACAGTTGACCTCAATGGGCTTCAATGGATGTTAATCGACGATATCTGACAAAGTTAGATGCGAACTCACTCAAATATATAAGAAATGTTGAAATTGGACTTCAAATGAGGAAGATAGATTTTGAAAATTTTCAATTAACACAAAGTGACAGTTGACTTCAATGGGCTTCAATGGATGTTAATCGACGATATCTGACAAAGTTAGACGCGATCTCACTCAAATATATAAGGAATGTTGAAATTCGACTTCAAATGAGGAAGATAGACTTTGAAAATTTTCAATTAACACAAAGTGACAGTTGACCTCAATGGGCTTCAATGTATGTTATTCGATGATATCTGACAAAGTTAGACGCGATCTCACTCAAATATATAAGGAATGTTGAAATTCGACTTCAAATGAGGAAGATAGACTTTGAAAATTTTCAATAAACACAAAGTGTCAGTTGACCTCAATGGGCTTCAATGGATGTTAATCGACGATATCTGACAAAGCTAGATGCGAACTCACTCAAATATATAAGAAATGTTGAAATTCGACTTCAAATGAGGAAGATAGACTTTGAAAATTTTCAATTAACACAAAGTGACAGTTGACTTCAATGGGCTTCAATGGATGTTAATCGACGATATCTGACAAAGTTAGACACGATCTCACTCAAATATATAAGGAATGATGAAATTCGACTTCAAATGAGGAAGATAGACTTTGAAAATTTTCAATTAACACAAAGTGACAGTTGACCTCAATGGGCTTCAATGGATGTTAATCGACGATATCTGACAAAGTTAGATGCGAACTCACTCAAATATATAAGAAATGTTGAAATTCGACTTCAAATGAGGAAGATAGACTTTGAAAATTTTCAATTAACACAAAGTGACAGTTGACCTCAATGGGCTTCAATGTATGTTATTCGATGATATCTGACAAAGTTCGATACAAACTCACTCAAATATATAAGAAATGTTGAAATTCGACTTCAAATGAGGAAGATAGACTTTGAAAATTTTCAATTAACACAAAGTGCAGTTGACTTCAATGGGCTTCAATGGATGTTAATCGACGATATCTGACAAAGTTAGACGCGATCTCACTCAAATATATAAGGAATGTTGAAATTAGACTTCAAATGAGGAAGATAGACTTTGAAAATTTTCAATTAACACAAAATGATAGTTGACCTCAATGGGCTTCAATGGATGTTAATCGACGATCTCTGCGAAGTTAGATGCGAACTCACTCAAATATATAAGAAATGTTGAAATTCGACTTCAAATGAGGAAGATAGACTTTGAAAATTTTCAATTAACACAAAGTGACAGTTGACCTCAATGGGCTTCAATGGATGTTAATCGACGATATCTGACAAAGTTAGATGCGAACTCACTCAAATATATAAGAAATGTTGAAATTGGACTTCAAATGAGGAAGGTAGACTTTGAAAATTTTCAATTAACACAAAATGATAGTTGACCTCAATGGGCTTCAATGGATGTTAATCGACGATCTCTGCGAAGTTAGATGCGAACTCACTCAAATATATAAGAAATGTTGAAATTCGACTTCAAATGAGGAAGATAGACTTTGAAAATTTTCAATTAACACAAAGTGACAGTTGACTTCAATGGGCTTCAATGGATGTTAATCGACGATATCTGACAAAGTTAGATGCGAACTCACTCAAATATATAAGAAATGTTGAAATTCGACTTCAAATGAGGAAGATAGACTTTGAAAATTTTCAATTAACACAAAGTGACAGTTGACTTCAATTGGCTTCAATGGATGTTATTCGATGATATCTGACAAAGTTAGATGCGAACTCACTCAAATATATAAGAAATGTTGAAATTCGACTTCAAATGAGGAAGATAGACTTTGAAAATTTTCAATTAACACAAAGTGACAGTTGACCTCAATGGGCTTCAATGTATGTTATTCGATGATATCTGACAAAGTTCGATACAAACTCACTCAAATATATAAGAAATGTTGAAATTCGACTTCAAATGAGGAAGATAGACTTTGAAAATTTTCAATTAACACAAAGTGACAGTTGACTTCAATGGGCTTCAATGGATGTTAATCGACGATATCTGACAAAGTTAGACGCGATCTCACTCAAATATATAAGGAATGTTGAAATTAGACTTCAAATGAGGAAGATAGACTTTGAAAATTTTCAATTAACACAAAGTGACAGTTGACCTCAATGGGCTTCAATGGATGTTAATCGACGATATCTGACAAAGTTAGATGCGAACTCACTCAAATATATAAGAAATGTTGAAATTGGACTTCAAATGAGGAAGATAGACTTTGAAAATTTTCAATTAACACAAAATGATAGTTGACCTCAATGGGCTTCAATGGATGTTAATCGACGATCTCTGCGAAGTTAGATGCGAACTCACTCAAATATATAAGAAATGTTGAAATTCGACTTCAAATGAGGAAGATAGACTTTGAAAATTTTCAATTAACACAAAGTGACAGTTGACTTCAATGGGCTTCAATGGATGTTAATCGACGATATCTGACAAAGTTAGACGCGATCTCACTCAAATATATAAGGAATGTTGAAATTCGACTTCAAATGAGGAAGATAGACTTTGAAAATTTTCAATTAACACAAACTGACAGTTGACCTCAATGGGCTTCAATGGATGTTAATCGACGATATCTGACAAAGTTAGATGCGAACTCACTCAAATATATAAGAAATGTTGAAATTGGACTTCAAATGAGGAAGATAGACTTTGAAAATTTTCAATTAACACAAAGTGACAGTTGACTTCAATGGGCTTCAATGGATGTTAATCGACGATATCTGACAAAGTTAGACGCGATCTCACTCAAATATATAAGGAATGTTGAAATTCGACTTCAAATGAGGAAGATAGACTTTGAAAATTTTCAATTAACACAAAGTGACAGTTGACCTCAATGGGCTTCAATGTATGTTATTCGATGATATCTGACAAAGTTAGACGCGATCTCACTCAAATATATAAGGAATGTTGAAATTCGACTTCAAATGAGGAAGATAGACTTTGAAAATTTTCAATAAACACAAAGTGTCAGTTGACCTCAATGGGCTTCAATGGATGTTAATCGACGATATCTGACAAAGCTAGATGCGAACTCACTCAAATATATAAGAAATGTTGAAATTCGACTTCAAATGAGGAAGATAGACTTTGAAAATTTTCAATTAACACAAAGTGACAGTTGACTTCAATGGGCTTCAATGGATGTTAATCGACGATATCTGACAAAGTTAGACACGATCTCACTCAAATATATAAGGAATGATGAAATTCGACTTCAAATGAGGAAGATAGACTTTGAAAATTTTCAATTAACACAAAGTGACAGTTGACCTCAATGGGCTTCAATGGATGTTAATCGACGATATCTGACAAAGTTAGATGCGAACTCACTCAAATATATAAGAAATGTTGAAATTCGACTTCAAATGAGGAAGATAGACTTTGAAAATTTTCAATTAACACAAAGTGACAGTTGACCTCAATAGGCTTCAATGGATGTTAATCGACGATATCTGACAAAGTTAGATGCGAACTCACTCAAATATATAAGAAATGTTGAAATTCGACTTCAAATGAGGAAGATAGACTTTGAAAATTTTCAATTAACACAAAGTGACAGTTGACTTCAATGGGCTTCAATGGATGTTAATCGACGATATCTGACAAAGTTAGACGCGATCTCACTCAAATATATAAGGAATGTTGAAATTCGACTTCAAATGAGGAAGATAGACTTTGAAAATTTTCAATTAACACAAAGTGACAGTTGACCTCAATGGGCTTCAATGGATGTTAATCGACGATATCTGACAAAGTTAGATGCGAACTCACTCAAATATATAAGAAATGTTGAAATTCGACTTCAAATGAGGAAGATAGACTTTGAAAATTTTCAATTAACACAAAGTGACAGTTGACTTCAATTGGCTTCAATGGATGTTAATCGACGATATCTGACAAAGTTGGATGCGAACTCACTCAAATATATAAGAAATGTTGAAATTCGACTTCAAATGAGGAAGATAGACTTTGAAAATTTTCAATTAACACAAAGTGACAGTTGACTTCAATGGGCTTCAATGGATGTTAATCGACGATATCTGACAAAGTTAGACGCGATCTCACTCAAATATATAAGGAATGATGAAATTCGACTTCAAATGAGGAAGATAGACTTTGAAAATTTTCAATTAACACAAAGTGACAGTTGACCTCAATGGGCTTCAATGGATGTTAATCGACGATATCTGACAAAGTTAGATGCGAACTCACTCAAATATATAAGAAATGTTGAAATTCGACTTCAAATGAGGAAGATAGACTTTGAAAATTTTCAATTAACACAAAGTGACAGTTGACTTCAATTGGCTTCAATGGATGTTAATCGACGATATCTGACAAAGTTAGATGCGAACTCACTCAAATATATAAGAAATGTTGAAATTCGACTTCAAATGAGGAAGATAGACTTTGAAAATTTTCAATTAACACAAAGTGACAGTTGACTTCAATGGGCTTCAATGGATGTTAATCGACGATATCTGACAAAGTTAGACGCGAACTCACTCAAATATATAAGAAATGTTGAAATTCGACTTCAAATGAGGAAGATAGACTTTGAAAATTTTCAATTAACACAAAGTGACAGTTGACCTCAATGGGCTTCAATGGATGTTAATCGACGATATCTGACAAAGTTAGATGCGAACTCACTCAAATATATAAGAAATGTTGAAATTCGACTTCAAATGAGGAAGATAGACTTTGAAAATTTTCAATTAACACAAAGTGACAGTTGACTTCAATTGGCTTCAATGGATGTTAATCGACGATATCTGACAAAGTTAGATGCGAACTCACTCAAATATATAAGAAATGTTGAAATTCGACTTCAAATGAGGAAGATAGACTTTGAAAATTTTCAATTAACACAAAGTGACAGTTGACTTCAATGGGCTTCAATGGATGTTAATCGACGATATCTGACAAAGTTAGACGCGATCTCACTCAAATATATAAGGAATGATGAAATTCGACTTCAAATGAGGAAGATAGACTTTGAAAATTTTCAATTAACACAAAGTGACAGTTGACCTCAATGGGCTTCAATGGATGTTAATCGACGATATCTGACAAAGTTAGATGCGAACTCACTCAAATATATAAGAAATGTTGAAATTCGACTTCAAATGAGGAAGATAGACTTTGAAAATTTTCAATCAACACAAAGTGACAGTTGACTTCAATTGGCTTCAATGGATGTTATTCGATGATATCTGACAAAGTTAGATGCGAACTCACTCAAATGTATAAGAAATGTTGAAATTCGACTTCAAATGAGGAAGATAGACTTTGAAAATTTTCAATTAACACAAAGTGACAGTTGACCTCAATGGGCTTCAATGTATGTTATTCGATGATATCTGACAAAGTTAGATACAAACTCACTCAAATATATAAGAAATGTTGAAATTCGACTTCAAATTAGGAAGATAGAATTTGAAAATTTTCAATCAACACAAAGTGACCATCGACCTCAATGAGCTTCAATGGATGTTATTCGATGATATCTAACAAAGTTAGATGTGATCTCACTCAAATAAATAAGAAATGTTGAAATTCGACTTCAAATGAGGAAGATAGACTTTGAAAATTTTCAATAAACACAATGTGACAGTTGACTTCAATGGGCTTCAATGGATGTTAATCGACGATATCTGACAAAGTTAGACGCGATCTCACTCAAATATATAAGGAATGTTGAAATTCGACTTCAAATGAGGAAGATAGACTTTGAAAATTTTCAATTAACACAAAGTGACAGTTGACCTCAATGGGCTTCAATGGATGTTAATCGACGATATCTGACAAAGTTAGATGCGAACTCACTCAAATATATAAGAAATGTTGAAATTGGACTTCAAATGAGGAAGATAGACTTTGAAAATTTTCAATTAACACAAAGTGACAGTTGACCTCAATGGGCTTCAATGGATGTTATTCGATGATATCTGACAAAGTTAGATGCAAACTCACTCAAATATATAAGAAATGTTGAAATTCGACTTCAAATGAGGAAGATAGATTTTGAAAATTTTCAATTATCACAAAGTGACAGTTGACCTCAATGGGCTTCAATGGATGTTATTCGATGATATCTGACAAAGTTAGATGCGAACTTACTCAAATATATAAGAAATGTTGAAATTCGACTTCAAATGAGGAAGAAAGACTTTGAAAATTTTCAATTATCACAAAGTGACAGTTGGCTTCAATGGGCTTCAATGGATGTTTTTCGATGATATCTGACAAAGTTAGACGCAAACTCACTCAAATATATGAGAAATGTTGAAATTTGACTCCAAATGAGGAAGATAGACTTTGAAAATTTTCAATTAACATAAAGTGACAGTTGACTTCAATGGGCTTCAATGGATGTTAATCGACGATATCTGACAGAGTTAGATGCGATTTCACTCAAATATATAAGAAATGTTGAAATTCGACTTCAAATGAGGAAGATAGACTTTGAAAATTTTCAATTAACACAAAGTGACAGTTGACCTCAATGAGCTTCAATGGATGTTATTCGATGATATCTGACAAAGTTAGGTGCGAACTCACTCAAATATATAAGAAATGTTGAAATTCGACTTCAAATGAGGAAGATAGACTTTGAAAATTTTCAATTAACACAAAGTGACAGTTGACTTCAATGGGCTTCAATGGATGTTAATCGACGATATCTGACAGAGTTAGATGCGATTCCACTCAAATATATAAGAAATGTTGAAATTCGACTTCAAATGAGGAAGAAAGACTTTGAAAATTTTCAATTATCACAAAGTGACAGTTGGCTTCAATGGGCTTCAATGGATGTTTTTCGATGATATCTGACAAAGTTAGACGCAAACTCACTCAAATATATAAGAAATGTTGAAATTCGACTTCAAATGAGGAAGATAGACTTTGAAAATTTTCAATTAACACAAAGTGACAGTTGACCTCAATGGGCTTCAATGGATGTTAATCGATGATATCTGACAAAGTTAGATGCGAACTCACTCAAATATATAAGAAATGTTGAAATTGGACTTCAAATGAGGAAGATAGACTTTGAAAATTTTCAATTAACACAAAGTGACAGTTGACTTCAATGGGCTTCAATGGATGTTAATCGACGATATCTGACAAAGTTAGACGCGATCTCACTCAAATATATAAGAAATGTTGAAATTCGACTTCAAATGAGGAAGATAGACTTTGAAAATTTTCAATTATCACAAAGTGACAGTTGACCTCAATGGGCTTCAATGGATGTTATTCGATGATATCTGACAAAGTTAGATGCAAACTCACTCAAATATATAAGAAATGTTGAAATTCGACTTCAAATGAGGAAGATAGATTTTGAAAATTTTCAATTATCACAAAGTGACAGTTGACCTCAATGGGCTTCAATGGATGTTATTCGATGATATCTGACAAAGTTAGATGCGAACTTACTCAAATATATAAGAAATGTTCAAATTCGACTTCAAATGAGGAAGAAAGACTTTGAAAATTTTCAATTATCACAAAGTGACAGTTGGCTTCAATGGGCATCAATGGATGTTTTTCGATGATATCTGACAAAGTTAGACGCAAACTCACTCAAATATATGAGAAATGTTGAAATTCGACTTCAAATGAGGAAGATAGACTTTGAAAATTTTCAATTAACACAAAGTGACAGTTGACCTCAATGAGCTTCAATGGATGTTATTCGATGATATCTGACAAAGTTAGGTGTGAACTCACTCAAATATATAAGAAATGTTGAAATTCGACTTCAAATGAGGAAGATAGACTTTGAAAATTTTCAATTAACACAAAGTGACAGTTGACTTCAATGGGCTTCAATGGATGTTAATCGACGATATCTGACAGAGTTAGATGCGATTCCACTCAAATATATAAGAAATGTTGAAATTCGACTTCAAATGAGGAAGAAAGACTTTGAAAATTTTCAATTATCACAAAGTGACAGTTGTTAGATGCGATTCCACTCAAATATATAAGAAATGTTGAAATTCGACTTCAAATGAGGAAGAAAGACTTTGAAAATTTTCAATTATCACAAAGTGACAGTTGGCTTCAATGGGCTTCAATGGATGTTTTTCGATGATATCTGACAAAGTTAGACGCAAACTCACTCAAATATATAAGAAATGTTGAAATTCGACTTCAAATGAGGAAGATAGACTTTGAAAATTTTCAATTAACACAAAGTGACAGTTGACTTCAATGGGCTTCAATGGATGTTAATCGACGATATCTGACAAAGTTAGATGCGAACTCACTCAAATATATAAGAAATGTTGAAATTCGACTTCAAATGAGGAAGATAGACTTTGAAAATTTTCAATTAACACAAAGTGACAGTTGACTTCAATGGGCTTCAATGGATGTTAATCGACGATATCTGACAAAGTTAGACGCGATCTCACTCAAATATATAAGGAATGTTGAAATTCGACTTCAAATGAGGAAGATAGACTTTGAAAATTTTCAATTAACACAAAGTGACAGTTGACCTCAATGGGCTTCAATGGATGTTAATCGACGATATCTGACAAAGTTAGATGCGAACTCACTCAAATATATAAGAAATGTTGAAATTAGACTTCAAATGAGGAAGATAGACTTTGAAAATTTTCAATTAACACAAAGTGACAGTTGACTTCAATGGGCTTCAATGGATGTTAATCGACGATATCTGACAAAGTTAGACGCGATCTCACTCAAATATATAAGGAATGTTGAAATTCGACTTCAAATGAGGAAGATAGACTTTGAAAATTTTCAATTAACACAAAGTGACAGTTGACCTCAATGGGCTTCAATGGATGTTAATCGATGATATCTGACAAAGTTAGATGCGAACTCACTCAAATATATAAGAAATGTTGAAATTCGACTTCAAATGAGGAAGATAGACTTTGAAAATTTTCAATTAACACAAAGTGACAGTTGACCTCAATGGGCTTCAATGTATGTTATTCGATGATATCTGACAAAGTTAGATACAAACTCACTCAAATATATAAGAAATGTTGAAATTCGACTTCAAATTAGGAAGATAGAATTTGAAAATTTTCAATCAACACAAAGTGACCATCGACCTCAATGAGCTTCAATGGATGTTATTCGATGATATCTAACAATGTTAGATGCGATCTCACTCAAATAAATAAGAAATGTTGAAATTCGACTTCAAATGAGGAAGATAGACTTTGAAAATTTTCAATTAACACAAAGTGACAGTTGACCTCAATGGGCTTCAATGGATGTTAATCGACGATATCTGACAAAGTTAGATGCGAACTCACTCAAATATATAAGAAATGTTGAAATTCGACTTCAAATGAGGAAGATAGACTTTGAAAATTTTCAATTAACACAAAGTGACAGTTGACTTCAATGGGCTTCAATGGATGTTAATCGACGATATCTGACAAAGTTAGACGCGATCTCACTCAAATATATAAGGAATGTTGAAATTCGACTTCAAATGAGGAAGATAGACTTTGAAAATTTTCAATTAACACAAAGTGTCAGTTGACTTCAATGGGCTTCAATGGATGTTAATCGACGATATCTGACAAAGTTAGACGCGATCTCACTCAAATAAATAAAAAATGTTGAAATTCGACTTCAAATGAGGAAGATAGACTTTGAAAATTTTCAATTAACACAAAGTGACAGTTGACCTCAATGGGCTTCAATGGATGTTAATCGACGATATCTGCGAAGTTAGATGCGAACTCACTCAAATATATAAGAAATGTTGAAATTCGACTTCGAATGAGGAAGATAGACTTTGAAAATTTTCAATTAATACAAAGTGACAGTTGACTTCAATGGGCTTCAATGGATGTTAATCGACGATATCTGACAAAGTTAGATGCAAACTCACTCAAATATATAAGAAATGTTGAAATTCGACTTCAAATGAGGAAGATAGATTTTGAAAATTTTCAATTATCACAAAGTGACAGTTGACCTCAATGGGCTTCAATGGATGTTATTCGATGATATCTGACAAAGTTAGATGCGAACTTACTCAAATATATAAGAAATGTTCAAATTCGACTTCAAGTGAGGAAGAAAGACTTTGAAAATTTTCAATTATCACAAAGTGACAGTTGGCTTCAATGGGCTTCAATGGATGTTTTTCGATGATATCTGACAAAGTTAGACGCAAACTCACTCAAATATATGAGAAATGTTGAAATTCGACTTCAAATGAGGAAGATAGACTTTGAAAATTTTCAATTAACACAAAGTGACAGTTGACCTCAATGAGCTTCAATGGATGTTATTCGATGATATCTGACAAAGTTAGGTGCGAACTCACTCAAATATATAAGAAATGTTGAAATTCGACTTCAAATGAGGAAGATAGACTTTGAAAATTTTCAATTAACACAAAGTGACAGTTGACTTCAATGGGCTTCAATGGATGTTAATCGACGATATCTGACAGAGTTAGATGCGATTCCACTCAAATATATAAGAAATGTTGAAATTCGACTTCAAATGAGGAAGAAAGACTTTGAAAATTTTCAATTATCACAAAGTGACAGTTGTTAGATGCGATTCCACTCAAATATATAAGAAATGTTGAAATTCGACTTCAAATGAGGAAGAAAGACTTTGAAAATTTTCAATTATCACAAAGTGACAGTTGGCTTCAATGGGCTTCAATGGATGTTTTTCGATGATATCTGACAAAGTTAGACGCAAACTCACTCAAATATATAAGAAATGTTGAAATTCGACTTCAAATGAGGAAGATAGACTTTGAAAATTTTCAATTAACACAAAGTGACAGTTGACTTCAATGGGCTTCAATGGATGTTAATCGACGATATCTGACAAAGTTAGATGCGAACTCACTCAAATATATAAGAAATGTTGAAATTCGACTTCAAATGAGGAAGATAGACTTTGAAAATTTTCAATTAACACAAAGTGACAGTTGACTTCAATGGGCTTCAATGGATGTTAATCGACGATATCTGACAAAGTTAGACGCGATCTCACTCAAATATATAAGGAATGTTGAAATTCGACTTCAAATGAGGAAGATAGACTTTGAAAATTTTCAATTAACACAAAGTGACAGTTGACCTCAATGGGCTTCAATGGATGTTAATCGACGATATCTGACAAAGTTAGATGCGAACTCACTCAAATATATAAGAAATGTTGAAATTGGACTTCAAATGAGGAAGATAGACTTTGAAAATTTTCAATTATCACAAAGTGACAGTTGGCTTCAATGGGCTTCAATGGATGTTTTTCGATGATATCTGACAAAGTTAGACGCAAACTCACTCAAATATATAAGAAATGTTGAAATTCGACTTCAAATGAGGAAGATAGACTTTGAAAATTTTCAATTAACACAAAGTGACAGTTGACCTCAATGGGCTTCAATGGATGTTAATCGACGATATCTGACAAAGTTAGATGCGAACTCACTCAAATATATAAGAAATGTTGAAATTGGACTTCAAATGAGGAAGATAGACTTTGAAAATTTTCAATTAACACAAAGTGACAGTTGACTTCAATGGGCTTCAATGGATGTTAATCGACGATATCTGACAAAGTTAGACGCGATCTCACTCAAATATATAAGGAATGTTGAAATTCGACTTCAAATGAGGAAGATAGACTTTGAAAATTTTCAATTAACACAAAGTGACAGTTGACCTCAATGGGCTTCAATGGATGTTAATCGATGATATCTGACAAAGTTAGATGCGAACTCACTCAAATATATAAGAAATGTTGAAATTCGACTTCAAATGAGGAAGATAGACTTTGAAAATTTTCAATTAACACAAAGTGACAGTTGACCTCAATGGGCTTCAATGTATGTTATTCGATGATATCTGACAAAGTTAGATACAAACTCACTCAAATATATAAGAAATGTTGAAATTCGACTTCAAATTAGGAAGATAGAATTTGAAAATTTTCAATCAACACAAAGTGACCATCGACCTCAATGAGCTTCAATGGATGTTATTCGATGATATCTAACAATGTTAGATGCGATCTCACTCAAATAAATAAGAAATGTTGAAATTCGACTTCAAATGAGGAAGATAGACTTTGAAAATTTTCAATTAACACAAAGTGACAGTTGACCTCAATGGGCTTCAATGGATGTTAATCGACGATATCTGACAAAGTTAGATGCGAACTCACTCAAATATATAAGAAATGTTGAAATTCGACTTCAAATGAGGAAGATAGACTTTGAAAATTTTCAATTAACACAAAGTGACAGTTGACTTCAATGGGCTTCAATGGATGTTAATCGACGATATCTGACAAAGTTAGACGCGATCTCACTCAAATATATAAGGAATGTTGAAATTCGACTTCAAATGAGGAAGATAGACTTTGAAAATTTTCAATTAACACAAAGTGTCAGTTGACTTCAATGGGCATCAATGGATGTTAATCGACGATATCTGACAAAGTTAGACGCGATCTCACTCAAATAAATAAAAAATGTTGAAATTCGACTTCAAATGAGGAAGATAGACTTTGAAAATTTTCAATTAACACAAAGTGACAGTTGACCTCAATGGGCTTCAATGGATGTTAATCGACGATATCTGCGAAGTTAGATGCGAACTCACTCAAATATATAAGAAATGTTGAAATTCGACTTCGAATGAGGAAGATAGACTTTGAAAATTTTCAATTAACACAAAGTGACAGTTGACTTCAATGGGCTTCAATGGATGTTAATCGACGATATCTGACAAAGTTAGACGCGATCTCACTCAAATATATAAGGAATGTTGAAATTCGACTTCAAATGAGGAAGATAGACTTTGAAAATTTTCAATTAACACAAAGTGACAGTTGACCTCAATGGGCTTCAATGGATGTTAATCGACGATATCTGCGAAGTTAGATGCGAACTCACTCAAATATATAAGAAATGTTGAAATTCGACTTCGAATGAGGAAGATAGACTTTGAAAATTTTCAATTAACACAAAGTGACAGTTGACTTCAATGGGCTTCAATGGATGTTAATCGACGATATCTGACAAAGTTAGATGCAAACTCACTCAAATATATAAGAAATGTTGAAATTCGACTTCAAATGAGGAAGATAGATTTTGAAAATTTTCAATTATCACAAAGTGACAGTTGACCTCAATGGGCTTCAATGGATGTTATTCGATGATATCTGACAAAGTTAGATGCGAACTTACTCAAATATATAAGAAATGTTCAAATTCGACTTCAAGTGAGGAAGAAAGACTTTGAAAATTTTCAATTATCACAAAGTGACAGTTGGCTTCAATGGGCTTCAATGGATGTTTTTCGATGATATCTGACAAAGTTAGACGCAAACTCACTCAAATATATGAGAAATGTTGAAATTCGACTTCAAATGAGGAAGATAGACTTTGAAAATTTTCAATTAACACAAAGTGACAGTTGACCTCAATGAGCTTCAATGGATGTTATTCGATGATATCTGACAAAGTTAGGTGCGAACTCACTCAAATATATAAGAAATGTTGAAATTCGACTTCAAATGAGGAAGATAGACTTTGAAAATTTTCAATTAACACAAAGTGACAGTTGACTTCAATGGGCTTCAATGGATGTTAATCGACGATATCTGACAGAGTTAGATGCGATTCCACTCAAATATATAAGAAATGTTGAAATTCGACTTCAAATGAGGAAGAAAGACTTTGAAAATTTTCAATTATCACAAAGTGACAGTTGTTAGATGCGATTCCACTCAAATATATAAGAAATGTTGAAATTCGACTTCAAATGAGGAAGAAAGACTTTGAAAATTTTCAATTATCACAAAGTGACAGTTGGCTTCAATGGGCTTCAATGGATGTTTTTCGATGATATCTGACAAAGTTAGACGCAAACTCACTCAAATATATAAGAAATGTTGAAATTCGACTTCAAATGAGGAAGATAGACTTTGAAAATTTTCAATTAACACAAAGTGACAGTTGACCTCAATGGGCTTCAATGGATGTTAATCGACGATATCTGACAAAGTTAGATGCGAACTCACTCAAATATATAAGAAATGTTGAAATTGGACTTCAAATGAGGAAGATAGACTTTGAAAATTTTCAATTAACACAAAGTGACAGTTGACTTCAATGGGCTTCAATGGATGTTAATCGACGATATCTGACAAAGTTAGACGCGATCTCACTCAAATATATAAGGAATGATGAAATTCGACTTCAAATGAGGAAGATAGACTTTGAAAATTTTCAATTAACACAAAGTGACAGTTGACCTCAATGGGCTTCAATGGATGTTAATCGATGATATCTGACAAAGTTAGATGCGAACTCACTCAAATATATAAGAAATGTTGAAATTCGACTTCAAATGAGGAAGATAGACTTTGAAAATTTTCAATTAACACAAAGTGACAGTTGACCTCAATGGGCTTCAATGTATGTTATTCGATGATATCTGACAAAGTTAGATACAAACTCACTCAAATATATAAGAAATGTTGAAATTCGACTTCAAATTAGGAAGATAGAATTTGAAAATTTTCAATCAACACAAAGTGACCATCGACCTCAATGAGCTTCAATGGATGTTATTCGATGATATCTAACAATGTTAGATGCGATCTCACTCAAATAAATAAGAAATGTTGAAATTCGACTTCAAATGAGGAAGATAGACTTTGAAAATTTTCAATTAACACAAAGTGACAGTTGACCTCAATGGGCTTCAATGGATGTTAATCGACGATATCTGACAAAGTTAGATGCGAACTCACTCAAATATATAAGAAATGTTGAAATTCGACTTCAAATGAGGAAGATAGACTTTGAAAATTTTCAATTAACACAAAGTGACAGTTGACTTCAATGGGCTCCAATGGATGTTAATCGACGATATCTGACAAAGTTAGACGCGATCTCACTCAAATATATAAGGAATGTTGAAATTCGACTTCAAATGAGGAAGATAGACTTTGAAAATTTTCAATTAACACAAAGTGTCAGTTGACTTCAATGGGCTTCAATGGATGTTAATCGACGATATCTGACAAAGTTAGACGCGATCTCACTCAAATAAATAAAAAATGTTGAAATTCGACTTCAAATGAGGAAGATAGACTTTGAAAATTTTCAATTAACACAAAGTGACAGTTGACCTCAATGGGCTTCAATGGATGTTAATCGACGATATCTGCGAAGTTAGATGCGAACTCACTCAAATATATAAGAAATGTTGAAATTCGACTTCGAATGAGGAAGATAGACTTTGAAAATTTTCAATTAACACAAAGTGACAGTTGACTTCAATGGGCTTCAATGGATGTTAATCGACGATATCTGACAAAGTTAGACGCGATCTCACTCAAATATATAAGGAATGTTGAAATTCGACTTCAAATGAGGAAGATAGACTTTGAAAATTTTCAATTAACACAAAGTGACAGTTGACTTCAATGGGCTTCAATGGATGTTAATCGACGATATCTGACAAAGTTAGATGCGAACTCACTCAAATATATAAGAAATGTTGAAATTCGACTTCAAATGAGGAAGATAGACTTTGAAAATTTTCAATTATCACAAAGTGACAGTTGACCTCAATGGGCTTCAATGGATGTTAATCGACGATATCTGTCAAAGTTAGATGCGAACTCACTCAAATATATAAGAAATGTTGAAATTCGACTTCAAATGAGGAAGATAGACTTTGAAAATTTTCAATTAACACAAAGTGACAGTTGACTTCAATGGGCTTCAATGGATGTTAGTCGACGATATCTGACAACGTTAGACGCGATCTCACTCAAATATATAAGGAATGTTGAAATTCGACTTCAAATGAGGAAGATAGACTTTGAAAATTTTCAATTAACACAAAGTGACAGTTGACCTCAATGGGCTTCAATAGATGTTAATCGACGATATCTGACAAAGTTAGATGCGAACTCACTCAAATATATAAGAAATGTTGAAATTCGACTTCAAATGAGGAAGATAGACTTTGAAAATTTTCAATTAACACAAAGTGACAGTTGACCTCAATGGGATTCAATGGATGTTAATCGACGATATCTGACAAAGTTAGATGCGAACTCACTCAAATATATAAGAAATGTTGACATTCGACTTCAAATGAGGAAGATAGACTTTGAAAATTTTCAATTAACACAAAGTGACAGTTGACCTCAATGGGCTTCAATGGATGTTAATCGACGATATCTGACAAAGTTAGATGCGAACTCACTCAAATATATAAGAAATGTTGAAATTCGGCTTCAAATGAGGAAGATAGACTTTGAAAATTTTCAATTAACACAAAGTGACAGTTGACTTCAATGGGCTTCAATGGATGTTAATCGACGATATCTGACAAAGTTAGACGCGATCTCACTCAAATATATAAGGAATGTTGAAATTCGACTTCAAATGAGGAAGATAGACTTTGAAAATTTTTCAATTAACACAAAGTGTCAGTTGACCTCAATGGGCTTCAATGGATGTTAATCGACGATATCTGACAAAGTTAGATGCGAACTCACTCAAATATATAAGAAATGTTGGAATTCGACTTCAAATTAGGAAGATAGAATTTGAAAATTTTCAATCAACACAAAGTGACCATCGACCTCAATGAGCTTCAATGGATGTTATTCGATGATATCTAACAATGTTAGATGCGATCTCACTCAAATAAATAAGAAATGTTGAAATTCGACTTCAAATGAGGAAGATAGACTTTGAAAATTTTCAATTAACACAAAGTGACAGTTGACCTCAATGGGCTTCAATGGATGTTAATCGACGATCTCTGCGAAGTTAGATGCGAACTCACTCAAATATATAAGAAATGTTGAAATTCGACTTCGAATGAGGAAGATAGACTTTGAAAATTTTCAATTAACACAAAGTGACAGTTGACTTCAATGGGCTTCAATGGATGTTAATCAACGATATCTGACAAAGTTAGACGCGATCTCACTCAAATAAATAAGAAATATTGAAATTCGACTTCAAATGAGGAAGATAGACTTTGAAAATTTTCAATTAACACAAAGTGACAGTTGACTTCAATGGGCTTCAATGGATGTTAATCGACGATATCTGACAAAGTTAGACGCGATCTCACTCAAATATATAAGGAATGTTGAAATTCGACTTCAAATGAGGAAGATAGACTTTGAAAATTTTCAATTAACACAAAGTGACAGTTGACTTCAATGGGCTTCAATAGATGTTAATCGACGATATCTGACAAAGTTAGACGCGATCTCACTCAAATATATAAGGAATGTTGAAATTCGACTTCAAATGAGGAAGATAGACTTTGAAAATTTTTCAATTAACACAAAGTGTCAGTTGACCTCAATGGGCTTCAATGGATGTTAATCGACGATATCTGACAAAGTTAGATGCGAACTCACTCAAATATATAAGAAATGTTGGAATTCGACTTCAAATTAGGAAGATAGAATTTGAAAATTTTCAATCAACACAAAGTGACCATCGACCTCAATGAGCTTCAATGGATGTTATTCGATGATATCTAACAATGCTAGATGCGATCTCACTCAAATAAATAAGAAATGTTGAAATTCGACTTCAAATGAGGAAGATAGACTTTGAAAATTTTCAATTAACACAAAGTGACAGTTGACCTCAATGGGCTTCAATGGATGTTAATCGACGATCTCTGCGAAGTTAGATGCGAACTCACTCAAATATATAAGAAATGTTGAAATTTGACTTCAAATGAGGAAGATAGACTTTGAAAATTTTCAATTAACACAAAGTGACAGTTGACCTCAATGGGCTTCAATGGATGTTAATCGACGATATCTGACAAAGTTAGATGCGAACTCACTCAAATATATAAGAAATATTGAAATTCGACTTCAAATGAGGAAGATAGACTTTGAAAATTTTCAATTAACACAAAGTGACAGTTGACTTCAATGGGCTTCAATGGATGTTAATCGACGATATCTGACAAAGTTAGACGCGATCTCACTCAAATATATAAGGAATGTTGAAATTCGACTTCAAATGAGGAAGATAGACTTTGAAAATTTTCAATTAACACAAAGTGACAGTTGACCTCAATGGGCTTCAATGGATGTTAATCGACGATATCTGACAAAGTTAGATGCGAACTCACTCAAATATATAAGAAATGTTGAAATTCGACTTCAAATGAGGAAGATAGACTTTGAAAATTTTCAATTAACACAAAGTGACAGTTGACTTCAATGGGCTTCAATGGATGTTAATCGACGATATCTGACAAAGTTAGACGCGATCTCACTCAAATAAATAAGAAATGTTGAAATTCGACTTCAAATGAGGAAGATAGACTTTGAAAATTTTCAATTAACACAAAGTGACAGTTGACCTCAATGGGCTTCAATGGATGTTAATCGACGATATCTGCGAAGTTAGATGCGAACTCACTCAAATATATAAGAAATGTTGAAATTCGACTTCGAATGAGGAAGATAGACTTTGAAAATTTTCAATTAACACAAAGTGACAGTTGACCTCAATGGGCTTCAATGGATGTTAATCGACGATATCTGACAAAGTTAGATGCGAACTCACTCAAATATATAAGAAATGTTGAAATTCGACTTCAAATGAGGAAGATAGACTTTGAAAATTTTCAATTAACACAAAGTGACAGTTGACCTCAATGGGCTTCAATGGATGTTAATCGACGATATCTGACAAAGTTAGATGCGAACTCACTCAAATATATAAGAAAAGTTGAAATTCGACTTCAAATGAGGAAGGTAGATTTTGAAAATTTTCAATTAACACAAAGTGACAGTTGACTTCAATGGGCTTCAATGGATGTTAATCGACGATATCTGACAAAGTTAGACGCGATCTCACTCAAATATATAAGGAATGTTGAAATTCGACTTCAAATGAGGAAGATAGACTTGAAAATTTTCAATTAACACAAAGTGACAGTTGACCTCAATGGGCTTCAATGGATGTTAATCGACGATATCTGACAAAGTTAGATGCGAACTCACTCAAATATATAAGAAAAGTTGAAATTCGACTTCAAATGAGGAAGATAGACTTTGAAAATTTTCAATTAACACAAAGTGACAGTTGACTTCAATGGACTTCAATGGATGTTAATCGACGATATCTGACAAAGTTAGATGCGAACTCACTCAAATATATAAGAAATGTTGAAATTCGACTTCAAATGAGGAAGATAGACTTTGAAAATTTTCAATTAACACAAAGTGACCGTTGACCTCAATGGGCTTCAATGGATGTTAATCGACGATATCTGCGAAGTTAGATGCGAACTCACTCAAATATATAAGAAATGTTGAAATTCGACTTCGAATGAGGAAGATAGACTTTGAAAATTTTCAATTAACACAAAGTGACAGTTGACCTCAATGGGCTTCAATGGATGTTAATCGACGATATCTGACAAAGTTAGATGCGAACTCACTCAAATATATAAGGAATGTTGAAATTCGACTTCAAATGAGGAAGATAGACTTGAAAATTTTCAATTAACACAAAGTGACCGTTGACTTCAATGGGCTTCAATGGATGTTAATCGACGATATCTGACAAAGTTAGATGCCAACTCACTCAAATATATAAGAAAAGTTGAAATTCGACTTCAAATGAGGAAGGTAGACTTTGAAAATTTTCAATTAACACAAAGTGACCGTTGACTTCAATGGGCTTCAATGGATGTTAATCGACGATATCTGACAAAGTTAGACGCGATCTCACTCAAATATATAAGAAATGTTGAAATTTGACTTCAAATGAGGAAGATAGACTTTGAAAATTTTCAATTAACACAAAGTGACAGTTGACTTCAATTGGCTTCAATGGATGTTATTCGATGATATCTGACAAAGTTAGATGCGAACTCACTCAAATATATAAGGAATGTTGAAATTCGACTTCAAATGAGGAAGATAGACTTGAAAATTTTCAATTAACACAAAGTGACAGTTGACCTCAATGGGCTTCAATGGATGTTAATCGACGATATCTGACAAAGTTAGATGCGAACTCACTCAAATATATAAGAAAAGTTGAAATTCGACTTCAAATGAGGAAGATAGACTTTGAAAATTTTCAATTAACACAAAGTGACAGTTGACTTCAATGGACTTCAATGGATGTTAATCGACGATATCTGACAAAGTTAGATGCGAACTCACTCAAATATATAAGAAATGTTGAAATTCGACTTCAAATGAGGAAGATAGACTTTGAAAATTTTCAATTACCACAAAGTGACAGTTGACCTCAATGGGCTTCAATGGATGTTAATCGACGATATCTTCGAAGTTAGATGCGAACTCACTCAAATATATAAGAAATGTTGAAATTCGACTTCGAATGAGGAAGATAGACTTTGAAAATTTTCAATTAACACAAAGTGACAGTTGACTTCAATGGGCTTCAATGGATGTTAATCGACGATCTCTGCGAAGTTAGATGCGAACTCACTCAAATATATAAGAAATGTTGAAATTCGACTTCGAATGAGGAAGATAGACTTTGAAAATTTTCAATTAACACAAAGTGACAGTTGACTTCAATGGGCTTCAATGGATGTTAATCAACGATATCTGACAAAGTTAGACGCGATCTCACTCAAATAAATAAGAAATATTGAAATTCGACTTCAAATGAGGAAGATAGACTTTGAAAATTTTCAATTAACACAAAGTGACAGTTGACTTCAATGGGCTTCAATGGATGTTAATCGACGATATCTGACAAAGTTAGACGCGATCTCACTCAAATATATAAGGAATGTTGAAATTCGACTTCAAATGAGGAAGATAGACTTTGAAAATTTTCAATTAACACAAAGTGACAGTTGACTTCAATGGGCTTCAATAGATGTTAATCGACGATATCTGACAAAGTTAGACGCGATCTCACTCAAATATATAAGGAATGTTGAAATTCGACTTCAAATGAGGAAGATAGACTTTGAAAATTTTCAATTAACACAAAGTGTCAGTTGACCTCAATGGGCTTCAATGGATGTTAATCGACGATATCTGACAAAGTTAGATGCGAACTCACTCAAATATATAAGAAATGTTGGAATTCGACTTCAAATTAGGAAGATAGAATTTGAAAATTTTCAATCAACACAAAGTGACCATCGACCTCAATGAGCTTCAATGGATGTTAATCGACGATATCTGACAAAGTTAGACGCGATCTCTCTCAAATAAATAAGAAATGTTGAAATTCGACTTCAAATGAGGAAGATAGACTTTGAAAATTTTCAATTAACACAAAGTGACAGTTGACCTCAATGGGCTTCAATGGATGTTAATCGACGATATCTGCGAAGTTAGATGCGAACTCACTCAAATATATAAGAAATGTTGAAATTCGACTTCGAATGAGGAAGATAGACTTTGAAAATTTTCAATTAACACAAAGTGACAGTTGACCTCAATGGGCTTCAATGGATGTTAATCGACGATATCTGACAAAGTTAGATGCGAACTCACTCAAATATATAAGAAATGTTGAAATTCGACTTCAAATGAGGAAGATAGACTTTGAAAATTTTCAATTAACACAAAGTGACAGTTGACCTCAATGGGCTTCAATGGATGTTAATCGACGATATCTGACAAAGTTAGATGCGAACTCACTCAAATATATAAGAAAAGTTGAAATTCGACTTCAAATGAGGAAGGTAGATTTTGAAAATTTTCAATTAACACAAAGTGACAGTTGACTTCAATGGGCTTCAATGGATGTTAATCGACGATATCTGACAAAGTTAGACGCGATCTCACTCAAATATATAAGGAATGTTGAAATTCGACTTCAAATGAGGAAGATAGACTTGAAAATTTTCAATTAACACAAAGTGACAGTTGACCTCAATGGGCTTCAATGGATGTTAATCGACGATATCTGACAAAGTTAGATGCGAACTCACTCAAATATATAAGAAAAGTTGAAATTCGACTTCAAATGAGGAAGATAGACTTTGAAAATTTTCAATTAACACAAAGTGACAGTTGACTTCAATGGACTTCAATGGATGTTAATCGACGATATCTGACAAAGTTAGATGCGAACTCACTCAAATATATAAGAAATGTTGAAATTCGACTTCAAATGAGGAAGATAGACTTTGAAAATTTTCAATTAACACAAAGTGACAGTTGACTTCAATGGACTTCAATGGATGTTAATCGACGATATCTGACAAAGTTAGATGCGAACTCACTCAAATATATAAGAAATGTTGAAATTCGACTTCAAATGAGGAAGATAGACTTTGAAAATTTTCAATTACCACAAAGTGACAGTTGACCTCAATGGGCTTCAATGGATGTTAATCGACGATATCTGCGAAGTTAGATGCGAACTCACTCAAATATATAAGAAATGTTGAAATTCGACTTCGAATGAGGAAGATAGACTTTGAAAATTTTCAATTAACACAAAGTGACAGTTGACTTCAATGGGCTTCAATGGATGTTAATCGACGATATCTGACAAAGTTAGACGCGATCTCACTCAAATATATAAGGAATGTTGAAATTCGACTTCAAATGAGGAAGATAGACTTTGAAAATTTTCAATTAACACAAAGTGACAGTTGACCTCAATGGGCTTCAATGGATGTTAATCGATGATATCTGACAAAGTTAGATGCGAACTCACTCAAATATATAAGAAATGTTGAAATTTGACTTCAAATGAGGAAGATAGACTTTGAAAATTTTCAATTAACACAAAGTGACAGTTGACTTCAATTGGCTTCAATGGATGTTATTCGATGATATCTGACAAAGTTAGATGCGAACTCACTCAAATATATAAGGAATGTTGAAATTCGACTTCAAATGAGGAAGATAGACTTGAAAATTTTCAATTAACACAAAGTGACAGTTGACCTCAATGGGCTTCAATGGATGTTAATCGACGATATCTGACAAAGTTAGATGCGAACTCACTCAAATATATAAGAAAAGTTGAAATTCGACTTCAAATGAGGAAGATAGACTTTGAAAATTTTCAATTAACACAAAGTGACAGTTGACTTCAATGGGCTTCAATGGATGTTAATCGACGATATCTGACAAAGTTAGATGCGAACTCACTCAAATATATAAGAAATGTTGAAATTCGACTTCAAATGAGGAAGATAGACTTTGAAAATTTTCAATTAACACAAAGTGACAGTTTACCTCAATGGGCTTCAATGGATGTTAATCGACGATATCTGCGAAGTTAGATGCAAACTCACTCAAATATATAAGAAATGTTGAAATTCGACTTCGAATGAGGAAGATAGACTTTGAAAATTTTCAATTAACACAAAGTGACAGTTGACCTCAATGGGCTTCAATGGATGTTAATCGACGATATCTGCGAAGTTAGATGCGAACTCACTCAAATATATAAGAAATGTTGAAATTCGACTTCGAATGAGGAAGATAGACTTTGAAAATTTTCAATTAACACAAAGTGACAGTTGACTTCAATGGGCTTCAATGGATGTTAATCGACGATATCTGACAAAGTTAGACGCGATCTCACTCAAATATATAAGGAATGTTGAAATTCGACTTCAAATGAGGAAGATAGACTTTGAAAATTTTCAATTAACACAAAGTGACAGTTGACCTCAATGGGCTTCAATGGATGTTAATCGATGATATCTGACAAAGTTAGATGCGAACTCACTCAAATATATAAGAAATGTTGAAATTTGACTTCAAATGAGGAAGATAGACTTTGAAAATTTTCAATTAACACAAAGTGACAGTTGACTTCAATTGGCTTCAATGGATGTTATTCGATGATATCTGACAAAGTTAGATGCGAACTCACTCAAATATATAAGGAATGTTGAAATTCGACTTCAAATGAGGAAGATAGACTTGAAAATTTTCAATTAACACAAAGTGACAGTTGACCTCAATGGGCTTCAATGGATGTTAATCGACGATATCTGACAAAGTTAGATGCGAACTCACTCAAATATATAAGAAAAGTTGAAATTCGACTTCAAATGAGGAAGATAGACTTTGAAAATTTTCAATTAACACAAAGTGACAGTTGACTTCAATGGGCTTCAATGGATGTTAATCGACGATATCTGACAAAGTTAGATGCGAACTCACTCAAATATATAAGAAATGTTGAAATTCGACTTCAAATGAGGAAGATAGACTTTGAAAATTTTCAATTAACACAAAGTGACAGTTTACCTCAATGGGCTTCAATGGATGTTAATCGACGATATCTGCGAAGTTAGATGCGAACTCACTCAAATATATAAGAAATGTTGAAATTCGACTTCGAATGAGGAAGATAGACTTTGAAAATTTTCAATTAACACAAAGTGACAGTTGACCTCAATGGGCTTCAATGGATGTTAATCGACGATATCTGACAAAGTTAGATGCGAACTCACTCAAATATATAAGAAAAGTTGAAATTCGACTTCAAATGAGGAAGGTAGACTTTGAAAATTTTCAATTAACACAAAGTGACCGTTGACTTCAATGGGCTTCAATGGATGTTAATCGACGATATCTGACAAAGTTAGACGCGATCTCACTCAAATATATAAGGAATGTTGAAATTCGACTTCAAATGAGGAAGATAGACTTTGAAAATTTTCAATTAACACAAAGTGACAGTTGACTTCAATGGGCTTCAATGGATGTTAATCGACGATATCTGACAAAGTTAGACGCGATCTCACTCAAATATATAAGGAATGTTGAAATTCGACTTCAAATGAGGAAGATAGACTTTGAAAATTTTCAATTAACACAAAGTGACAGTTGACCTCAATGGGCTTCAATGGATGTTAATCGATGATATCTGACAAAGTTAGATGCGAACTCACTCAAATATATAAGAAATGTTGAAATTTGACTTCAAATGAGGAAGATAGACTTTAAAAATTTTCAATTAACACAAAGTGACAGTTGACTTCAATTGGCTTCAATGGATGTTATTCGATGATATCTGACAAAGTTAGATGCGAACTCACTCAAATATATAAGGAATGTTGAAATTCGACTTCAAATGAGGAAGATAGACTTGAAAATTTTCAATTAACACAAAGTGACAGTTGACCTCAATGGGCTTCAATGGATGTTAATCGACGATATCTGACAAAGTTAGATGCGAACTCACTCAAATATATAAGAAAAGTTGAAATTCGACTTCAAATGAGGAAGATAGACTTTGAAAATTTTCAATTAACACAAAGTGACAGTTGACTTCAATGGGCTTCAATGGATGTTAATCGACGATATCTGACAAAGTTAGATGCGAACTCACTCAAATATATAAGAAATGTTGAAATTCGACTTCAAATGAGGAAGATAGACTTTGAAAATTTTCAATTAACACAAAGTGACAGTTTACCTCAATGGGCTTCAATGGATGTTAATCGACGATATCTGCGAAGTTAGATGCGAACTCACTCAAATATATAAGAAATGTTGAAATTCGACTTCGAATGAGGAAGATAGACTTTGAAAATTTTCAATTAACACAAAGTGACAGTTGACCTCAATGGGCTTCAATGGATGTTAATCGACGATATCTGACAAAGTTAGATGCGAACTCACTCAAATATATAAGAAAAGTTGAAATTCGACTTCAAATGAGGAAGGTAGACTTTGAAAATTTTCAATTAACACAAAGTGACCGTTGACTTCAATGGGCTTCAATGGATGTTAATCGACGATATCTGACAAAGTTAGACGCGATCTCACTCAAATATATAAGGAATGTTGAAATTCGACTTCAAATGAGGAAGATAGACTTTGAAAATTTTCAATTAACACAAAGTGACAGTTGACTTCAATGGGCTTCAATGGATGTTAATCGACGATATCTGACAAAGTTAGACGCGATCTCACTCAAATATATAAGGAATGTTGAAATTCGACTTCAAATGAGGAAGATAGACTTTGAAAATTTTCAATTAACACAAAGTGACAGTTGACCTCAATGGGCTTCAATGTATGTTATTCGATGATATCTGACAAAGTTAGATACAAACTCACTCAAATATATAAGAAATGTTGAAATTCGACTTCAAATTAGGAAGATAGAATTTGAAAATTTTCAATCAACACAAAGTGACAGTTGACTTCAATGGGCTTCAATGGATGTTAATCGACGATATCTGACAAAGTTAGACGCGATCTCACTCAAATATATAAGGAATGTTGAAATTCGACTTCAAATGAGGAAGATAGACTTTGAAAATTTTCAATTAACACAAAGTGACAGTTGACCTCAATGGGCTTCAATGGATGTTAATCGATGATATCTGACAAAGTTAGATGCGAACTCACTCAAATATATAAGAAATGTTGAAATTCGACTTCAAATGAGGAAGATAGACTTTGAAAATTTTCAATTAACACAAAGTGACAGTTGACCTCAATGGGCTTCAATGTATGTTATTCGATGATATCTGACAAAGTTAGATACAAACTCACTCAAATATATAAGAAATGTTGAAATTCGACTTCAAATTAGGAAGATAGAATTTGAAAATTTTCAATCAACACAAAGTGACCATCGACCTCAATGAGCTTCAATGGATGTTATTCGATGATATCTAACAATGTTAGATGCGATCTCACTCAAATAAATAAGAAATGTTGAAATTCGACTTCATATGAGGAAGATAGACTTTGAAAATTTTCAATTAACACAAAGTGACAGTTGACCTCAATGGGCTTCAATGGATGTTAATCGATGATATCTGACAAAGTTAGATGCGAACTCACTCAAATATATAAGAAATGTTGAAATTTGACTTCAAATGAGGAAGATAGACTTTGAAAATTTTCAATTAACACAAAGTGACAGTTGACTTCAATTGGCTTCAATGGATGTTATTCGATGATATCTGACAAAGTTAGATGCGAACTCACTCAAATATATAAGGAATGTTGAAATTCGACTTCAAATGAGGAAGATAGACTTGAAAATTTTCAATTAACACAAAGTGACAGTTGACCTCAATGGGCTTCAATGGATGTTAATCGACGATATCTGACAAAGTTAGATGCGAACTCACTCAAATATATAAGAAAAGTTGAAATTCGACTTCAAATGAGGAAGATAGACTTTGAAAATTTTCAATTAACACAAAGTGACAGTTGACTTCAATGGGCTTCAATGGATGTTAATCGACGATATCTGACAAAGTTAGATGCGAACTCACTCAAATATATAAGAAATGTTGAAATTCGACTTCAAATGAGGAAGATAGACTTTGAAAATTTTCAATTAACACAAAGTGACAGTTTACCTCAATGGGCTTCAATGGATGTTAATCGACGATATCTGCGAAGTTAGATGCGAACTCACTCAAATATATAAGAAATGTTGAAATTCGACTTCGAATGAGGAAGATAGACTTTGAAAATTTTCAATTAACACAAAGTGACAGTTGACCTCAATGGGCTTCAATGGATGTTAATCGACGATATCTGACAAAGTTAGATGCGAACTCACTCAAATATATAAGAAAAGTTGAAATTCGACTTCAAATGAGGAAGGTAGACTTTGAAAATTTTCAATTAACACAAAGTGACCGTTGACTTCAATGGGCTTCAATGGATGTTAATCGACGATATCTGACAAAGTTAGACGCGATCTCACTCAAATATATAAGGAATGTTGAAATTCGACTTCAAATGAGGAAGATAGACTTTGAAAATTTTCAATTAACACAAAGTGACAGTTGACTTCAATGGGCTTCAATGGATGTTAATCGACGATATCTGACAAAGTTAGACGCGATCTCACTCAAATATATAAGGAATGTTGAAATTCGACTTCAAATGAGGAAGATAGACTTTGAAAATTTTCAATTAACACAAAGTGACAGTTGACCTCAATGGGCTTCAATGGATGTTAATCGATGATATCTGACAAAGTTAGATGCGAACTCACTCAAATATATAAGAAATGTTGAAATTCGACTTCAAATGAGGAAGATAGACTTTGAAAATTTTCAATTAACACAAAGTGACAGTTGACCTCAATGGGCTTCAATGTATGTTATTCGATGATATCTGACAAAGTTAGATACAAACTCACTCAAATATATAAGAAATGTTGAAATTCGACTTCAAATGAGGAAGATAGACTTTGAAAATTTTCAATTAATACAAAGTGACAGTTGACCTCAATGGGCTTCAATGGATGTTAATCGATGATATCTGACAAAGTTAGATGCGAACTCACTTAAATATATAAGAAATGTTGAAATTTGACTTCAAATGAGGAAGATAGACTTTGAAAATTTTCAATTAACACAAAGTGACAGTTGACTTCAATTGGCTTCAATGGATGTTATTCGATGATATCTGACAAAGTTAGATGCGAACTCACTCAAATATATAAGGAATGTTGAAATTCGACTTCAAATGAGGAAGATAGACTTGAAAATTTTCAATTAACACAAAGTGACAGTTGACCTCAATGGGCTTCAATGGATGTTAATCGACGATATCTGACAAAGTTAGATGCGAACTCACTCAAATATATAAGAAAAGTTGAAATTCGACTTCAAATGAGGAAGATAGACTTTGAAAATTTTCAATTAACACAAAGTGACAGTTGACTTCAATGGGCTTCAATGTATGTTATTCGATGATATCTGACAAAGTTAGATACAAACTCACTCAAATATATAAGAAATGTTGAAATTCGACTTCAAATTAGGAAGATAGAATTTGAAAATTTTCAATCAACACAAAGTGACCATCGACCTCAATGAGCTTCAATGGATGTTATTCGATGATATCTAACAATGTTAGATGCGATCTCACTCAAATAAATAAGAAATGTTGAAATTCGACTTCATATGAGGAAGATAGACTTTGAAAATTTTCAATTAACACAAAGTGACCGTTGACTTCAATGGGCTTCAATGGATGTTAATCGACGATATCTGACAAAGTTAGACGCGATCTCACTCAAATATATAAGGAATGTTGAAATTCGACTTCAAATGAGGAAGATAGACTTTGAAAATTTTCAATTAACACAAAGTGACAGTTGACCTCAATGGGCTTCAATGGATGTTAATCGACGATATCTGACAAAGTTAGATGCGAACTCACTCAAATATATAAGAAATGTTGAAAATCGACTTCAAATGAGGAAGATAGACTTTGAAAATTTTCAATTAACACAAAGTGACAGTTGACCTCAATGGGCTTCAATGGATGTTAATCGACGATATCTGACAAAGTTAGATGCGAACTCACTCAAATATATAAGAAAAGTTGAAATTCGACTTCAAATGAGGAAGGTAGACTTTGAAAATTTTCAATTAACACAAAGTGACAGTTGACTTCAATGGGCTTCAATGGATGTTAATCGACGATATCTGACAAAGTTAGACGCGATCTCACTCAAATATATAAGGAATGTTGAAATTCGACTTCAAATGAGGAAGATAGACTTTGAAAATTTTCAATTAACACAAAGTGACAGTTGACCTCAATGGGCTTCAATGGATGTTAATCGATGATATCTGACAAAGTTAGATGCGAACTCACTTAAATATATAAGAAATGTTGAAATTCGACTTCAAATTAGGAAGATAGAATTTGAAAATTTTCAATCAACACAAAGTGACCATCGACCTCAATGAGCTTCAATGGATGTTATTCGATGATATCTAACAATGTTAGATGCGATCTCACTCAAATAAATAAGAAATGTTGAAATTCGACTTCATATGAGGAAGATAGACTTTGAAAATTTTCAATTAACACAAAGTGACCGTTGACTTCAATGGGCTTCAATGGATGTTAATCGACGATATCTGACAAAGTTAGACGCGATCTCACTCAAATATATAAGGAATGTTGAAATTCGACTTCAAATGAGGAAGATAGACTTTGAAAATTTTCAATTAACACAAAGTGACAGTTGACCTCAATGGGCTTCAATGGATGTTAATCGACGATATCTGACAAAGTTAGATGCGAACTCACTCAAATATATAAGAAATGTTGAAATTCGACTTCAAATGAGGAAGATAGACTTTGAAAATTTTCAATTAACACAAAGTGACAGTTGACCTCAATGGGCTTCAATGGATGTTAATCGACGATATCTGACAAAGTTAGATGCGAACTCACTCAAATATATAAGAAAAGTTGAAATTCGACTTCAAATGAGGAAGGTAGACTTTGAAAATTTTCAATTAACACAAAGTGACAGTTGACTTCAATGGGCTTCAATGGATGTTAATCGACGATATCTGACAAAGTTAGACGCGATCTCACTCAAATATATAAGGAATGTTGAAATTCGACTTCAAATGAGGAAGATAGACTTTGAAAATTTTCAATTAACACAAAGTGACAGTTGACCTCAATGGGCTTCAATGGATGTTAATCGATGATATCTGACAAAGTTAGATGCGAACTCACTTAAATATATAAGAAATGTTGAAATTTGACTTCAAATGAGGAAGATAGACTTTGAAAATTTTCAATTAACACAAAGTGACAGTTGACTTCAATTGGCTTCAATGGATGTTATTCGATGATATCTGACAAAGTTAGATGCGAACTCACTCAAATATATAAGGAATGTTGAAATTCGACTTCAAATGAGGAAGATAGACTTGAAAATTTTCAATTAACACAAAGTGACAGTTGACCTCAATGGGCTTCAATGGATGTTAATCGATGATATCTGACAAAGTTAGATGCGAACTCACTCAAATATATAAGAAATGTTGAAATTCGACTTCAAATGAGGAAGATAGACTTTGAAAATTTTCAATTAACACAAAGTGACAGTTGACCTCAATGGGCTTCAATGTATGTTATTCGATGATATCTGACAAAGTTAGATACAAACTCACTCAAATATATAAGAAATGTTGAAATTCGACTTCAAATTAGGAAGATAGAATTTGAAAATTTTCAATCAACACAAAGTGACCATCGACCTCAATGAGCTTCAATGGATGTTATTCGATGATATCTAACAATGTTAGATGCGATCTCACTCAAATAAATAAGAAATGTTGAAATTCGACTTCATATGAGGAAGATAGACTTTGAAAATTTTCAATTAACACAAAGTGACCGTTGACTTCAATGGGCTTCAATGGATGTTAATCGACGATATCTGACAAAGTTAGACGCGATCTCACTCAAATATATAAGGAATGTTGAAATTCGACTTCAAATGAGGAAGATAGACTTTGAAAATTTTCAATTAACACAAAGTGACAGTTGACCTCAATGGGCTTCAATGGATGTTAATCGACGATATCTGACAAAGTTAGATGCGAACTCACTCAAATATATAAGAAATGTTGAAATTCGACTTCAAATGAGGAAGATAGACTTTGAAAATTTTCAATTAACACAAAGTGACAGTTGACCTCAATGGGCTTCAATGGATGTTAATCGACGATATCTGACAAAGTTAGATGCGAACTCACTCAAATATATAAGAAAAGTTGAAATTCGACTTCAAATGAGGAAGGTAGACTTTGAAAATTTTCAATTAACACAAAGTGACAGTTGACTTCAATGGGCTTCAATGGATGTTAATCGACGATATCTGACAAAGTTAGACGCGATCTCACTCAAATATATAAGGAATGTTGAAATTCGACTTCAAATGAGGAAGATAGACTTTGAAAATTTTCAATTAACACAAAGTGACAGTTGACCTCAATGGGCTTCAATGGATGTTAATCGATGATATCTGACAAAGTTAGATGCGAACTCACTTAAATATATAAGAAATGTTGAAATTTGACTTCAAATGAGGAAGATAGACTTTGAAAATTTTCAATTAACACAAAGTGACAGTTGACTTCAATTGGCTTCAATGGATGTTATTCGATGATATCTGACAAAGTTAGATGCGAACTCACTCAAATATATAAGGAATGTTGAAATTCGACTTCAAATGAGGAAGATAGACTTGAAAATTTTCAATTAACACAAAGTGACAGTTGACCTCAATGGGCTTCAATGGATGTTAATCGACGATATCTGACAAAGTTAGATGCGAACTCACTCAAATATATAAGAAAAGTTGAAATTCGACTTCAAATGAGGAAGATAGACTTTGAAAATTTTCAATTAACACAAAGTGACAGTTGACTTCAATGGGCTTCAATGGATGTTAATCGACGATATCTGACAAAGTTAGATGCGAACTCACTCAAATATATAAGAAATGTTGAAATTCGACTTCAAATGAGGAAGATAGACTTTGAAAATTTTCAATTAACACAAAGTGACAGTTTACCTCAATGGGCTTCAATGGATGTTAATCGACGATATCTGCGAAGTTAGATGCGAACTCACTCAAATATATAAGAAATGTTGAAATTCGACTTCGAATGAGGAAGATAGACTTTGAAAATTTTCAATTAACACAAAGTGACAGTTGACCTCAATGGGCTTCAATGGATGTTAATCGACGATATCTGACAAAGTTAGATGCGAACTCACTCAAATATATAAGAAAAGTTGAAATTCGACTTCAAATGAGGAAGGTAGACTTTGAAAATTTTCAATTAACACAAAGTGACCGTTGACTTCAATGGGCTTCAATGGATGTTAATCGACGATATCTGACAAAGTTAGACGCGATCTCACTCAAATATATAAGGAATGTTGAAATTCGACTTCAAATGAGGAAGATAGACTTTGAAATTTTTCAATTAACACAAAGTGACAGTTGACTTCAATGGGCTTCAATGGATGTTAATCGACGATATCTGACAAAGTTAGACGCGATCTCACTCAAATATATAAGGAATGTTGAAATTCGACTTCAAATGAGGAAGATAGACTTTGAAAATTTTCAATTAACACAAAGTGACAGTTGACCTCAATGGGCTTCAATGGATGTTAATCGATGATATCTGACAAAGTTAGATGCGAACTCACTCAAATATATAAGAAATGTTGAAATTCGACTTCAAATGAGGAAGATAGACTTTGAAAATTTTCAATTAACACAAAGTGACAGTTGACCTCAATGGGCTTCAATGTATGTTATTCGATGATATCTGACAAAGTTAGATACAAATTCACTCAAATATATAAGAAATGTTGAAATTCGACTTCAAATTAGGAAGATAGAATTTGAAAATTTTCAATCAACACAAAGTGACCATCGACCTCAATGAGCTTCAATGGATGTTATTCGATGATATCTAACAATGTTAGATGCGATCTCACTCAAATAAATAAGAAATGTTGAAATTCGACTTCAAATGAGGAAGATAGACTTTGAAAATTTTCAATTAACACAAAGTGACCGTTGACTTCAATGGGCTTCAATGGATGTTAATCGACGATATCTGACAAAGTTATACGCGATCTCACTCAAATATATAAGGAATGTTGAAATTCGACTTCAAATGAGGAAGATAGACTTTGAAAATTTTCAATTAACACAAAGTGACAGTTGACCTCAATGGGCTTCAATGGATGTTAATCGACGATATCTGACAAAGTTAGATGCGAACTCACTCAAATATATAAGAAATGTTGAAATTCGACTTCAAATGAGGAAGATAGACTTTGAAAATTTTCAATTAACACAAAGTGACAGTTGACCTCAATGGGCTTCAATGGATGTTAATCGACGATATCTGACAAAGTTAGATGCGAACTCACTCAAATATATAAGAAAAGTTGAAATTCGACTTCAAATGAGGAAGGTAGACTTTGAAAATTTTCAATTAACACAAAGTGACAGTTGACTTCAATGGGCTTCAATGGATGTTAATCGACGATATCTGACAAAGTTAGACGCGATCTCACTCAAATATATAAGGAATGTTGAAATTCGACTTCAAATGAGGAAGATAGACTTTGAAAATTCTCAATTAACACAAAGTGACAGTTGACCTCAATGGGCTTCAATGGATGTTAATCGACGATATCTGCGAAGTTAGATGCGAACTCACTCAAATATATAAGAAATGTTGAAATTCGACTTCGAATGAGGAAGATAGACTTTGAAAATTTTCAATTAACACAAAGTGACAGTTGACCTCAATGGGCTTCAATGGATGTTAATCGACGATATCTGACAAAGTTAGATGCGAACTCACTCAAATATATAAGAAAAGTTGAAATTCGACTTCAAATGAGGAAGGTAGACTTTGAAAATTTTCAATTAACACAAAGTGACCGTTGACTTCAATGGGCTTCAATAGATGTTAATCGACGATATCTGACAAAGTTAGACGCGATCTCACTCAAATATATAAGGAATGTTGAAATTCGACTTCAAATGAGGAAGATAGACTTTGAAAATTTTCAATTAACACAAAGTGACAGTTGACTTCAATGGGCTTCAATGGATGTTAATCGACGATATCTGACAAAGTTAGACGCGATCTCACTCAAATATATAAGGAATGTTGAAATTCGACTTCAAATGAGGAAGATAGACTTTGAAAATTTTCAATTAACACAAAGTGACAGTTGACCTCAATGGGCTTCAATGGATGTTAATCGATGATATCTGACAAAGTTAGATGCGAACTCACTCAAATATATAAGAAATGTTGAAATTTGACTTCAAATGAGGAAGATAGACTTTGAAAATTTTCAATTAACACAAAGTGACAGTTGACTTCAATTGGCTTCAATGGATGTTATTCGATGATATCTGACAAAGTTAGATGCGAACTCACTCAAATATATAAGAAATGTTGAAATTCGACTTCAAATGAGGAAGATAGACTTTGAAAATTTTCAATTAACACAAAGTGACAGTTGACCTCAATGGGCTTCAATGTATTTTATTCGATGATATCTGACAAAGTTAGATACAAACTCACTCAAATATATAAGAAATGTTGAAATTCGACTTCAAATTAGGAAGATAGAATTTGAAAATTTTCAATCAACACAAAGTGACCATCGACCTCAATGAGCTTCAATGGATGTTATTCGATGATATCTAACAATGTTAGATGCGATCTCACTCAAATAAATAAGAAATGTTGAAATTCGACTTCAAATGAGGAAGATAGACTTTGAAAATTTTCAATTAACACAAAGTGACCGTTGACTTCAATGGGCTTCAATGGATGTTAATCGACGATATCTGAAAAAGTTAGATGCGAACTCACTCAAATATATAAGAAATGTTGAAATTTGACTTCAAATGAGGAAGATAGACTTTGAAAATTTTCAATTAACACAAAGTGACAGTTGACTTCAATTGGCTTCAATGGATGTTATTCGATGATATCTGACAAAGTTAGATGCGAACTCACTCAAATATATAAGAAATGTTGAAATTCGACTTCAAATTAGGAAGATAGAATTTGAAAATTTTCAATCAACACAAAGTGACCATCGACCTCAATGAGCTTCAATGGATGTTATTCGATGATATCTAACGATGTTAGATGCGATCTCACTCAAATAAATAAGAAATGTTGAAATTCGACTTCAAATGAGGAAGATAGACTTTGAAAATTTTCAATTAACACAAAGTGACCGTTGACTTCAATGGGCTTCAATGGATGTTAATCGACGATATCTGACAAAGTTAGACGCGATCTCACTCAAATATATAAGGAATGTTGAAATTCGACTTCAAATGAGGAAGATAGACTTTGAAAATTTTCAATTAACACAAAGTGACAGTTGACCTCAATGGGCTTCAATGGAGGTTAATCGACGATATCTGACAAAGTTAGATGCGAACTCACTCAAATATATAAGAAAAGTTGAAATTCGACTTCAAATGAGGAAGGTAGACTTTGAAAATTTTCAATTAACACAAAGTGACCGTTGACTTCAATGGGCTTCAATGGATGTTAATCGACGATATCTGTCGAAGTTAGACGCGATCTCACTCAAATATATAAGAAATGTTGAAATTCGACTTCAAATGAGGAAGATAGACTTTGAAAATTTTCAATTAACACAAAGTGACAGTTGACCTCAATGGGCTTCAATGGATGTTAATCGACGATATCTGCGAAGTTAGATGCGAACTCACTCAAATATATAAGAAATGTTGAAATTCGACTTCGAATGAGGAAGATAGACTTTGAAAATTTTCAATTAACACAAAGTGACCGTTGACTTCAATGGGCTTCAATAGATGTTAATCGACGATATCTGACAAAGTTAGACGCGATCTCACTCAAATATATAAGGAATGTTGAAATTCGACTTCAAATGAGGAAGATAGACTTTGAAAATTTTCAATTAACACAAAGTGACAGTTGACTTCAATGGGCTTCAATGGATGTTAATCGACGATATCTGACAAAGTTAGACGCGATCTCACTCAAATATATAAGGAATGTTGAAATTCGACTTCAAATGAGGAAGATAGACTTTGAAAATTTTCAATTAACACAAAGTGACAGTTGACCTCAATGGGCTTCAATGGATGTTAATCGATGATATCTGACAAAGTTAGATGCGAACTCACTCAAATATATAAGAAATGTTGAAATTTGACTTCAAATGAGGAAGATAGACTTTGAAAATTTTCAATTAACACAAAGTGACAGTTGACTTCAATGGATGTTATTCGATGATATCTGACAAAGTTAGATGCGAACTCACTCAAATATATAAGGAATGTTGAAATTCGACTTCAAATGAGGAAGATAGACTTGAAAATTTTCAATTAACACAAAGTGACAGTTGACCTCAATGGGCTTCAATGGATGTTAATCGACGATATCTGACAAAGTTAGATGCGAACTCACTCAAATATATAAGAAAAGTTGAAATTCGACTTCAAATGAGGAAGATAGACTTTGAAAATTTTCAATTAACACAAAGTGACAGTTGACCTCAATGGGCTTCAATGGATGTTAATCGACGATATCTGCGAAGTTAGATGCGAACTCACTCAAATATATAAGAAATGTTGAAATTCGACTTCGAATGAGGAAGATAGACTTTGAAAATTTTCAATTAACACAAAGTGACAGTTGACCTCAATGGGCTTCAATGGATGTTAATCGACGATATCTGACAAAGTTAGATGCGAACTCACTCAAATATATAAGAAAAGTTGAAATTCGACTTCAAATGAGGAAGGTAGACTTTGGAAATTTTCAATTAACACAAAGTGACCGTTGACTTCAATGGGATTCAATGGATGTTAATCGACGATATCTGACAAAGTAAGACGCGATCTCACTCAAATATATAAGGAATGTTGAAATTCGACTTCAAATGAGGAAGATAGACTTTGAAAATTTTCAATTAACACAAAGTGACAGTTGACTTCAATGGGCTTCAATGGATGTTAATCGACGATATCTGACAAAGTTAGACGCGATCTCACTCAAATATATAAGGAATGTTGAAATTCGACTTCAAATGAGGAAGATAGACTTTGAAAATTTTCAATTAACACAAAGTGACAGTTAACCTCAATGGGCTTCAATGGATGTTAATCGATGATATCTGACAAAGTTAGATGCAAACTCACTCAAATATATAAGAAATGTTGAAATTTGACTTCAAATGAGGAAGATAGACTTTGAAAATTTTCAATTAACACAAAGTGACAGTTGACTTCAATTGGCTTCAATGGATGTTATTCGATGATATCTGACAAAGTTAGATGCGAACTCACTCAAATATATAAGAAATGTTGAAATTCGACTTCAAATGAGGAAGATAGACTTTGAAAATTTTCAATTAACACAAAGTGACAGTTGACCTCAATGGGCTTCAATGTATGTTATTCGATGATATCTGACAAAGTTAGATACAAACTCACTCAAATATATAAGAAATGTTGAAATTCGACTTCAAATTAGGAAGATAGAATTTGAAAATTTTCAATCAACACAAAGTGACCATCGACCTCAATGAGCTTCAATGGATGTTATTCGATGATATCTAACAATGTTAGATGCGATCTCACTCAAATAAATAAGAAATGTTGAAATTCGACTTCAAATGAGGAAGATAGACTTTGAAAATTTTCAATTAACACAAAGTGACAGTTGACTTCAATGGGCTTCAATGGATGTTAATCGACGATATCTGACAAAGTTAGAGGCGATCTCACTCAAATAAATAAGAAATGTTGAAATTCGACTTCAAATGAGGAAGATAGACTTTGAAAATTTTCAATTAACACAAAGTGACAGTTGACCTCAATGGGCTTCAATGGATGTTAATCGACGATATCTGCGAAGTTAGATGCGAACTCACTCAAATATATAAGAAATGTTGAAATTCGACTTCGAATGAGGAAGATAGACTTTGAAAATTTTCAATTAACACAAAGTGACAGTTGACCTCAATGGGCTTCAATGGATGTTAATCGACGATATCTGACAAAGTTAGATGCGAACTCACTCAAATATATAAGAAAAGTTGAAATTCGACTTCAAATGAGGAAGGTAGACTTTGAAAATTTTCAATTAACACAAAGTGACCGTTGACTTCAATGGGCTTCAATAGATGTTAATCGACGATATCTGACAAAGTTAGACGCGATCTCACTCAAATATATAAGGAATGTTGAAATTCGACTTCAAATGAGGAAGATAGACTTTGAAAATTTTCAATTAACACAAAGTGACAGTTGACTTCAATGGGCTTCAATGGATGTTAATCGACGATATCTGACAAAGTTAGACGCGATCTCAAACAAATATATAAGGAATGTTGAAATTCGACTTCAAATGAGGAAGATAGACTTTGAAAATTTTCAATTAACATAAAGTGACAGTTGACCTCAATGGGCTTCAATGGATGTTAATCGATGATATCTGACAAAGTTAGATGCGAACTCACTCAAATATATAAGAAATGTTGAAATTTGACTTCGAATGAGGAAGATAGACTTTGAAAATTTTCAATTAACACAAAGTGACAGTTGACCTCAATGGGCTTCAATGGATGTTAATCGACGATATCTGACAAAGTTAGATGCGAACTCACTCAAATATATAAGAAAAGTTGAAATTCGACTTCAAATGAGGAAGGTAGACTTTGAAAATTTTCAATTAACACAAAGTGACCGTTGACTTCAATGGGCTTCAATAGATGTTAATCGACGATATCTGACAAAGTTAGACGCGATCTCACTCAAATATATAAGGAATGTTGAAATTCGACTTCAAATGAGGAAGATAGACTTTGAAAATTTTCAATTAACACAAAGTGACAGTTGACTTCAATGGGCTTCAATGGATGTTAATCGACGATATCTGACAAAGTTAGACGCGATCTCAAACAAATATATAAGGAATGTTGAAATTCGACTTCAAATGAGGAAGATAGACTTTGAAAATTTTCAATTAACATAAAGTGACAGTTGACCTCAATGGGCTTCAATGGATGTTAATCGATGATATCTGACAAAGTTAGATGCGAACTCACTCAAATATATAAGAAATGTTGAAATTTGACTTCAAATGAGGAAGATAGACTTTGAAAATTTTCAATTAACACAAAGTGACAGTTGACTTCAATTGGCTTCAATGGATGTTATTCGATGATATCTGACAAAGTTAGATGCGAACTCACTCAAATATATAAGGAATGTTGAAATTCGACTTCAAATGAGGAAGATAGACTTGAAAATTTTCAATTAACACAAAGTGACAGTTGACCTCAATGGGCTTCAATGGATGTTAATCGACGATATCTGACAAAGTTAGATGCGAACTCACTCAAATATATAAGAAAAGTTGAAATTCGACTTCAAATGAGGAAGATAGACTTTGAAAATTTTCAATTAACACAAAGTGGCAGTTGACCTCAATGGGCTTCAATGGATGTTAATCGACGATATCTGCGAAGTTAGATGCGAACTCACTCAAATATATAAGAAATGTTGAAATTCGACTTCGAATGAGGAAGATAGACTTTGAAAATTTTCAATTAACACAAAGTGACAGTTGACCTCAATGGGCTTCAATGGATGTTAATCGACGATATCTGACAATGTTAGATGCGAACTCACTCAAATATATAAGAAAAGTTGAAATTCGACTTCAAATGAGGAAGATAGACTTTGAAAATTTTCAATTAACACAAAGTGACAGTTGACCTCAATGGGCTTCAATGTATGTTATTCGATGATATCTGACAAAGTTAGATACAAACTCACTCAAATATATAAGAAATGTTGAAATTCGACTTCAAATTAGGAAGATAGAATTTGAAAATTTTCAATCAACACAAAGTGACCATCGACCTCAATGAGCTTCAATGGATGTTATTCGATGATATCTAACAATGTTAGATGCGATCTCACTCAAATAAATAAGAAATGTTGAAATTCGACTTCAAATGAGGAAGATAGACTTTGAAAATTTTCAATTAACACAAAGTGACAGTTGACCTCAATGGGCTTCAATGGATGTTAATCGACGATCTCTGCGAACTTAGATACGAACTCACTCAAATATATAAGAAATGTTGAAATTCGACTTCAAATGAGGAAGATAGACTTTGAAAATTTTCAATTATCACAAAGTGACAGTTGACCTCAATGGGCTTCAATGGATGTTAATCGACGATATCTGACAAAGTTAGACGCGATCTCACTCAAATATATAAGGAATGTTGAAATTCGACTTCAAATGAGGAAGATAGACTTTGAAAATTTTCAATTAACACAAAGTGACAGTTGACTTCAATGGGCTTCAATGGATGTTAATCGACGATATCTGACAAAGTTAGACGCGATCTCACTCAAATAAATAAGAAATGTTGAAATTCGACTTCAAATGAGGAAGATAGACTTTGAAAATTTTCAATTAACACAAAGTGACAGTTGACCTCAATGGGCTTCAATGGATGTTAATCGACGATATCTGCGAAGTTAGATGCGAACTCACTCAAATATATAAGAAATGTTGAAATTCGACTTCGAATGAGGAAGATAGACTTTGAAAATTTTCAATTAACACAAAGTGACAGTTGACCTCAATGGGCTTCAATGGATGTTAATCGACGATATCTGACAAAGTTAGATGCGAACTCACTCAAATATATAAGAAAAGTTGAAATTCGACTTCAAATGAGGAAGGTAGACTTTGAAAATTTTCAATTAACACAAAGTGACCGTTGACTTCAATGGGCTTCAATAGATGTTAATCGACGATATCTGACGAAGTTAGACGCGATCTCACTCAAATATATAAGGAATGTTGAAATTCGACTTCAAATGAGGAAGATAGACTTTGAAAATTTTCAATTAACACAAAGTGACAGTTGACTTCAATGGGCTTCAATAGATGTTAATCGACGATATCTGACAAAGTTAGACGCGATCTCACTCAAATATATAAGGAATGTTGAAATTCGACTTCAAATGAGGAAGATAGACTTTGAAAATTTTCAATTAACATAAAGTGACAGTTGACCTCAATGGGCTTCAATGGATGTTAATCGATGATATCTGACAAAGTTAGATGCGAACTCACTCAAATATATAAGAAATGTTGAAATTTGACTTCAAATGAGGAAGATAGACTTTGAAAATTTTCAATTAACACAAAGTGACAGTTGACTTCAATTGGCTTCAATGGATGTTATTCGATGATATCTGACAAAGTTAGATGCGAACTCACTCAAATATATAAGGAATGTTGAAATTCGACTTCAAATGAGGAAGATAGACTTGAAAATTTTCAATTAACACAAAGTGACAGTTGACCTCAATGGGCTTCAATGGATGTTAATCGACGATATCTGACAAAGTTAGATGCGAACTCACTCAAATATATAAGAAAAGTTGAAATTCGACTTCAAATGAGGAAGATAGACTTTGAAAATTTTCAATTAACACAAAGTGACAGTTGACCTCAATGGGCTTCAATGGATGTTAATCGACGATATCTGCGAAGTTAGATGCGAACTCACTCAAATATATAAGAAATGTTGAAATTCGACTTCGAATGAGGAAGATAGACTTTGAGAATTTTCAATTAACACAAAGTGACAGTTGACCTCAATGGGCTTCAATGGATGTTAATCGACGATATCTGACAATGTTAGATGCGAACTCACTCAAATATATAAGAAAAGTTGAAATTCGACTTCAAATGAGGAAGGTAGACTTTGAAAATTTTCAATTAACACAAAGTGACCGTTGACTTCAATGGGATTCAATGGATGTTAATCGACGATATCTGACAAAGTAAGACGCGATCTCACTCAAATATATAAGGAATGTTGAAATTCGACTTCAAATGAGGAAGATAGACTTTGAAAATTTTCAATTAACACAAAGTGACAGTTGACTTCAATGGGCTTCAATGGATGTTAATCGACGATATCTGACAAAGTTAGACGCGATCTCACTCAAATATATAAGGAATGTTGAAATTCGACTTCAAATGAGGAAGATAGACTTTGAAAATTTTCAATTAACAAAAAGTGACAGTTGACTTCAATTGGCTTCAATGGATGTTATTCGATGATATCTGACAAAGTTAGATGCGAACTCACTCAAATATATAAGAAATGTTGAAATTTGACTTCAAATGAGGAAGATAGACTTTGAAAATTTTCAATTAACAAAAAGTGACAGTTGACTTCAATTGGCTTCAATGGATGTTATTCGATGATATCTGACAAAGTTAGATGCGAACTCACTCAAATATATAAGAAATGTTGAAATTCGACTTCAAATGAGGAAGATAGACTTTGAAAATTTTCAATTAACACAAAGTGACAGTTGACCTCAATGGGCTTCAATGTATGTTATTCGATGATATCTGACAAAGTTAGATACAAACTCACTCAAATATATAAGAAATGTTGAAATTCGACTTCAAATTAGGAAGATAGAATTTGAAAATTTTCAATCAACACAAAGTGACCATCGACCTCAATGAGCTTCAATGGATGTTATTCGATGATATCTAACAATGTTAGATGCGATCTCACTCAAATAAATAAGAAATGTTGAAATTCGACTTCAAATGAGGAAGATAGACTTTGAAAATTTTCAATTAACACAAAGTGACAGTTGACCTCAATGGGCTTCAATGGATGTTAATCGACGATCTCTGCGAAGTTAGATACGAACTCACTCAAATATATAAGAAATGTTGAAATTCGACTTCAAATGAGGAAGATAGACTTTGAAAATTTTCAATTATCACAAAGTGACAGTTGACCTCAATGGGCTTCAATGGATGTTAATCGACGATATCTGACAAAGTTAGACGCGATCTCACTCAAATATATAAGGAATGTTGAAATTCGACTTCAAATGAGGAAGATAGACTTTGAAAATTTTCAATTAACACAAAGTGACAGTTGACTTCAATGGGCTTCAATGGATGTTAATCGACGATATCTGACAAAGTTAGACGCGATCTCACTCAAATAAATAAGAAATGTTGAAATTCGACTTCAAATGAGGAAGATAGACTTTGAAAATTTTCAATTAACACAAAGTGACAGTTGACCTCAATGGGCTTCAATGGATGTTAATCGACGATATCTGCGAAGTTAGATGCGAACTCACTCAAATATATAAGAAATGTTGAAATTCGACTTCGAGTGAGGAAGATAGACTTTGAAAATTTTCAATTAACACAAAGTGACAGTTGACCTCAATGGGCTTCAATGGATGTTAATCGACGATATCTGACAAAGTTAGATGCGAACTCAATCAAATATATAAGAAAAGTTGAAATTCGACTTCAAATGAGGAAGGTAGACTTTGAAAATTTTCAATTAACACAAAGTGACCGTTGACTTCAATGGGCTTCAATAGATGTTAATCGACGATATCTGACAAAGTTAGACGCGATCTCACTCAAATATATAAGGAATGTTGAAATTCGACTTCACATGAGGAAGATAGACTTTGAAAATTTTCAATTAACACAAAGTGACAGTTGACTTCAATGGGCTTCAATGGATGTTAATCGACGATATCTGACAAAGTTAGACGCGATCTCACTCAAATATATAAGGAATGTTGAAATTCGACTTCAAATGAGGAAGATAGACTTTGAAAATTTTCAATTAACATAAAGTGACAGTTGACCTCAATGGGCTTCAATGGATGTTAATCGATGATATCTGACAAAGTTAGATGCGAACTCACTCAAATATATAAGAAATGTTGAAATTTGACTTCAAATGAGGAAGATAGACTTTGAAAATTTTCAATTAACACAAAGTGACAGTTTACTTCAATTGGCTTCAATGGATGTTATTCGATGATATCTGACAAAGTTAGATGCGAACTCACTCAAATATATAAGGAATGTTGAAATTCGACTTCAAATGAGGAAGATAGACTTGAAAATTTTCAATTAACACAAAGTGACAGTTGACCTCAATGGGCTTCAATGGATGTTAATTGACGATATCTGACAAAGTTAGATGCGAACTCACTCAAATATATAAGAAAAGTTGAAATTCGACTTCAAATGAGGAAGATAGACTTTGAAAATTTTCAATTAACACAAAGTGACAGTTGACCTCAATGGGCTTCAATGGATGTTAATCGACGATATCTGCGAAGTTAGATGCGAACTCACTCAAATATATAAGAAATGTTGAAATTCGACTTCGAATGAGGAAGATAGACTTTGAGAATTTTCAATTAACACAAAGTGACAGTTGACCTCAATGGGCTTCAATGGATGTTAATCGACGATATCTGACAATGTTAGATGCGAACTCACTCAAATATATAAGAAAAGTTGAAATTCGACTTCAAATGAGGAAGGTAGACTTTGAAAATTTTCAATTAACACAAAGTGACCGTTGACTTCAATGGGATTCAATGGATGTTAATCGACGATATCTGACAAAGTAAGACGCGATCTCACTCAAATATATAAGGAATGTTGAAATTCGACTTCAAATGAGGAAGATAGACTTTGAAAATTTTCAATTAACACAAAGTGACAGTTGACTTCAATTGGCTTCAATGGATGTTATTCGATGATATCTGACAAAGTTAGATGCGAACTCACTCAAATATATAAGGAATGTTGAAATTCGACTTCAAATGAGGAAGATAGACTTGAAAATTTTCAATTAACACAAAGTGACAGTTGACCTCAATGGATGTTAATCGACGATATCTGACAAAGTTAGATGCGAACTCACTCAAATATATAAGAAAAGTTGAAATTCGACTTCAAATGAGGAAGATAGACTTTGAAAATTTTCAATTAACACAAAGTGACAGTTGACCTCAATGGGCTTCAATGGATGTTAATCGACGATATCTGCGAAGTTAGATGCGAACTCACTCAAATATATAAGAAATGTTGAAATTCGACTTCGAATGAGGAAGATAGACTTTGAAAATTTTCAATTAACACAAAGTGACAGTTGACCTCAATGGGCTTCAATGGATGTTAATCGACGATATCTGACAAAGTTAGATGCGAACTCACTCAAATATATAAGAAAAGTTGAAATTCGACTTCAAATGAGGAAGGTAGACTTTGAAAATTTTCAATTAACACAAAGTGACCGTTGACTTCAATGGGATTCAATGGATGTTAATCGACGATATCTGACAAAGTAAGACGCGATCTCACTCAAATATATAAGGAATGTTGAAATTCGACTTCAAATGAGGAAGATAGACTTTGAAAATTTTCAATTAACACAAAGTGACAGTTGACTTCAATGGGCTTCAATGGATGTTAATCGACGATATCTGACAAAGTTAGACGCGATCTCACTCAAATATATAAGGAATGTTGAAATTCGACTTCAAATGAGGAAGATAGACTTTGAAAATTTTCAATTAACACAAAGTGACAGTTAACCTCAATGGGCTTCAATGGATGTTAATCGATGATATCTGACAAAGTTAGATGCGAACTCACTCAAATATATAAGAAATGTTGAAATTTGACTTCAAATGAGGAAGGTAGACTTTGAAAATTTTCAATTAACACAAAGTGACCGTTGACTTCAATGGGATTCAATGGATGTTAATCGACGATATCTGACAAAGTAAGACGCGATCTCACTCAAATATATAAGGAATGTTGAAATTCGACTTCAAATGAGGAAGATAGACTTTGAAAATTTTCAATTAACACAAAGTGACAGTTGACTTCAATGGGCTTCAATGGATGTTAATCGACGATATCTGACAAAGTTAGACGCGATCTCACTCAAATATATAAGGAATGTTGAAATTCGACTTCAAATGAGGAAGATAGACTTTGAAAATTTTCAATTAACACAAAGTGACAGTTAACCTCAATGGGCTTCAATGGATGTTAATCGATGATATCTGACAAAGTTAGATGCGAACTCACTCAAATATATAAGAAATGTTGAAATTTGACTTCAAATGAGGAAGGTAGACTTTGAAAATTTTCAATTAACACAAAGTGACCGTTGACTTCAATGGGATTCAATGGATGTTAATCGACGATATCTGACAAAGTAAGACGCGATCTCACTCAAATATATAAGGAATGTTGAAATTCGACTTCAAATGAGGAAGATAGACTTTGAAAATTTTCAATTAACACAAAGTGACAGTTGACTTCAATGGGCTTCATTGGATGTTAATCGACGATATCTGACAAAGTTAGACGCGATCTCACTCAAATATATAAGGAATGTTGAAATTCGACTTCAAATGAGGAAGATAGACTTTGAAAATTTTCAATTAACACAAAGTGACAGTTAACCTCAATGGGCTTCAATGGATGTTAATCGATGATATCTGACAAAGTTAGATGCGAACTCACTCAAATATATAAGAAATGTTGAAATTCGACTTCAAATGAGGAAGATAGACTTTGAAAATTTTCAATTATCACAAAGTGACAGTTGACCTCAATGGGCTTCAATGGATGTTAATCGACGATATCTGACAAAGTTAGACGCGATCTCACTCAAATATATAAGGAATGTTGAAATTCGACTTCAAATGAGGAAGATAGACTTTGAAAATTTTCAATTAACACAAAGTGACAGTTGACTTCAATGGGCTTCAATGGATGTTAATCGACGATATCTGACAAAGTTAGACGCGATCTCACTCAAATAAATAAGAAATGTTGAAATTCGACTTCAAATGAGGAAGATAGACTTTGAAAATTTTCAATTAACACAAAGTGACAGTTGACCTCAATGGGCTTCAATGGATGTTAATCGACGATCTCTGCGAAGTTAGATGCGAACTCACTCAAATATATAAGAAATGTTGAAATTCGACTTCGAATGAGGAAGATAGACTTTGAAAATTTTCAATTAACACAAAGTGACAGTTGACCTCAATGGGCTTCAATGGATGTTAATCGACGATATCTGACAAAGTTAGACGCGATCTCACTCAAATATATAAGGAATGTTGAAATTCGACTTCAAATGAGGAAGGTAGACTTTGAAAATTTTCAATTAACACAAAGTGACCGTTGACTTCAATGGGCTTCAATAGATGTTAATCGACGATATCTGACAAAGTTAGACGCGATCTCACTCAAATATATAAGGAATGTTGAAATTCGACTTCAAATGAGGAAGATAGACTTTGAAAATTTTCAATTAACACAAAGTGACAGTTGACCTCAATGGGCTTCAATGGATGTTAATCGACGATATCTGACAAAGTTAGACGCGATCTCACTCAAATATATAAGAAATGTTGAAATTCGACTTCGAATGAGGAAGATAGACTTTGAAAATTTTCAATTAACACAAAGTGACAGTTGACCTCAATGGGCTTCAATGGATGTTAATCGACGATATCTGACAAAGTTAGATGCGAACTCACTCAAATATATAAGAAAAGTTGAAATTCGACTTCAAATGAGGAAGGTAGACTTTGAAAATTTTCAATTAACACAAAGTGACCGTTGACTTCAATGGGCTTCAATAGATGTTAATCGACGATATCTGACAAAGTTAGACGCGATCTCACTCAAATATATAAGGAATGTTGAAATTCGACTTCAAATGAGGAAGATAGACTTTGAAAATTTTCAATTAACACAAAGTGACAGTTGACTTCAATGGGCTTCAATGGATGTTAATCGACGATATCTGACAAAGTTAGACGCGATCTCACTCAAATATATAAGGAATGTTGAAATTCGACTTCAAATGAGGAAGATAGACTTTGAAAATTTTCAATTAACATAAAGTGACAGTTGACCTCAATGGGCTTCAATGGATGTTAATCGATGATATCTGACAAAGTTAGATGCGAACTCACTCAAATATATAAGAAATGTTGAAATTTGACTTCAAATGAGGAAGATAGACTTTGAAAATTTTCAATTAACACAAAGTGACAGTTGACTTCAATTGGCTTCAATGGATGTTATTCGATGATATCTGACAAAGTTAGATGCGAACTCACTCAAATATATAAGGAATGTTGAAATTCTACTTCAAATGAGGAAGATAGACTTGAAAATTTTCAATTAACACAAAGTGACAGTTGACCTCAATGGGCTTCAATGGATGTTAATCGACGATATCTGACAAAGTTAGATGCGAACTCACTCAAATATATAAGAAAAGTTGAAATTCGACTTCAAATGAGGAAGATAGACTTTGAAAATTTTCAATTAACACAAAGTGACAGTTGACCTCAATGGGCTTCAATGGATGTTAATCGACGATATCTGCGAAGTTAGATGCGAACTCACTCAAATATATAAGAAATGTTGAAATTCGACTTCGAATGAGGAAGATAGACTTTGAAAATTTTCAATTAACACAAAGTGACAGTTGACCTCAATGGGCTTCAATGGATGTTAATCGACGATATCTGACAATGTTAGATGCGAACTCACTCAAATATATAAGAAAAGTTGAAATTCGACTTCAAATGAGGAAGGTAGACTTTGAAAATTTTCAATTAACACAAAGTGACCGTTGACTTCAATGGGATTCAATGGATGTTAATCGACGATATCTGACAAAGTAAGACGCGATCTCACTCAAATATATAAGGAATGTTGAAATTCGACTTCAAATGAGGAAGATAGACTTTGAAAATTTTCAATTAACACAAAGTGACAGTTGACTTCAATGGGCTTCAATGGATGTTAATCGACGATATCTGACAAAGTTAGACGCGATCTCACTCAAATATATAAGGAATGTTGAAATTCGACTTCAAATGAGGAAGATAGACTTTGAAAATTTTCAATTAACACAAAGTGACAGTTGACTTCAATGGGCTTCAATGGATGTTAATCGACGATATCTGACAAAGTTAGACGCGATCTCACTCAAATATATAAGGAATGTTGAAATTCGACTTCAAATGAGGAAGATAGACTTTGAAAATTTTCAATTAACACAAAGTGACAGTTGACCTCAATGGGCTTCAATGGATGTTAATCGATGATATCTGACAAAGTTAGATGCGAACTCACTCAAATATATAAGAAATGTTGAAATTTGACTTCAAATGAGGAAGATAGACTTTGAAAATTTTCAATTAACACAAAGTGACAGTTGACTTCAATTGGCTTCAATGGATGTTATTCGATGATATCTGACAAAGTTAGATGCGAACTCACTCAAATATATAAGGAATGTTGAAATTCGACTTCAAATGAGGAAGATAGACTTGAAAATTTTCAATTAACACAAAGTGACAGTTGACCTCAATGGGCTTCAATGGATGTTAATCGACGATATCTGACAAAGTTAGATGCGAACTCACTCAAATATATAAGAAAAGTTGAAATTCGACTTCAAATGAGGAAGATAGACTTTGAAAATTTTCAATTAACACAAAGTGACAGTTGACCTCAATGGGCTTCAATGGATGTTAATCGACGATATCTGCGAAGTTAGATGCGAACTCACTCAAATATATAAGAAATGTTGAAATTCGACTTCGAATGAGGAAGATAGACTTTGAAAATTTTCAATTAACACAAAGTGACAGTTGACCTCAATGGGCTTCAATGGATGTTAATCGACGATATCTGACAAAGTTAGATGCGAACTCACTCAAATATATAAGAAAAGTTGAAATTCGACTTCAAATGAGGAAGGTAGACTTTGAAAATTTTCAATTAACACAAAGTGACCGTTGACTTCAATGGGATTCAATGGATGTTAATCGACGATATCTGACAAAGTAAGACGCGATCTCACTCAAATATATAAGGAATGTTGAAATTCGACTTCAAATGAGGAAGATAGACTTTGAAAATTTTCAATTAACACAAAGTGACAGTTGACTTCAATGGGCTTCAATGGATGTTAATCGACGATATCTGACAAAGTTAGACGCGATCTCACTCAAATATAAAAGGAATGTTGAAATTCGACTTCAAATGAGGAAGATAGACTTTGAAAATTTTCAATTAACACAAAGTGACAGTTAACCTCAATGGGCTTCAATGGATGTTAATCGATGATATCTGACAAAGTTAGATGCGAACTCACTCAAATATATAAGAAATGTTGAAATTTGACTTCAAATGAGGAAGATAGACTTTGAAAATTTTCAATTATCACAAAGTGACAGTTGACTTCAATTGGCTTCAATGGATGTTATTCGATGATATCTGACAAAGTTAGATGCGAACTCACTCAAATATATAAGAAATGTTGAAATTCGACTTCAAATGAGGAAGATAGACTTTGAAAATTTTCAATTAACACAAAGTGACAGTTGACCTCAATGGGCTTCAATGTATGTTATTCGATGATATCTGACAAAGTTAGATACAAACTCACTCAAATATATAAGAAATGTTGAAATTCGCCTTCAAATTAGGAAGATAGAATTTGAAAATTTTCAATCAACACAAAGTGACCATCGACCTCAATGAGCTTCAATGGATGTTATTCGATGATATCTAACAATGTTAGATGCGATCTCACTCAAATAAATAAGAAATGTTGAAATTCGACTTCAAATGAGGAAGATAGACTTTGAAAATTTTCAATTAACACAAAGTGACAGTTGACCTCAATGGGCTTCAATGGATGTTAATCGACGATCTCTGCGAAGTTAGATGCGAACTCACTCAAATATATAAGAAATGTTGAAATTCGACTTCAAATGAGGAAGATAGACTTTGAAAATTTTCAATTATCACAAAGTGACAGTTGACCTCAATGGGCTTCAATGGATGTTAATCGACGATATCTGACAAAGTTAGACGCGATCTCACTCAAATATATAAGGAATGTTGAAATTCGACTTCAAATGAGGAAGATAGACTTTGAAAATTTTCAATTAACACAAAGTGACAGTTGACTTCAATGGGCTTCATTGGATGTTAATCGACGATATCTGACAAAGTTAGACGCGATCTCACTCAAATATATAAGGAATGTTGAAATTCGACTTCAAATGAGGAAGATAGACTTTGAAAATTTTCAATTAACACAAAGTGACAGTTGACTTCAATGGGCTTCAATGGATGTTAATCGACGATATCTGACAAAGTTAGACGCGATCTCACTCAAATAAATAAGAAATGTTGAAATTCGACTTCAAATGAGGAAGATAGACTTTGAAAATTTTCAATTAACACAAAGTGACAGTTGACCTCAATGGGCTTCAATGGATGTTAATCGACGATATCTGCGAAGTTAGATGCGAACTCACTCAAATATATAAGAAATGTTGAAATTCGACTTCAAATGAGGAAGATAGACTTTGAAAATTTTCAATTAACACAAAGTGACAGTTGACCTCAATGGGCTTCAATGGATGTTAATCGACGATATCTGACAAAGTTAGATGCGAACTCACTCAAATATATAAGAAAAGTTGAAATTCGACTTCAAATGAGGAAGGTAGACTTTGAAAATTTTCAATTAACACAAAGTGACCGTTGACTTCAATGGGCTTCAATGGATGTTAATCGACGATATCTGCGAAGTTAGATGCGAACTCACTCAAATATATAAGAAATGTTGAAATTCGACTTCGAATGAGGGAGATAGACTTTGAAAATTTTCAATTAACACAAAGTGACAGTTGACCTCAATGGGCTTCAATGGATGTTAATCGACGATATCTGACAAAGTTAGATGCGAACTCACTCAAATATATAAGAAAAGTTGAAATTCGACTTCAAATGAGGAAGATAGACTTTGAAAATTTTCAATTAACACAAAGTGACAGTTGACTTCAATGGGCTTCAATGGATGTTAATCGATGATATCTGACAAAGTTAGACGCGATCTCACTCAAATATATAAGGAATGTTGAAATTCGACTTCAAATGAGGAAGATAGACTTTGAAAATTTTCAATTAACACAAAGTGACAGTTGACTTCAATGGGCTTCAATGGATGTTAATCGACGATATCTGACAAAGTTAGACGCGATCTCACTCAAATATATAAGGAATGTTGAAATTCGACTTCAAATGAGGAAGATAGACTTTAAAAATTTTCAATTAACACAAAGTGACAGTTGACCTCAATGGGCTTCAATGGATGTTAATCGACGATATCTGACAAAGTTAGATGCGAACTCACTCAAATATATAAGAAAAGTTGAAATTCGACTTCAAATGAGGAAGATAGACTTTGAAAATTTTCAATTAACACAAAGTGACAGTTGACTTCAATTGGCTTCAATGGATGTTATTCGATGATATCTGACAAAGTTAGATGCGAACTCACTCAAATATATAAGAAATGTTGAAATTCGACTTCGAATGAGGAAGATAGACTTTGAAAATTTTCAATTAACACAAAGTGACAGTTGACCTCAATGGGCTTCAATGGATGTTAATCGACGATATCTGACAAAGTTAGATGCGAACTCACTCAAATATATAAGAAAAGTTGAAATTCGACTTCAAATGAGGAAGGTAGACTTTGAAAATTTTCAATTAACACAAAGTGACCGTTGACTTCAATGGGATTCAATGGATGTTAATCGACGATATCTGACAAAGTAAGACGCGATCTCACTCAAATATATAAGGAATGTTGAAATTCGACTTCAAATGAGGAAGATAGACTTTGAAAATTTTCAATTAACACAAAGTGACAGTTGACCTCAATGGGCTTCAATGGATTTTAATCGACGATATCTGACAAAGTTAGATGCGAACTCACTCAAATATATAAGAAATGTTGAAATTCGACTTCAAATGAGGAAGATAGACTTTGAAAATTTTCAATTAACACAAAGTGACAGTTGACCTCAATGGGCTTCAATGGATGTTAATCGACGATATCTGACAAAGTTAGATGCGAACTCACTCAAATATATAAGAAAAGTTGAAATTCGACTTCAAATGAGGAAGGTAGACTTTGAAAATTTTCAATTAACACAAAGTGACAGTTGACTTCAATGGGCTTCAATGGATGTTAATCGACGATATCTGACAAAGTTAGACGCGATCTCACTCAAATATATAAGGAATGTTGAAATTCGACTTCAAATGAGGAAGATAGACTTTGAAAATTTTCAATTAACACAAAGTGACAGTTGACTTCAATGGGCTTCAATGGATGTAAATCGACGATATCTGACAAAGTTAGATGCGAACTCACTCAAATATATAAGAAATGTTGAAATTCGACTTCAAATGAGGAAGATAGACTTTGAAAATTTTCAATTAACACAAAGTGACAGTTGACTTCAATGGGCTTCAATGGATGTTAATCGACGATATCTGACAAAGTTAGACGCGATCTCACTCAAATATATAAGGAATGTTGAAATTCGACTTCAAATGAGGAAGATAGACTTTGAAAATTTTCAATTAACACAAAGTGACAGTTGACCTCAATGGGCTTCAATGGATGTTAATCGACGATATCTGCGAAGTTAGATGCGAACTCACTCAAATATATAAGAAATGTTGAAATTCGACTTCGAATGAGGGAGATAGACTTTGAAAATTTTCAATTAACACAAAGTGACAGTTGACCTCAATGGGCTTCAATGGATGTTAATCGACGATATCTGACAAAGTTAGATGCGAACTCACTCAAATATATAAGAAAAGTTGAAATTCGACTTCAAATTTGGAAGGTAGACTTTGAAAATTTTCAATTAACACAAAGTGACCGTTGACTTCAATGGGCTTCAATGGATGTTAATCGACGATATCTGACAAAGTTAGACGCGATCTCACTCAAATATATAAGGAATGTTGAAATTCGACTTCAAATGAGGAAGATAGACTTTGAAAATTTTCAATTAACACAAAGTGACAGTTGACTTCAATGGGCTTCAATGGATGTTAATCGACGATATCTGACAAAGTTAGACGCGATCTCACTCAAATATATAAGGAATGTTGAAATTCGACTTCAAATGAGGAAGATAGACTTTGAAAATTTTCAATTAACACAAAGTGACAGTTGACCTCAATGGGCTTCAATGGATGTTAATCGATGATATCTGACAAAGTTAGATGCGAACTCACTCAAATATATAAGAAATGTTGAAATTTGACTTCAAATGAGGAAGATAGACTTTGAAAATTTTCAATTAACACAAAGTGACAGTTGACTTCAATTGGCTTCAATGGATGTTATTCGATGATATCTGACAAAGTTAGATGCGAACTCACTCAAATATATAAGAAATGTTGAAATTCGACTTCAAATGAGGAAGATAGACTTTGAAAATTTTCAATCAACACAAAGTGACCATCGACCTCAATGAGCTTCAATGGATGTTAATCGATGATATCTAACAATGTTAGATGCGATCTCACTCAAATAAATAAGAAATGTTGAAATTCGACTTCAAATGAGGAAGATAGACTTTGAAAATTTTCAATTAACACAAAGTGACAGTTGACCTCAATGGGCTTCAATGGATGTTAATCGACGATCTCTGCGAAGTTAGATGCGAACTCACTCAAATATATAAGAAATGTTGAAATTCGACTTCAAATGAGGAAGATAGACTTTGAAAATTTTCAATTAACACAAAGTGACAGTTGACCTCAATGGGCTTCAATGGATGTTAATCGACGATATCTGCGAAGTTAGATGCGAACTCACTCAAATATATAAGAAATGTTGAAATTCGACTTCGAATGAGGAAGATAGACTTTGAAAATTTTCAATTAACACAAAGTGACAGTTGACCTCAATGGGCTTCAATGGATGTTAATCGACGATATCTGACAAAGTTAGATGCGAACTCACTCAAATACATAAGAAAAGTTGAAATTCGACTTCAAATGAGGAAGGTAGACTTTGAAAATTTTCAATTAACACAAAGTGACCGTTGACTTCAATGGGCTTCAATGGATGTTAATCGACGATATCTGACAAAGTTAGACGCGATCTCACTCAAATAAATAAGAAATGTTGAAATTCGACTTCAAATGAGGAAGATAGACTTTGAAAATTTTCAATTAACACAAAGTGACAGTTGACCTCAATGGGCTTCAATGGATGTTAATCGACGATATCTGCGAAGTTAGATGCGAACTCACTCAAATATATAAGAAATGTTGAAATTCGACATCGAATGAGGAAGATAGACTATGAAAATTTTCAATTAACACAAAGTGACAGTTGACCTCAATGGGCTTCAATGGATGTTAATCGACGATATCTGACAAAGTTAGATGCGAACTCACTCAAATATATAAGAAAAGTTGAAATTCGACTTCAAATGAGGAAGGTAGACTTTGAAAATTTTCAATTAACACAAAGTGACAGTTGACTTCATTGGGCTTCAATGGATGTTAATCGACGATATCTGACAAAGTTAGATGCGAACTCACTCAAATATATAAGAAATGTTGAAATTTGACTTCAAATGAGGAAGATAGACTTTGAAAATTTTCAATTAACACAAAGTGACAGTTGACTTCAATTGGCTTCAATGGATGTTATTCGATGATATCTGACAAAGTTAGATGCGAACTCACTCAAATATATAAGAAATGTTGAAATTCGACTTCAAATGAGGAAGATAGACTTTGAAAATTTTCAATTAACACAAAGTGACAGTTGACCTCAATGGGCTTCAATGTATGTTATTCGATGATATCTGACAAAGTTAGATACAAACTCACTCAAATATATAAGAAATGTTGAAATTCGACTTCAAATTAGGAAGATAGAATTTGAAAATTTTCAATCAACACAAAGTGACAGTTGACTTCAATTGGCTTCAATGGATGTTATTCGATGATATCTGACAAAGTTAGATGCGAACTCACTCAAATATATAAGAAATGTTGAAATTCGACTTCAAATGAGGAAGATAGACTTTGAAAATTTTCAATCAACACAAAGTGACCATCGACCTCAATGAGCTTCAATGGATGTTATTCGATGATATCTAACAATGTTAGATGCGATCTCACTCAAATAAATAAGAAATGTTGAAATTTGACTTCAAATGAGGAAGATAGACTTTGAAAATTTTCAATTAACACAAAGTGACAGTTGACCTCAATGGGCTTCAATGGATGTTAATCGACGATATCTGACAAAGTTAGATGCGAACTCACTCAAATATATAAGAAAAGTTGAAATTCGACTTCAAATGAGGAAGGTAGACTTTGAAAATTTTCAATTAACACAAAGTGACCGTTGACTTCAATGGGCTTCAATGGATGTTAATCGACGATATCTGCGAAGTTAGATGCGAACTCACTCAAATATATAAGAAATGTTGAAATTCGACTTCGAATGAGGGAGATAGACTTTGAAAATTTTCAATTAACACAAAGTGACAGTTGACTTCAATGGGCTTCAATGGATGTTAATCGATGATATCTGACAAAGTTAGACGCGATCTCACTCAAATATATAAGGAATGTTGAAATTCGACTTCAAATGAGGAAGATAGACTTTGAAAATTTTCAATTAACACAAAGTGACAGTTGACTTCAATGGGCTTCAATGGATGTTAATCGACGATATCTGACAAAGTTAGACGCGATCTCACTCAAATATATAAGGAATGTTGAAATTCGACTTCAAATGAGGAAGATAGACTTTGAAAATTTTCAATTAACACAAAGTGACAGTTGACCTCAATGGGCTTCAATGGATGTTAATCGACGATATCTGACAAAGTTAGATGCGAACTCACTCAAATATATAAGAAAAGTTGAAATTCGACTTCAAATGAGGAAGATAGACTTTGAAAATTTTCAATTAACACAAAGTGACAGTTGACTTCAATTGGCTTCAATGGATGTTATTCGATGATATCTGACAAAGTTAGATGCGAACTCACTCAAATATATAAGAAATGTTGAAATTCGACTTCGAATGAGGAAGATAGACTTTGAAAATTTTCAATTAACACAAAGTGACAGTTGACCTCAATGGGCTTCAATGGATGTTAATCGACGATATCTGACAAAGTTAGATGCGAACTCACTCAAATATATAAGAAAAGTTGAAATTCGACTTCAAATGAGGAAGGTAGACTTTGAAAATTTTCAATTAACACAAAGTGACCGTTGACTTCAATGGGATTCAATGGATGTTAATCGACGATATCTGACAAAGTAAGACGCGATCTCACTCAAATATATAAGGAATGTTGAAATTCGACTTCAAATGAGGAAGATAGACTTTGAAAATTTTCAATTAACACAAAGTGACAGTTGACTTCAATGGGCTTCAATGGATGTTAATCGACGATATCTGACAAAGTTAGACGCGATCTCACTCAAATATATAAGGAATGTTGAAATTCGACTTCAAATGAGGAAGATAGACTTTGAAAATTTTCAATTAACACAAAGTGACAGTTGACCTCAATGGGCTTCAATGGATTTTAATCGACGATATCTGACAAAGTTAGATGCGAACTCACTCAAATATATAAGAAATGTTGAAATTCGACTTCAAATGAGGAAGATAGACTTTGAAAATTTTCAATTAACACAAAGTGACAGTTGACCTCAATGGGCTTCAATGGATGTTAATCGACGATATCTGACAAAGTTAGATGCGAACTCACTCAAATATATAAGAAAAGTTGAAATTCGACTTCAAATGAGGAAGGTAGACTTTGAAAATTTTCAATTAACACAAAGTGACAGTTGACTTCAATGGGCTTCAATGGATGTTAATCGACGATATCTGACAAAGTTAGACGCGATCTCACTCAAATATATAAGGAATGTTGAAATTCGACTTCAAATGAGGAAGATAGACTTTGAAAATTTTCAATTAACACAAAGTGACAGTTGACTTCAATGGGCTTCAATGGATGTAAATCGACGATATCTGACAAAGTTAGATGCGAACTCACTCAAATATATAAGAAATGTTGAAATTCGACTTCAAATGAGGAAGATAGACTTTGAAAATTTTCAATTAACACAAAGTGACAGTTGACTTCAATGGGCTTCAATGGATGTTAATCGACGATATCTGACAAAGTTAGACGCGATCTCACTCAAATATATAAGGAATGTTGAAATTCGACTTCAAATGAGGAAGATAGACTTTGAAAATTTTCAATTAACACAAAGTGACAGTTGACCTCAATGGGCTTCAATGGATGTTAATCGACGATATCTGCGAAGTTAGATGCGAACTCACTCAAATATATAAGAAATGTTGAAATTCGACTTCGAATGAGGGAGATAGACTTTGAAAATTTTCAATTAACACAAAGTGACAGTTGACCTCAATGGGCTTCAATGGATGTTAATCGACGATATCTGACAAAGTTAGATGCGAACTCACTCAAATATATAAGAAAAGTTGAAATTCGACTTCAAATTTGGAAGGTAGACTTTGAAAATTTTCAATTAACACAAAGTGACCGTTGACTTCAATGGGCTTCAATGGATGTTAATCGACGATATCTGACAAAGTTAGACGCGATCTCACTCAAATATATAAGGAATGTTGAAATTCGACTTCAAATGAGGAAGATAGACTTTGAAAATTTTCAATTAACACAAAGTGACAGTTGACTTCAATGGGCTTCAATGGATGTTAATCGACGATATCTGACAAAGTTAGACGCGATCTCACTCAAATATATAAGGAATGTTGAAATTCGACTTCAAATGAGGAAGATAGACTTTGAAAATTTTCAATTAACACAAAGTGACAGTTGACCTCAATGGGCTTCAATGGATGTTAATCGATGATATCTGACAAAGTTAGATGCGAACTCACTCAAATATATAAGAAATGTTGAAATTTGACTTCAAATGAGGAAGATAGACTTTGAAAATTTTCAATTAACACAAAGTGACAGTTGACTTCAATTGGCTTCAATGGATGTTATTCGATGATATCTGACAAAGTTAGATGCGAACTCACTCAAATATATAAGAAATGTTGAAATTCGACTTCAAATGAGGAAGATAGACTTTGAAAATTTTCAATCAACACAAAGTGACCATCGACCTCAATGAGCTTCAATGGATGTTAATCGATGATATCTAACAATGTTAGATGCGATCTCACTCAAATAAATAAGAAATGTTGAAATTCGACTTCAAATGAGGAAGATAGACTTTGAAAATTTTCAATTAACACAAAGTGACAGTTGACCTCAATGGGCTTCAATGGATGTTAATCGACGATCTCTGCGAAGTTAGATGCGAACTCACTCAAATATATAAGAAATGTTGAAATTCGACTTCAAATGAGGAAGATAGACTTTGAAAATTTTCAATTAACACAAAGTGACAGTTGACCTCAATGGGCTTCAATGGATGTTAATCGACGATATCTGCGAAGTTAGATGCGAACTCACTCAAATATATAAGAAATGTTGAAATTCGACTTCGAATGAGGAAGATAGACTTTGAAAATTTTCAATTAACACAAAGTGACAGTTGACCTCAATGGGCTTCAATGGATGTTAATCGACGATATCTGACAAAGTTAGATGCGAACTCACTCGAATATATAAGAAAAGTTGAAATTCGACTTCAAATGAGGAAGGTAGACTTTGAAAATTTTCAATTAACACAAAGTGACCGTTGACTTCAATGGGCTTCAATGGATGTTAATCGACGATATCTGACAAAGTTAGACGCGATCTCACTCAAATAAATAAGAAATGTTGAAATTCGACTTCAAATGAGGAAGATAGACTTTGAAAATTTTCAATTAACACAAAGTGACAGTTGACCTCAATGGGCTTCAATGGATGTTAATCGACGATATCTGCGAAGTTAGATGCGAACTCACTCAAATATATAAGAAATGTTGAAATTCGACATCGAATGAGGAAGATAGACTATGAAAATTTTCAATTAACACAAAGTGACAGTTGACCTCAATGGGCTTCAATGGATGTTAATCGACGATATCTGACAAAGTTAGATGCGAACTCACTCAAATATATAAGAAAAGTTGAAATTCGACTTCAAATGAGGAAGGTAGACTTTGAAAATTTTCAATTAACACAAAGTGACAGTTGACATCATTGGGCTTCAATGGATGTTAATCGACGATATCTGACAAAGTTAGATGCGAACTCACTCAAATATATAAGAAATGTTGAAATTTGACTTCAAATGAGGAAGATAGACTTTGAAAATTTTCAATTAACACAAAGTGACAGTTGACTTCAATTGGCTTCAATGGATGTTATTCGATGATATCTGACAAAGTTAGATGCGAACTCACTCAAATATATAAGAAATGTTGAAATTCGACTTCAAATGAGGAAGATAGACTTTGAAAATTTTCAATTAACACAAAGTGACAGTTGACCTCAATGGGCTTCAATGTATGTTATTCGATGATATCTGACAAAGTTAGATACAAACTCACTCAAATATATAAGAAATGTTGAAATTCGACTTCAAATTAGGAAGATAGAATTTGAAAATTTTCAATCAACACAAAGTGACAGTTGACTTCAATTGGCTTCAATGGATGTTATTCGATGATATCTGACAAAGTTAGATGCGAACTCACTCAAATATATAAGAAATGTTGAAATTCGACTTCAAATGAGGAAGATAGACTTTGAAAATTTTCAATCAACACAAAGTGACCATCGACCTCAATGAGCTTCAATGGATGTTATTCGATGATATCTAACAATGTTAGATGCGATCTCACTCAAATAAATAAGAAATGTTGAAATTTGACTTCAAATGAGGAAGATAGACTTTGAAAATTTTCAATTAACACAAAGTGACAGTTGACCTCAATGGGCTTCAATGGATGTTAATCGACGATCTCTGCGAAGTTAGATGCGAACTCACTCAAATATATAAGAAATGTTGAAATTCGACTTCAAATGAGGAAGATAGACTTTGAAAATTTTCAATTAACACAAAGTGACAGTTGACCTCAATGGGCTTCAATGGATGTTAATCGACGATATCTGACAAAGTTAGATGCGAACTCACTCAAATATATAAGAAATGTTGAAATTCGACTTCAAATGAGGAAGATAGACTTTGAAAATTTTCAATTAACACAAAGTGACAGTTGACCTCAATGGGCTTCAATGGATGTTAATCGACGATATCTGACAAAGTTAGATGCGAACTCACTCAAATATATAAGAAAAGTTGAAATTCGACTTCAAATGAGGAAGGTAGACTTTGAAAATTTTCAATTAACACAAAGTGACAGTTGACTTCAATGGGCTTCAATGGATGTTAATCGACGATATCTGACAAAGTTAGACGCGATCTCACTCAAATATATAAGGAATGTTGAAATTCGACTTCAAATGAGGAAGATAGACTTTGAAAATTTTCAATTAACACAAAGTGACAGTTGACTTCAATGGGCTTCAATGGATGTTAATCGACGATATCTGACAAAGTTAGATGCGAACTCACTCAAATATATAAGAAATGTTGAAATTCGACTTCAAATGAGGAAGATAGACTTTGAAAATTTTCAATTAACACAAAGTGACAGTTGACCTCAATGGGCTTCAATGGATGTTAATCGACGATATCTGCGAAGTTAGATGCGAACTCACTCAAATATATAAGAAATGTTGAAATTCGACTTCGAATGAGGAAGATAGACTTTGAAAATTTTCAATTAACACAAAGTGACAGTTGACCTCAATGGGCTTCAATGGATGTTAATCGACGATATCTGACAAAGTTAGATGCGAACTCACTCAAATATATAAGAAAAGTTGAAATTCGACTTCAAATTTGGAAGGTAGACTTTGAAAATTTTCAATTAACACAAAGTGACCGTTGACTTCAATGGGCTTCAATGGATGTTAATCGACGATATCTGACAAAGTTAGACGCGATCTCACTCAAATATATAAGGAATGTTGAAATTCGACTTCAAATGAGGAAGATAGACTTTGAAAATTTTCAATTAACACAAAGTGACAGTTGACTTCAATGGGCTTCAATGGATGTTAATCGACGATATCTGACAAAGTTAGACGCGATCTCACTCAAATATATAAGGAATGTTGAAATTCGACTTCAAATGAGGAAGATAGACTTTGAAAATTTTCAATTAACACAAAGTGACAGTTGACCTCAATGGGCTTCAATGGATGTTAATCGATGATATCTGACAAAGTTAGATGCGAACTCACTCAAATATATAAGAAATGTTGAAATTTGACTTCAAATGAGGAAGATAGACTTTGAAAATTTTCAATTAACACAAAGTGACAGTTGACTTCAATTGGCTTCAATGGATGTTATTCGATGATATCTGACAAAGTTAGATGCGAACTCACTCAAATATATAAGAAATGTTGAAATTCGACTTCAAATGAGGAAGATAGACTTTGAAAATTTTCAATTAACACATAGTGACAGTTGACCTCAATGGGCTTCAATGTATGTTATTCGATGATATCTGACAAAGTTAGATACAAACTCACTCAAATATATAAGAAATGTTGAAATTCGACTTCAAATTAGGAAGATAGAATTTGAAAATTTTCAATCAACACAAAGTGACCATCGACCTCAATGAGCTTCAATGGATGTTAATCGATGATATCTAACAATGTTAGATGCGATCTCACTCAAATAAATAAGAAATGTTGAAATTCGACTTCAAATGAGGAAGATAGACTTTGAAAATTTTCAATTAACACAAAGTGACAGTTGACCTCAATGGGCTTCAATGGATGTTAATCGACGATCTCTGCGAAGTTAGATGCGAACTCACTCAAATATATAAGAAATGTTGAAATTCGACTTCAAATGAGGAAGATAGACTTTGAAAATTTTCAATTAACACAAAGTGACAGTTGACCTCAATGGGCTTCAATGGATGTTAATCGACGATATCTGCGAAGTTAGATGCGAACTCACTCAAATATATAAGAAATGTTGAAATTCGACTTCGAATGAGGAAGATAGACTTTGAAAATTTTCAATTAACACAAAGTGACAGTTGACCTCAATGGGCTTCAATGGATGTTAATCGACGATATCTGACAAAGTTAGATGCGAACTCACTCAAATATATAAGAAAAGTTGAAATTCGACTTCAAATGAGGAAGGTAGACTTTGAAAATTTTCAATTAACACAAAGTGACCGTTGACTTCAATGGGCTTCAATAGATGTTAATCGACGATATCTGACAAAGTTAGACGCGATCTCACTCAAATATATAAGGAATGTTGAAATTCGACTTCAAATGAGGAAGATAGACTTTGAAAATTTTCAATTAACACAAAGTGACAGTTGACTTCAATGGGCTTCAATGGATGTTAATCGACGATATCTGACAAAGTTAGACGCGATCTCACTCAAATATATAAGGAATGTTGAAATTCGACTTCAAATGAGGAAGATAGACTTTGAAAATTTTCAATTAACATAAAGTGACAGTTGACCTCAATGGGCTTCAATGGATGTTAATCGATGATATCTGACAAAGTTAGATGCGAACTCACTCAAATATATAAGAAATGTTGAAATTTGACTTCAAATGAGGAAGATAGACTTTGAAAATTTTCAATTAACACAAAGTGACAGTTGACTTCAATTGGCTTCAATGGATGTTATTCGATGATATCTGACAAAGTTAGATGCGAACTCACTCAAATATATAAGGAATGTTGAAATTCGACTTCAAATGAGGAAGATAGACTTGAAAATTTTCAATTAACACAAAGTGACAGTTGACCTCAATGGGCTTCAATGGATGTTAATCGACGATATCTGACAAAGTTAGATGCGAACTCACTCAAATATATAAGAAATGTTGAAATTTGACTTCAAATGAGGAAGATAGACTTTGAAAATTTTCAATTAACACAAAGTGACAGTTGACTTCAATTGGCTTCAATGGATGTTATTCGATGATATCTGACAAAGTTAGATGCGAACTCACTCAAATATATAAGGAATGTTGAAATTCGACTTCAAATGAGGAAGATAGACTTGAAAATTTTCAATTAACACAAAGTGACAGTTGACCTCAATGGGCTTCAATGTATGTTATTCGATGATATCTGACAAAGTTAGATACAAACTCACTCAAATATATAAGAAATGTTGAAATTCGACTTCAAATTAGGAAGATAGAATTTGAAAATTTTCAATCAACACAAAGTGACCATCGACCTCAATGAGCTTCAATGGATGTTAATCGATGATATCTAACAATGTTAGATGCGATCTCACTCAAATAAATAAGAAATGTTGAAATTCGACTTCAAATGAGGAAGATAGACTTTGAAAATTTTCAATTAACACAAAGTGACAGTTGACCTCAATGGGCTTCAATGGATGTTAATCGACGATCTCTGCGAAGTTAGATGCGAACTCACTCAAATATATAAGAAATGTTGAAATTCGACTTCAAATGAGGAAGATAGACTTTGAAAATTTTCAATTAACACAAAGTGACAGTTGACCTCAATGGGCTTCAATGGATGTTAATCGACGATATCTGCGAAGTTAGATGCGAACTCACTCAAATATATAAGAAATGTTGAAATTCGACTTCGAATGAGGAAGATAGACTTTGAAAATTTTCAATTAACACAAAGTGACAGTTGACCTCAATGGGCTTCAATGGATGTTAATCGACGATATCTGACAAAGTTAGATGCGAACTCACTCAAATATATAAGAAAAGTTGAAATTCGACTTCAAATGAGGAAGGTAGACTTTGAAAATTTTCAATTAACACAAAGTGACCGTTGACTTCAATGGGCTTCAATAGATGTTAATCGACGATATCTGACAAAGTTAGACGCGATCTCACTCAAATATATAAGGAATGTTGAAATTCGACTTCAAATGAGGAAGATAGACTTTGAAAATTTTCAATTAACACAAAGTGACAGTTGACTTCAATGGGCTTCAATGGATGTTAATCGACGATATCTGACAAAGTTAGACGCGATCTCACTCAAATATATAAGGAATGTTGAAATTCGACTTCAAATGAGGAAGATAGACTTTGAAAATTTTCAATTAACATAAAGTGACAGTTGACCTCAATGGGCTTCAATGGATGTTAATCGATGATATCTGACAAAGTTAGATGCGAACTCACTCAAATATATAAGAAATGTTGAAATTTGACTTCAAATGAGGAAGATAGACTTTGAAAATTTTCAATTAACACAAAGTGACAGTTGACTTCAATTGGCTTCAATGGATGTTATTCGATGATATCTGACAAAGTTAGATGCGAACTCACTCAAATATATAAGGAATGTTGAAATTCGACTTCAAATGAGGAAGATAGACTTGAAAATTTTCAATTAACACAAAGTGACAGTTGACCTCAATGGGCTTCAATGGATGTTAATCGACGATATCTGACAAAGTTAGATGCGAACTCACTCAAATATATAAGAAAAGTTGAAATTCGACTTCAAATGAGGAAGATAGACTTTGAAAATTTTCAATTAACACAAAGTGACAGTTGACCTCAATGGGCTTCAATGGATGTTAATCGACGATATCTGCGAAGTTAGATGCGAACTCACTCAAATATATAAGAAATGTTGAAATTCGACTTCGAATGAGGAAGATAGACTTTGAGAATTTTCAATTAACACAAAGTGACAGTTGACCTCAATGGGCTTCAATGGATGTTAATCGACGATATCTGACAATGTTAGATGCGAACTCACTCAAATATATAAGAAAAGTTGAAATTCGACTTCAAATGAGGAAGGTAGACTTTGAAAATTTTCAATTAACACAAAGTGACCGTTGACTTCAATGGGATTCAATGGATGTTAATCGACGATATCTGACAAAGTTAGATGCGAACTCACTCAAATATATAAGAAAAGTTGAAATTAGACTTCAAATTTGGAAGGTAGACTTTGAAAATTTTCAATTAACACAAAGTGACCGTTGACTTCAATGGGCTTCAATGGATGTTAATCGACGATATCTGACAAAGTTAGACGCGATCTCACTCAAATATATAAGGAATGTTGAAATTCGACTTCAAATGAGGAAGATAGACTTTGAAAATTTTCAATTAACACAAAGTGACAGTTGACTTCAATGGGCTTCAATGGATGTTAATCGACGATATCTGACAAAGTTAGACGCGATCTCACTCAAATATATAAGGAATGTTGAAATTCGACTTCAAATGAGGAAGATAGACTTTGAAAATTTTCAATTAACACAAAGTGACAGTTGACCTCAATGGGCTTCAATGGATGTTAATCGACGATATCTGCGAAGTTAGATGCGAACTCACTCAAATATATAAGAAATGTTGAAATTCGACTTCGAATGAGGAAGATAGACTTTGAAAATTTTCAATTAACACAAAGTGACAGTTGACCTCAATGGGCTTCAATGGATGTTAATCGATGATATCTGACAAAGTTAGATGCGAACTCACTCAAATATATAAGAAATGTTGAAATTTGACTTCAAATGAGGAAGGTAGACTTTGAAAATTTTCAATTAACACAAAGTGACAGTTGACTTCAATTGGCTTCAATGGATGTTATTCGATGATATCTGACAAAGTTAGATGCGAACTCACTCAAATATATAAGGAATGTTGAAATTCGACTTCAAATGAGGAAGATAGACTTGAAAATTTTCAATTAACACAAAGTGACAGTTGACCTCAATGGGCTTCAATGGATGTTAATCGACGATATCTGACAAAGTTAGATGCGAACTCACTCAAATATATAAGAAATGTTGAAATTTGACTTCAAATGAGGAAGATAGACTTTGAAAATTTTCAATTAACACAAAGTGACAGTTGACTTCAATTGGCTTCAATGGATGTTATTCGATGATATCTGACAAAGTTAGATGCGAACTCACTCAAATATATAAGGAATGTTGAAATTCGACTTCAAATGAGGAAGATAGACTTGAAAATTTTCAATTAACACAAAGTGACAGTTGACCTCAATGGGCTTCAATGTATGTTATTCGATGATATCTGACAAAGTTAGATACAAACTCACTCAAATATATAAGAAATGTTGAAATTCGACTTCAAATTAGGAAGATAGAATTTGAAAATTTTCAATCAACACAAAGTGACCATCGACCTCAATGAGCTTCAATGGATGTTAATCGATGATATCTAACAATGTTAGATGCGATCTCACTCAAATAAATAAGAAATGTTGAAATTCGACTTCAAATGAGGAAGATAGACTTTGAAAATTTTCAATTAACACAAAGTGACAGTTGACCTCAATGGGCTTCAATGGATGTTAATCGACGATCTCTGCGAAGTTAGATGCGAACTCACTCAAATATATAAGAAATGTTGAAATTCGACTTCAAATGAGGAAGATAGACTTTGAAAATTTTCAATTAACACAAAGTGACAGTTGACCTCAATGGGCTTCAATGGATGTTAATCGACGATATCTGCGAAGTTAGATGCGAACTCACTCAAATATATAAGAAATGTTGAAATTCGACTTCGAATGAGGAAGATAGACTTTGAAAATTTTCAATTAACACAAAGTGACAGTTGACCTCAATGGGCTTCAATGGATGTTAATCGACGATATCTGACAAAGTTAGATGCGAACTCACTCAAATATATAAGAAAAGTTGAAATTCGACTTCAAATGAGGAAGGTAGACTTTGAAAATTTTCAATTAACACAAAGTGACCGTTGACTTCAATGGGCTTCAATAGATGTTAATCGACGATATCTGACAAAGTTAGACGCGATCTCACTCAAATATATAAGGAATGTTGAAATTCGACTTCAAATGAGGAAGATAGACTTTGAAAATTTTCAATTAACACAAAGTGACAGTTGACTTCAATGGGCTTCAATGGATGTTAATCGACGATATCTGACAAAGTTAGACGCGATCTCACTCAAATATATAAGGAATGTTGAAATTCGACTTCAAATGAGGAAGATAGACTTTGAAAATTTTCAATTAACATAAAGTGACAGTTGACCTCAATGGGCTTCAATGGATGTTAATCGATGATATCTGACAAAGTTAGATGCGAACTCACTCAAATATATAAGAAATGTTGAAATTTGACTTCAAATGAGGAAGATAGACTTTGAAAATTTTCAATTAACACAAAGTGACAGTTGACTTCAATTGGCTTCAATGGATGTTATTCGATGATATCTGACAAAGTTAGATGCGAACTCACTCAAATATATAAGGAATGTTGAAATTCGACTTCAAATGAGGAAGATAGACTTGAAAATTTTCAATTAACACAAAGTGACAGTTGACCTCAATGGGCTTCAATGGATGTTAATCGACGATATCTGACAAAGTTAGATGCGAACTCACTCAAATATATAAGAAAAGTTGAAATTCGACTTCAAATGAGGAAGATAGACTTTGAAAATTTTCAATTAACACAAAGTGACAGTTGACCTCAATGGGCTTCAATGGATGTTAATCGACGATATCTGCGAAGTTAGATGCGAACTCACTCAAATATATAAGAAATGTTGAAATTCGACTTCGAATGAGGAAGATAGACTTTGAGAATTTTCAATTAACACAAAGTGACAGTTGACCTCAATGGGCTTCAATGGATGTTAATCGACGATATCTGACAATGTTAGATGCGAACTCACTCAAATATATAAGAAAAGTTGAAATTCGACTTCAAATGAGGAAGGTAGACTTTGAAAATTTTCAATTAACACAAAGTGACCGTTGACTTCAATGGGATTCAATGGATGTTAATCGACGATATCTGACAAAGTTAGATGCGAACTCACTCAAATATATAAGAAAAGTTGAAATTAGACTTCAAATTTGGAAGGTAGACTTTGAAAATTTTCAATTAACACAAAGTGACCGTTGACTTCAATGGGCTTCAATGGATGTTAATCGACGATATCTGACAAAGTTAGACGCGATCTCACTCAAATATATAAGGAATGTTGAAATTCGACTTCAAATGAGGAAGATAGACTTTGAAAATTTTCAATTAACACAAAGTGACAGTTGACTTCAATGGGCTTCAATGGATGTTAATCGACGATATCTGACAAAGTTAGACGCGATCTCACTCAAATATATAAGGAATGTTGAAATTCGACTTCAAATGAGGAAGATAGACTTTGAAAATTTTCAATTAACACAAAGTGACAGTTGACCTCAATGGGCTTCAATGGATGTTAATCGACGATATCTGCGAAGTTAGATGCGAACTCACTCAAATATATAAGAAATGTTGAAATTCGACTTCGAATGAGGAAGATAGACTTTGAAAATTTTCAATTAACACAAAGTGACAGTTGACCTCAATGGGCTTCAATGGATGTTAATCGACGATATCTGACAAAGTTAGATGCGAACTCACTCAAATATATAAGAAAAGTTGAAATTCGACTTCAAATTTGGAAGGTAGACTTTGAAAATTTTCAATTAACACAAAGTGACCGTTGACTTCAATGGGCTTCAATGGATGTTAATCGACGATATCTGGCAAAGTTAGACGCGATCTCACTCAAATATATAAGGAATGTTGAAATTCGACTTCAAATGAGGAAGATAGACTTTGAAAATTTTCAATTAACACAAAGTGACAGTTGACTTCAATGGGCTTCAATGGATGTTAATCGACGATATCTGACAAAGTTAGACGCGATCTCACTCAAATATATAAGGAATGTTGAAATTCGACTTCAAATGAGGAAGATAGACTTTGAAAATTTTCAATTAACACAAAGTGACAGTTGACCTCAATGGGCTTCAATGGATGTTAATCGATGATATCTGACAAAGTTAGATGCGAACTCACTCAAATATATAAGAAATGTTGAAATTTGACTTCAAATGAGGAAGATAGACTTTGAAAATTTTCAATTAACACAAAGTGACAGTTGACTTCAATTGGCTTCAATGGATGTTATTCGATGATATCTGACAAAGTTAGATGCGAACTCACTCAAATATATAAGAAATGTTGAAATTCGACTTCAAATGAGGAAGATAGACTTTGAAAATTTTCAATTAACACATAGTGACAGTTGACCTCAATGGGCTTCAATGTATGTTATTCGATGATATCTGACAAAGTTAGATACAAACTCACTCAAATATATAAGAAATGTTGAAATTCGACTTCAAATTAGGAAGATAGAATTTGAAAATTTTCAATCAACACAAAGTGACCATCGACCTCAATGAGCTTCAATGGATGTTAATCGATGATATCTAACAATGTTAGATGCGATCTCACTCAAATAAATAAGAAATGTTGAATTTCGACTTCAAATGAGGAAGATAGACTTTGAAAATTTTCAATTAACACAAAGTGACAGTTGACCTCAATGGGCTTCAATGGATGTTAATCGACGATCTCTGCGAAGTTAGATGCGAACTCACTCAAATATATAAGAAATGTTGAAATTCGACTTCAAATGAGGAAGATAGACTTTGAAAATTTTCAATTAACACAAAGTGACAGTTGACCTCAATGGGCTTCAATGGATGTTAATCGACGATATCTGCGAAGTTAGATGCGAACTCACTCAAATATATAAGAAATGTTGAAATTCGACTTCGAATGAGGAAGATAGACTTTGAAAATTTTCAATTAACACAAAGTGACAGTTGACCTCAATGGGCTTCAATGGATGTTAATCGACGATATCTGACAAAGTTAGATGCGAACTCACTCAAATATATAAGAAAAGTTGAAATTCGACTTCAAATTTGGAAGGTAGACTTTGAAAATTTTCAATTAACACAAAGTGACCGTTGACTTCAATGGGATTCAATGGATGTTAATCGACGATATCTGACAAAGTTAGATGCGAACTCACTCAAATATATAAGAAAAGTTGAAATTCGACTTCAAATTTGGAAGGTAGACTTTGAAAATTTTCAATTAACACAAAGTGACCGTTGACTTCAATGGGCTTCAATGGATGTTAATCGACGATATCTGACAAAGTTAGACGCGATCTCACTCAAATATATAAGGAATGTTGAAATTCGACTTCAAATGAGGAAGATAGACTTTGAAAATTTTCAATTAACACAAAGTGACAGTTGACTTCAATGGGCTTCAATGGATGTTAATCGACGATATCTGACAAAGTTAGACGCGATCTCACTCAAATATATAAGGAATGTTGAAATTCGACTTCAAATGAGGAAGATAGACTTTGAAAATTTTCAATTAACACAAAGTGACAGTTGACCTCAATGGGCTTCAATGGATGTTAATCGACGATATCTGCGAAGTTAGATGCGAACTCACTCAAATATATAAGAAATGTTGAAATTCGACTTCGAATGAGGAAGATAGACTTTGAAAATTTTCAATTAACACAAAGTGACAGTTGACCTCAATGGGCTTCAATGGATGTTAATCGACGATATCTGACAAAGTTAGATGCGAACTCACTCAAATATATAAGAAAAGTTGAAATTCGACTTCAAATTTGGAAGGTAGACTTTGAAAATTTTCAATTAACACAAAGTGACCGTTGACTTCAATGGGCTTCAATGGATGTTAATCGACGATATCTGGCAAAGTTAGACGCGATCTCACTCAAATATATAAGGAATGTTGAAATTCGACTTCAAATGAGGAAGATAGACTTTGAAAATTTTCAATTAACACAAAGTGACAGTTGACTTCAATGGGCTTCAATGGATGTTAATCGACGATATCTGACAAAGTTAGACGCGATCTCACTCAAATATATAAGGAATGTTGAAATTCGACTTCAAATGAGGAAGATAGACTTTGAAAATTTTCAATTAACACAAAGTGACAGTTGACCTCAATGGGCTTCAATGGATGTTAATCGATGATATCTGACAAAGTTAGATGCGAACTCACTCAAATATATAAGAAATGTTGAAATTTGACTTCAAATGAGGAAGATAGACTTTGAAAATTTTCAATTAACACAAAGTGACAGTTGACTTCAATTGGCTTCAATGGATGTTATTCGATGATATCTGACAAAGTTAGATGCGAACTCACTCAAATATATAAGAAATGTTGAAATTCGACTTCAAATGAGGAAGATAGACTTTGAAAATTTTCAATTAACACATAGTGACAGTTGACCTCAATGGGCTTCAATGTATGTTATTCGATGATATCTGACAAAGTTAGATACAAACTCACTCAAATATATAAGAAATGTTGAAATTCGACTTCAAATTAGGAAGATAGAATTTGAAAATTTTCAATCAACACAAAGTGACCATCGACCTCAATGAGCTTCAATGGATGTTAATCGATGATATCTAACAATGTTAGATGCGATCTCACTCAAATAAATAAGAAATGTTGAAATTCGACTTCAAATGAGGAAGATAGACTTTGAAAATTTTCAATTAACACAAAGTGACAGTTGACCTCAATGGGCTTCAATGGATGTTAATCGACGATCTCTGCGAAGTTAGATGCGAACTCACTCAAATATATAAGAAATGTTGAAATTCGACTTCAAATGAGGAAGATAGACTTTGAAAATTTTCAATTAACACAAAGTGACAGTTGACCTCAATGGGCTTCAATGGATGTTAATCGACGATATCTGCGAAGTTAGATGCGAACTCACTCAAATATATAAGAAATGTTGAAATTCGACTTCGAATGAGGAAGATAGACTTTGAAAATTTTCAATTAACACAAAGTGACAGTTGACCTCAATGGGCTTCAATGGATGTTAATCGACGATATCTGACAAAGTTAGATGCGAACTCACTCAAATATATAAGAAAAGTTGAAATTCGACTTCAAATGAGGAAGGTAGACTTTGAAAATTTTCAATTAACACAAAGTGACCGTTGACTTCAATGGGCTTCAATAGATGTTAATCGACGATATCTGACAAAGTTAGACGCGATCTCACTCAAATATATAAGGAATGTTGAAATTCGACTTCAAATGAGGAAGATAGACTTTGAAAATTTTCAATTAACACAAAGTGACAGTTGACTTCAATGGGCTTCAATGGATGTTAATCGACGATATCTGACAAAGTTAGACGCGATCTCACTCAAATATATAAGGAATGTTGAAATTCGACTTCAAATGAGGAAGATAGACTTTGAAAATTTTCAATTAACATAAAGTGACAGTTGACCTCAATGGGCTTCAATGGATGTTAATCGATGATATCTGACAAAGTTAGATGCGAACTCACTCAAATATATAAGAAATGTTGAAATTTGACTTCAAATGAGGAAGATAGACTTTGAAAATTTTCAATTAACACAAAGTGACAGTTGACTTCAATTGGCTTCAATGGATGTTATTCGATGATATCTGACAAAGTTAGATGCGAACTCACTCAAATATATAAGGAATGTTGAAATTCGACTTCAAATGAGGAAGATAGACTTGAAAATTTTCAATTAACACAAAGTGACAGTTGACCTCAATGGGCTTCAATGGATGTTAATCGACGATATCTGACAAAGTTAGATGCGAACTCACTCAAATATATAAGAAAAGTTGAAATTCGACTTCAAATGAGGAAGATAGACTTTGAAAATTTTCAATTAACACAAAGTGACAGTTGACCTCAATGGGCTTCAATGGATGTTAATCGACGATATCTGCGAAGTTAGATGCGAACTCACTCAAATATATAAGAAATGTTGAAATTCGACTTCGAATGAGGAAGATAGACTTTGAGAATTTTCAATTAACACAAAGTGACAGTTGACCTCAATGGGCTTCAATGGATGTTAATCGACGATATCTGACAATGTTAGATGCGAACTCACTCAAATATATAAGAAAAGTTGAAATTCGACTTCAAATGAGGAAGGTAGACTTTGAAAATTTTCAATTAACACAAAGTGACCGTTGACTTCAATGGGATTCAATGGATGTTAATCGACGATATCTGACAAAGTTAGATGCGAACTCACTCAAATATATAAGAAAAGTTGAAATTCGACTTCAAATTTGGAAGGTAGACTTTGAAAATTTTCAATTAACACAAAGTGACCGTTGACTTCAATGGGCTTCAATGGATGTTAATCGACGATATCTGACAAAGTTAGACGCGATCTCACTCAAATATATAAGGAATGTTGAAATTCGACTTCAAATGAGGAAGATAGACTTTGAAAATTTTCAATTAACACAAAGTGACAGTTGACTTCAATGGGCTTCAATGGATGTTAATCGACGATATCTGACAAAGTTAGACGCGATCTCACTCAAATATATAAGGAATGTTGAAATTCGACTTCAAATGAGGAAGATAGACTTTGAAAATTTTCAATTAACACAAAGTGACAGTTGACCTCAATGGGCTTCAATGGATGTTAATCGATGATATCTGACAAAGTTAGATGCGAACTCACTCAAATATATAAGAAATGTTGAAATTTGACTTCAAATGAGGAAGATAGACTTTGAAAATTTTCAATTAACACAAAGTGACAGTTGACTTCAATTGGCTTCAATGGATGTTATTCGATGATATCTGACAAAGTTAGATGCGAACTCACTCAAATATATAAGAAATGTTGAAATTCGACTTCAAATGAGGAAGATAGACTTTGAAAATTTTCAATTAACACATAGTGACAGTTGACCTCAATGGGCTTCAATGTATGTTATTCGATGATATCTGACAAAGTTAGATACAAACTCACTCAAATATATAAGAAATGTTGAAATTCGACTTCAAATTAGGAAGATAGAATTTGAAAATTTTCAATCAACACAAAGTGACCATCGACCTCAATGAGCTTCAATGGATGTTAATCGATGATATCTAACAATGTTAGATGCGATCTCACTCAAATAAATAAGAAATGTTGAAATTCGACTTCAAATGAGGAAGATAGACTTTGAAAATTTTCAATTAACACAAAGTGACAGTTGACCTCAATGGGCTTCAATGGATGTTAATCGACGATCTCTGCGAAGTTAGATGCGAACTCACTCAAATATATAAGAAATGTTGAAATTCGACTTCAAATGAGGAAGATAGACTTTGAAAATTTTCAATTAACACAAAGTGACAGTTGACCTCAATGGGCTTCAATGGATGTTAATCGACGATATCTGCGAAGTTAGATGCGAACTCACTCAAATATATAAGAAATGTTGAAATTCGACTTCGAATGAGGAAGATAGACTTTGAAAATTTTCAATTAACACAAAGTGACAGTTGACCTCAATGGGCTTCAATGGATGTTAATCGACGATATCTGACAAAGTTAGATGCGAACTCACTCAAATATATAAGAAAAGTTGAAATTCGACTTCAAATGAGGAAGGTAGACTTTGAAAATTTTCAATTAACACAAAGTGACCGTTGACTTCAATGGGCTTCACTGGATGTTAATCGACGATATCTGACAAAGTTAGACGCGATCTCACTCAAATAAATAAGAAATGTTGAAATTCGACTTCAAATGAGGAAGATAGACTTTGAAAATTTTCAATTAACACAAAGTGACAGTTGACCTCAATGGGCTTCAATGGATGTTAATCGACGATATCTGCGAAGTTAGATGCGAACTCACTCAAATATATAAGAAATGTTGAAATTCGACTTCGAATGAGGAAGATAGACTATGAAAATTTTCAATTAACACAAAGTGACAGTTGACCTCAATGGGCTTCAATGGATGTTAATCGACGATATCTGACAAAGTTAGATGCGAACTCACTCAAATATATAAGAAAAGTTGAAATTCGACTTCAAATGAGGAAGGTAGACTTTGAAAATTTTCAATTAACACAAAGTGACAGTTGACTTCAATGGGCTTCAATGGATGTTAATCGACGATATCTGACAAAGTTAGACGCGATCTCACTCAAATATATAAGGAATGTTGAAATTCGACTTCAAATGAGGAAGATAGACTTGAAAATTTTCAATTAACACAAAGTGACAGTTGACCTCAATGGGCTTCAATGGATGTTAATCGACGATATCTGACAAAGTTAGATGCGAACTCACTCAAATATATAAGAAAAGTTGAAATTCGACTTCAAATGAGGAAGATAGACTTTGAAAATTTTCAATTAACACAAAGTGACAGTTGACTTCATTGGGCTTCAATGGATGTTAATCGACGATATCTGACAAAGTTAGATGCGAACTCACTCAAATATATAAGAAATGTTGAAATTCGACTTCAAATGAGGAAGATAGACTTTGAAAATTTTCAATTAACACAAAGTGACAGTTGACCTCAATGGGCTTCAATGGATGTTAATCGACGAAATCTGCGAAGTTAGATGCGAACTCACTCAAATATATAAGAAATGTTGAAATTCGACTTCGAATGAGGAAGATAGACTTTGAAAATTTTCAATTAACACAAAGTGACAGTTGACCTCAATGGGCTTCAATGGATGTTAATCGACGATATCTGACAAAGTTAGATGCGAACTCACTCAAATATATAAGAAAAGTTGAAATTCGACTTCAAATGAGGAAGGTAGACTTTGAAAATTTTCAATTAACACAAAGTGACCGTTGACTTCAATGGGCTTCAATGGATGTTAATCGACGATATCTGACAAAGTTAGACGCGATCTCACTCAAATATATAAGGAATGTTGAAATTCGACTTCAAATGAGGAAGATAGACTTTGAAAATTTTCAATTAACACAAAGTGACAGTTGACTTCAATGGGCTTCAATGGATGTTAATCGACGATATCTGACAAAGTTAGACGCGATCTCACTCAAATATATAAGGAATGTTGAAATTCGACTTCAAATGAGGAAGATAGACTTTGAAAATTTTCAATTAACAAAAAGTGACAGTTGACCTCAATGGGCTTCAATGGATGTTAATCGATGATATCTGACAAAGTTAGATGCGGACTCACTCAAATATATAAGAAATGTTGAAATTTGACTTCAAATGAGGAAGATAGACTTTGAAAATTTTCAATTAACACAAAGTGACAGTTGACTTCAATTGGCTTCAATGGATGTTATTCGATGATATCTGACAAAGTTAGATGCGAACTCACTCAAATATATAAGAAATGTTGAAATTCGACTTCAAATGAGGAAGATAGACTTTGAAAATTTTCAATTAACACAAAGTGACAGTTGACCTCAATGGGCTTCAATGTATGTTATTCGATGATATCTGACAAAGTTAGATACGAACTCACTCAAATATATAAGAAATGTTGAAATTCGACTTCAAATTAGGAAGATAGAATTTGAAAATTTTCAATCAACACAAAGTGACCATCGACCTCAATGAGCTTCAATGGATGTTATTCGATGATATCTAACAATGTTAGATGCGATCCCACTCAAATAAATAAGAAATGTTGAAATTCGACTTCAAATGAGGAAGATAGACTTTGAAAATTTTCAATTAACACAAAGTGACAGTTGACCTCAATGGGCTTCAATGGATGTTAATCGACGATCTCTGCGAAGTTAGATGCGAACTCACTCAAATATATAAGAAATGTTGAAATTCGACTTCAAATGAGGAAGATAGACTTTGAAAATTTTCAATTAACACAAAGTGACAGTTGACCTCAATGGGCTTCAATGGATGTTAATCGACGATATCTGACAAAGTTAGATGCGAACTCACTCAAATATATAAGAAATGTTGAAATTCGACTTCAAATGAGGAAGATAGACTTTGAAAATTTTCAATTAACACAAAGTGACAGTTGACTTCAATGGGCTTCAATGGATGTTAATAGACGATATCTGACAAAGTTAGACGCGATCTCACTCAAATATATAAGGAATGTTGAAATTCGACTTCAAATGAGGAAGATAGACTTTGAAAATTTTCAATTAACACAAAGTGACAGTTGACTTCAATGGGCTTCAATGGATGTTAATCGACGATATCTGACAAAGTTAGACGCGATCTCACTCAAATATATAAGGAATGTTGAAATTCGACTTCAAATGAGGAAGATAGACTTTGAAAATTTTCAATTAACACAAAAGTGACAGTTGACTTCAATGGGCTTCAATGGATGTTAATCGACGATATCTGACTAAGTTAGACGCGATCTCACTCAAATAAATAAGAATGTTGAAATTCGACTTCAAATGAGGAAGATAGACTTTGAAAATTTTCAATTAACACAAAGTGACAGTTGACCTCAATGGGCTTCAATGGATGTTAATCGACGATATCTGACAAAGTTAGACGCGATCTCACTCAAATATATAAGGAATGTTGAAATTCGACTTCAAATGAGGAAGATAGACTTTGAAAATTTTCAATTAACACAAAGTGACAGATGACCTCAATGGGCTTCAATGGATGTTATTCGATGATATCTGACAAAGTTAGATTCGAACTCACTCAAATATATAAGAAATGTTGAAATTCGACTTCAAATGAGGAAGATAGACTTTGAAAATTTTCAATTAACACAAAATGACAGTTGACTTCAATGGGCTTCAATGGATGTTAATCGACGATATCTGACAAAGTTAGACGCGATCTCACTCAAATATATAAGGAATGTTGAAATTCGACTTCAAATGAGGAAGATAGACTTTGAAAATTTTCAATTAACACAAAGTGACAGATGACCTCAATGGGCTTCAATGGATGTTATTCGATGATATCTGACAAAGTTAGATTCGAACTCACTCAAATATATAAGAAATGTTGAAATTCGACTTCAAATGAGGAAGATAGACTTTGAAAATTTTCAATTAACACAAAATGACAGTTGACTTCAATGGGCTTCAATGGATGTTAATCGACGATATCTGACAAAGTTAGACGCGATCTCACTCAAATATATAAGGAATGTTGAAATTCGACTTCAAATGAGGAAGATAGACTTTGAAAATTTTCAATTAACACAAAGTGACAGTTGACCTCAATGGGCTTCAATGGATGTTAATCGACGATATCTGACAAAGTTAGATGCGAACTCACTCAAATATATAAGAAATGTTGAAATTCGACTTCAAATGAGGAAGATAGACTTTGAAAATTTTCAATTAACACAAAGTGACAGTTGACCTCAATGGGATTCATTGTATGTTATTCGATGATATCTGACAAATTTAGATACAAACTCACTCAAATATATAAGAAATGTTGAAATTCGACTTCAAATTAGGAAGATAGAATTTGAAAATCTTCAATCAACACAAAGTGACCATCGACCTCAATGAACATCAATGGATGTTATTCGATGATATCTAACAAAGTTAGATGCGATCTCACTCAAATATATAAGAAATGTTGAAATTCGACTTCAAATGTGGAAGATAGACTTTGAAAATTTTCAATTAACACAAAGTGACAGTTGACCTCAATGGGCTTCAATGGATGTTATTCGATGATATCTGACAAAGTTAGATGCGAACTCACTCAAATATATAAGAAATGTTGAAATTCGACTTCAAATTAGGAAGATAGAATTTGAAAATTTTCAATTAACACAAAGTGACAGTTGACCTCAATGGGCTTCAATGGATGTTATTCGATGATATCTGACAAAGTTAGATGCGAACTCACTCAAATATATAAGAAATGTTGAAATTCGACTTCAAATTAGGAAGATAGAATTTGAAAATTTTCAATAAACACAAAGTGACCATCGACCTCAATGAGCTTCAATGGATGTTGATCGACGATATCTGACAAAGTTAGATGCGATCTCACTCAAATATATAAGAAATGTTGAAATTCGACTTCAAATGAGGAAGATAGACTTTGAAAATTTTTAATTAACACAAAGTGACAGTTGACCTCAATGGGCTTCAATGGATGTTATTCGATGATATCTGACAAAGTTAGATGCGAACTCACTCAAATATATAAGAAATGTTGAAATTCGACTTCAAATGAGGAAGATAGAATTTGAAAATTTTCAATAATCACAAAGTGACCATCGACCCCAATGAGCTTCAATGGATGTTGATCGACGATATCTGACAAAGTTAGATGCGATCTCACTCAAATATATAAGGAATGTTGAAATTCGACTTCAAATGAGGAAGATAGACTTTGAAAATTTTCAATTAACACAAAGTGACAGTTGACCTCAATGGGCTTCAATGGATGTTATTCGATGATATCTGACAAAGTTAGATGCGAACTCACTCAAATATATAAGAAATGTTGAAATTCGACTTCAAATGAGGAAGATAGACTTTGAAAATTTTCAATTAACACAAAATGACAGTTGACTTCAATTGGCTTCAATGGATGTTATTCGATGATATCTGACAAAGTTAGATGCGAACTCACTCAAATATATAAGAAATGTTGAAATTCGACTTCAAATGAGGAAGATAGACTTTGAAAATTTTCAATTAACACAAAGTGACAGTTGACCTCAATAGGCTTCATTGGATGTTATTCGATGATATCTGACAAAATTAGATGCGAACTCACTCAAATATATAAGAAATGTTGAAATTCGACTTCAAATGAGGAAGATAGACTTTGAAAATTTTCAATTAACACAAAGTGACAGTTGACCTCAATGGGCTTCAATGGATGTTGATCGACGATATCTGACAAAGTTAGATGCGAACTCACTCAAATATATAAGAAATGTTGAAATTCGACTTCAAATGAGGAAGATAGACTTTGAAAATTTTCAATTAACACAAAGTGACAGTTGACCTCAATGGGCTTCAATGGATGTTAATCGACGATATCTGACAAAGTTAGATACAAACTCACTCAAATATATAAGAAATGTTGAAATTCGACTTCAAGTTAGGAAGATAGAATTTGAAAATCTTCAATCAACACAAAGTGACCATCGACCTCAATGAACATCAATGGATGTTATTCGATGATATCTAACAAAGTTAGATGCGATCTCACTCAAATATATAAGAAATGTTGAAATTCGACTTCAAATGTGGAAGATAGACTTTGAAAATTTTCAATTAACACAAAGTGACAGTTGACCTCAATGGGCTTCAATGGATGTTATTCGATGATATCTGACAAAGTTAGATGCGAACTCACTCAAATATATGAGAAATGTTGAAATTCGACTTCAAATTAGGAAGATAGAATTTGAAAATTTTCAATTAACACAAAGTGACAGTTGACCTCAATGGGCTTCAATGGATGTTATTCGATGATATCTGACAAAGTTAGATGCGAACTCACTCAAATATATAAGAAATGTTGAAATTCGACTTCAAATGAGGAAGATAGAATTTGAAAATTTTCAATTAACACAAAGTGACAGTTGACCTCAATGGGCTTCAATGGATGTTATTCGACGATATCTGACAAAGTTAGATGCGATCTCACTCAAATATATAAGGAATGTTGAAATTCGACTTCAAATGAGGAAGATAGACTTTGAAAATTTTCAATTAACACAAAGTGACAGTTGACCTCAATGGGCTTCAATGGATGTTATTCGATGATATCTGACAAAGTTAGATGCGAACTCACTCAAATATATAAGAAATGTTGAAATTCGACTTCAAATGAGGAAGATAGACTTTGAAAATTTTCAATTAACACAAAATGACAGTTGACTTCAATTGGCTTCAATGGATGTTATTCGATGATATCTGACAAAGTTAGATGCGAAATCACTCAAATATATAAGAAATGTTGAAATTCGACTTCAAATGAGGAAGATAGACTTTGAAAATTTTCAATTAACACAAAGTGACAGTTGACCTCAATAGGCTTCATTGGATGTTATTCGATGATATCTGACAAAATTAGATGCGAACTCACTCAAATATATAAGAAATGTTGAAATTCGACTTCAAATGAGGAAGATAGACTTTGAAAATTTTCAATTAACACAAAGTGACAGTTGACCTCAATGGGCTTCAATGGATGTTGATCGACGATATCTGACAAAGTTAGATGCGAACTCACTCAAATATATAAGAAATGTTGAAATTCGACTTCAAATGAGGAAGATAGACTTTGAAAATTTTCAATTAACACAAAGTGACAGTTGACTTCAATTGGCTTCAATGGATGTTATTCGATGATATCTGACAAAGCTAGATGCGAACTCACTCAAATATATAAGAAATGTTGAAATTCGACTTCAAATGAGGAAGATAGACTTTGAAAATTTTCAATTAACACAAACTGACAGTTGACCTCAATGGGCTTCAATGGATGTTATTCGATGATATCTGACAAAGTTAGATGCGAACTCACTCAAATATATAAGAAATGTTGAAATTCGACTTCAAATGAGGAAGATAGACTTTGAAAATTTTCAATTAACACAAAATGACAGTTGACTTCAATGGGCTTCAATGGATGTTAATCGACGATATCTGACAAAGTTAGACGCGATCTCACTCAAATATATAAGGAATGTTGAAATTCGACTTCAAATGAGGAAGATAGACTTTGAAAATTTTCAATTAACACAAAGTGACAGTTGACCTCAATGGGCTTCAATGGATGTTAATCGACGATATCTGACAAAGTTAGATGCGAACTCACTCAAATATATAAGAAATGTTGAAATTCGACTTCAAATGAGGAAGATAGACTTTGAAAATTTTCAATTAACACAAAGTGACAGTTGACCTCAATGGGATTCAATGTATGTTATTCGATGATATCTGACAAATTTAGATACAAACTCACTCAAATATATAAGAAATGTTGAAATTCGACTTCAAATTAGGAAGATAGAATTTGAAAATCTTCAATCAACACAAAGTGACCATCGACCTCAATGAGCTTCAATGGATGTTATTCGATGATATCTAACAAAGTTAGATGCGATCTCACTCAAATATATAAGAAATGTTGAAATTCGACTTCAAATGTGGAAGATAGACTTTGAAAATTTTCAATTAACACAAAGTGACAGTTGACCTCAATGGGCTTCAATGGATGTTATTCGATGATATCTGACAAAGTTAGATGCGAACTCACTCAAATATATAAGAAATGTTGAAATTCGACTTCAAATTAGGAAGATAGAATTTGAAAATTTTCAATTAACACAAAGTGACAGTTGACCTCAATGGGCTTCAATGGATGTTATTCGATGATATCTGACAAAGTTAGATGCGAACTCACTCAAATATATAAGAAATGTTGAAATTCGACTCCAAATTAGGAAGATAGAATTTGAAAATTTTCAATAAACACAAAGTGACCATCGACCTCAATGAGCTTCAATGGATGTTGATCGACGATATCTGACAAAGTTAGATGCGATCTCACTCAAATATATAAGAAATGTTGAAATTCGACTTCAAATGAGGAAGATAGACTTTGAAAATTTTCAATTAACACAAAGTGACAGTTGACCTCAATGGGCTTCAATGGATGTTATTCGATGATATCTGACAAAGTTAGATGCGAACTCACTCAAATATATAAGAAATGTTGAAATTCGACTTCAAATGAGGAAGATAGAATTTGAAAATTTTCAATCAACACAAAGTGACCATCGACCTCAATGAGCTTCAATGGATGTTATTCGATGATATCTAACAAAGTTAGATGCGATCTCACTCAAATATATAAGAAATGTTGAAATTCGACTCCAAATTAGGAAGATAGAATTTGAAAATTTTCAATAAACACAAAGTGACCATCGACCTCAATGAGCTTCAATGGATGTTGATCGATGATATCTGACAGAGTCAGATGCGAACTCACTCAAATATATTAGAAATGTTGAAATTCTACTTCAAATTAGGAAGATAGAATTTGAAAATTTTCAATAAACACAAAGTGACCATCGACCTCAATGAGCTTCAATGGATGTTAATCGACGATATCTGACAAAGTTAGATGCGATTTCACTCAAATATATAAGAAATGTTGAAATTCGACTTCAAATGAGGAAGATAGACTTTGAAAATTTTCAATTAACACAAAGTGACAGTTGACCTCAATGGGCTTCAATGGATGTTAATCGACGATATCTGACAAAGTTAGACGCGATCTCACTCAAATATATAAGGAATGTTGAAATTCGACTTCAAATGAGGAAGATAGACTTTGAATATTTTCAATTAACACAAAGTGACAGTTGACCTCAATGGGCTTCAATGGATGTTGATCGACGATATCTGACAAAGTTAGATGCCAACTCACTCAAATATATAAGAAATGTTGAAATTCGACTTCAAATGAGGAAGATAGACTTTGAAAATTTTCAATTAACACAAAGTGACAGTTGACTTCAATTGGCTTCAATGGATGTTATTCGATGATATCTGACAAAGCTAGATGCGAACTCACTCAAATATATAAGAAATGTTGAAATTCGACTTCAAATGAGGAAGATAGACTTTAAAAATTTTCAATTAACACAAACTGACAGTTGACCTCAATGGGCTTCAATGGATGTTGATCGACGATATCTGACAAAGTTAGATGCGAACTCACTCAAATATATAAGAAATGTTGAAATTCGACTTCAAATGAGAAAGATAGACTTTGAAAATTTTCAATTAACACAAAGTGACAGTTGACCTCAATAGGCTTCAATGGATGTTATTCGATGATATCTGAAAAAATTAGATGCGAATTCACTCAAATATATAAGAAATGTTGAAATTCGACTTCAAATGAGGAAGATAGACGTTGAAAATTTTCAATTAACACAAAATGACAGTTGACTTCAATGGGCTTCAATGGATGTTAATCGACGATATCTGACAAAGTTAGACGCGATCTCACTCAAATATATAAGGAATGTTGAAATTCGCCTTCAAATGAGGAAGATAGACTTTGAAAATTTTCAATTAACACAAAATGACAGTTGACTTCAATGGGCTTCAATGGATGTTAATCGGCGATATCTGACAAAGTTAGACGCGATCTCACTCAAATATATAAGGAATGTTGAAATTCGACTTCAAATGAGGAAGATAGACTTTGAAAATTTTCAATTAACACAAAGTGACAGTTGACCTCAATGGGCTTCAATGGATGTTGCTCGACGATATCTGTCAAAGTTAGATGCGAACTCACTCAAATATATAAGAAATGTTGAAATTCGACTTCAAATGAGGAAGATAGATTTTGAAAATTTTCAATTAACACAAAGTGACAGTTGACTTCAATGGGCTTCAATGGATGTTAATCGACGATATCTGACAAAGTTAGACGCGATCTCACTCAAATATATAAGGAATGTTGAAATTCGACTTCAAATGAGGAAGATAGACTTTGAAAATTTTCAATTAACACAAAGTGACAGTTGACCTCAATGGGCTTCAATCGATGTTGCTCGACGATATCTGTCAAAGTTAGATGCGAACTCACTCAAATATATAAGAAATGTTGAAATTCGACTTCAAATGAGGAAGATAGACTTTGAAAATTTTCAATTAACACAAAGTGACAGTTGACTTCAATTGGCTTCAATGGATGTTATTCGATGATATCTGACAAAGTTAGATGCGAACTCACTCGAATATATAAGAAATGTTGAAATTCGACTTCAAATGAGGAAGATAGACTTTGAAAATTTTCAATTAACACAAACTGACAGTTGACCTCAATGGGCTTCAATGGATGTTGATCGACGATATCTGACAAAGTTAGATGCGAACTCACTCAAATATATAAGAAATGTTGAAATTCGACTTCAAATGAGGAAGATAGACTTTGAAAATTTTCAATTAACACAAAGTGACAGTTGACCTCAATGGGCTTCAATGGATGTTATTCGATGATATCTGACAAAGTTAGATACAAACTCGCTCAAATATATAAGAAATGTTGATATTCGACTTCAAATGAGGAAGATAGACTTTGAAAATTTTCAATTAACACAAAGTGACAGTTGACTTCAATTGGCTTCAATGGATGTTATTCGATGATATCTGACAAAGTTAGATGCGAACTCACTCAAATAAATAAGAAATGTTGAAATTCGACTTCAAATGAGGAAGATAGACTTTGAAAATTTTCAATTAACACAAAGTGACAGTTGACCTCAATGGGCTTCAATGGATGTTACTCGACGATATCTGACAAAGTTAGATGCGATATCACTCAAATATATAAGGAATGTTGAAATTCGACTTCAAATGAGGAAGATAGACTTTGAAAATTTTCAATTAACACAAAGTGACAGTTGACCTCAATGGGCTTCAATGGATGTTATTCGATGATATCTGACAAAGTTAGATGCGAACTCACTCAAATATATAAGAAATGTTGAAATTCGACTTCAAATTAGGAAGATAGAATTTGAAAATTTTCAATAAACACAAAGTGACCATCGACCTCAATGAGCTTCAATGGATGTTATTCGATGATATCTAACAAAGTTAGATGCGATCTCACTCAAATAAATAAGAAATGTTGAAATTCGACTTCAAATGAGGAAGATAGACTTTGAAAATTTTCAATTAACACAAAGTGACAGTTGACTTCAATGGGCTTCAATGGATGTTAATCGACGATATCTAACAAAGTTAGATGCGATCTCACTCAAATATATAAGAAATGTTGAAATTCGACTTCAAATGAGGAAGATAGACTTTGAAAATTTTCAATTAACACAAACTGACAGTTGACTTCAATGGGCTTCAATGGATGTTAATCGACGATATCTGACAAAGTTAGATGCGAACTCACTCAAATATATAAGAAATGTTGAAATTCGACTTCAAATGAGGAAGATAGACTTTGAAAATTTTCAATTAACACAAAGTGACAGTTGACCTCAATGGGCTTCAATGTATGCTATTCGATGATATCTGACAAAGTTAGATACAAACTCGCTCAAATATATAAGAAATGTTGAAATTCGACTTCAAATGAGGAAGATAGAATTTGAAAATTTTCAATAAACACAAAGTGACCATCGACCTCAATGAGCTTCAATGGATGTTATTCGATGATATCTAACAAAGTTAAATGCGATCTCACTCAAATAAATAAGAAATGTTGAAATTCGACTTCAAATGAGGAAGATAGACTTTGAAAATTTTCAATTAACACAAAGTGACAGTTGACCTCAATGGGCTTCAATGTATGCTATTCGATGATATCTGAAAAAGTTAGATACAAACTCACTCAAATATAAAAGAAATGTTGAAATTCGACTTCAAATGAGGAAGATAGACTTTGAAAATTTTCAATTAACACAAACTGACAGTTGACTTCAATGGGCTTCAATGGATGTTAATCGACGATATCTGACAAAGTTAGATGCGAACTCACTCAAATATATAAGAAATGTTGAAATTCGACTTCAAATGAGGAAGATAGACTTTGAAAATTTTCAATTAACACAAAGTGACAGTTGACCTCAATGGGCTTCAATGTATGCTATTCGATGATATCTGACAAAGTTAGATACAAACTCGCTCAAATATATAAGAAATGTTGAAATTCGACTTCAAATGAGGAAGATAGACTTTGAAAATTTTCAATTAACACAAAGTGACAGTTGACCTCAATGGGCTTCAATGGATGTTATTCGATGATATCTGACAAAGTTAGATGCGAACTCACTCAAATATATAGGAAATGTTGAAATTCGACTTCAAATGAGGAAGATAGACTTTGAAAATTTTCAATTAACACAAAGTGACAGTTGACTTCAATGGGCTTCAATGGATGTTATTCGATATTATCTGACAAAGTTAGATGCGATCTCACTCAAATAAATAAGGAATGTTGAAGTTCGACTTCAAATGAGGAAGATAGACTTTGAAAATTTTCTATTAACACAAAGTGACAGTTGACCTCAATGGGCTTCAATGGATGTTATTCGATGATATCTGACAAAGTTAGATGCGAACTCACTCGAATATATAAGAAATGTTGAAATTCGACTTCAAATGAGGAAGATAGACTTTGAAAATTTTCAATTAACATAAAGTGACAGTTGACCTCAATGGGCTTCAATGGATGTTATTCGATGTTATCTGACAAAGTTAGATGCGAACTCACTCAAATATATAAGAAATGTTGAAATTCGACTTCAAATGAGGAAGATAGACTTATTTTCAATTAACACAAAGTGACAGTTGACTTCAATGGGCTTCAATGGATGTTATTCGATGATATCTGACAAAGTTAGATGCGAACTCACTCGAATATATAAGAAATGTTGAAATTCGACTTCAAATGAGGAAGATAGACTTTGAAAATTTTCAATTAACACAAAGTGACAGTTGACCTCAATGGGCTTCAATGGATGTTATTCGATGATATCTGACAAAGTTAGATGCGAACTCACTCAAATATATAAGAAATGTTGAAATTCGACTTCAAATGAGGAAGATAGACTTTGAAAATTTTCAATTAACACAAAGTGACAGTTGACTTCAATGGGCTTCAATGGATGTTATTCGATGTTATCTGACAAAGTTAGATGCGATCTCACTCAAATAAATAAGAAATGTTGAAATTCGACTTCAAATGAGGAAGATAGACTTTGAAAATTTTCAATTAACACAAAGTGACAGTTGACTTCAATGGGCTTCAATGGATGTTAATCGACGATATCTGACAAAGTTAGACGCGATCTCACTCAAATAAATAAGAAATGTTGAAATTCGACTTCAAATGAGGACGATAGACTTTGAAAATTTTCAATTAACACAAAGTGACAGTTGACCTCAATGGGCTTCAATGGATGTTATTCGATGATATCTGACAAAGTTAGATGCGAACTCACTCAAATATATAGGAAATGTTGAAATTCGACTTCAAATGAGGAAGATAGACTTTGAAAATTTTCAATTAACACAAAGTGACAGTTGACTTCAATGGGCTTCAATGGATGTTATTCGATGTTATCTGACAAAGTTAGATGCGAACTCACTCAAATATATAAGAAATGTTGAAATTCGACTTCAAATGAGGAAGATAGACTTATTTTCAATTAACACAAAGTGACAGTTGACTTCAATGGGCTTCAATGGATGTTATTCGATGATATCTGACAAAGTTAGATGCGAACTCACTCGAATATATAAGAAATGTTGAAATCCGACTTCAAATGAGGAAGATAGACTTTGAAAATTTTCAATTAACACAAAGTGACAGTTGACCTCAATGGGCTTCAATGGATGTTATTCGATGATATCTGACAAAGTTAGATGCGAACTCACTCAAATATATAAGAAATGTTGAAATTCGACTTCAAATGAGGAAGATAGACTTTGAAAATTTTCAATTAACACAAAGTGACAGTTGACTTCAATGGGCTTCAATGGATGTTATTCGATGTTATCTGACAAAGTTAGATGCGATCTCACTCAAATAAATAAGAAATGTTGAAATTCGACTTCAAATGAGGAAGGTAGACTTTGAAAATTTTCAATTAACACAAAGTGACAGTTGACTTCAATGGGCTTCAATGGATGTTAATCGACGATATCTGACAAAGTTAGACGCGATCTCACTCAAATAAATAAGAAATGTTGAAATTCGACTTCAAATGAGGACGATAGACTTTGAAAATTTTCAATTAACACAAAGTGACAGTTGACCTCAATGGGCTTCAATGGATGTTATTCGATGATATCTGACAAAGTTAGATGCGAACTCACTCAAATATATAAGAAATGTTGAAATTCGACTTCAAATTAGGAAGATAGACTTTGAAAATTTTCAATCAACACAAAGTGACCATCGACCTCAATGAGCTTCAATGGAAGTTATTCGATGATATCTAACAAAGTTAGATGCGATCTCACTCAAATAAATAAGAAATGTTGAAATTGGACTTCAAATGAGGAAGATAGACTTTGAAAATTTTCAATTAACACAAAGTGACAGTTGACTTCAATGGGCTTCAATGGATGTTAATCGACGATATCTGACAAAGAAGGATGCGAACTCAATCAAATATATAAGAAATGTTGAAATTCGACTTCAAATGAGGAAGATAGACTTTGAAAATTTTCAATTAACACAAAGTGACAGATGACCTCAATGGGCTTCAATGGATGTTATTCGATGATATCTGACAAAGTTAGATGCGAACTCACTCGAATATATAAGAAATGTTGAAATTCGACTTCAAATGAGGAAGATAGACTTTGAAAATTTTCAATTAACACAAACTGACAGTTGACCTCAATGGGCTTCAATGGATGTTGATCGACGATATCTGACAAAGTTAGATGCGAACTCACTCAAATATATAAGAAATGTTGAAATTCGACTTCAAATGAGGAAGATAGACTTTGAAAATTTTCAATTAACACAAAGTGACAGTTGACCTCAATGGGCTTCAATGGATGTTATTCGATGATATCTGACAAAGTTAGATACAAACTCGCTCAAATATATAAGAAATGTTGATATTCGACTTCAAATGAGGAAGATAGACTTTGAAAATTTTCAATTAACACAAAGTGACAGTTGACTTCAATTGGCTTCAATGGATGTTATTCGATGATATCTGACAAAGTTAGATGCGAACTCACTCAAATAAATAAGAAATGTTGAAATTCGACTTCAAATGAGGAAGATAGACTTTGAAAATTTTCAATTAACACAAAGTGACAGTTGACCTCAATGGGCTTCAATGGATGTTACTCGACGATATCTGACAAAGTTAGATGCGATATCACTCAAATATATAAGGAATGTTGAAATTCGACTTCAAATGAGGAAGATAGACTTTGAAAATTTTCAATTAACACAAAGTGACAGTTGACCTCAATGGGCTTCAATGGATGTTATTCGATGATATCTGACAAAGTTAGATGCGAACTCACTCAAATATATAAGAAATGTTGAAATTCGACTTCAAATTAGGAAGATAGAATTTGAAAATTTTCAATAAACACAAAGTGACCATCGACCTCAATGAGCTTCAATGGATGTTATTCGATGATATCTAACAAAGTTAGATGCGATCTCACTCAAATAAATAAGAAATGTTGAAATTCGACTTCAAATGAGGAAGATAGACTTTGAAAATTTTCAATTAACACAAAGTGACAGTTGACTTCAATGGGCTTCAATGGATGTTAATCGACGATATCTAACAAAGTTAGATGCGATCTCACTCAAATATATAAGAAATGTTGAAATTCGACTTCAAATGAGGAAGATAGACTTTGAAAATTTTCAATTAACACAAACTGACAGTTGACTTCAATGGGCTTCAATGGATGTTAATCGACGATATCTGACAAAGTTAGATGCGAACTCACTCAAATATATAAGAAATGTTGAAATTCGACTTCAAATGAGGAAGATAGACTTTGAAAATTTTCAATTAACACAAAGTGACAGTTGACCTCAATGGGCTTCAATGTATGCTATTCGATGATATCTGACAAAGTTAGATACAAACTCGCTCAAATATATAAGAAATGTTGAAATTCGACTTCAAATGAGGAAGATAGAATTTGAAAATTTTCAATAAACACAAAGTGACCATCGACCTCAATGAGCTTCAATGGATGTTATTCGATGATATCTAACAAAGTTAAATGCGATCTCACTCAAATAAATAAGAAATGTTGAAATTCGACTTCAAATGAGGAAGATAGACTTTGAAAATTTTCAATTAACACAAAGTGACAGTTGACCTCAATGGGCTTCAATGTATGCTATTCGATGATATCTGAAAAAGTTAGATACAAACTCACTCAAATATAAAAGAAATGTTGAAATTCGACTTCAAATGAGGAAGATAGACTTTGAAAATTTTCAATTAACACAAACTGACAGTTGACTTCAATGGGCTTCAATGGATGTTAATCGACGATATCTGACAAAGTTAGATGCGAACTCACTCAAATATATAAGAAATGTTGAAATTCGACTTCAAATGAGGAAGATAGACTTTGAAAATTTTCAATTAACACAAAGTGACAGTTGACCTCAATGGGCTTCAATGTATGCTATTCGATGATATCTGACAAAGTTAGATACAAACTCGCTCAAATATATAAGAAATGTTGAAATTCGACTTCAAATGAGGAAGATAGACTTTGAAAATTTTCAATTAACACAAAGTGACAGTTGACCTCAATGGGCTTCAATGGATGTTATTCGATGATATCTGACAAAGTTAGATGCGAACTCACTCAAATATATAGGAAATGTTGAAATTCGACTTCAAATGAGGAAGATAGACTTTGAAAATTTTCAATTAACACAAAGTGACAGTTGACTTCAATGGGCTTCAATGGATGTTATTCGATATTATCTGACAAAGTTAGATGCGATCTCACTCAAATAAATAAGGAATGTTGAAGTTCGACTTCAAATGAGGAAGATAGACTTTGAAAATTTTCTATTAACACAAAGTGACAGTTGACCTCAATGGGCTTCAATGGATGTTATTCGATGATATCTGACAAAGTTAGATGCGAACTCACTCGAATATATAAGAAATGTTGAAATTCGACTTCAAATGAGGAAGATAGACTTTGAAAATTTTCAATTAACATAAAGTGACAGTTGACCTCAATGGGCTTCAATGGATGTTATTCGATGTTATCTGACAAAGTTAGATGCGAACTCACTCAAATATATAAGAAATGTTGAAATTCGACTTCAAATGAGGAAGATAGACTTATTTTCAATTAACACAAAGTGACAGTTGACTTCAATGGGCTTCAATGGATGTTATTCGATGATATCTGACAAAGTTAGATGCGAACTCACTCGAATATATAAGAAATGTTGAAATTCGACTTCAAATGAGGAAGATAGACTTTGAAAATTTTCAATTAACACAAAGTGACAGTTGACCTCAATGGGCTTCAATGGATGTTATTCGATGATATCTGACAAAGTTAGATGCGAACTCACTCAAATATATAAGAAATGTTGAAATTCGACTTCAAATGAGGAAGATAGACTTTGAAAATTTTCAATTAACACAAAGTGACAGTTGACTTCAATGGGCTTCAATGGATGTTATTCGATGTTATCTGACAAAGTTAGATGCGATCTCACTCAAATAAATAAGAAATGTTGAAATTCGACTTCAAATGAGGAAGATAGACTTTGAAAATTTTCAATTAACACAAAGTGACAGTTGACTTCAATGGGCTTCAATGGATGTTAATCGACGATATCTGACAAAGTTAGACGCGATCTCACTCAAATAAATAAGAAATGTTGAAATTCGACTTCAAATGAGGACGATAGACTTTGAAAATTTTCAATTAACACAAAGTGACAGTTGACCTCAATGGGCTTCAATGGATGTTATTCGATGATATCTGACAAAGTTAGATGCGAACTCACTCAAATATATAGGAAATGTTGAAATTAGACTTCAAATGAGGAAGATAGACTTTGAAAATTTTCAATTAACACAAAGTGACAGTTGACTTCAATGGGCTTCAATGGATGTTATTCGATGTTATCTGACAAAGTTAGATGCGAACTCACTCAAATATATAAGAAATGTTGAAATTCGACTTCAAATGAGGAAGATAGACTTATTTTCAATTAACACAAAGTGACAGTTGACTTCAATGGGCTTCAATGGATGTTATTCGATGATATCTGACAAAGTTAGATGCGAACTCACTCGAATATATAAGAAATGTTGAAATCCGACTTCAAATGAGGAAGATAGACTTTGAAAATTTTCAATTAACACAAAGTGACAGTTGACCTCAATGGGCTTCAATGGATGTTATTCGATGATATCTGACAAAGTTAGATGCGAACTCACTCAAATATATAAGAAATGTTGAAATTCGACTTCAAATGAGGAAGATAGACTTTGAAAATTTTCAATTAACACAAAGTGACAGTTGACTTCAATGGGCTTCAATGGATGTTATTCGATGTTATCTGACAAAGTTAGATGCGATCTCACTCAAATAAATAAGAAATGTTGAAATTCGACTTCAAATGAGGAAGATAGACTTTGAAAATTTTCAATTAACACAAAGTGACAGTTGACTTCAATGGGCTTCAATGGATGTTAATCGACGATATCTGACAAAGTTAGACGCGATCTCACTCAAATAAATAAGAAATGTTGAAATTCGACTTCAAATGAGGACGATAGACTTTGAAAATTTTCAATTAACACAAAGTGACAGTTGACCTCAATGGGCTGCAATGGATGTTATTCGATGATATCTGACAAAGTTAGATGCGAACTCACTCAAATATATAAGAAATGTTGAAATTCGACTTCAAATTAGGAAGATAGACTTTGAAAATTTTCAATCAACACAAAGTGACCATCGACCTCAATGAGCTTCAATGGAAGTTATTCGATGATATCTAACAAAGTTAGATGCGATCTCACTCAAATAAATAAGAAATGTTGAAATTGGACTTCAAATGAGGAAGATAGACTTTGAAAATTTTCAATTAACACAAAGTGACAGTTGACTTCAATGGGCTTCAATGGATGTTAATCGACGATATCTGACAAAGAAGGATGCGAACTCAATCAAATATATAAGAAATGTTGAAATTCGACTTCAAATGAGGAAGATAGACTTTGAAAATTTTCAATTAACACAAAGTGACAGATGACCTCAATGGGCTTCAATGGATGTTATTCGATGATATCTGACAAAGTTAGATGCGAACTCACTCAAATATATAAGAAATGTTGAAATTCGACTTCAAATGAGGAAGATAGACTTTGAAAATTTTCAATTAACACAAAGTGGCAATTGACTTCAATGGGCTTCAATGGATGTTAATCGACGATATCTGACAAAGTTTGACGCGATCTCACTCAAATAAATAAGAAATGTTGAAATTCGACTTCAAATGAGGAAGATAGACTTTGAAAATTTTCAATCAACACAAAGTGACCATCGACCTCAATGAGCTTCAATGGAAGTTATTCGATGATATCTAACAAAGTTAGATGCGATCTCACTCAAATAAATAAGAAATGTTGAAATTGGACTTCAAATGAGGAAGATAGACTTTGAAAATTTTCAATTAATACAAAGTGACAGTTGACTTCAATGGGCTTCAATGGATGTTAATCGACGATATCTGACAAAGAAGGATGCGAACTCAATCAAATATATAAGAAATGTTGAAATTCGACTTCAAATGAGGAAGATAGACTTTGAAAATTTTCAATTAACACAAAGTGACAGATGACCTCAATGGGCTTCAATGGATGTTATTCGATGTTATCTGACAAAGTTAGATGCGATCTCACTCAAATAAATAAGAAATGTTGAAATTCGACTTCAAATGAGGAAGATAGACTTTGAAAATTTTCAATTAACACAAAGTGACAGTTGACTTCAATGGGCTTCAATGGATGTTAATCGACGATATCTGACAAAGTTAGACGCGATCTCACTCAAATAAATAAGAAATGTTGAAATTCGACTTCAAATGAGGACGATAGACTTTGAAAATTTTCAATTAACACAAAGTGACAGTTGACCTCAATGGGCTTCAATGGATGTTATTCGATGATATCTGACAAAGTTAGATGCGAACTCACTCAAATATATAGGAAATGTTGAAATTCGACTTCAAATGAGGAAGATAGACTTTGAAAATTTTCAATTAACACAAAGTGACAGTTGACTTCAATGGGCTTCAATGGATGTTATTCGATGTTATCTGACAAAGTTAGATGCGAACTCACTCAAATATATAAGAAATGTTGAAATTCGACTTCAAATGAGGAAGATAGACTTATTTTCAATTAACACAAAGTGACAGTTGACTTCAATGGGCTTCAATGGATGTTATTCGATGATATCTGACAAAGTTAGATGCGAACTCAATCAAATATATAAGAAATGTTGAAATTCGACTTCAAATGAGGAAGATAGACTTTGAAAATTTTCAATTAACACAAAGTGACAGATGACCTCAATGGGCTTCAATGGATGTTATTCGATGTTATCTGACAAAGTTAGATGCGATCTCACTCAAATAAATAAGAAATGTTGAAATTCGACTTCAAATGAGGAAGATAGACTTTGAAAATTTTCAATTAACACAAAGTGACAGTTGACTTCAATGGGCTTCAATGGATGTTAATCGACGATATCTGACAAAGTTAGACGCGATCTCACTCAAATAAATAAGAAATGTTGAAATTCGACTTCAAATGAGGACGATAGACTTTGAAAATTTTCAATTAACACAAAGTGACAGTTGACCTCAATGGGCTTCAATGGATGTTATTCGATGATATCTGACAAAGTTAGATGCGAACTCACTCAAATATATAGGAAATGTTGAAATTCGACTTCAAATGAGGAAGATAGACTTTGAAAATTTTCAATTAACACAAAGTGACAGTTGACTTCAATGGGCTTCAATGGATGTTATTCGATGTTATCTGACAAAGTTAGATGCGAACTCACTCAAATATATAAGAAATGTTGAAATTCGACTTCAAATGAGGAAGATAGACTTATTTTCAATTAACACAAAGTGACAGTTGACTTCAATGGGCTTCAATGGATGTTATTCGATGATATCTGACAAAGTGAGATGCGAACTCACTCGAATATATAAGAAATGTTGAAATTCGACTTCAAATGAGGAAGATAGACTTTGAAAATTTTCAATTAACACAAAGTGACAGTTGACCTCAATGGGCTTCAATGGATGTTATTCGATGATATCTGACAAAGTTAGATGCGAACTCACTCAAATATATAAGAAATGTTGAAATTCGACTTCAAATGAGGAAGATAGACTTTGAAAATTTTCAATTAACACAAAGTGACAGTTGACTTCAATGGGCTTCAATGGATGTTATTCGATGTTATCTGACAAAGTTAGATGCGATCTCACTCGAATAAATAAGAAATGTTGAAATTCGACTTCAAATGAGGAAGATAGACTTTGAAAATTTTCAATTAACACAAAGTGACAGTTGACTTCAATGGGCTTCAATGGATGTTAATCGACGATATCTGACAAAGTTAGACGCGATCTCACTCAAATAAATAAGAAATGTTGAAATTCGACTTCAAATGAGGACGATAGACTTTGAAAATTTTCAATTAACACAAAGTGACAGTTGACCTCAATGGGCTTCAATGGATGTTATTCGATGATATCTGACAAAGTTAGATGCGAACTCACTCAAATATATAGGAAATGTTGAAATTCGACTTCAAATGAGGAAGATAGACTTTGAAAATTTTCAATTAACACAAAGTGACAGTTGACTTCAATGGGCTTCAATGGATGTTATTCGATGTTATCTGACAAAGTTAGATGCGAACTCACTCAAATATATAAGAAATGTTGAAATTCGACTTCAAATGAGGAAGATAGACTTATTTTCAATTAACACAAAGTGACAGTTGACTTCAATGGGCTTCAATGGATGTTATTCGATGATATCTGACAAAGTTAGATGCGAACTCACTCGAATATATAAGAAATGTTGAAATCCGACTTCAAATGAGGAAGATAGACTTTGAAAATTTTCAATTAACACAAAGTGACAGTTGACCTCAATGGGCTTCAATGGATGTTATTCGATGATATCTGACAAAGTTAGATGCGAACTCACTCAAATATATAAGAAATGTTGAAATTCGACTTCAAATGAGGAAGATAGACTTTGAAAATTTTCAATTAACACAAAGTGACAGTTGACTTCAATGGGCTTCAATGGATGTTATTCGATGTTATCTGACAAAGTTAGATGCGATCTCACTCAAATAAATAAGAAATGTTGAAATTCGACTTCAAATGAGGAAGATAGACTTTGAAAATTTTCAATTAACACAAAGTGACAGTTGACTTCAATGGGCTTCAATGGATGTTAATCGACGATATCTGACAAAGTTAGACGCGATCTCACTCAAATAAATAAGAAATGTTGAAATTCGACTTCAAATGAGGACGATAGACTTTGAAAATTTTCAATTAACACAAAGTGACAGTTGACCTCAATGGGCTTCAATGGATGTTATTCGATGATATCTGACAAAGTTAGATGCGAACTCACTCAAATATATAAGAAATGTTGAAATTCGACTTCAAATTAGGAAGATAGACTTTGAAAATTTTCAATCAACACAAAGTGACCATCGACCTCAATGAGCTTCAATGGAAGTTATTCGATGATATCTAACAAAGTTAGATGCGATCTCACTCAAATAAATAAGAAATGTTGAAATTGGACTTCAAATGAGGAAGATAGACTTTGAAAATTTTCAATTAACACAAAGTGACAGTTGACTTCAATGGGCTTCAATGGATGTTAATCGACGATATCTGACAAAGAAGGATGCGAACTCAATCAAATATATAAGAAATGTTGAAATTCGACTTCAAATGAGGAAGATAGACTTTGAAAATTTTCAATTAACACAAAGTGACAGATGACCTCAATGGGCTTCAATGGATGTTATTCGATGATATCTGACAAAGTTAGATGCGAACTCACTCAAATATATAAGAAATGTTGAAATTCGACTTCAAATGAGGAAGATAGACTTATTTTCAATTAACACAAAGTGACAGTTGACTTCAATGGGCTTCAATGGATGTTATTCGATGATATCTGACAAAGTTAGATGCGAACTCACTCGAATATATAAGAAATGTTGAAATTCGACTTCAAATGAGGAAGATAGACTTTGAAAATTTTCAATCAACACAAAGTGACCATCGACCTCAATGAGCTTCAATGGAAGTTATTCGATGATATCTAACAAAGTTAGATGCGATCTCACTCAAATAAATAAGAAATGTTGAAATTGGACTTCAAATGAGGAAGATAGACTTTGAAAATTTTCAATTAACACAAAGTGACAGTTGACTTCAATGGGCTTCAATGGATGTTAATCGACGATATCTGACAAAGAAGGATGCGAACTCAATCAAATATATAAGAAATGTTGAAATTCGACTTCAAATGAGGAAGATAGACTTTGAAAATTTTCAATTAACACAAAGTGACAGATGACCTCAATGGGCTTCAATGGATGTTATTCGATGTTATCTGACAAAGTTAGATGCGATCTCACTCAAATAAATAAGAAATGTTGAAATTCGACTTCAAATGAGGAAGATAGACTTTGAAAATTTTCAATTAACACAAAGTGACAGTTGACTTCAATGGGCTTCAATGGATGTTAATCGACGATATCTGACAAAGTTAGACGCGATCTCACTCAAATAAATAAGAAATGTTGAAATTCGACTTCAAATGAGGACGATAGACTTTGAAAATTTTCAATTAACACAAAGTGACAGTTGACCTCAATGGGCTTCAATGGATGTTATTCGATGATATCTGACAAAGTTAGATGCGAACTCACTCAAATATATAGGAAATGTTGAAATTCGACTTCAAATGAGGAAGATAGACTTTGAAAATTTTCAATTAACACAAAGTGACAGTTGACTTCAATGGGCTTCAATGGATGTTATTCGATGTTATCTGACAAAGTTAGATGCGAACTCACTCAAATATATAAGAAATGTTGAAATTCGACTTCAAATGAGGAAGATAGACTTATTTTCAATTAACACAAAGTGACAGTTGACTTCAATGGGCTTCAATGGATGTTATTCGATGATATCTGACAAAGTTAGATGCGAACTCACTCGAATATATAAGAAATGTTGAAATTCGACTTCAAATGAGGAAGATAGACTTTGAAAATTTTCAATTAACACAAAGTGACAGTTGACCTCAATGGGCTTCAATGGATGTTATTCGATGATATCTGACAAAGTTAGATGCGAACTCACTCAAATATATAAGAAATGTTGAAATTCGACTTCAAATGAGGAAGATAGACTTTGAAAATTTTCAATTAACACAAAGTGACAGTTGACTTCAATGGGCTTCAATGGATGTTATTCGATGTTATCTGACAAAGTTAGATGCGATCTCACTCGAATAAATAAGAAATGTTGAAATTCGACTTCAAATGAGGAAGATAGACTTTGAAAATTTTCAATTAACACAAAGTGACAGTTGACTTCAATGGGCTTCAATGGATGTTAATCGACGATATCTGACAAAGTTAGACGCGATCTCACTCAAATAAATAAGAAATGTTGAAATTCGACTTCAAATGAGGACGATAGACTTTGAAAATTTTCAATTAACACAAAGTGACAGTTGACCTCAATGGGCTTCAATGGATGTTATTCGATGATATCTGACAAAGTTAGATGCGAACTCACTCAAATATATAGGAAATGTTGAAATTCGACTTCAAATGAGGAAGATAGACTTTGAAAATTTTCAATTAACACAAAGTGACAGTTGACTTCAATGGGCTTCAATGGATGTTATTCGATGTTATCTGACAAAGTTAGATGCGAACTCACTCAAATATATAAGAAATGTTGAAATTCGACTTCAAATGAGGAAGATAGACTTATTTTCAATTAACACAAAGTGACAGTTGACTTCAATGGGCTTCAATGGATGTTATTCGATGATATCTGACAAAGTTAGATGCGAACTCACTCGAATATATAAGAAATGTTGAAATCCGACTTCAAATGAGGAAGATAGACTTTGAAAATTTTCAATTAACACAAAGTGACAGTTGACCTCAATGGGCTTCAATGGATGTTATTCGATGATATCTGACAAAGTTAGATGCGAACTCACTCAAATATATAAGAAATGTTGAAATTCGACTTCAAATGAGGAAGATAGACTTTGAAAATTTTCAATTAACACAAAGTGACAGTTGACTTCAATGGGCTTCAATGGATGTTATTCGATGTTATCTGACAAAGTTAGATGCGATCTCACTCAAATAAATAAGAAATGTTGAAATTCGACTTCAAATGAGGAAGATAGACTTTGAAAATTTTCAATTAACACAAAGTGACAGTTGACTTCAATGGGCTTCAATGGATGTTAATCGACGATATCTGACAAAGTTAGACGCGATCTCACTCAAATAAATAAGAAATGTTGAAATTCGACTTCAAATGAGGACGATAGACTTTGAAAATTTTCAATTAACACAAAGTGACAGTTGACCTCAATAGGCTTCAATGGATGTTATTCGATAATATCTGACAAAGTTAGATGCGAACTCACTCAAATATATAAGAAATGTTGAAATTCGACTTCAAATTAGGAAGATAGACTTTGAAAATTTTCAATCAACACAAAGTGACCATCGACCTCAATGAGCTTCAATGGAAGTTATTCGATGATATCTAACAAAGTTAGATGCGATCTCACTCAAATAAATAAGAAATGTTGAAATTGGACTTCAAATGAGGAAGATAGACTTTGAAAATTTTCAATTAACACAAAGTGACAGTTGACTTCAATGGGCTTCAATGGATGTTAATCGACGATATCTGACAAAGAAGGATGCGAACTCAATCAAATATATAAGAAATGTTGAAATTCGACTTCAAATGAGGAAGATAGACTTTGAAAATTTTCAATTAACACAAAGTGACAGATGACCTCAATGGGCTTCAATGGATGTTATTCGATGATATCTGACAAAGTTAGATGCGAACTCACTCAAATATATAAGAAATGTTGAAATTCGACTTCAAATGAGGAAGATAGACTTTGAAAATTTTCAATTAACACAAAGTGGCAATTGACTTCAATGGGCTTCAATGGATGTTAATCGACGATATCTGACAAAGTTTGACGCGATCTCACTCAAATAAATAAGAAATGTTGAAATTCGACTTCAAATGAGGAAGATAGACTTTGAAAATTTTCAATCAACACAAAGTGACCATCGACCTCAATGAGCTTCAATGGAAGTTATTCGATGATATCTAACAAAGTTAGATGCGATCTCACTCAAATAAATAAGAAATGTTGAAATTGGACTTCAAATGAGGAAGATAGACTTTGAAAATTTTCAATTAACACAAAGTGACAGTTGACTTCAATGGGCTTCAATGGATGTTAATCGACGATATCTGACAAAGAAGGATGCGAACTCAATCAAATATATAAGAAATGTTGAAATTCGACTTCAAATGAGGAAGATAGACTTTGAAAATTTTCAATTAACACAAAGTGACAGATGACCTCAATGGGCTTCAATGGATGTTATTCGATGTTATCTGACAAAGTTAGATGCGATCTCACTCAAATAAATAAGAAATGTTGAAATTCGACTTCAAATGAGGAAGATAGACTTTGAAAATTTTCAATTAACACAAAGTGACAGTTGACTTCAATGGGCTTCAATGGATGTTAATCGACGATATCTGACAAAGTTAGACGCGATCTCACTCAAATAAATAAGAAATGTTGAAATTCGACTTCAAATGAGGACGATAGACTTTGAAAATTTTCAATTAACACAAAGTGACAGTTGACCTCAATGGGCTTCAATGGATGTTATTCGATGATATCTGACAAAGTTAGATGCGAACTCACTCAAATATATAGGAAATGTTGAAATTCGACTTCAAATGAGGAAGATAGACTTTGAAAATTTTCAATTAACACAAAGTGACAGTTGACTTCAATGGGCTTCAATGGATGTTATTCGATGTTATCTGACAAAGTTAGATGCGAACTCACTCAAATATATAAGAAATGTTGAAATTCGACTTCAAATGAGGAAGATAGACTTATTTTCAATTAACACAAAGTGACAGTTGACTTCAATGGGCTTCAATGGATGTTATTCGATGATATCTGACAAAGTTAGATGCGAACTCACTCGAATATATAAGAAATGTTGAAATTCGACTTCAAATGAGGAAGATAGACTTTGAAAATTTTCAATTAACACAAAGTGACAGTTGACCTCAATGGGCTTCAATGGATGTTATTCGATGATATCTGACAAAGTTAGATGCGAACTCACTCAAATATATAAGAAATGTTGAAATTCGACTTCAAATGAGGAAGATAGACTTTGAAAATTTTCAATTAACACAAAGTGACAGTTGACTTCAATGGGCTTCAATGGATGTTATTCGATGTTATCTGACAAAGTTAGATGCGATCTCACTCAAATAAATAAGAAATGTTGAAATTCGACTTCAAATGAGGAAGATAGACTTTGAAAATTTTCAATTAACACAAAGTGACAGTTGACTTCAATGGGCTTCAATGGATGTTAATCGACGATATCTGACAAAGTTAGACGCGATCTCACTCAAATAAATAAGAAATGTTGAAATTCGACTTCAAATGAGGACGATAGACTTTGAAAATTTTCAATTAACACAAAGTGACAGTTGACCTCAATGGGCTTCAATGGATGTTATTCGATGATATCTGACAAAGTTAGATGCGAACTCACTCAAATATATAAGAAATGTTGAAATTCGACTTCAAATTAGGAAGATAGACTTTGAAAATTTTCAATCAACACAAAGTGACCATCGACCTCAATGAGCTTCAATGGAAGTTATTCGATGATATCTAACAAAGTTAGATGCGATCTCACTCAAATAAATAAGAAATGTTGAAATTGGACTTCAAATGAGGAAGATAGACTTTGAAAATTTTCAATTAACACAAAGTGACAGTTGACTTCAATGGGCTTCAATGGATGTTAATCGACGATATCTGACAAAGAAGGATGCGAACTCAATCAAATATATAAGAAATGTTGAAATTCGACTTCAAATGAGGAAGATAGACTTTGAAAATTTTCAATTAACACAAAGTGACAGATGACCTCAATGGGCTTCAATGGATGTTATTCGATGATATCTGACAAAGTTAGATGCGAACTCACTCAAATATATAAGAAATGTTGAAATTCGACTTCAAATGAGGAAGATAGACTTTGAAAATTTTCAATTAACACAAAGTGGCAATTGACTTCAATGGGCTTCAATGGATGTTAATCGACGATATCTGACAAAGTTTGACGCGATCTCACTCAAATAAATAAGAAATGTTGAAATTCGACTTCAAATGAGGAAGATAGACTTTGAAAATTTTCAATTAACACAAAGTGACAGTTGACCTCAATGGGCTTCAATGGATGTTATTCGATGATATCTGACAAAGTTAGATGCGAACTCACTCAAATATATAAGAAATGTTGAAATTCGACTTCAAATGAGGAAGATAGACTTATTTTCAATTAACACAAAGTGACAGTTGACTTCAATGGGCTTCAATGGATGTTATTCGATGATATCTGACAAAGTTAGATGCGAACTCACTCGAATATATAAGAAATGTTGAAATTCGACTTCAAATGAGGAAGATAGACTTTGAAAATTTTCAATTAACACAAAGTGACAGTTGACCTCAATGGGCTTCAATGGATGTTATTCGATGATATCTGACAAAGTTAGATGCGAACTCACTCAAATATATAAGAAATGTTGAAATTCGACTTCAAATGAGGAAGATAGACTTTGAAAATTTTCAATTAACACAAAGTGACAGTTGACTTCAATGGGCTTCAATGGATGTTATTCGATGTTATCTGACAAAGTTAGATGCGATCTCACTCAAATAAATAAGAAATGTTGAAATTCGACTTCAAATGAGGAAGATAGACTTTGAAAATTTTCAATTAACACAAAGTGACAGTTGACTTCAATGGGCTTCAATGGATGTTAATCGACGATATCTGACAAAGTTAGACGCGATCTCACTCAAATAAATAAGAAATGTTGAAATTCGACTTCAAATGAGGACGATAGACTTTGAAAATTTTCAATTAACACAAAGTGACAGTTGACCTCAATGGGCTTCAATGGATGTTATTCGATGATATCTGACAAAGTTAGATGCGAACTCACTCAAATATATAAGAAATGTTGAAATTCGACTTCAAATTAGGAAGATAGACTTTGAAAATTTTCAATCAACACAAAGTGACCATCGACCTCAATGAGCTTCAATGGAAGTTATTCGATGATATCTAACAAAGTTAGATGCGATCTCACTCAAATAAATAAGAAATGTTGAAATTGGACTTCAAATGAGGAAGATAGACTTTGAAAATTTTCAATTAACACAAAGTGACAGTTGACTTCAATGGGCTTCAATGGATGTTAATCGACGATATCTGACAAAGAAGGATGCGAACTCAATCAAATATATAAGAAATGTTGAAATTCGACTTCAAATGAGGAAGATAGACTTTGAAAATTTTCAATTAACACAAAGTGACAGATGACCTCAATGGGCTTCAATGGATGTTATTCGATGATATCTGACAAAGTTAGATGCGAACTCACTCAAATATATAAGAAATGTTGAAATTCGACTTCAAATGAGGAAGATAGACTTTGAAAATTTTCAATTAACACAAAGTGGCAATTGACTTCAATGGGCTTCAATGGATGTTAATCGACGATATCTGACAAAGTTTGACGCGATCTCACTCAAATAAATAAGAAATGTTGAAATTCGACTTCAAATGAGGAAGATAGACTTTGAAAATTTTCAATTAACACAAAGTGACAGTTGACCTCAATGGGCTTCAATGGATGTTATTCGATGATATCTGACAAAGTTAGATGCGAACTCACTCAAATATATAAGAAATGTTGAAATTCGACTTCAAATGAGGAAGATAGACTTTGAAAATTTTCAATTAACACAAAGTGACAGTTGACTTCAATGGGCTTCAATGGATGTTAATCGACGATATCTGACAAAGTTAGACGCGATCTCACTCAAATAAATAAGAAATGTTGAAATTCGACTTCAAATGAGGAAGATAGACTTTGAAAATTTTCAATTAACACAAAGTGACAGTTGACTTCAATTGGCTTCAATGGATGTTATTCGATGATATCTGACAAAGTTAGATGCGAACTCACTCAAATATATAAGAAATGTTGAAATTCGACTTCAAATGAGGAAGATAGACTTTGAAAATTTTCAATTAACACAAAGTGGCAATTGACCTCAATGGGCTTCAATGTATGTTATTCGATGATATCTGACAAAGTTAGATACAAACTCACTCAAATATATAAGAAATGTTGAAATTCGACTTCAAATTAGGAAGATAGACTTTGAAAATTTTCAATCAACACAAAGTGACCATCGACCTCAATGAGCTTCAATGGAAGTTATTCGATGATATCTGACAAAGTTAGATACAAACTCACTCAAATATATAAGAAATGTTGAAATTCGACTTCAAATTAGGAAGATAGACTTTGAAAATTTTCAATCAACACAAAGTGACCATCGACCTCAATGAGCTTCAATGGAAGTTATTCGATGATATCTAAAAAGTTAGATGCGATCTCACTCAAATAAATAAGAAATGTTGAAATTGGACTTCAAATGAGAAAGATAGACTTTGAAAATTTTCAATTAACACAAAGTGACAGTTGACTTCAATGGGCTTCAATGGATGTTATTCGATGATATCTGACAAAGTTAGATACGAACTCACTCAAATATATAAGAAATGTTGAAATTCGACTTCAAATGAGGAAGATAGACTTTGAAAATTTTCAATCAACACAAAGTGACCATCGACCTCAATGAGCTTCAATGGAAGTTATTCGATGATATCTAACAAAGTTAGATGCGATCTCACTCAAATAAATAAGAAATGTTGAAAATGGACTTCAAATGAGGAAGATAGACTTTGAAAATTTTCAATTAACACAAAGTGACAGTTGACTTCAATGGGCTTCAATGGATGTTAATCGACGATATCTGACAAAGAAGGATGCGAACTCAATCAAATATATAAGAAATGTTGAAATTCGACTTCAAATGAGGAAGATAGACTTTGAAAATTTTCAATTAACACAAAGTGACAGTTGACCTCAATGGGCTTCAATGGATGTTATTCGATGATATCTGACAAAGTTAGATGCGAACTCACTCAAATATATAAGAAATGTTGGAATTCGACTTCAAATGAGGAAGATAGACTTTGAAAATTTTCAATTAACACAAAGTGACAGTTGACCTCAATGGGCTTCAATGGATGTTATTCGATGATATCTGACAAAGTTAGATGCGATCTCACGCAAATAAATAAGAAATGTTGAAATTCGACTTCAAATGAGGAAGATAGACTTTGAAAATTTTCAATTAACACAAAGTGACAGTTGACTTCAATGGGCTTCAATGGATGTTAATCGACGATATCTGACAAAGTTAGACGCGATCTCACTCAAATAAATAAGAAATGTTGAAATTCGACTTCAAATGAGGAAGATAGACTTTGAAAATTTTCAATTAACACAAAGTGACAGTTGACCTCAATGGGCTTCAATGGATGTTATTCGATGATATCTGACAAAGTTAGATGCGAATTCACTCAAATATATAAGAAATGTTGAAATTCGACTTCAAATTAGGAAGATAGACTTTGAAAATTTTCAATCAACACAAAGTGACCATCGACCTCAATGAGCTTCAATGGAAGTTATTCGATGATATCTAACAAAGTTAGATGCGATCTCACTCAAATAAATAAGAAATGTTGAAATTGGACTTCAAATGAGGAAGATAGACTTTGAAAATTTCCAATTAACACAAAGTGACAGTTGACTTCAATGGGCTTCAATGGATGTTAATCGACGATATCTGACAAAGAAGGATGCGAACTCAATCAAATATATAAGAAATGTTGAAATTCGACTTCAAATGAGGAAGATAGACTTTGAAAATTTTCAATTAACACAAAGTGACAGTTGACCTCAATGGGCTTCAATGGATGTTATTCGATGATATCTGACAAAGTTAGATGCGAACTCACTCAAATATATAAGAAATGTTGAAATTCGACTTCAAATGAGGAAGATAGACTTTGAAAATTTTCAATTAACACAAAGTGACAGTTGACTTCAATGGGCTTCAATGGATGTTAATCGACGATATCTGACAAAGTTAGACGCGATCTCACTCAAATAAATAAGATATGTTGAAATTCGACTTCAAATGAGGAAGATAGACTTTGAAAATTTTCAATTAACACAAAGTGACAGTTGACTTCAATTGGCTTCAATGGATGTTATTCGATGATATCTGACAAAGTTAGATGCGAACTCACTCAAATATATAAGAAATGTTGGAATTCGACTTCAAATGAGGAAGATAGACTTTGAAAATTTTCAATTAACACAAAGTGACAGTTGACCTCAATGGGCTTCAATGGATGTTATTCGATGATATCTGACAAAGTTAGATGCGAACTCACTCAAATATATAAGAAATGTTGAAATTCGACTTCAAATGAGGAAGATAGACTTTGAAAATTTTCAATTAACACAAAGTGGCAGTTGACCTCAATGGGCTTCAATGTATATTATTCGATGATATCTGACAAAGTTAGATACAAACTCACTCAAATATATAAGAAATGTTGAAATTCGACTTCAAATTAGGAAGATAGACTTTGAAAATTTTCAATCAACACAAAGTGACCATCGACCTCAATGAGCTTCAATGGAAGTTATTCGATGATATCTAAAAAGTTAGATGCGATCTCACTCAAATAAATAAGAAATGTTGAAATTGGACTTCAAATGAGAAAGATAGACTTTGAAAATTTTCAATTAACACAAAGTGACAGTTGACTTCAATGGGCTTCAATGGATGTTATTCGATGATATCTGACAAAGTTAGATACGAACTCACTCAAATATATAAGAAATGTTGAAATTCGACTTCAAATGAGGAAGATAGACTTTGAAAATTTTCAATTAACACAAAGTGACAGTTGATTTCAATGGGCTTCAATGGATGTTAATCGACGATATCTGACAAAGTTAGACGCGATCTCACTCAAATAAATAAGAAATGTTGAAATTCGTCTTCAAATGAGGAAGATAGACTTTGAAAATTTTCAATTAACACAAAGTGACAGTTGACCTCAATGGGCTTCAATGGATGTTATTCGATGATATCTGACAAAGTTAGATGCGAATTCACTCAAATATATAAGAAATGTTGAAATTCGACTTCAAATTAGGAAGATAGACTTTGAAAATTTTCAATCAACACAAAGTGACCATCGACCTCAATGAGCTTCAATGGAAGTTATTCGATGATATCTAACAAAGTTAGATGCGATCTCACTCAAATAAATAAGAAATGTTGAAATTGGACTTCAAATGAGGAAGATAGACTTTGAAAATTTTCAATTAACACAAAGTGACAGTTGACTTCAATGGGCTTCAATGGATGTTAATCGACGATATCTGACAAAGAAGGATGCGAACTCAATCAAATATATAAGAAATGTTGAAATTCGACTTCAAATGAGGAAGATAGACTTTGAAAATTTTCAATTAACACAAAGTGACAGTTGACCTCAATGGGCTTCAATGGATGTTATTCGATGATATCTGACAAAGTTAGATGCGAACTCACTCAAATATATAAGAAATGTTGAAATTCGACTTCAAATGAGGAAGATAGACTTTGAAAATTTTCAATTAACACAAAGTGACAGTTGACCTCAATGGGCTTCAATGGATGTTATTCGATGATATCTGACAAAGTTAGATGCGAACTCACTCAAATATATAAGAAATGTTGAAATTCGACTTCAAATGAGGAAGATAGACCTTGAAAATTTTCAATTAACACAAAGTGGCAGTTGACCTCAATGGGCTTCAATGTATATTATTCGATGATATCTGACAAAGTTAGATACAAACTCACTCAAATATATAAGAAATGTTGAAATTCGACTTCAAATTAGGAAGATAGACTTTGAAAATTTTCAATCAACACAAAGTGACCATCGACCTCAATGAGCTTCAATGGAAGTTATTCGATGATATCTAAAAAGTTAGATGCGATCTCACTCAAATAAATAAGAAATGTTGAAATTGGACTTCAAATGAGAAAGATAGACTTTGAAAATTTTCAATTAACACAAAGTGACAGTTGACTTCAATGGGCTTCAATGGATGTTATTCGATGATATCTGACAAAGTTAGATACGAACTCACTCAAATATATAAGAAATGTTGAAATTCGACTTCAAATGAGGAAGATAGACTTTGAAAATTTTCAATTAACACAAAGTGACAGTTGACTTCAATGGGCTTCAATGGATGTTGATCGACGATATCTGACAAAGTTAGACGCGATCTCACTCAAATAAATAAGAAATGTTGAAATTCGACTTCAAATGAGGAAGATAGACTTTGAAAATTTTCAATTAACACAAAGTGACAGTTGACTTCAATTGGCTTCAATGGATGTTATTCGATGATATCTGACAAAGTTAGATGCGAACTCACTCAAATATATAAGAAATGTTGAAATTCGACTTCAAATGAGGAAGATAGACTTTGAAAATTTTCAATTAACACAAAGTGGCAATTGACTTCAATGGGCTTCAATGGATGTTAATCGACGATATCTGACAAAGTTTGACGCGATCTCACTCAAATAAATAAGAAATGTTGAAATTCGACTTCAAATGAGGAAGATAGACTTTGAAAATTTTCAATTAACACAAAGTGACAGTTGACCTCAATGGGCTTCAATGGATGTTATTCGATGATATCTGACAAAGTTAGATGCGATCTCACGCAAATAAATAAGAAATGTTGAAATTCGACTTCAAATGAGGAAGATAGACTTTGAAAATTTTCAATTAACACAAAGTGACAGTTGACTTCAATGGGCTTCAATGGATGTTAATCGACGATATCTGACAAAGTTAGACGCGATCTCACTCGAATAAATAAGAAATGTTGAAATTCGACTTCAAATGAGGAAGATAGACTTTGAAAATTTTCAATTAACACAAAGTGACAGTTGACCTCAATGGGCTTCAATGGATGTTATTCGATGATATCTGACAAAGTTAGATGCGAATTCACTCAAATATATAAGAAATGTTGAAATTCGACTTCAAATTAGGAAGATAGACTTTGAAAATTTTCAATCAACACAAAGTGACCATCGACCTCAATGAGCTTCAATGGAAGTTATTCGATGATATCTAACAAAGTTAGATGCGATCTCTCTCAAATAAATAAGAAATGTTGAAATTGGACTTCAAATGAGGAAGATAGACTTTGAAAATTTTCAATTAACACAAAGTGACAGTTGACTTCAATTGGCTTCAATGGATGTTAATCGACGATATCTGACAAAGAAGGATGCGAACTCAATCAAATATATAAGAAATGTTGAAATTCGACTTCAAATGAGGAAGATAGACTTTGAAAATTTTCAATTAACACAAAGTGACAGTTGACCTCAATGGGCTTCAATGGATGTTATTCGATGGTATCTGACAAAGTTAGATGCGAACTCACTCAAATATATAAGAAATGTTGAAATTCGACTTCAAATGAGGAAGATAGACTTTGAAAATTTTCAATTAACACAAAGTGACAGTTGACTTCAATGGGCTTCAATGGATGTTAATCGACGATATCTGACAAAGTTAGACGCGATCTCACTCAAATAAATAAGAAATGTTGAAATTCGACTTCAAATGAGGAAGATAGACTTTGAAAATTTTCAATTAACACAAAGTGACAGTTGACTTCAATTGGCTTCAATGGATGTTATTCGATGAAATCTGACAAAGTTAGATGCGAACTCACTCAAATATATAAGAAATGTTGAAATTCGACTTCAAATGAGGAAGATAGACTTTGAAAATTTTCAATTAACACAAAGTGGCAATTGACTTCAATGGGCTTCAATGGATGTTAATCGACGATATCTGACAAATTGTGACGCGATCTCACTCAAATAAATAAGAAATGTTGAAATTCGACTTCAAATGAGGAAGATAGACTTCGAAAATTTTCAATTAACACAAAGTGACAGTTGACCTCAATGGGCTTCAATGGATGTTATTCGATGATATCTGACAAAGTTAGATGCGAACTCACTCAAATATATAAGAAATGTTGAAATTCGACTTCAAATGAGGAAGATAGACTTTGAAAATTTTCAATTAACACAAAGTGACAGTTGACTTCAATGGGCTTCAATGGATGTTGATCGACGATATCTGACAAAGTTAGACGCGATCTCACTCAAATAAATAAGAAATGTTGAAATTCGACTTCAAATGAGGAAGATAGACTTTGAAAATTTTCAATTAACACAAAGTGACAGTTGACTTCAATTGGCTTCAATGGATGTTATTCGATGATATCTGACAAAGTTAGATGCGAACTCACTCAAATATATAAGAAATGTTGAAATTCGACTTCAAATGAGGAAGATAGACTTTGAAAATTTTCAATTAACACAAAGTGGCAATTGACTTCAATGGGCTTCAATGGATGTTAATCGACGATATCTGACAAAGTTTGACGCGATCTCACTCAAATAAATAAGAAATGTTGAAATTCGACTTCAAATGAGGAAGATAGACTTTGAAAATTTTCAATTAACACAAAGTGACAGTTGACCTCAATGGGCTTCAATGGATGTTATTCGATGATATCTGACAAAGTTAGATGCGATCTCACGCAAATAAATAAGAAATGTTGAAATTCGACTTCAAATGAGGAAGATAGACTTTGAAAATTTTCAATTAACACAAAGTGACAGTTGACTTCAATGGGCTTCAATGGATGTTAATCGACGATATCTGACAAAGTTAGACGCGATCTCACTCGAATAAATAAGAAATGTTGAAATTCGACTTCAAATGAGGAAGATAGACTTTGAAAATTTTCAATTAACACAAAGTGACAGTTGACCTCAATGGGCTTCAATGGATGTTATTCGATGATATCTGACAAAGTTAGATGCGAATTCACTCAAATATATAAGAAATGTTGAAATTCGACTTCAAATTAGGAAGATAGACTTTGAAAATTTTCAATCAACACAAAGTGACCATCGACCTCAATGAGCTTCAATGGAAGTTATTCGATGATATCTAACAAAGTTAGATGCGATCTCTCTCAAATAAATAAGAAATGTTGAAATTGGACTTCAAATGAGGAAGATAGACTTTGAAAATTTTCAATTAACACAAAGTGACAGTTGACTTCAATTGGCTTCAATGGATGTTAATCGACGATATCTGACAAAGAAGGATGCGAACTCAATCAAATATATAAGAAATGTTGAAATTCGACTTCAAATGAGGAAGATAGACTTTGAAAATTTTCAATTAACACAAAGTGACAGTTGACCTCAATGGGCTTCAATGGATGTTATTCGATGGTATCTGACAAAGTTAGATGCGAACTCACTCAAATATATAAGAAATGTTGAAATTCGACTTCAAATGAGGAAGATAGACTTTGAAAATTTTCAATTAACACAAAGTGACAGTTGACTTCAATGGGCTTCAATGGATGTTAATCGACGATATCTGACAAAGTTAGACGCGATCTCACTCAAATAAATAAGAAATGTTGAAATTCGACTTCAAATGAGGAAGATAGACTTTGAAAATTTTCAATTAACACAAAGTGACAGTTGACTTCAATTGGCTTCAATGGATGTTATTCGATGAAATCTGACAAAGTTAGATGCGAACTCACTCAAATATATAAGAAATGTTGAAATTCGACTTCAAATGAGGAAGATAGACTTTGAAAATTTTCAATTAACACAAAGTGGCAATTGACTTCAATGGGCTTCAATGGATGTTAATCGACGATATCTGACAAATTGTGACGCGATCTCACTCAAATAAATAAGAAATGTTGAAATTCGACTTCAAATGAGGAAGATAGACTTTGAAAATTTTCAATTAACACAAAGTGACAGTTGACCTCAATGGGCTTCAATGGATGTTATTCGATGATATCTGACAAAGTTAGATGCGAACTCACTCAAATATATAAGAAATGTTGAAATTCGACTTCAAATGAGGAAGATAGACTTTGAAAATTTTCAATTAACACAAAGTGACAGTTGACTTCAATGGGCTTCAATGGATGTTAATCGACGATATCTGACAAAGTTAGACTCAAATAAATAAGAAATGTTGAAATTCGACTTCAAATGAGGAAGATAGACTTTGAAAATTTTCAATTAACACAAAGTGACAGTTGACTTCAATTGGCTTCAATGGATGTTATTCGATGATATCTGACAAAGTTAGATGCGAACTCACTCAAATATATAAGAAATGTTGAAATTCGACTTCAAATGAGGAAGATAGACTTTGAAAATTTTCAATTAACACAAAGTGGCAATTGACTTCAATGGGCTTCAATGGATGTTAATCGACGATATCTGACAAAGTTTGACGCGATCTCACTCAAATAAATAAGAAATGTTGAAATTCGACTTCAAATGAGGAAGATAGACTTTGAAAATTTTCAATTAACACAAAGTGACAGTTGACCTCAATGGGCTTCAATGGATGTTATTCGATGATATCTGACAAAGTTAGATGCGAACTCACTCAAATATATAAGAAATGTTGAAATTCGACTTCAAATGAGGAAGATAGACTTTGAAAATTTTCATTTAACACAAAGTGACAGTTGACTTCAATGGGCTTCAATGGATGTTAATCGACGATATCTGACAAAGTTAGACGCGATCTCACTCAAATAAATAAGAAATGTTGAAATTCGACTTCAAATGAGGAAGATAGACTTTGAAAATTTTCAATTAACACAAAGTGACAGTTGACTTCAATTGGCTTCAATGGATGTTATTCGATGATATCTGACAAAGTTAGATGCGAACTCACTCAAATATATAAGAAATGTTGAAATTCGACTTCAAATGAGGAAGATAGACTTTGAAAATTTTCAATTAACACAAAGTGGCAATTGACTTCAATGGGCTTCAATGGATGTTAATCGACGATATCTGACAAAGTTTGACGCGATCTCACTCAAATAAATAAGAAATGTTGAAATTCGACTTCAAATTAGGAAGATAGACTTTGAAAATTTTCAATCAACACAAAGTGACCATCGACCTCAATGAGCTTCAATGGAAGTTATTCGATGATCTCTAACAAAGTTAGATGCGATCTCACTCAAATAAATAAGAAATGTTGAAATTGGACTTCAAATGAGGAAGATAGACTTTGAGAATTTTCAATTAACACAAAGTGACAGTTGACCTCAATGGGCTTCAATGGATGTTATTCGATGATATCTGACGAAGTTAGATGCGAACTCACTCAAATATATAAGAAATGTTGAAATTCGACTTCAAATGAGGAAGATAGACTTTGAAAATTTTCAATTAACACAAAGTGACAGTTGACTCCAATGGGCTTCAATGGATGTTAATCGACGATATCTGACAAAGTTAGACGCGATCTCACTCAAATAAATAAGAAATGTTGAAATTCGACTTCAAATGAGGAAGATAGACTTTAAAAATTTTCAATTAACACAAAGTGACAGTTGACTTCAATTGGCTTCAATGGATGTTATTCGATGATATCTAACAAAGTTAGATGCGAACTCACTCAAATATATAAGAAATGTTGAGATTCGACTTCAAATGAGGAAGATAGACTTTGAAAATTTTCAATTAACACAAAGTGGCAGTTGACCTCAATGGGCTTCAATGTATGTTATTCGATGATATCTGACAAAGTTAGATACAAACTCACTCAAATATATAAGAAATGTTGAAATTCGACTTCAAATTAGGAAGATAGACTTTGAAAATTTTCAATCAACACAAAGTGACCATCGACCTCAATGAGCTTCAATGGAAGTTATTCGATGATATCTAACAAAGTTAGATGCGATCTCACTCAAATAAATAAGAAATGTTGAAATCGGACTTCAAATGAGGAAGATAGACTTTGAAAATTTTCAATTAACACAAAGTGACAGTTGACTTCAATGGGCTTCAATGGATGTTAATCGACGATATCTGACAAAGAAGGATGCGAACTCCCTCAAATATATAAGAAATGTTGAAATTCGACTTCAAATGAGGAAGATAGACTTTGAAAATTTTCAATTAACACAAAATGACAGTTGACTTCAATGGGCTTCAATGGATGTTAATCGACGATATCTGACAAAGTTAGACGCGATCTCACTCGAATAAATAAGAAATGTTGAAATTCGACTTCAAATGAGGAAGATAGACTTTGAAAATTTTCAATTAACACAAAGTGACAGTTGACTTCAATTGGCTTCAATGGATGTTATTCGATGATATCTGACAAAGTTAGATGCGAACTCACTCAAATATATAAGAAATGTTGAAATTCGACTTCAAATGAGGAAGATAGACTTTGAAAATTTTCAATTAACACAAAGTGGCAGTTGACCTCAATGGGCTTCAATGTATGTTATTCGATGATATCTGACAAAGTTAGATACAAACTCACTCAAATATATAAGAAATGTTGAAATTCGACTTCAAATTAGGAAGATAGACTTTGAAAATTTTCAATCAACACAAAGTGACCATCGACCTCAATGAGCTTCAATGGAAGTTATTCGATGATATCTAACAAAGTTAGATGCGATCTCACTCAAATAAATAAGAAATGTTGAAATTGGACTTCAAATGAGGAAGATAGACTTTGAAAATTTTCAATTAACACAAAGTGACAGTTGACTTCAATGGGCTTCAATGGATGTTAATCGACGATATCTGACAAAGAAGGATGCGAACTCCCTCAAATATATAAGAAATGTTGAAATTCGACTTCAAATGAGGAAGATAGACTTTGAAAATTTTCAATTAACACAAAGTGACAGTTGACTTCAATGGGCTTCAATGGATGTTAATCGACGATATCTGACAAAGTTAGACGCGATCTCACTCGAATAAATAAGAAATGTTGAAATTCGACTTCAAATGAGGAAGATAGACTTTGAAAATTTTCAATTAACACAAAGTGACAGTTGACTTCAATTGGCTTCAATGGATGTTATTCGATGATATCTGACAAAGTTAGATGCGAACTCACTCAAATATATAAGAAATGTTGAAATTCGTCCTCAAATGAGGAAGATAGACTTTGAAAATTTTTAATTAACACAAAGTGGCAGTTGACCTCAATGGGCTTCAATGTATGTTATTCGATGATATCTGACAAAGTTAGATACAAACTTACTCAAATATATAAGAAATGTTGAAATTCGACTTCAAATTAGGAAGATAGACTTTGAAAATTTTCAATCAACACAAAGTGACCATCGACCTCAATGAGCTTCAATGGAAGTTATTCGATGATCTCTAACAAAGTTAGATGCGATCTCACTCAAATAAATAAGAAATGTTGAAATTGGACTTCAAATGAGGAAGATAGACTTTGAGAATTTTCAATTAACACAAAGTGACAGTTGACCTCAATGGGCTTCAATGGATGTTATTCGATGATATCTGACGAAGTTAGATGCGAACTCACTCAAATATATAAGAAATGTTGAAATTCGACTTCAAATGAGGAAGATAGACTTTGAAAATTTTCAATTAACACAAAGTGACAGTTGACTCCAATGGGCTTCAATGGATGTTAATCGACGATATCTGACAAAGTTAGACGCGATCTCACTCAAATAAATAAGAAATGTTGAAATTCGACTTCAAATGAGGAAGATAGACTTTAAAAATTTTCAATTAACACAAAGTGACAGTTGATTTCAATGGGCTTCAATGGATGTTAATTGACGATATCTGACAAAGTTAGACGCGATCTCACTCAAATAAATAAGAAATGTTGAAATTCGACTTCAAATGAGGAAGATAGACTTTGAAAATTTTCAATTAACATAAAGTGACAGTTGACTTCAATTGGCTTCAATGGATGTTATTCGATGATATCTGACAAAGTTAGATGCGAACTCACTCAAATAAATAAGAAATGTTGAAATTGGACTTCAAATGAGAAAGATAGACTTTGAAAATTTTCAATTAACACAAAGTGACAGTTGATTTCAATGGGCTTCAATGGATGTTAATTGACGATATCTGACAAAGTTAGACGCGATCTCACTCAAATAAATAAGAAATGTTGAAATTCGACTTCAAATGAGGAAGATAGACTTTGAAAATTTTCAATTAACACAAAGTGACCATCGACCTCAATGAGCTTCAATGGAAGTTATTCGATGATATCTAACAAAGTTAGATGCGATCTCACTCAAATAAATAAGAAATGTTGAAATTGGACTTCAAATGAGAAAGATAGACTTTGAAAATTTTCAATTAACACAAAGTGACAGTTGATTTCAATGGGCTTCAATGGATGTTAATTGACGATATCTGACAAAGTTAGACGCGATCTCACTCAAATAAATAAGAAATGTTGAAATTCGACTTCAAATGAGGAAGATAGACTTTGAAAATTTTCAATTAACATAAAGTGACAGTTGACTTCAATTGGCTTCAATGGATGTTATTCGATGATATCTGACAAAGTTAGATGCGAACTCACTCAAATATATAAGAAATGTTGAAATTCGTCCTCAAATGAGGAAGATAGACTTTGAAAATTTTTAATTAACACAAAGTGGCAGTTGACCTCAATGGGCTTCAATGTATGTTATTCGATGATATCTGACAAAGTTAGATACAAACTTACTCAAATATATAAGAAATGTTGAAATTCGACTTCAAATTAGGAAGATAGACTTTGAAAATTTTCAATCAACACAAAGTGACCATCGACCTCAATGAGCTTCAATGGAAGTTATTCGATGATCTCTAACAAAGTTAGATGCGATCTCACTCAAATAAATAAGAAATGTTGAAATTGGACTTCAAATGAGGAAGATAGACTTTGAGAATTTTCAATTAACACAAAGTGACAGTTGACCTCAATGGGCTTCAATGGATGTTATTCGATGATATCTGACGAAGTTAGATGCGAACTCACTCAAATATATAAGAAATGTTGAAATTCGACTTCAAATGAGGAAGATAGACTTTGAAAATTTTCAATTAACACAAAGTGACAGTTGACTCCAATGGGCTTCAATGGATGTTAATCGACGATATCTGACAAAGTTAGACGCGATCTCACTCAAATAAATAAGAAATGTTGAAATTCGACTTCAAATGAGGAAGATAGACTTTAAAAATTTTCAATTAACACAAAGTGACAGTTGACTTCAATTGGCTTCAATGGATGTTATTCGATGATATTTGACAAAGTTAGATGCGAACTCACTCAAATATATAAGAAATGTTGAAATTCGTCTTCAAATGAGGAAGATAGACTTTGAAAATTTTCAATTAACACAAAGTGGCAGTTGACCTCAATGGGCTTCAATGTATGTTATTCGATGATATCTGACAAAGTTAGATACAAACTTACTCAAATATATAAGAAATGTTGAAATTCGACTTCAAATTAGGAAGATAGACTTTGAAAATTTTCAATCAACACAAAGTGACCATCGACCTCAATGAGCTTCAATGGAAGTTATTCGATGATCTCTAATAAAGTTAGATGCGATCTCACTCAAATAAATAAGAAATGTTGAAATTGGACTTCAAATGAGGAAGATAGACTTTGAGAATTTTCAATTAACACAAAGTGACAGTTGACCTCAATGGGCTTCAATGGATGTTATTCGATGATATCTGACGAAGTTAGATGCGAACTCACTCAAATATATAAGAAATGTTGAAATTCGACTTCAAATGAGGAAGATAGACTTTGAAAATTTTCAATTAACACAAAGTGACAGTTGACTCCAATGGGCTTCAATGGATGTTAATCGACGATATCTGAAAAAGTTAGACGCGATCTCACTCAAATAAATAAGAAATGTTGAAATTCGACTTCAAATGAGGAAGATAGACTTTAAAAATTTTCAATTAACACAAAGTGACAGTTGACTTCAATTGGCTTCAATGGATGTTATTCGATGATATCTGACAAAGTTAGATGCGAACTCACTCAAATATATAAGAAATGTTGAAATTCGACTTCAAATGAGGAAGATAGACTTTGAAAATTTTCAATTAACACAAAGTGGCAGTTGACCTCAATGGGCTTCAATGTATGTTATTCGATGATATCTGACAAAGTTAGATACAAACTCACTCAAATATATAAGAAATGTTGAAATTCGACTTCAAATTAGGAAGATAGACTTTGAAAATTTTCAATCAACACAAAGTGACCATCGACCTCAATGAGCTTCAATGGAAGTTATTCGATGATATCTAACAAAGTTAGATGCGATCTCACTCAAATAAATAAGAAATGTTGAAATTGGACTTCAAATGAGGAAGATAGACTTTGAAAATTTTCAATTAACACAAAGTGACAGTTGACTTCAATGGGCTTCAATGGATGTTAATCGACGATATCTGACAAAGAAGGATGCGAACTCCCTCAAATATATAAGAAATGTTGAAATTCGACTTCAAATGAGGAAGATAGACTTTGAAAATTTTCAATTAACACAAAGTGACAGTTGACTCCAATGGGCTTCAATGGATGTTAATCGACGATATCTGAAAAAGTTAGACGCGATCTCACTCAAATAAATAAGAAATGTTGAAATTCGACTTCAAATGAGGAAGATAGACTTTAAAAATTTTCAATTAACACAAAGTGACAGTTGACTTCAATTGGCTTCAATGGATGTTATTCGATGATATCTGACAAAGTTAGATGCGAACTCACTCAAATATATAAGAAATGTTGAAATTCGACTTCAAATGAGGAAGATAGACTTTGAAAATTTTCAATTAACACAAAGTGGCAGTTGACCTCAATGGGCTTCAATGTATGTTATTCGATGATATCTGACAAAGTTAGATACAAACTCACTCAAATATATAAGAAATGTTGAAATTCGACTTCAAATTAGGAAGATAGACTTTGAAAATTTTCAATCAACACAAAGTGACCATCGACCTCAATGAGCTTCAATGGAAGTTATTCGATGATATCTAACAAAGTTAGATGCGATCTCACTCAAATAAATAAGAAATGTTGAAATTGGACTTCAAATGAGGAAGATAGACTTTGAAAATTTTCAATTAACACAAAGTGACAGTTGACTTCAATGGGCTTCAATGGATGTTAATCGACGATATCTGACAAAGAAGGATGCGAACTCCCTCAAATATATAAGAAATGTTGAAATTCGACTTCAAATGAGGAAGATAGACTTTGAAAATTTTCAATTAACACAAAGTGACAGTTGACTTCAATGGGCTTCAATGGATGTTAATCGACGATATCTGACAAAGTTAGACGCGATCTCACTCGAATAAATAAGAAATGTTGAAATTCGACTTCAAATGAGGAAGATAGACTTTGAAAATTTTCAATTAACACAAAGTGACAGTTGACTTCAATTGGCTTCAATGGATGTTATTCGATGATATCTGACAAAGTTAGATGCGAACTCACTCAAATATATAAGAAATGTTGAAATTCGACTTCAAATGAGGAAGATAGACTTTGAAAATTTTCAATTAACACAAAGTGGCAGTTGACCTCAATGGGCTTCAATGTATGTTATTCGATGATATCTGACAAAGTTAGATACAAACTCACTCAAATATATAAGAAATGTTGAAATTCGACTTCAAATTAGGAAGATAGACTTTGAAAATTTTCAATCAACACAAAGTGACCATCGACCTCAATGAGCTTCAATGGAAGTTATTCGATGATATCTAACAAAGTTAGATGCGATCTCACTCAAATAAATAAGAAATGTTGAAATTGGACTTCAAATGAGAAAGATAGACTTTGAAAATTTTCAATTAACACAAAGTGACAGTTGATTTCAATGGGCTTCAATGGATGTTAATTGACGATATCTGACAAAGTTAGACGCGATCTCACTCAAATAAATAAGAAATGTTGAAATTCGACTTCAAATGAGGAAGATAGACTTTGAAAATTTTCAATTAACATAAAGTGACAGTTGACTTCAATTGGCTTCAATGGATGTTATTCGATGATATCTGACAAAGTTAGATGCGAACTCACTCAAATATATAAGAAATGTTGAAATTCGTCTTCAAATGAGGAAGATAGACTTTGAAAATTTTCAATTAACACAAAGTGGCAGTTGACCTCAATGGGCTTCAATGTATGTTATTCGATGATATCTGACAAAGTTAGATACAAACTTACTCAAATATATAAGAAATGTTGAAATTCGACTTCAAATTAGGAAGATAGACTTTGAAAATTTTCAATCAACACAAAGTGACCATCGACCTCAATGAGCTTCAATGGAAGTTATTCGATGATATCTAACAAAGTTAGATGCGATCTCACTCAAATAAATAAGAAATGTTGAAATTGGACTTCAAATGAGGAAGATAGACTTTGAAAATTTTCAATTAACACAAAGTGACAGTTGACTTCAATGGGCTTCAATGGATGTTAATCGACGATATCTGACAAAGTTAGACGCGATCTCACTCAAATAAATAAGAAATGTTGAAATTCGACTTCAAATGAGGAAGATAGACTTTGAAAATTTTCAATTAACACAAAGTGACAGTTGACTTCAATTGGCTTCAATGGATGTTATTCGATGATATCTGACAAAGTTAGATGCGAACTCACTCAAATATATAAGAAATGTTGAAATTCGACTTCAAATGAGGAAGATAGACTTTGAAAATTTTCAATTAACACAAAGTGGCAATTGACTTCAATGGGCTTCAATGGATGTTAATCGACGATATCTGACAAAGTTTGACGCGATCTCACTCAAATAAATAAGAAATGTTGAAATTCGACTTCAAATTAGGAAGATAGACTTTGAAAATTTTCAATCAACACAAAGTGACCATCGACCTCAATGAGCTTCAATGGAAGTTATTCGATGATCTCTAACAAAGTTAGATGCGATCTCACTCAAATAAATGAGAAATGTTGAAATTGGACTTCAAATGAGGAAGATAGACTTTGAAAATTTTCAATTAACACAAAGTGACAGTTGACTTCAATGGGCTTCAATGGATGTTAATCGACGATATCTGACAAAGAAGGATGCGAACTCCCTCAAATATATAAGAAATGTTGAAATTCGACTTCAAATGAGGAAGATAGACTTTGAAAATTTTCAGTTAACACAAAGTGACAGTTGACTTCAATGGGCTTCAATGGATGTTATTCGATGATATCTGACAAAGAAGGATGCGAACTCCCTCAAATATATAAGAAATGTTGAAATTCGACTTCAAATGAGGAAGATAGACTTTGAAAATTTTCAATTAACACAAAGTGACAGTTGACTCCAATGGGCTTCAATGGATGTTAATCGACGATATCTGAAAAAGTTAGACGCGATCTCACTCAAATAAATAAGAAATGTTGAAATTCGACTTCAAATGAGGAAGATAGACTTTAAAAATTTTCAATTAACACAAAGTGACAGTTGACTTCAATTGGCTTCAATGGATGTTATTCGATGATATCTGACAAAGTTAGATGCGAACTCACTCAAATATATAAGAAATGTTGAAATTCGACTTCAAATGAGGAAGATAGACTTTGAAAATTTTCAATTAACACAAAGTGGCAGTTGACCTCAATGGGCTTCAATGTATGTTATTCGATGATATCTGACAAAGTTAGATACAAACTCACTCAAATATATAAGAAATGTTGAAATTCGACTTCAAATTAGGAAGATAGACTTTGAAAATTTTCAATCAACACAAAGTGACCATCGACCTCAATGAGCTTCAATGGAAGTTATTCGATGATATCTAACAAAGTTAGATGCGATCTCACTCAAATAAATAAGAAATGTTGAAATTGGACTTCAAATGAGGAAGATAGACTTTGAAAATTTTCAATTAACACAAAGTGACAGTTGACTTCAATGGGCTTCAATGGATGTTAATCGACGATATCTGACAAAGAAGGATGCGAACTCCCTCAAATATATAAGAAATGTTGAAATTCGACTTCAAATGAGGAAGATAGACTTTGAAAATTTTCAATTAACACAAAGTGACAGTTGACTTCAATGGGCTTCAATGGATGTTAATCGACGATATCTGACAAAGTTAGACGCGATCTCACTCGAATAAATAAGAAATGTTGAAATTCGACTTCAAATGAGGAAGATAGACTTTGAAAATTTTCAATTAACACAAAGTGACAGTTGACTTCAATTGGCTTCAATGGATGTTATTCGATGATATCTGACAAAGTTAGATGCGAACTCACTCAAATATATAAGAAATGTTGAAATTCGACTTCAAATGAGGAAGATAGACTTTGAAAATTTTCAATTAACACAAAGTGGCAGTTGACCTCAATGGGCTTCAATGTATGTTATTCGATGATATCTGACAAAGTTAGATACAAACTCACTCAAATATATAAGAAATGTTGAAATTCGACTTCAAATTAGGAAGATAGACTTTGAAAATTTTCAATCAACACAAAGTGACCATCGACCTCAATGAGCTTCAATGGAAGTTATTCGATGATATCTAACAAAGTTAGATGCGATCTCACTCAAATAAATAAGAAATGTTGAAATTGGACTTCAAATGAGAAAGATAGACTTTGAAAATTTTCAATTAACACAAAGTGACAGTTGATTTCAATGGGCTTCAATGGATGTTAATTGACGATATCTGACAAAGTTAGACGCGATCTCACTCAAATAAATAAGAAATGTTGAAATTCGACTTCAAATGAGGAAGATAGACTTTGAAAATTTTCAATTAACATAAAGTGACAGTTGACTTCAATTGGCTTCAATGGATGTTATTCGATGATATCTGACAAAGTTAGATGCGAACTCACTCAAATATATAAGAAATGTTGAAATTCGTCTTCAAATGAGGAAGATAGACTTTGAAAATTTTCAATTAACACAAAGTGGCAGTTGACCTCAATGGGCTTCAATGTATGTTATTCGATGATATCTGACAAAGTTAGATACAAACTTACTCAAATATATAAGAAATGTTGAAATTCGACTTCAAATTAGGAAGATAGACTTTGAAAATTTTCAATCAACACAAAGTGACCATCGACCTCAATGAGCTTCAATGGAAGTTATTCGATGATATCTAACAAAGTTAGATGCGATCTCACTCAAATAAATAAGAAATGTTGAAATTGGACTTCAAATGAGGAAGATAGACTTTGAAAATTTTCAATTAACACAAAGTGACAGTTGACTTCAATGGGCTTCAATGGATGTTAATCGACGATATCTGACAAAGTTAGACGCGATCTCACTCAAATAAATAAGAAATGTTGAAATTCGACTTCAAATGAGGAAGATAGACTTTGAAAATTTTCAATTAACACAAAGTGACAGTTGACATCAATTGGCTTCAATGGATGTTAATCGACGATATCTGACAAAGTTTGACGCGATCTCACTCAAATAAATAAGAAATGTTGAAATTCGACTTCAAATTAGGAAGATAGACTTTGAAAATTTTCAATCAACACAAAGTGACCATCGACCTCAATGAGCTTCAATGGAAGTTATTCGATGATCTCTAACAAAGTTAGATGCGATCTCACTCAAATAAATGAGAAATGTTGAAATTGGACTTCAAATGAGGAAGATAGACTTTGAAAATTTTCAATTAACACAAAGTGACAGTTGACTTCAATGGGCTTCAATGGATGTTAATCGACGATATCTGACAAAGTTAGATGCGAACTCCCTCAAATATATAAGAAATGTTGAAATTCGACTTCAAATGAGGAAGATAGACTTTGAAAATTTTCAATTAACACAAAGTGACAGTTGACTTCAATGGGCTTCAATGGATGTTAATCGATGATATCTGACAAAGTTAGATACAAACTCACTCAAATATATAAGAAATGTTGGAATTCGACTTCAAATTAGGAAGATAGACTTTGAAAATTTTCAATCAACACAAAGTGACCATCGACCTCAATGAGCTTCAATGGAACTTATTCGATGATATCTAACAAAGTTAGATGCGATCTCACTCAAATGAATAAGAAATGTTGAAATTCGACTTCAAATGAGGAAGATAGACTTTAAAAATTTTCAATTAACACAAAGTGACAGTTGACTTCAATTGGCTTCAATGGATGTTATTCGATGATATCTGACAAAGTTAGATGCGAACTCACTCAAATAAATAAGAAATGTTGAAATTGGACTTCAAATGAGAAAGATAGACTTTGAAAATTTTCAATTAACACAAAGTGACAGTTGACTTCAATGGGCTTCAATGGATGTTAATCGACGATATCTGACAAAGAAGGATGCGAACTCCCTCAAATATATAAGAAATGTTGAAATTCGACTTCAAATGAGGAAGATAGACTTTAAAAATTTTCAATTAACACAAAGTGACAGTTGACTTCAATTGGCTTCAATGGATGTTATTCGATGATATCTGACAAAGTTAGATGCGAACTCACTCAAATAAATAAGAAATGTTGAAATTGGACTTCAAATGAGAAAGATAGACTTTGAAAATTTTCAATTAACACAAAGTGACAGTTGACTTCAATGGGCTTCAATGGATGTTAATCGATGATATCTGACAAAGTTAGATACAAACTCACTCAAATATATAAGAAATGTTGGAATTCGACTTCAAATTAGGAAGATAGACTTTGAAAATTTTCAATCAACACAAAGTGACCATCGACCTCAATGAGCTTCAATGGAAGTTATTCGATGATATCTAACAAAGTTAGATGCGATCTCACTCAAATAAATAAGAAATGTTGAAATTGGACTTCAAATGAGGAAGATAGACTTTGAAAATTTTCAATTAACACAAAGTGACAGTTGACCTCAATGGGCTTCAATGGATGTTATTCGATGATATCTGACAAAGTTAGATGCGAACTCACTCAAATATATAAGAAATGTTGAAATTCGACTTCAAATGAGGAAGATAGACTTTGAAAATTTTCAATTAACACAAAGTGACAGTTGACTTCAATGGGCTTCAATGGATGTTAATCGACGATATCTGACAAAGTTAGACGCGATCTCACTCAAATAAATAAGAAATGTTGAAATTCGACTTCAAATGAGGAAGATAGACTTTAAAAATTTTCAATTAACACAAAGTGACAGTTGACTTCAATGGGCTTCAATGGATGTTAATCGACGATATCTGACAAAGTTAGACGCGATCTCACTCAAATAAATAAGAAATGTTGAAATTCGACTTCAAATGAGGAAGATAGACTTTGAAAATTTTCAATTAACACAAAGTGACAGTTGACTTCAATTGGCTTCAATGGATGTTATTCGATGATATCTGACAAAGTTAGATGCGAACTCACTCAAATATATAAGAAATGTTGAAATTCGACTTCAAATGAGGAAGATAGACTTTGAAAATTTTCAATTAACACAAAGTGGCAATTGACTTCAATGGGCTTCAATGGATGTTAATCGACGATATCTGACAAAGTTTGACGCGATCTCACTCAAATAAATAAGAAATGTTGAAATTCGACTTCAAATTAGGAAGATAGACTTTGAAAATTTTCAATCAACACAAAGTGACCATCGACCTCAATGAGCTTCAATGGAAGTTATTCGATGATCTCTAACAAAGTTAGATGCGATCTCACTCAAATAAATAAGAAATGTTGAAATTGGACTTCAAATGAGGAAGATAGACTTTGAAAATTTTCAATTAACACAAAGTGACAGTTGACTTCAATGGGCTTCAATGGATGTTAATCGACGATATCTGACAAAGAAGGATGCGAACTCCCTCAAATATATAAGAAATGTTGAAATTCGACTTCAAATGAGGAAGATAGACTTTGAAAATTTTCAATTAACACAAAGTGACAGTTGACGTCAATGGGCTTCAATGGATGTTAATCGACGATATCTGACAAAGTTAGACGCGATCTCACTCAAATAAATAAGAAATGTTGAAATTCGACTTCAAATGAGGAAGATAGACTTTGAAAATTTTCAATTAACACAAAGTGACAGTTGACCTCAATGGGCTTCAATGGATGTTATTCGATGATATCTGACAAAGTTAGATGCGAACTCACTCAAATATATAAGAAATGTTGAAATTCGACTTCAAATGAGGAAGATAGACTTTGAAAATTTTCAATTAACACAAAGTGACAGTTGACCTCAATGGGCTTCAATGGATGTTATTCGATGATATCTGACAAAGTTAGATGCGAACTCACTCAAATATATAAGAAATGTTGAAATTCGACTTCAAATGAGGAAGATAGACTTTGAAAATTTTCAATTAACACAAAGTGACAGTTGACTTCAATGGGCTTCAATGGATGTTATTCGATGATATCTGACAAAGTTAGATACAAACTCACTCAAATATATAAGAAATGTTGGAATTCGACTTCAAATTAGGAAGATAGACTTTGAAAATTTTCAATCAACACAAAGTGACCATCGACCTCAATGAGCTTCAATGGAAGTTATTCGATGATATCTAACAAAGTTAGATGCGATCTCACTCAAATAAATAAGAAATGTTGAAATTCGACTTCAAATGAGGAAGATAGACTTTAAAAATTTTCAATTAACACAAAGTGACAGTTGACTTCAATTGGCTTCAATGGATGTTATTCGATGATATCTGACAAAGTTAGATGCGAACTCACTCAAATAAATAAGAAATGTTGAAATTGGACTTCAAATGAGAAAGATAGACTTTGAAAATTTTCAATTAACACAAAGTGACAGTTGACTTCAATGGGCTTCAATGGATGTTAATCGACGATATCTGACAAAGAAGGATGCGAACTCCCTCAAATATATAAGAAATGTTGAAATTCGACTTCAAATGAGGAAGATAGACTTTGAAAATTTTCAATTAACACAAAGTGACAGTTGACTTCAATGGGCTTCAATGGATGTTAATTGATGATATCTGACAAAGTTAGATACAAACTCACTCAAATATATAAGAAATGTTGGAATTCGACTTCAAATTAGGAAGATAGACTTTGAAAATTTTCAATCAACACAAAGTGACCATCGACCTCAATGAGCTTCAATGGAAGTTATTCGATGATATCTAACAAAGTTAGATGCGATCTCACTCAAATAGATAAGAAATGTTGAAATTGGACTTCAAATGAGGAAGATAGACTTTGAAAATTTTCAATTAACACAAAGTGACAGTTGACTTCAATTGGCTTCAATGGATGTTATTCGATGATATCTGACAAAGTTAGATGCGAACTCACTCAAATATATAAGAAATGTTGAAATTCGACTTCAAATGAGGAAGATAGACTTTGAAAATTTTCAATTAACACAAAGTGGCAGTTGACCTCAATGGGCTTCAATGTAGGTTATTCGATGATATCTGACAAAGTTAGATACAAACTCACTCAAATATATAAGAAATGTTGAAATTCGACTTCAAATTAGGAAGATAGACTTTGAAAATTTTCAATCAACACAAAGTGACCATCGACCTCAATGAGCTTCAATGGAAGTTATTCGATGATATCTAACAAAGTTAGATGCGATCTCACTCAAATAAATAAGAAATGTTGAAATTGGACTTCAAATGAGAAAGATAGACTTTGAAAATTTTCAATTAACACAAAGTGACAGTTGACTTCAATGGGCTTCAATGGATGTTAATCGACGATATCTGACAAAGAAGGATGCGAACTCCCTCAAATATATAAGAAATGTTGAAATTCGACTTCAAATGAGGAAGATAGACTTTGAAAATTTTCAATTAACACAAAGTGACAGTTGACTTCAATGGGCTTCAATGGATGTTAATCGACGATATCTGACAAAGTTAGACGCGATCTCACTCAAATAAATAAGAAATGTTGAAATTCGACTTCAAATGAGGAAGATAGACTTTGAAAATTTTCAATTAACACAAAGTGACAGTTGACCTCAATGGGCTTCAATGGATGTTATTCGATGATATCTGACAAAGTTAGATGCGAACTCACTCAAATATATAAGAAATGTTGAAATTCGACTTCAAATGAGGAAGATAGACTTTGAAAATTTTCAATTAACACCAAGTGACAGTTGACTTCAATTGGCTTCAATGGATGTTATTCGATGATATCTGACAAAGTTAGATGCGAACTCACTCAAATATATAAGAAATGTTGAAATTCGACTTCAAATGAGGAAGATAGACTTTGAAAATTTTCAATTAACACAAAGTGGCAATTGACTTCAATGGGCTTCAATGGATGTTAATCGACGATATCTGACAAAGTTTGACGCGATCTCACTCAAATAAATAAGAAATGTTGAAATTCGACTTCAAATGAGGAAGATAGACTTTGAAAATTTTCAATTAACACAAAGTGACAGTTGACCTCAATGGGCTTCAATGGATGTTATTCGATGATATCTGACAAAGTTAGATGCGAACTCACTCAAATATATAAGAAATGTTGAAATTCGACTTCAAATGAGGAAGATAGACTTTGAAAATTTTCAATTAACACAAAGTGGCAGTTGACCTCAATGGGCTTCAATGTATGTTATTCGATGATATCTGACAAAGTTAGATACAAACTCACTCAAATATATAAGAAATGTTGAAATTCGACTTCAAATTAGGAAGATAGACTTTGAAAATTTTCAATCAACACAAAGTGACCATCGACCTCAATGAGCTTCAATGGAAGTTATTCGATGATATCTAACAAAGTTAGATGCGATCTCACTCAAATAAATAAGAAATGTTGAAATTGGACTTCAAATGAGGAAGATAGACTTTGAAAATTTTCAATTAACACAAAGTGACAGTTGACTTCAATGGGCTTCAATGGATGTTAATCGACGATATCTGACAAAGAAGGATGCGAACTCCCTCAAATATATAAGAAATGTTGAAATTCGACTTCAAATGAGGAAGATAGACTTTGAAAATTTTCAATTAACACAAAGTGACAGTTGACTTCAATGGGCTTCAATGGATGTTAATCGACGATATCTGACAAAGTTAGACGCGATCTCACTCGAATAAATAAGAAATGTTGAAATTCGACTTCAAATGAGGAAGATAGACTTTGAAAATTTTCAATTAACACAAAGTGACAGTTGACTTCAATTGGCTTCAATGGATGTTATTCGATGATATCTGACAAAGTTAGATGCGAACTCACTCAAATATATAAGAAATGTTGAAATTCGACTTCAAATGAGGAAGATAGACTTTGAAAATTTTCAATTAACACAAAGTGGCAGTTGACCTCAATGGGCTTCAATGTATGTTATTCGATGATATCTGACAAAGTTAGATACAAACTCACTCAAATATATAAGAAATGTTGAAATTCGACTTCAAATTAGGAAGATAGACTTTGAAAATTTTCAATCAACACAAAGTGACCATCGACCTCAATGAGCTTCAATGGAAGTTATTCGATGATATCTAACAAAGTTAGATGCGATCTCACTCAAATAAATAAGAAATGTTGAAATTGGACTTCAAATGAGAAAGATAGACTTTGAAAATTTTCAATTAACACAAAGTGACAGTTGATTTCAATGGGCTTCAATGGATGTTAATTGACGATATCTGACAAAGTTAGACGCGATCTCACTCAAATAAATAAGAAATGTTGAAATTCGACTTCAAATGAGGAAGATAGACTTTGAAAATTTTCAATTAACATAAAGTGACAGTTGACTTCAATTGGCTTCAATGGATGTTATTCGATGATATCTGACAAAGTTAGATGCGAACTCACTCAAATATATAAGAAATGTTGAAATTCGTCTTCAAATGAGGAAGATAGACTTTGAAAATTTTCAATTAACACAAAGTGGCAGTTGACCTCAATGGGCTTCAATGTATGTTATTCGATGATATCTGACAAAGTTAGATACAAACTTACTCAAATATATAAGAAATGTTGAAATTCGACTTCAAATTAGGAAGATAGACTTTGAAAATTTTCAATCAACACAAAGTGACCATCGACCTCAATGAGCTTCAATGGAAGTTATTCGATGATATCTAACAAAGTTAGATGCGATCTCACTCAAATAAATAAGAAATGTTGAAATTGGACTTCAAATGAGGAAGATAGACTTTGAAAATTTTCAATTAACACAAAGTGACAGTTGACTTCAATGGGCTTCAATGGATGTTAATCGACGATATCTGACAAAGTTAGACGCGATCTCACTCAAATAAATAAGAAATGTTGAAATTCGACTTCAAATGAGGAAGATAGACTTTGAAAATTTTCAATTAACACAAAGTGACAGTTGACATCAATTGGCTTCAATGGATGTTATTCGATGATATCTGACAAAGTTAGATGCGAACTCACTCAAATATATAAGAAATGTTGAAATTCGACTTCAAATGAGGAAGATAGACTTTGAAAATTTTCAATTAACACAAAGTGGCAATTGACTTCAATGGGCTTCAATGGATGTTAATCGACGATATCTGACAAAGTTTGACGCGATCTCACTCAAATAAATAAGAAATGTTGAAATTCGACTTCAAATTAGGAAGATAGACTTTGAAAATTTTCAATCAACACAAAGTGACCATCGACCTCAATGAGCTTCAATGGAAGTTATTCGATGATCTCTAACAAAGTTAGATGCGATCTCACTCAAATAAATGAGAAATGTTGAAATTGGACTTCAAATGAGGAAGATAGACTTTGAAAATTTTCAATTAACACAAAGTGACAGTTGACTTCAATGGGCTTCAATGGATGTTAATCGACGATATCTGACAAAGAAGGATGCGAACTCCCTCAAATATATAAGAAATGTTGAAATTCGACTTCAAATGAGGAGGATAGACTTTGAAAATTTTCAGTTAACACAAAGTGACAGTTGACTTCAATGGGCTTCAATGGATGTTATTCGATGATATCTGACAAAGTTAGATGCGAACTCACTCAAACAAATAAGAAATGTTGAAATTGGACTTCAAATGAGAAAGATAGACTTTGAAAATTTTCAATTAACACAAAGTGACAGTTGACTTCAATGGGCTTCAGTGGATGTTAATCGACGATATCTGACAAAGAAGGATGCGAACTCCCTCAAATATATAAGAAATGTTGAAATTCGACTTCAAATGAGGAAGATAGACTTTGAAAATTTTCAATTAACACAAAGTGACAGTTGACCTCAATGGGCTTCAATGGATGTTATTCGATGATATCTGACAAAGTTAGATGCGAACTCACTCAAATATATAAGAAATGTTGAAATTCGACTTCAAATGAGGAAGATAGACTTTGAAAATTTTCAATTAACACAAAGTGACAGTTGACTCCAATGGGCTTCAATGGATGTTAATCGACGATATCTGACAAAGTTAGACGCGATCTCACTCAAATAAATAAGAAATGTTGAAATTCGACTTCAAATGAGGAAGATAGACTTTAAAAATTTTCAATTAACACAAAGTGACAGTTGACTTCAATTGGCTTCAATGGATGTTATTCGATGATATCTGACAAAGTTAGATGCGAACTCACTCAAATAAATAAGAAATGTTGAAATTGGACTTCAAATGAGAAAGATAGACTTTGAAAATTTTCAATTAACACAAAGTGACAGTTGACTTCAATGGGCTTCAATGGATGTTAATCGACGATATCTGACAAAGTTAGATGCGAACTCCCTCAAATATATAAGAAATGTTGAAATTCGACTTCAAATGAGGAAGATAGACTTTGAAAATTTTCAATTAACACAAAGTGACAGTTGATTTCAATGGGCTTCAATGGATGTTAATCGATGATATCTGACAAAGTTAGATACAAACTCACTCAAATATATAAGAAATGTTGGAATTCGACTTCAAATTAGGAAGATAGACTTTGAAAATTTTCAATCAACACAAAGTGACCATCGACCTCAATGAGCTTCAATGGAACTTATTCGATGATATCTAACAAAGTTAGATGCGATCTCACTCAAATGAATAAGAAATGTTGAAATTCGACTTCAAATGAGGAAGATAGACTTTAAAAATTTTCAATTAACACAAAGTGACAGTTGACTTCAATTGGCTTCAATGGATGTTATTCGATGATATCTGACAAAGTTAGATGCGAACTCACTCAAATAAATAAGAAATGTTGAAATTGGACTTCAAATGAGAAAGATAGACTTTGAAAATTTTCAATTAACACAAAGTGACAGTTGACTTCAATGGGCTTCAATGGATGTTAATCGACGATATCTGACAAAGAAGGATGCGAACTCCCTCAAATATATAAGAAATGTTGAAATTCGACTTCAAATGAGGAAGATAGACTTTAAAAATTTTCAATTAACACAAAGTGACAGTTGACTTCAATTGGCTTCAATGGATGTTATTCGATGATATCTGACAAAGTTAGATGCGAACTCACTCAAATAAATAAGAAATGTTGAAATTGGACTTCAAATGAGAAAGATAGACTTTGAAAATTTTCAATTAACACAAAGTGACAGTTGACTTCAATGGGCTTCAATGGATGTTAATCGATGATATCTGACAAAGTTAGATACAAACTCACTCAAATATATAAGAAATGTTGGAATTCGACTTCAAATTAGGAAGATAGACTTTGAAAATTTTCAATCAACACAAAGTGACCATCGACCTCAATGAGCTTCAATGGAAGTTATTCGATGATATCTAACAAAGTTAGATGCGATCTCACTCAAATAAATAAGAAATGTTGAAATTGGACTTCAAATGAGGAAGATAGACTTTGAAAATTTTCAATTAACACAAAGTGACAGTTGACCTCAATGGGCTTCAATGGATGTTATTCGATGATATCTGACAAAGTTAGATGCGAACTCACTCAAATATATAAGAAATGTTGAAATTCGACTTCAAATGAGGAAGATAGACTTTGAAAATTTTCAATTAACACAAAGTGACAGTTGACTTCAATGGGCTTCAATGGATGTTAATCGACGATATCTGACAAAGTTAGACGCGATCTCACTCAAATAAATAAGAAATGTTGAAATTCGACTTCAAATGAGGAAGATAGACTTTAAAAATTTTCAATTAACACAAAGTGACAGTTGACTTCAATGGGCTTCAATGGATGTTAATCGACGATATCTGACAAAGTTAGACGCGATCTCACTCAAATAAATAAGAAATGTTGAAATTCGACTTCAAATGAGGAAGATAGACTTTGAAAATTTTCAATTAACACAAAGTGACAGTTGACTTCAATTGGCTTCAATGGATGTTATTCGATGATATCTGACAAAGTTAGATGCGAACTCACTCAAATATATAAGAAATGTTGAAATTCGACTTCAAATGAGGAAGATAGACTTTGAAAATTTTCAATTAACACAAAGTGGCAATTGACTTCAATGGGCTTCAATGGATGTTAATCGACGATATCTGACAAAGTTTGACGCGATCTCACTCAAATAAATAAGAAATGTTGAAATTCGACTTCAAATTAGGAAGATAGACTTTGAAAATTTTCAATCAACACAAAGTGACCATCGACCTCAATGAGCTTCAATGGAAGTTATTCGATGATCTCTAACAAAGTTAGATGCGATCTCACTCAAATAAATAAGAAATGTTGAAATTGGACTTCAAATGAGGAAGATAGACTTTGAAAATTTTCAATTAACACAAAGTGACAGTTGACTTCAATGGGCTTCAATGGATGTTAATCGACGATATCTGACAAAGAAGGATGCGAACTCCCTCAAATATATAAGAAATGTTGAAATTCGACTTCAAATGAGGAAGATAGACTTTGAAAATTTTCAATTAACACAAAGTGACAGTTGACGTCAATGGGCTTCAATGGATGTTAATCGACGATATCTGACAAAGTTAGACGCGATCTCACTCAAATAAATAAGAAATGTTGAAATTCGACTTCAAATGAGGAAGATAGACTTTGAAAATTTTCAATTAACACAAAGTGACAGTTGACCTCAATGGGCTTCAATGGATGTTATTCGATGATATCTGACAAAGTTAGATGCGAACTCACTCAAATATATAAGAAATGTTGAAATTCGACTTCAAATGAGGAAGATAGACTTTGAAAATTTTCAATTAACACAAAGTGACAGTTGACCTCAATGGGCTTCAATGGATGTTATTCGATGATATCTGACAAAGTTAGATGCGAACTCACTCAAATATATAAGAAATGTTGAAATTCGACTTCAAATGAGGAAGATAGACTTTGAAAATTTTCAATTAACACAAAGTGACAGTTGACTTCAATGGGCTTCAATGGATGTTATTCGATGATATCTGACAAAGTTAGATACAAACTCACTCAAATATATAAGAAATGTTGGAATTCGACTTCAAATTAGGAAGATAGACTTTGAAAATTTTCAATCAACACAAAGTGACCATCGACCTCAATGAGCTTCAATGGAAGTTATTCGATGATATCTAACAAAGTTAGATGCGATCTCACTCAAATAAATAAGAAATGTTGAAATTCGACTTCAAATGAGGAAGATAGACTTTAAAAATTTTCAATTAACACAAAGTGACAGTTGACTTCAATTGGCTTCAATGGATGTTATTCGATGATATCTGACAAAGTTAGATGCGAACTCACTCAAATAAATAAGAAATGTTGAAATTGGACTTCAAATGAGAAAGATAGACTTTGAAAATTTTCAATTAACACAAAGTGACAGTTGACTTCAATGGGCTTCAATGGATGTTAATCGACGATATCTGACAAAGAAGGATGCGAACTCCCTCAAATATATAAGAAATGTTGAAATTCGACTTCAAATGAGGAAGATAGACTTTGAAAATTTTCAATTAACACAAAGTGACAGTTGACTTCAATGGGCTTCAATGGATGTTAATTGATGATATCTGACAAAGTTAGATACAAACTCACTCAAATATATAAGAAATGTTGGAATTCGACTTCAAATTAGGAAGATAGACTTTGAAAATTTTCAATCAACACAAAGTGACCATCGACCTCAATGAGCTTCAATGGAAGTTATTCGATGATATCTAACAAAGTTAGATGCGATCTCACTCAAATAGATAAGAAATGTTGAAATTGGACTTCAAATGAGGAAGATAGACTTTGAAAATTTTCAATTAACACAAAGTGACAGTTGACTTCAATTGGCTTCAATGGATGTTATTCGATGATATCTGACAAAGTTAGATGCGAACTCACTCAAATATATAAGAAATGTTGAAATTCGACTTCAAATGAGGAAGATAGACTTTGAAAATTTTCAATTAACACAAAGTGGCAGTTGACCTCAATGGGCTTCAATGTAGGTTATTCGATGATATCTGACAAAGTTAGATACAAACTCACTCAAATATATAAGAAATGTTGAAATTCGACTTCAAATTAGGAAGATAGACTTTGAAAATTTTCAATCAACACAAAGTGACCATCGACCTCAATGAGCTTCAATGGAAGTTATTCGATGATATCTAACAAAGTTAGATGCGATCTCACTCAAATAAATAAGAAATGTTGAAATTGGACTTCAAATGAGAAAGATAGACTTTGAAAATTTTCAATTAACACAAAGTGACAGTTGACTTCAATGGGCTTCAATGGATGTTAATCGACGATATCTGACAAAGAAGGATGCGAACTCCCTCAAATATATAAGAAATGTTGAAATTCGACTTCAAATGAGGAAGATAGACTTTGAAAATTTTCAATTAACACAAAGTGACAGTTGACTTCAATGGGCTTCAATGGATGTTAATCGACGATATCTGACAAAGTTAGACGCGATCTCACTCAAATAAATAAGAAATGTTGAAATTCGACTTCAAATGAGGAAGATAGACTTTGAAAATTTTCAATTAACACAAAGTGACAGTTGACCTCAATGGGCTTCAATGGATGTTATTCGATGATATCTGACAAAGTTAGATGCGAACTCACTCAAATATATAAGAAATGTTGAAATTCGACTTCAAATGAGGAAGATAGACTTTGAAAATTTTCAATTAACACCAAGTGACAGTTGACTTCAATTGGCTTCAATGGATGTTATTCGATGATATCTGACAAAGTTAGATGCGAACTCACTCAAATATATAAGAAATGTTGAAATTCGACTTCAAATGAGGAAGATAGACTTTGAAAATTTTCAATTAACACAAAGTGGCAATTGACTTCAATGGGCTTCAATGGATGTTAATCGACGATATCTGACAAAGTTTGACGCGATCTCACTCAAATAAATAAGAAATGTTGAAATTCGACTTCAAATGAGGAAGATAGACTTTGAAAATTTTCAATTAACACAAAGTGACAGTTGACCTCAATGGGCTTCAATGGATGTTATTCGATGATATCTGACAAAGTTAGATGCGAACTCACTCAAATATATAAGAAATGTTGAAATTCGACTTCAAATGAGGAAGATAGACTTTGAAAATTTTCAATTAACACAAAGTGACAGTTGACTTCAATGGGCTTCAATGGATGTTAATCGACGATATCTGACAAAGTTAGACGCGATCTCACTCAAATAAATAAGAAATGTTGAAATTGGACTTCAAATGAGGAAGATAGACTTTGAAAATTTTCAATTAACACAAAGTGACAGTTGACTTCAATGGGCTTCAATGGATGTTAATCGACGATATCTGACAAAGAAGGATGCGAACTCCCTCAAATATATAAGAAATGTTGAAATTCGACTTCAAATGAGGAAGATAGACTTTGAAAATTTTCAATTAACACAAAGTGACAGTTGACTTCAATGGGCTTCAATGGATGTTAATCGACGATATCTGACAAAGTTAGACGCGATCTCACTCAAATAAATAAGAAATGTTGAAATTCGACTTCAAATGAGGAAGATAGACTTTGAAAATTTTCAATTAACACAAAGTGACAGTTGACCTCAATGGGCTTCAATGGATGTTATTCGATGATATCTGACAAAGTTAGATGCGAACTCACTCAAATATATAAGAAATGTTGAAATTCGACTTCAAATGAGGAAGATAGACTTTGAAAATTTTCAATTAACACAAAGTGACAGTTGACCTCAATGGGCTTCAATGGATGTTATTCGATGATATCTGACAAAGTTAGATGCGAACTCACTCAAATATATAAGAAATGTTGAAATTCGACTTCAAATGAGGAAGATAGACTTTGAAAATTTTCAATTAACACAAAGTGACAGTTGACTTCAATGGGCTTCAATGGATGTTAATCGACGATATCTGACAAAGTTAGACGCGATCTCACTCAAATAAATAAGAAATGTTGAAATTCGACTTCAAATGAGGAAGATAGACTTTGAAAATTTTCAATTAACACAAAGTGACAGTTGACTTCAATTGGCTTCAATGGATGTTATTCGATGATATCTGACAAAGTTAGATGCGAACTCACTCAAATATATAAGAAATGTTGAAATTCGACTTCAAATGAGGAAGATAGACTTTGAAAATTTTCAATTAACACAAAGTGACAGTTGACTTCAATGGGCTTCAATGGATGTTAATCGACGATATCTGACAAAGAAGGATGCGAACTCCCTCAAATATATAAGAAATGTTGAAATTCGACTTCAAATGAGGAAGATAGACTTTGAAAATTTTCAATTAACACAAAGTGACAGTTGACTTCAATGGGCTTCAATGGATGTTAATCGACGATATCTGACAAAGTTAGACGCGATCTCACTCAAATAAATAAGAAATGTTGAAATTCGACTTCAAATGAGGAAGATAGACTTTGAAAATTTTCAATTAACACAAAGTGACAGTTGACCTCAATGGGCTTCAATGGATGTTATTCGATGATATCTGACAAAGTTAGATGCGAACTCACTCAAATATATAAGAAATGTTGAAATTCGACTTCAAATGAGGAAGATAGACTTTGAAAATTTTCAATTAACACAAAGTGACAGTTGACTTCAATTGGCTTCAATGGATGTTATTCGATGATATCTGACAAAGTTAGATGCGAACTCACTCAAATATATAAGAAATGTTGAAATTCGACTTCAAATGAGGAAGATAGACTTTGAAAATTTTCAATTAACACAAAGTGGCAATTGACTTCAATGGGCTTCAATGGATGTTAATCGACGATATCTGACAAAGTTTGACGCGATCTCACTCAAATAAATAAGAAATGTTGAAATTCGACTTCAAATGAGGAAGATAGACTTTGAAAATTTTCAATTAACACAAAGTGACAGTTGACCTCAATGGGCTTCAATGGATGTTATTCGATGATATCTGACAAAGTTAGATGCGAACTCACTCAAATATATAAGAAATGTTGAAATTCGACTTCAAATGAGGAAGATAGACTTTGAAAATTTTCAATTAACACAAAGTGACAGTTGACTTCAATGGGCTTCAATGGATGTTAATCGACGATATCTGACAAAGTTAGACGCGATCTCACTCAAATAAATAAGAAATGTTGAAATTCGACTTCAAATGAGGAAGATAGACTTTGAAAATTTTCAATTAACACAAAGTGACAGTTGACTTCAATTGGCTTCAATGGATGTTATTCGATGATATCTGACAAAGTTAGATGCGAACTCACTCAAGTATATAAGAAATGTTGAAATTCGACTTCAAATGAGGAAGATAGACTTTGAAAATTTTCAATTAACACAAAGTGGCAATTGACTTCAATGGGCTTCAATGGATGTTAATCGACGATATCTGACAAAGTTTGACGCGATCTCACTCAAATAAATAAGAAATGTTGAAATTCGACTTCAAATTAGGAAGATAGACTTTGAAAATTTTCAATCAACACAAAGTGACCATCGACCTCAATGAGCTTCAATGGAAGTTATTCGATGATCTCTAACAAAGTTAGATGCGATCTCACTCAAATAAATAAGAAATGTTGAAATTGGACTTCAAATGAGGAAGATAGACTTTGAAAATTTTCAATTAACACAAAGTGACAGTTGACTTCAATGGGCTTCAATGGATGTTAATCGACGATATCTGACAAAGAAGGATGCGAACTCCCTCAAATATATAAGAAATGTTGAAATTCGACTTCAAATGAGGAAGATAGACTTTGAAAATTTTCAATTAACACAAAGTGACAGTTGACTTCAATGGGCTTCAATGGATGTTAATCGACGATATCTGACAAAGTTAGACGCGATCTCACTCAAATAAATAAGAAATGTTGAAATTCGACTTCAAATGAGGAAGATAGACTTTGAAAATTTTCAATTAACACAAAGTGACAGTTGACCTCAATGGGCTTCAATGGATGTTATTCGATGATATCTGACAAAGTTAGATGCGAACTCACTCAAATATATAAGAAATGTTGAAATTCGACTTCAAATGAGGAAGATAGACTTTGAAAATTTTCAATTAACACAAAGTGACAGTTGAGCTCAATGGGCTTCAATGGATGTTATTCGATGATATCTGACAAAGTTAGATGCGAACTCACTCAAATATATAAGAAATGTTGAAATTCGACTTCAAATGAGGAAGATAGACTTTGAAAATTTTCAATTAACACAAAGTGACAGTTGACTTCAATGGGCTTCAATGGATGTTAATCGACGATATCTGACAAAGTTAGACGCGATCTCACTCAAATAAATAAGAAATGTTGAAATTCGACTTCAAATGAGGAAGATAGACTTTGAAAATTTTCAATTAACACAAAGTGACAGTTGACTTCAATTGGCTTCAATGGATGTTATTCGATGATATCTGACAAAGTTAGATGCGAACTCACTCAAATATATAAGAAATGTTGAAATTCGACTACAAATGAGGAAGATAGACTTTGAAAATTTTCAATTAACACAAATTGACAGTTGACTTCAATGGGCTTCAATGGATGTTAATCGACGATATCTGACAAAGAAGGATGCGAACTCCCTCAAATATATAAGAAATGTTGAAATTCGACTTCAAATGAGGAAGATAGACTTTGAAAATTTTCAATTAACACAAAGTGACAGTTGACTTCAATGGGCTTCAATGGATGTTAATCGACGATATCTGACAAAGTTAGACGCGATCTCACTCAAATAAATAAGAAATGTTGAAATTCGACTTCAAATGAGGAAGATAGACTTTGAAAATTTTCAATTAACACAAAGTGACAGTTGACCTCAATGGGCTTCAATGGATGTTATTCGATGATATCTGACAAAGTTAGATGCGAACTCACTCAAATATATAAGAAATGTTGAAATTCGACTTCAAATGAGGAAGATAGACTTTGAAAATTTTCAATTAACACAAAGTGACAGTTGACCTCAATGGGCTTCAATGGATGTTATTCGATGATATCTGACAAAGTTAGATGCGAACTCACTCAAATATATAAGAAATGTTGAAATTCGACTTCAAATGAGGAAGATAGACTTTGAAAATTTTCAATTAACACAAAGTGACAGTTGACTTCAATGGGCTTCAATGGATGTTAATCGACGATATCTGACAAAGTTAGACGCGATCTCACTCAAATAAATAAGAAATGTTGAAATTCGACTTCAAATGAGGAAGATAGACTTTGAAAATTTTCAATTAACACAAAGTGACAGTTGACTTCAATTGGCTTCAATGGATGTTATTCGATGATATCTGACAAAGTTAGATGCGAACTCACTCAAATATATAAGAAATGTTGAAATTCGACTTCAAATGAGGAAGATAGACTTTGAAAATTTTCAATTAACACAAAGTGGCAATTGACTTCAATGGGCTTCAATGGATGTTAGTCGACGATATCTGACAAAGTTTGACGCGATCTCACTCAAATAAATAAGAAATGTTGAAATTCGACTTCAAATTAGGAAGATAGACTTTGAAAATTTTCAATCAACACAAAGTGACCATCGACCTCAATGAGCTTCAATGGAAGTTATTCGATGATCTCTAACAAAGTTAGATGCGATCTCACTCAAATAAATAAGAAATGTTGAAATTGGACTTCAAATGAGGAAGATAGACTTTGAAAATTTTCAATTAACACAAAGTGACAGTTGACTTCAATGGGCTTCAATGGATGTTAATCGACGATATCTGACAAAGAAGGATGCGAACTCCCTCAAATATATAAGAAATGTTGAAATTCGACTTCAAATGAGGAAGATAGACTTTGAAAATTTTCAATTAACACAAAGTGACAGTTGACTTCAATGGGCTTCAATGGATGTTAATCGACGATATCTGACAAAGTTAGACGCGATCTCACTCAAATAAATAAGAAATGTTGAAATTCGACTTCAAATGAGGAAGATAGACTTTGAAAATTTTCAATTAACACAAAGTGACAGTTGACCTCAATGGGCTTCAATGGATGTTATTCGATGATATCTGACAAAGTTAGATGCGAACTCACTCAAATATATAAGAAATGTTGAAATTCGACTTCAAATGAGGAAGATAGACTTTGAAAATTTTCAATTAACACAAAGTGACAGTTGACTTCAATGGGCTTCAATGGATGTTAATCGACGATATCTGACAAAGTTAGACGCGATCTCACTCAAATAAATAAGAAATGTTGAAATTCGACTTCAAATGAGGAAGATAGACTTTGAAAATTTTCAATTAACACAAAGTGACAGTTGACTTCAATTGGCTTCAATGGATGTTATTCGATGATATCTGACAAAGTAAGATGCGAACTCACTCAAATATATAAGAAATGTTGAAATTCGACTTCAAATGAGGAAGATAGACTTTGAAAATTTTCAATTAACACAAAGTGGCAATTGACTTCAATGGGCTTCAATGGATGTTAATCGACGATATCTGACAAAGTTTGACGCGATCTCACTCAAATAAATAAGAAATGTTGAAATTCGACTTCAAATTAGGAAGATAGACTTTGAAAATTTTCAATCAACACAAAGTGACCATCGACCTCAATGAGCTTCAATGGAAGTTATTCGATGATCTCTAACAAAGTTAGATGCGATCTCACTCAAATAAATAAGAAATGTTGAAATTGGACTTCAAATGAGGAAGATAGACTTTGAAAATTTTCAATTAACACAAAGTGACAGTTGACTTCAATGGGCTTCAATGGATGTTAATCGACGATATCTGACAAAGAAGGATGCGAACTCCCTCAAATATATAAGAAATGTTGAAATTCGACTTCAAATGAGGAAGATAGACTTTGAAAATTTTCAATTAACACAAAGTGACAGTTGACTCCAATGGGCTTCAATGGATGTTAATCGACGATATCTGACAAAGTTAGACGCGATCTCACTCAAATAAATAAGAAATGTTGAAATTCGACTTCAAATGAGGAAGATAGACTTTAAAAATTTTCAATTAACACAAAGTGACAGTTGACTTCAATTGGCTTCAATGGATGTTATTCGATGATATCTGACAAAGTTAGATGCGAACTCACTCAAATATATAAGAAATGTTGAAATTCGACTTCAAATGAGGAAGATAGACTTTGAAAATTTCCAATTAACACAAAGTGGCAGTTGACCTCAATGGGCTTCAATGTATGTTATTCGATGATATCTGACAAAGTTAGATACAAACTCACTCAAATATATAAGAAATGTTGAAATTCGACTTCAAATTAGGAAGATAGACTTTGAAAATTTTCAATCAACACAAAGTGACCATCGACCTCAATGAGCTTCAATGGAAGTTATTCGATGATATCTAACAAAGTTAGATGCGATCTCACTCAAATAAATAAGAAATGTTGAAATTGGACTTCAAATGAGAAAGATAGACTTTGAAAATTTTCAATTAACACAAAGTGACAGTTGACTTCAATGGGCTTCAATGGATGTTAATCGACGATATCTGACAAAGAAGGATGCGAACTCCCTCAAATATATAAGAAATGTTGAAATTCGACTTCAAATGAGGAAGATAGACTTTGAAAATTTTCAATTAACACAAAGTGACAGTTGACTTCAATGGGCTTCAATGGATGTTAATCGACGATATCTGACAAAGTTAGACGCGATCTCACTCAAATAAATAAGAAATGTTGAAATTCGACTTCAAATGAGGAAGATAGACTTTGAAAATTTTCAATTAACACAAAGTGACAGTTGACTTCAATTGGCTTCAATGGATGTTATTCGATGATATCTGACAAAGTTAGATGCGAACTCACTCAAATATATAAGAAATGTTGAAATTCGACTTCAAATGAGGAAGATAGACTTTGAAAATTTTCAATTAACACAAAGTGGCAATTGACTTCAATGGGCTTCAATGGATGTTAATCGACGATATCTGACAAAGTTTGACGCGATCTCACTCAAATAAATAAGAAATGTTGAAATTCGACTTCAAATTAGGAAGATAGACTTTGAAAATTTTCAATCAACACAAAGTGACCATCGACCTCAATGAGCTTCAATGGAAGTTATTCGATGATCTCTAACAAAGTTAGATGCGATCTCACTCAAATAAATAAGAAATGTTGAAATTGGACTTCAAATGAGGAAGATAGACTTTGAAAATTTTCAATTAACACAAAGTGACAGTTGACTTCAATGGGCTTCAATGGATGTTAATCGACGATATCTGACAAAGAAGGATGCGAACTCCCTCAAATATATAAGAAATGTTGAAATTCGACTTCAAATGAGGAAGATAGACTTTGAAAATTTTCAATTAACACAAAGTGACAGTTGACTTCAATGGGCTTCAATGGATGTTAATCGACGATATCTGACAAAGTTAGACTCGATCTCACTCAAATAAATAAGAATTGTTGAAATTCGACTTCAAATGAGGAAGATAGACTTTGAAAATTTTCAATTAACACAAAGTGACAGTTGACCTCAATGGGCTTCAATGGATGTTATTCGATGATATCTGACAAAGTTAGATGCGAACTCACTCAAATATATAAGAAATGTTGAAATTCGACTTCAAATGAGGAAGATAGACTTTGAAAATTTTCAATTAACACAAAGTGACAGTTGACTCCAATGGGCTTCAATGGATGTTAATCGACGATATCTGACAAAGTTAGACGCGATCTCACTCAAATAAATAAGAAATGTTGAAATTCGACTTCAAATGAGGAAGATAGACTTTAAAAATTTTCAATTAACACAAAGTGACAGTTGACTTCAATTGGCTTCAATGGATGTTATTCGATGATATCTGACAAAGTTAGATGCAAACTCACTCAAATATATAAGAAATGTTGAAATTCGACTTCAAATGAGGAAGATAGACTTTGAAAATTTCCAATTAACACAAAGTGGCAGTTGACCTCAATGGGCTTCAATGTATGTTATTCGATGATATCTGACAAAGTTAGATACAAACTCACTCAAATATATAAGAAATGTTGAAATTCGACTTCAAATTAGGAAGATAGACTTTAAAAATTTTCAATTAACACAAAGTGACAGTTGACTTCAATTGGCTTCAATGGATGTTATTCGATGATATCTGACAAAGTTAGATGCAAACTCACTCAAATATATAAGAAATGTTGAAATTCGACTTCAAATGAGGAAGATAGACTTTGAAAATTTCCAATTAACACAAAGTGGCAGTTGACCTCAATGGGCTTCAATGTATGTTATTCGATGATATCTGACAAAGTTAGATACAAACTCACTCAAATATATAAGAAATGTTGAAATTCGACTTCAAATTAGGAAGATAGACTTTGAAAATTTTCAATCAACACAAAGTGACCATCGACCTCAATGAGCTTCAATGGAAGTTATTCGATGATATCTAACAAAGTTAGATGCGATCTCACTCGAATAAATAAGAAATGTTGAAATTCGACTTCAAATGAGGAAGATAGACTTTGAAAATTTCCAATTAACACAAAGTGGCAGTTGACCTCAATGGGCTTCAATGTATGTTATTCGATGATATCTGACAAAGTTAGATACAAACTCACTCAAATATATAAGAAATGTTGAAATTCGACTTCAAATTAGGAAGATAGACTTTGAAAATTTTCAATCAACACAAAGTGACCATCGACCTCAATGAGCTCCAATGGAAGTTATTCGATGATATCTAACAAAGTAAGATGCGATCTCACTCAAATAAATAAGAAATGTTGAAATTCGACTTCAAATGAGGAAGATAGACTTTGAAAATTTTCAATTAACACAAAGTGGCAATTGACTTCAATGGACTTCAATGGATGTTAATCGACGATATCTGACAAAGTTTGACGCGATCTCACTCAAATAAATAAGAAATGTTGAAATTCGACTTCAAATTAGGAAGATAGACTTTGAAAATTTTCAATCAACACAAAGTGACCATCGACCTCAATGAGCTTCAATGGAAGTTATTCGATGATCTCTAACAAAGTTAGATGCGATCTCACTCAAATAAATAAGAAATGTTGAAATTGGACTTCAAATGAGGAAGATAGACTTTGAAAATTTTCAATTAACACAAAGTGACAGTTGACTTCAATGGGCTTCAATGGATGTTAATCGACGATATCTGACAAAGAAGGATGCGAACTCCCTCAAATATATAAGAAATGTTGAAATTCGACTTCAAATGAGGAAGATAGACTTTGAAAATTTTCAATTAACACAAAGTGACAGTTGACTTCAATGGGCTTCAATGGATGTTAATCGACGATATCTGACAAAGTTAGACTCGATCTCACTCAAATAAATAAGAATTGTTGAAATTCGACTTCAAATGAGGAAGATAGACTTTGAAAATTTTCAATTAACACAAAGTGACAGTTGACCTCAATGGGCTTCAATGGATGTTATTCGATGATATCTGACAAAGTTAGATGCGAACTCACTCAAATATATAAGAAATGTTGAAATTCGACTTCAAATGAGGAAGATAGACTTTGAAAATTTTCAATTAACACAAAGTGACAGTTGACTCCAATGGGCTTCAATGGATGTTAATCGACGATATCTGACAAAGAAGGATGCGAACTCCCTCAAATATATAAGAAATGTTGAAATTCGACTTCAAATGAGGAAGATAGACTTTGAAAATTTTCAATTAACACAAAGTGACAGTTGACTTCAATGGGCTTCAATGGATGTTAATCGACGATATCTGACAAAGTTAGACGCGATCTCACTCAAATAAATAAGAAATGTTGAAATTCGACTTCAAATGAGGAAGATAGACTTTAAAAATTTTCAATTAACACAAAGTGACAGTTGACTTCAATTGGCTTCAATGGATGTTATTCGATGATATCTGACAAAGTTAGATGCAAACTCACTCAAATATATAAGAAATGTTGAAATTCGACTTCAAATGAGGAAGATAGACTTTGAAAATTTTCAATTAACACAAAGTGGCAGTTGACCTCAATGGGCTTCAATGTATGTTATTCGATGATATCTGACAAAGTTAGATACAAACTCACTCAAATATATAAGAAATGTTGGAATTCGACTTCAAATTAGGAAGATAGACTTTGAAAATTTTCAATTAACACAAAGTGACAGTTGACTTCAATGGGCTTCAATGGATGTTAATCGACGATATCTGACAAAGTTAGACTCGATCTCACTCAAATAAATAAGAAATGTTGAAATTCGACTTCAAATGAGGAAGATAGACTTTGAAAATTTTCAATTAACACAAAGTGACAGTTGACTTCAATGGGCTTCAATGGATGTTAATCGACGATATCTGACAAAGTTAGACTCGATCTCACTCAAATAAATAAGAATTGTTGAAATTCGACTTCAAATGAGGAAGATAGACTTTGAAAATTTTCAATTAACACAAAGTGACAGTTGACATCAATGGGCTTCAATGGATGTTATTCGATGATATCTGACAAAGTTAGATGCGAACTCACTCAAATATATAAGAAATGTTGAAATTCGACTTCAAATGAGGAAGATAGACTTTGAAAATTTTCAATTAACACAAAGTGACAGTTGACTCCAATGGGCTTCAATGGATGTTAATCGACGATATCTGACAAAGTTAGACGCGATCTCACTCAAATAAATAAGAAATGTTGAAATTCGACTTCAAATGAGGAAGATAGACTTTGAAAATTTTCAATTAACACAAAGTGACAGTTGACTTCAATTGGCTTCAATGGATGTTATTCGATGATATCTGACAAAGTTAGATGCAAACTCACTCAAATATATAAGAAATGTTGAAATTCGACTTCAAATGAGGAAGATAGACTTTGAAAATTTTCAATTAACACAAAGTGGCAGTTGACCTCAATGGGCTACAATGTATGTTATTCGATGATATCTGACAAAGTTAGATACAAACTCACTCAAATATATAAGAAATGTTGGAATTCGACTTCAAATTAGGAAGATAGACTTTGAAAATTTTCAATTAACACAAAGTGACAGTTGACTTCAATGGGCTTCAATGGATGTTAATCGACGATATCTGACAAAGTTAGACTCGATCTCACTCAAATAAATAAGAATTGTTGAAATTCGACTTCAAATGAGGAAGATAGACTTTGAAAATTTTCAATTAACACAAAGTGACAGTTGACCTCAATGGGCTTCAATGGATGTTATTCGATGATATCTGACAAAGTTAGATGCGAACTCACTCAAATATATAAGAAATGTTGAAATTCGACTTCAAATGAGGAAGATAGACTTTGAAAATTTCCAATTAACACAAAGTGGCAGTTGACCTCAATGGGCTTCAATGTATGTTATTCGATGATATCTGACAAAGTTAGATACAAACTCACTCAAATATATAAGAAATGTTGAAATTCGACTTCAAATTAGGAAGATAGACTTTGAAAATTTTCAATCAACACAAAGTGACCATCGACCTCAATGAGCTTCAATGGAAGTTATTCGATGATATCTAACAAAGTTAGATGCGATCTCACTCAAATAAATAAGAAATGTTGAAATTGGACTTCAAATGAGAAAGATAGACTTTGAAAATTTTCAATTAACACAAAGTGACAGTTGACTTCAATGGGCTTCAATGGATGTTAATCGACGATATCTGACAAAGAAGGATGCGAACTCCCTCAAATATATAAGAAATGTTGAAATTCGACTTCAAATGAGGAAGATAGACTTTGAAAATTTTCAATCAACACAAAGTGACCATCGACCTCAATGAGCTTCAATGGAAGTTATTCGATGATCTCTAACAAAGTTAGAAGCGATCTCACTCAAATAAATAAGAAATGTTGAAATTGGACTTCAAATGAGGAAGATAGACTTTGAAAATTTTCAATTAACACAAAGTGACAGTTGACTTCAATGGGCTTCAATGGATGTTAATCGACGATATCTGACAAAGAAGGATGCGAACTCCCTCAAATATATAAGAAATGTTGAAATTCGACTTCAAATGAGGAAGATAGACTTTGAAAATTTTCAATTAACACAAAGTGACAGTTGACTTCAATGGGCTTCAATGGATGTTAATCGACGATATCTGACAAAGTTAGACGCGATCTCACTCAAATAAATAAGAAATGTTGAAATTCGACTTCAAATGAGGAAGATAGACTTTGAAAATTTTCAATTAACACAAAGTGACAGTTGACCTCAATGGGCTTCAATGGATGTTATTCGATGATATCTGACAAAGTTAGATGCGAACTCACTCAAATATATAAGAAATGTTGAAATTCGACTTCAAATGAGGAAGATAGACTTTGAAAATTTTCAATTAACACAAAGTGACAGTTGACCTCAATGGGCTTCAATGGATGTTATTCGATGATATCTGACAAAGTTAGATGCGAACTCACTCAAATATATAAGAAATGTTGAAATTCGACTTCAAATGAGGAAGATAGACTTTGAAAATTTTCAATTAACACAAAGTGACAGTTGACTTCAATGGGCTTCAATGGATGTTAATCGACGATATCTGACAAAGTTAGACGCGATCTCACTCAAATAAATAAGAAATGTTGAAATTCGACTTCAAATGAGGAAGATAGACTTTGAAAATTTTCAATTAACACAAAGTGACAGTTGACTTCAATTGGCTTCAATGGATGTTAATCGACGATATCTGACAAAGTTAGACGCGATCTCACTCAAATAAATAAGAAATGTTGAAATTGGACTTCAAATGAGGAAGATAGACTTTGAAAATTTTCAATTAACACAAAGTGACAGTTGACTTCAATGGGCTTCAATGGATGTTAATCGACGATATCTGACAAAGTTAGATGCGAACTCACTCAAATATATAAGAAATGTTGAAATTCGACTCCAAATGAGGAAGATAGACTTTGAATATTTTCAATTAACACAAAGTGACAGTTGACTTCAATGGGCTTCAATGGATGTTAATCGACGATATCTGAAAAAGTTAGATGCGATCTCACTCAAATAAATAAGAAATGTTGAAATTCGACTTCAAATGAGGAAGATAGACTTTGAAAATTTTCAATTAACACAAAGTGACAGTTGACCTCAATGGGCTTCAATGGATGTTATTCGATGATATCTGACAAAGTTAGATGCGAACTCACTCAAATATATAAGAAATGTTGAAATTCGACTTCAAATGAGGAAAATAGAATTTGAAAATTTTCAATAAACACAAAGTGACCATCGACCTCAATGAGCTTCAATGGATGTTATTCGATGATATCTAACAAACTTAGATGCAATCTCACTCAAATAAATAAGAAAAGTTGAAATTCGACTTCAAATGAGGAAGATAGACTTTGAAAATTTTCAATTAACACAAAGTGACAGTTGACCTCAATGGGCTTCATTGGATGTTATTCGATGATATCTGACAAAGTTAGATGCGAACTTACTCAAATATATAAGAAATGTTGAAATTCGACTTCAAATGAGGAAGATAGACTTTGAAAATTTTCAATTAACACAAAGTGACAGTTAGCCTTAATGGGCTTCGATGGATGTTATTCGATGATATCTGACAAAGTTAGATGCGAACTCACTCAAATATATAAGAAATTTTGAAATTCGACTTCAAATGAGGAAGATAGACTTTGAAAATTTTCAATTAACACAAAGTGACAGTTGACTCCAATGGGCTTCAATGTATGTTAATCGACGATATCTGACAAAGTTAGACGCGATCTCACTCAAATAAATAAGAAATGTTGAAATTCGACTTCAAATGAGGAAGATAGACTTTAAAAATTTTCAATTAACACAAAGTGACAGTTGACTTCAATTGGCTTCAATGGATGTTACTCGATGATATCTGACAAAGTTAGATGCGAACTCACTCAAATATATGAGAAATGTTGAAATTCGACTTCAAATGAGGAAGATAGACTTTGAAAATTTTCAATTAACACAAAGTGGCAGTTGACCTCAATGGGCTTCAATGTATGTTATTCGATGATATCTGACAAAGTTAGATACAAACTCACTCAAATATATAAGAAATGTTGAAATTCGACTTCAAATTAGGAAGATAGACTTTGAAAATTTTCAATCAACACAAAGTGACCATTGACCTCAATGAGCTTCAATGGAAGTTATTCGATGATATCTAACAAAGTTAGATGCGATCTCACTCAAATAAATAAGAAATGTTGAAATTGGACTTCAAATGAGAAAGATGACTTTGAAAATTTTCAATTAACACAAAGTGACAGTTGACTTCAATGGGCTTCAATGGATGTTAGTCGACGATATCTGACAAAGAAGGATGCGAACTCCCTCAAATATATAAGAAATGTTGAAATTCGACTTCAAATGAGGAAGATAGACTTTGAAAATTTTCAATTAACACAAAGTGACAGTTGACTTCAATGGGCTTCAATGGATGTTAATCGACGATATCTGACAAAGTTAGACGCGATCTCACTCAAATAAATAAGAAATGTTGAAATTCGACTTCAAATGAGGAAGATAGACTTTGAAAATTTTCAATTAACACAAAGTGACAGTTGACTTCAATTGGCTTCAATGGATGTTATTCGATGATATCTGACAAAGTTAGATGCGAACTCACTCAAATATATAAGAAATGTTGAAATTCGATTTCAAATGAGGAAGATAGACTTTGAAAATTTTCAATTAACACAAAGTGGCAGTTGACCTCAATGGGCTTCAATGTATGTTATTCGATGATATCTGACAAAGTTAGATACAAACTCACTCAAATATATAAGAAATGTTGAAATTCGACTTCAAATTAGGAAGATAGACTTTGAAAATTTTCAATCAACACAAAGTGACCATCGACCTCAATGAGCTTCAATGGAAGTTATTCGATGATATCTAACAAAGTTAGATGCGATCTCACTCAAATAAATAAGAAATGTTGAAATTGGACTTCAAATGAGAAAGATAGACTTTGAAAATTTTCAATTAACACAAAGTGACAGTTGACTTCAATGGGCTTCAATGGATGTTAATCGACGATATCTGACAAAGTTAGATGCGAACTCACTCAAATATATAAGAAATGTTGAAATTCGACTTCAAATGAGGAAGATAGACTTTGAAAATTTCCAATTAACACAAAGTGACAGTTGACCTCAATGGGCTTCAATGTATGCTATTCGATGATATCTGAAAAAGTTAGATGCGATCTCACTCAAATAAATAAGAAATGTTGAAATTCGACTTCAAATGAGGAAGATAGACTTTGAAAATTTTCAATTAACACAAAGTGACAGTTGACCTCAATGGGCTTCAATGGATGTTATTCGATGATATCTGACAAAGTTAGATGCGAACTCACTCAAATATATAAGAAATGTTGAAATTCGACTTCAAATGAGGGAGATAGACTTTGAAAATTTTCAATTAACACAAAGTGACAGTTCACTTCAATGGGCTTCAATGGATGTTAATCGACGATATCTGACAAAGTTAGATGCGAACTCACTCAAATATATAAGAAATGTTGAAATTCGACTCCAAATGAGGAAGATAGACTTTGAATATTCTCAATTAACACAAAGTGACAGTTGACTTCAATGGGCTTCAATGGATGTTAATCGACGATATCTGAAAAAGTTAGATGCGATCTCACTCAAATAAATAAGAAATGTTGAAATTCGACTTCAAATGAGGAAGATAGACTTTGAAAATTTTCAATTAACACAAAGTGACAGTTGACCTCAATGGGCTTCAATGGATGTTATTCGATGATATCTGACAAAGTTAGATGCGAACTCACTCAAATATATAAGAAATGTTGAAATTCGACTTCAAATGAGGAAAATAGAATTTGAAAATTTTCAATAAACACAAAGTGACCATCGACCTCAATGAGCTTCAATGGATGTTATTCGATGATATCTAACAAACTTAGATGCAATCTCACTAAAATAAATAAGAAATGTTGAATTTCGACTTCAAATGAGGAAGATAGACTTTGAAAATTTTCAATTAACACAAAGTGACAGTTGACTTCAATGGGCTTCAATGGATGTTAATCGACGATATCTGACAAAGTTAGACGCGATCTCACTCAAATAAATAAGAAATGTTGAAATTCGACTTCAAATGAGGAAGATAGACTTTGAAAATTTTCAATTAACACAAAGTGACAGCTGACCTCAATGGGCTTCAATGGATGTTATTCGATGATATCTGACAGAGATAGATGCGAACTTACTCAAATATATAAGAAATGCTGAAATTCGACTTCAAATGAGGAAGATAGACTTTGAAAATTTTCAATTAACAGAAAGTGACAGTTGACCTCAATGGGCTTCAATGGATGTTATTCGATGATATCTGACAAAGTTAGATGCGAACTTACTCAAATATATAAGAAATGTTGAAATTCGACTTCAAATGAGGAAGATAGAATTTGAAAATTTTCAATAAACACAAAGTGACCATCGACCTCAATGAGCTTCAATGTATGTTATTCGATGATATCTGACAAAGTTAGATACAAACTCACTCAAATATATAAGAAATGTTGAAATTCGACTTCAAATGAGGAAGATAGACTTTGAAAATTTTCAATTAACACAAAGTGACAGTTGACTTCAATGGGCTTCAATGGATGTTATTCGATGATATCTGACAAAGTTAGATGCGAACTTACTCAAATATATAAGAAATGTTGAAATTCGACTTCAAATGAGGAAGATAGACTTTGAAAATTTTCAATTAACACAAAGTGACAGTTAGCCTTAATGGGCTTCGATGGATGTTATTCGATGATATCTGACAAAGTTAGATGCGAACTCACTCAAATATATAAGAAATGTTGAAATTCGACTTCAAATGAGGAAGATAGACTTTGAAAATTTTCAATTAACACAAAGTGACAGTTGACTTCAATGGGCTTCAATGGATGTTAATCGACGATATCTGACAAACTTAGACGCGATCTCACCCAAATAAATAAGAAATGTTGAAATTCGACCTTAAATGAGGAAGATAGAATTTGAAAATTTTCAATTAACACAAAGTGACAGTTGACTTCAATTTGCTTCAATGGATGTTATTCGATGATATCTGACAAAGTTAGATGCGAACTCACTCAAATATATAAGAAATGTTGAAATTCGACTTCAAATGAGGATGATAGACTTTGAAAATTTTCAATTAACACAAAGTGGCAGTTGACCTCAATGGGCTTCAATGTATGTTATTCGGTGATATCTGACAAAGTTAGATACAAACTCACTCAAATATATAAGAAATGTTGAAATTCGACTTCAAATTAGGAAGATAGACTTTGAAAATTTTCAATTAACACAAAGTGACAGTTGACCTCAATGGGCTTCAATGGATGTTATTCGATGATATCTGACAAAGATAGATGCGAACTCACTCAAATATATAAGAAATATTGGAATTCGACTTCAAATAAGGAAGATAGAATTTGAAAATTTTCAATAAACACAAAGTGACAGTTGGCATCAATGGGCTTCGATGGATGTTATTCGATGATATCTGACAAAGTTAGATGCGAACTCACTCAAATATATAAGAAATGTTGAAATTCGACTTCAAATTAGGAAGATAGACTTTGAAAATTTTCAATTAACACAAAGTGACAATTGACTTCAATGGGCTCCAATGGATGTTATTCGATGTTATCTGACAAAGTTAGATGCGATCTCACTCAAATAAATAAGAAATGTTGAAATTCGACTTCAAATGAGGAAGATAGACTTTGAAAATTTTCAGTTAACACAAAGTGACAGTTGACTTCAATTGGCTTCAATGGATGTTATTCGATGATATCTGACAAAGTTAGATGCGAACTCACTCAAATATATGAGAAATGTTGAAATTCGACTTCAAATGAGGAAGATAGACTTTGAAAAGTTTCAATTAACACAAAGTGACAGTTGACTTCAATGGGCTTCAATGGATGTTAATCGACGATATCTGACAAAGTTAGACGCGATCTCACTCAAATAAATAAGAAATGTTGAAATTCGACTTCAAATGAGGAAGATAGACTTTGAAAATTTTCAATTAACACAAAGTGACAGTTGACTTCAATTGGCTTCAATGGATGTTATTCGATGATATCTGACAAAGTTAGATGCGAACTCACTCAAATATATAAGAAATGTTGAAATTCGACTTCAAATGAAGATGATAGACTTTGAAAATTTTCAATTAACACAAAGTGGCAGTTGACCTCAATGGGCTTCAATGTATGTTATTCGGTGATATCTGACAAAGTTAGATGCGAACTCATTCAAATATATAAGAAATATTGGAATTCGACTTCAAATAAGGAAGATAGAATTTGAAAATTTTCAATAAACACAAAGTGATCATCGACCTCAATGAGCTTCAATGGATGTTATTCGATGATATCTAACAAACTTAGATGCAATCTCACTCAAATAAATAAGAAATGTTGAAATTCGACTTCAAATGAGGAAGATAGACTTTGAAAATTTTCAATTAACACAAAGTGACAGTTGACTTCAATGGGCTTCAATGGATGTTAATCGACGATATCTGACAAAGTTAGACGCGATCTCACTCAAATAAATAAGAAATGTTGAAATTCGACTTCAAATGAGGAAGATAGACTTTGAAAATTTTCAATTAACACAAAGTGACAGTTGACTTCAATTGGCTTCAATGGATGTTATTCGATGATATCTGACAAAGTTAGATACAAACTCACTCGAATATATAAGTAATGTTGAAGTTCGACTTCAAATGAGGAAGATAGACTTTGAAAATTTTCAATTAACACAAAGTGACAGTTGACCTCAATGGGCTTCAATGGATGTTATTCGATGACATCTGACAAAGTTAGATGCGAACTCACTCAAATATATAAGAAATGTTGAAATTCGACTTCAAATGAGGAAGATAGAATTTGAAAATTTTCAATAAACACGAAGTGACCATCGACCTCAATGAGCTTCAATGGATGTTATTCGATGATATCTAACAAACTTAGATGCAATCTCACTAAAATAAATAAGAAATGTTGAAATTCGACTTCAAATGAGGAAGATAGACTTTGAAAATTTTCAATTAACACAAAGTGACAGTTGACTTCAATGGGCTTCAGTGGATGTTAATCGACGATATCTGACAAAGTTAGACGCGATCTCACTCAAATAAATAAGAAATGTTGAAATTCGACTTCAAATGAGGAAGATAGAATTTGAAAATTTTCAATAAACACGAAGTGACCATCGACCTCAATGAGCTTCAATGGATGTTATTCGATGATATCTAACAAACTTAGATGCAATCTCACTAAAATAAATAAGAAATGTTGAAATTCGACTTCAAATGAGGAAGATAGACTTTGAAAATTTTCAATTAACACAAAGTGACAGTTGACTTCAATGGGCTTCAGTGGATGTTAATCGACGATATCTGACAAAGTTAGACGCGATCTCACTCAAATAAATAAGAAATGTTGAAATTCGACTTCAAATGAGGAAGATAGACTTTGAAAATTTTCAATTAACACAAAGTGACAGCTGACCTCAATGGGCTTCAATGGATGTTATTCGATGATATCTGACAAAGATAGATGCGAACTTACTCAAATATATAAGAAATGCTGAAATTCGACTTCAAATGAGGAAGATAGACTTTGAAAATTTTCAATTAACACAAAGTGACAGTTGACCTCAATGGGCTTCAATGGATGTTATTCGATGACATCTGACAAAGTTAGATGCGAACTTACTCAAATATATAAGAAATGTTGAAATTCGACTTCAAATGAGGAAGATAGAATTTGAAAATTTTCAATAAACACGAAGTGACCATCGACCTCAATGAGCTTCAATGGATGTTATTCGATGATATCTGACAAACTTAGATGCAATCTCACTAAAATAAATAAGAAATGTTGAAATTCGACTTCAAATGAGGAAGATAGACTTTGAAAATTTTCAATTAACACAAAGTGACAGTTGACTTCAATGGGCTTCAGTGGATGTTAATCGACGATATCTGACAAAGTTAGACGCGATCTCACTCAAATAAATAAGAAATGTTGAAATTCGACTTCAAATGAGGAAGATAGACTTTGAAAATTTTCAATTAACACAAAGTGACAGCTGACCTCAATGGGCTTCAATGGATGTTATTCGATGATATCTGACAGAGATAGATGCGAACTTAATCAAATATATAAGAAATGCTGAAATTCGACTTCAAATGAGGAAGATAGACTTTGAAAATTTTCAATTAACAGAAAGTGACAGTTGACCTCAATGGGCTTCAATGGATGTTATTCGATGATATCTGACAAAGTTAGATGCGAACTTACTCAAATATATAAGAAATGTTGAAATTCGACTTCAAATGAGGAAGATAGAATTTGAAAATTTTCAATAAACACAAAGTGACCATCGACCTCAATGAGCTTCAATGTATGTTATTCGATGATATCTGACAAAGTTAGATACAAACTCACTCAAATATATAAGAAATGTTGAAATTCGACTTCAAATGAGGAAGATAGACTTTGAAAATTTTCAATTAACACAAAGTGACCGTTAGCCTTAATGGGCTTCGATGGATGTTATTCGATGATATCTGACAAAGTTAGATGCGAACTCACTCAAATATATAAGAAATGTTGAAATTCGACTTCAAATGAGGAAGATAGACTTTGAAAATTTTCAATTAACACAAAGTGACAGTTGACTTCAATGGGCTTCAATGGATGTTAATCGACGATATCTGACAAACTTAGACGCGATCTCACCCAAATAAATAAGAAATGTTGAAATTCGACCTCAAATGAGGAAGATAGAATTTGAAAATTTTCAATTAACACAAAGTGACAGTTGACTGCAATTTGCTTCAATGGATGTTATTCGATGATATCTGACAAAGTTAGATGCGAACTCACTCAAATATATAAGAAATGTTGAAATTCGACTTCAAATGAGGATGATAGACTTTGAAAATTTTCAATTAACACAAAGTGGCAGTTGACCTCAATGGGCTTCAATGTATGTTATTCGGTGATATCTGACAAAGTTAGATACAAACTCACTCAAATATATAAGAAATGTTGAAATTCGACTTCAAATTAGGAAGATAGACTTTGAAAATTTTCAATTAACACAAAGTGACAGTTGACCTCAATGGGCTTCAATGGATGTTATTCGATGATATCTGACAAAGATAGATGCGAACTCACTCAAATATATAAGAAATATTGGAATTCGACTTCAAATAAGGAAGATAGAATTTGAAAATTTTCAATAAACACAAAGTGACAGTTGGCATCAATGGGCTTCGATGGATGTTATTCGATGATATCTGACAAAGTTAGATGCGAACTCACTCAAATATATAAGAAATGTTGAAATTCGACTTCAAATTAGGAAGATAGACTTTGAAAATTTTCAATTAACACAAAGTGACAATTGACTTCAATGGGCTTCAATGGATGTTATTCGATGTTATCTGACAAAGTTAGATGCGATCTCACTCAAATAAATAAGAAATGTTGAAATTCGACTTCAAATGAGGAAGATAGACTTTGAAAATTTTCAGTTAACACAAAGTGACAGTTGACTTCAATGGGCTTCAATGGATGTTAATCGACGATGTCTGACAAAGTTAGACGCGATCTCACTCAAATAAATAAGAAATGTTGAAATTCGACTTCAAATGAGGAAGATAGACTTTGAAAATTTTCAATTAACACAAAGTGACAGTTGACCTCAATGGGCTTCAATGGATGTTATTCGATGATATCTGACAAAGTTAGATGCGAACTCACTCAAATATATAAGAAATGTTGAAATTCGACTTCAAATTAGGAAGATAGACTTTGAAAATTTTCAATTAACACAAAGTGACAATTGACTTCAATGGGCTTCAATGGATGTTATTCGATGTTTTCTGACAAAGTTAGATGCGATCTCACTCAAATAAATAAGAAATGTTGAAATTCGACTTCAAATGAGGAAGATAGACTTTGAAAATTTTCAATTAACACAAAGTGACAGTTGACTTCAATGGGCTTCAATGGATGTTAATCGACGATGTCTGACAAAGTTAGACGCGATCGCACTCAAATAAATAAGAAATGTTGAAATTCGACTTCAAATGAGGAAGATAGACTTTGAAAATTTTCAATTAACACAAAGTGACAGTTGACCTCAATGGGCTTCAATGGATGTTATTCGATGATATCTGACAAAGTTAGATGCGAACTTACTCAAATATATAAGAAATGTTGAAATTCGACTTCAAATGAGGAAGATAGACTTTGAAAATTTTCAATTAACACAAAGTGACAGTTGGCCTCAATGGGCTTCGATGGATGTTATTCGATGATATCTGACAAAGTTAGATGCGAACTCACTCAAATATATAAGAAATATTGGAATTCGACTTCAAATAAGGAAGATAGAATTTGAAAATTTTCAATAAACACAAAGTGATCATCGACCTCAATGAGCTTCAATGGATTTTATTCGATGATATCTAACAAACTTAGATGCAATCTCACTCAAATAAATAAGAAATGTTGAAATTCGACTTCAAATGAGGAAGATAGACTTTGAGAATTTTCAATTAACACAAAGTGACAGTTGACTTCAATGGGCTTCAATGGATGTTAATCGACGATATCTGACAAAGTTAGACGCGATCTCACTCAAATAAATAAGAAATGTTGAAATTCGACTTCAAATGAGGAAGATAGACTTTGAAAATTTTCAATTAACACAAAGTGACAGTTGACTTCAATTGGCTTCAATGGATGTTATTCGATGATATCTGACAAAGTTAGATGCGAACTCACTCAAATATATAAGAAATGTTGAAATTCGACTTCAAATGAGGAAGATAGACTTTGAAAATTTTCAATTAACACAAAGTGACAGTTAGCCTTAATGGGCTTCGATGGATGTTATTCGATGATATCTGACAAAGTTAGATGCGAACTCACTCAAATATATAAGAAATGTTGAAATTCGACTTCAAATGAGGAAGATAGACTTTGAAAATTTTCAATTAACACAAAGTGACAGTTGACTTCAATGGGCTTCAATGGATGTTAATCGACGATATCTGACAAACTTAGACGCGATCTCACCCAAATAAATAAGAAATGTTGAAATTCGACCTCAAATGAGGAAGATAGAATTTGAAAATTTTCAATTAACACAAAGTGACAGTTGACTGCAATTTGCTTCAATGGATGTTATTCGATGATATCTGACAAAGTTAGATGCGAACTCACTCAAATAAATAAGAAATGTTGAAATTCGACTTCAAATGAGGAAGATAGACTTTGAAAATTTTCAATTAACACAAAGTGACAGCTGACCTCAATGGGCTTCAATGGATATTATTCGATGATATCTGACAAAGATAGATGCGAACTTACTCAAATATATAAGAAATGCTGAAATTCGACTTCAAATGAGGAAGATAGACTTTGAAAATTTTCAATTAACACAAAGTGACAGTTGACCTCAATGGGCTTCAATGGATGTTATTCGATGACATCTGACAAAGTTAGATGCGAACTTACTCAAATATATAAGAAATGTTGAAATTCGACTTCAAATGAGGAAGATAGAATTTGAAAATTTTCAATAAACACGAAGTGACCATCGACCTCAATGAGCTTCAATGGATGTTATTCGATGATATCTGACAAACTTAGATGCAATCTCACTAAAATAAATAAGAAATGTTGAAATTCGACTTCAAATGAGGAAGATAGACTTTGAAAATTTTCAATTAACACAAAGTGACAGTTGACTTCAATGGGCTTCAGTGGATGTTAATCGACGATATCTGACAAAGTTAGACGCGATCTCACTCAAATAAATAAGAAATGTTGAAATTCGACTTCAAATGAGGAAGATAGACTTTGAAAATTTTCAATTAACACAAAGTGACAGCTGACCTCAATGGGCTTCAATGGATGTTATTCGATGATATCTGACAGAGATAGATGCGAACTTACTCAAATATATAAGAAATGCTGAAATTCGACTTCAAATGAGGAAGATAGACTTTGAAAATTTTCAATTAACAGAAAGTGACAGTTGACCTCAATGGGCTTCAATGGATGTTATTCGATGATATCTGACAAAGTTAGATGCGAACTTACTCAAATATATAAGAAATGTTGAAATTCGACTTCAAATGAGGAAGATAGAATTTGAAAATTTTCAATAAACACAAAGTGACCATCGACCTCAATGAGCTTCAATGTATGTTATTCGATGATATCTGACAAAGTTAGATACAAACTCACTCAAATATATAAGAAATGTTGAAATTCGACTTCAAATGAGGAAGATAGACTTTGAAAATTTTCAATTAACACAAAGTGACCGTTAGCCTTAATGGGCTTCGATGGATGTTATTCGATGATATCTGACAAAGTTAGATGCGAACTCACTCAAATATATAAGAAATGTTGAAATTCGACTTCAAATGAGGAAGATAGACTTTGAAAATTTTCAATTAACACAAAGTGACAGTTGACTTCAATGGGCTTCAATGGATGTTAATCGACGATATCTGACAAACTTAGACGCGATCTCACCCAAATAAATAAGAAATGTTGAAATTCGACCTCAAATGAGGAAGATAGAATTTGAAAATTTTCAATTAACACAAAGTGACAGTTGACTGCAATTTGCTTCAATGGATGTTATTCGATGATATCTGACAAAGTTAGATGCGAACTCACTCAAATATATAAGAAATGTTGAAATTCGACTTCAAATGAGGAAGATAGAATTTGAAAATTTTCAATAAACACGAAGTGACCATCGACCTCAATGAGCTTCAATGGATGTTATTCGATGATATCTAACAAACTTAGATGCAATCTCACTAAAATAAATAAGAAATGTTGAAATTCGACTTCAAATGAGGAAGATAGACTTTGAAAATTTTCAATTAACACAAAGTGACAGTTGACTTCAATGGGCTTCAGTGGATGTTAATCGACGATATCTGACAAAGTTAGACGCGATCTCACTCAAATAAATAAGAAATGTTGAAATTCGACTTCAAATGAGGAAGATAGAATTTGAAAATTTTCAATAAACACGAAGTGACCATCGACCTCAATGAGCTTCAATGGATGTTATTCGATGATATCTAACAAACTTAGATGCAATCTCACTAAAATAAATAAGAAATGTTGAAATTCGACTTCAAATGAGGAAGATAGACTTTGAAAATTTTCAATTAACACAAAGTGACAGTTGACTTCAATGGGCTTCAGTGGATGTTAATCGACGATATCTGACAAAGTTAGACGCGATCTCACTCAAATAAATAAGAAATGTTGAAATTCGACTTCAAATGAGGAAGATAGACTTTGAAAATTTTCAATTAACACAAAGTGACAGCTGACCTCAATGGGCTTCAATGGATGTTATTCGATGATATCTGACAAAGATAGATGCGAACTTACTCAAATATATAAGAAATGCTGAAATTCGACTTCAAATGAGGAAGATAGACTTTGAAAATTTTCAATTAACACAAAGTGACAGTTGACCTCAATGGGCTTCAATGGATGTTATTCGATGACATCTGACAAAGTTAGATGCGAACTTACTCAAATATATAAGAAATGTTGAAATTCGACTTCAAATGAGGAAGATAGAATTTGAAAATTTTCAATAAACACGAAGTGACCATCGACCTCAATGAGCTTCAATGGATGTTATTCGATGATATCTGACAAACTTAGATGCAATCTCACTAAAATAAATAAGAAATGTTGAAATTCGACTTCAAATGAGGAAGATAGACTTTGAAAATTTTCAATTAACACAAAGTGACAGTTGACTTCAATGGGCTTCAGTGGATGTTAATCGACGATATCTGACAAAGTTAGACGCGATCTCACTCAAATAAATAAGAAATGTTGAAATTCGACTTCAAATGAGGAAGATAGACTTTGAAAATTTTCAATTAACACAAAGTGACAGCTGACCTCAATGGGCTTCAATGGATGTTATTCGATGATATCTGACAGAGATAGATGCGAACTTAATCAAATATATAAGAAATGCTGAAATTCGACTTCAAATGAGGAAGATAGACTTTGAAAATTTTCAATTAACAGAAAGTGACAGTTGACCTCAATGGGCTTCAATGGATGTTATTCGATGATATCTGACAAAGTTAGATGCGAACTTACTCAAATATATAAGAAATGTTGAAATTCGACTTCAAATGAGGAAGATAGAATTTGAAAATTTTCAATAAACACAAAGTGACCATCGACCTCAATGAGCTTCAATGTATGTTATTCGATGATATCTGACAAAGTTAGATACAAACTCACTCAAATATATAAGAAATGTTGAAATTCGACTTCAAATGAGGAAGATAGACTTTGAAAATTTTCAATTAACACAAAGTGACCGTTAGCCTTAATGGGCTTCGATGGATGTTATTCGATGATATCTGACAAAGTTAGATGCGAACTCACTCAAATATATAAGAAATGTTGAAATTCGACTTCAAATGAGGAAGATAGACTTTGAAAATTTTCAATTAACACAAAGTGACAGTTGACTTCAATGGGCTTCAATGGATGTTAATCGACGATATCTGACAAACTTAGACGCGATCTCACCCAAATAAATAAGAAATGTTGAAATTCGACCTCAAATGAGGAAGATAGAATTTGAAAATTTTCAATTAACACAAAGTGACAGTTGACTGCAATTTGCTTCAATGGATGTTATTCGATGATATCTGACAAAGTTAGATGCGAACTCACTCAAATATATAAGAAATGTTGAAATTCGACTTCAAATGAGGATGATAGACTTTGAAAATTTTCAATTAACACAAAGTGGCAGTTGACCTCAATGGGCTTCAATGTATGTTATTCGGTGATATCTGACAAAGTTAGATACAAACTCACTCAAATATATAAGAAATGTTGAAATTCGACTTCAAATTAGGAAGATAGACTTTGAAAATTTTCAATTAACACAAAGTGACAGTTGACCTCAATGGGCTTCAATGGATGTTATTCGATGATATCTGACAAAGATAGATGCGAACTCACTCAAATATATAAGAAATATTGGAATTCGACTTCAAATAAGGAAGATAGAATTTGAAAATTTTCAATAAACACAAAGTGACAGTTGGCATCAATGGGCTTCGATGGATGTTATTCGATGATATCTGACAAAGTTAGATGCGAACTCACTCAAATATATAAGAAATGTTGAAATTCGACTTCAAATTAGGAAGATAGACTTTGAAAATTTTCAATTAACACAAAGTGACAATTGACTTCAATGGGCTTCAATGGATGTTATTCGATGTTATCTGACAAAGTTAGATGCGATCTCACTCAAATAAATAAGAAATGTTGAAATTCGACTTCAAATGAGGAAGATAGACTTTGAAAATTTTCAGTTAACACAAAGTGACAGTTGACTTCAATGGGCTTCAATGGATGTTAATCGACGATGTCTGACAAAGTTAGACGCGATCTCACTCAAATAAATAAGAAATGTTGAAATTCGACTTCAAATGAGGAAGATAGACTTTGAAAATTTTCAATTAACACAAAGTGACAGTTGACCTCAATGGGCTTCAATGGATGTTATTCGATGATATCTGACAAAGTTAGATGCGAACTCACTCAAATATATAAGAAATGTTGAAATTCGACTTCAAATTAGGAAGATAGACTTTGAAAATTTTCAATTAACACAAAGTGACAATTGACTTCAATGGGCTTCAATGGATGTTATTCGATGTTTTCTGACAAAGTTAGATGCGATCTCACTCAAATAAATAAGAAATGTTGAAATTCGACTTCAAATGAGGAAGATAGACTTTGAAAATTTTCAATTAACACAAAGTGACAGTTGACTTCAATGGGCTTCAATGGATGTTAATCGACGATGTCTGACAAAGTTAGACGCGATCGCACTCAAATAAATAAGAAATGTTGAAATTCGACTTCAAATGAGGAAGATAGACTTTGAAAATTTTCAATTAACACAAAGTGACAGTTGACCTCAATGGGCTTCAATGGATGTTATTCGATGATATCTGACAAAGTTAGATGCGAACTTACTCAAATATATAAGAAATGTTGAAATTCGACTTCAAATGAGGAAGATAGACTTTGAAAATTTTCAATTAACACAAAGTGACAGTTGGCCTCAATGGGCTTCGATGGATGTTATTCGATGATATCTGACAAAGTTAGATGCGAACTCACTCAAATATATAAGAAATATTGGAATTCGACTTCAAATAAGGAAGATAGAATTTGAAAATTTTCAATAAACACAAAGTGATCATCGACCTCAATGAGCTTCAATGGATTTTATTCGATGATATCTAACAAACTTAGATGCAATCTCACTCAAATAAATAAGAAATGTTGAAATTCGACTTCAAATGAGGAAGATAGACTTTGAGAATTTTCAATTAACACAAAGTGACAGTTGACTTCAATGGGCTTCAATGGATGTTAATCGACGATATCTGACAAAGTTAGACGCGATCTCACTCAAATAAATAAGAAATGTTGAAATTCGACTTCAAATGAGGAAGATAGACTTTGAAAATTTTCAATTAACACAAAGTGACAGTTGACTTCAATTGGCTTCAATGGATGTTATTCGATGATATCTGACAAAGTTAGATGCGAACTCACTCAAATATATAAGAAATGTTGAAATTCGACTTCAAATGAGGAAGATAGACTTTGAAAATTTTCAATTAACACAAAGTGACAGTTAGCCTTAATGGGCTTCGATGGATGTTATTCGATGATATCTGACAAAGTTAGATGCGAACTCACTCAAATATATAAGAAATGATGAAATTCGACTTCAAATGAGGAAGATAGACTTTGAAAATTTTCAATTAACACAAAGTGACAGTTGACTTCAATGGGCTTCAATGGATGTTAATCGACGATATCTGACAAACTTAGACGCGATCTCACCCAAATAAATAAGAAATGTTGAAATTCGACCTCAAATGAGGAAGATAGAATTTGAAAATTTTCAATTAACACAAAGTGACAGTTGACTGCAATTTGCTTCAATGGATGTTATTCGATGATATCTGACAAAGTTAGATGCGAACTCACTCAAATAAATAAGAAATGTTGAAATTCGACTTCAAATGAGGAAGATAGACTTTGAAAATTTTCAATTAACACAAAGTGACAGCTGACCTCAATGGGCTTCAATGGATATTATTCGATGATATCTGACAAAGATAGATGCGAACTTACTCAAATATATAAGAAATGCTGAAATTCGACTTCAAATGAGGAAGATAGACTTTGAAAATTTTCAATTAACACAAAGTGACAGTTGACCTCAATGGGCTTCAATGGATGTTATTCGATGACATCTGACAAAGTTAGATGCGAACTTACTCAAATATATAAGAAATGTTGAAATTCGACTTCAAATGAGGAAGATAGAATTTGAAAATTTTCAATAAACACGAAGTGACCATCGACCTCAATGAGCTTCAATGGATGTTATTCGATGATATCTGACAAACTTAGATGCAATCTCACTAAAATAAATAAGAAATGTTGAAATTCGACTTCAAATGAGGAAGATAGACTTTGAAAATTTTCAATTAACACAAAGTGACAGTTGACTTCAATGGGCTTCAGTGGATGTTAATCGACGATATCTGACAAAGTTAGACGCGATCTCACTCAAATAAATAAGAAATGTTGAAATTCGACTTCAAATGAGGAAGATAGACTTTGAAAATTTTCAATTAACACAAAGTGACAGCTGACCTCAATGGGCTTCAATGGATGTTATTCGATGATATCTGACAGAGATAGATGCGAACTTACTCAAATATATAAGAAATGCTGAAATTCGACTTCAAATGAGGAAGATAGACTTTGAAAATTTTCAATTAACAGAAAGTGACAGTTGACCTCAATGGGCTTCAATGGATGTTATTCGATGATATCTGACAAAGTTAGATGCGAACTTACTCAAATATATAAGAAATGTTGAAATTCGACTTCAAATGAGGAAGATAGAATTTGAAAATTTTCAATAAACACAAAGTGACCATCGACCTCAATGAGCTTCAATGTATGTTATTCGATGATATCTGACAAAGTTAGATACAAACTCACTCAAATATATAAGAAATGTTGAAATTCGACTTCAAATGAGGAAGATAGACTTTGAAAATTTTCAATTAACACAAAGTGACCGTTAGCCTTAATGGGCTTCGATGGATGTTATTCGATGATATCTGACAAAGTTAGATGCGAACTCACTCAAATATATAAGAAATGTTGAAATTCGACTTCAAATGAGGAAGATAGACTTTGAAAATTTTCAATTAACACAAAGTGACAGTTGACTTCAATGGGCTTCAATGGATGTTAATCGACGATATCTGACAAACTTAGACGCGATCTCACCCAAATAAATAAGAAATGTTGAAATTCGACCTCAAATGAGGAAGATAGAATTTGAAAATTTTCAATTAACACAAAGTGACAGTTGACTGCAATTTGCTTCAATGGATGTTATTCGATGATATCTGACAAAGTTAGATGCGAACTCACTCAAATATATAAGAAATGTTGAAATTCGACTTCAAATGAGGATGATAGACTTTGAAAATTTTCAATTAACACAAAGTGGCAGTTGACCTCAATGGGCTTCAATGTATGTTATTCGGTGATATCTGACAAAGTTAGATACAAACTCACTCAAATATATAAGAAATGTTGAAATTCGACTTCAAATTAGGAAGATAGACTTTGAAAATTTTCAATTAACACAAAGTGACAGTTGACCTCAATGGGCTTCAATGGATGTTATTCGATGATATCTGACAAAGATAGATGCGAACTCACTCAAATATATAAGAAATATTGGAATTCGACTTCAAATAAGGAAGATAGAATTTGAAAATTTTCAATAAACACAAAGTGACAGTTGGCATCAATGGGCTTCGATGGATGTTATTCGATGATATCTGACAAAGTTAGATGCGAACTCACTCAAATATATAAGAAATGTTGAAATTCGACTTCAAATTAGGAAGATAGACTTTGAAAATTTTCAATTAACACAAAGTGACAATTGACTTCAATGGGCTTCAATGGATGTTATTCGATGTTATCTGACAAAGTTAGATGCGATCTCACTCAAATAAATAAGAAATGTTGAAATTCGACTTCAAATGAGGAAGATAGACTTTGAAAATTTTCAGTTAACACAAAGTGACAGTTGACTTCAATGGGCTTCAATGGATGTTAATCGACGATGTCTGACAAAGTTAGACGCGATCTCACTCAAATAAATAAGAAATGTTGAAATTCGACTTCAAATGAGGAAGATAGACTTTGAAAATTTTCAATTAACACAAAGTGACAGTTGACCTCAATGGGCTTCAATGGATGTTATTCGATGATATCTGACAAAGTTAGATGCGAACTCACTCAAATATATAAGAAATGTTGAAATTCGACTTCAAATTAGGAAGATAGACTTTGAAAATTTTCAATTAACACAAAGTGACAATTGACTTCAATGGGCTTCAATGGATGTTATTCGATGTTTTCTGACAAAGTTAGATGCGATCTCACTCAAATAAATAAGAAATGTTGAAATTCGACTTCAAATGAGGAAGATAGACTTTGAAAATTTTCAATTAACACAAAGTGACAGTTGACTTCAATGGGCTTCAATGGATGTTAATCGACGATGTCTGACAAAGTTAGACGCGATCGCACTCAAATAAATAAGAAATGTTGAAATTCGACTTCAAATGAGGAAGATAGACTTTGAAAATTTTCAATTAACACAAAGTGACAGTTGACCTCAATGGGCTTCAATGGATGTTATTCGATGATATCTGACAAAGTTAGATGCGAACTTACTCAAATATATAAGAAATGTTGAAATTCGACTTCAAATGAGGAAGATAGACTTTGAAAATTTTCAATTAACACAAAGTGACAGTTGGCCTCAATGGGCTTCGATGGATGTTATTCGATGATATCTGACAAAGTTAGATGCGAACTCACTCAAATATATAAGAAATATTGGAATTCGACTTCAAATAAGGAAGATAGAATTTGAAAATTTTCAATAAACACAAAGTGATCATCGACCTCAATGAGCTTCAATGGATTTTATTCGATGATATCTAACAAACTTAGATGCAATCTCACTCAAATAAATAAGAAATGTTGAAATTCGACTTCAAATGAGGAAGATAGACTTTGAGAATTTTCAATTAACACAAAGTGACAGTTGACTTCAATGGGCTTCAATGGATGTTAATCGACGATATCTGACAAAGTTAGACGCGATCTCACTCAAATAAATAAGAAATGTTGAAATTCGACTTCAAATGAGGAAGATAGACTTTGAAAATTTTCAATTAACACAAAGTGACAGTTGACTTCAATTGGCTTCAATGGATGTTATTCGATGATATCTGACAAAGTTAGATGCGAACTCACTCAAATATATAAGAAATGTTGAAATTCGACTTCAAATGAGGAAGATAGACTTTGAAAATTTTCAATTAACACAAAGTGACAGTTAGCCTTAATGGGCTTCGATGGATGTTATTCGATGATATCTGACAAAGTTAGATGCGAACTCACTCAAATATATAAGAAATGTTGAAATTCGACTTCAAATGAGGAAGATAGACTTTGAAAATTTTCAATTAACACAAAGTGACAGTTGACTTCAATGGGCTTCAATGGATGTTAATCGACGATATCTGACAAACTTAGACGCGATCTCACCCAAATAAATAAGAAATGTTGAAATTCGACCTCAAATGAGGAAGATAGAATTTGAAAATTTTCAATTAACACAAAGTGACAGTTGACTGCAATTTGCTTCAATGGATGTTATTCGATGATATCTGACAAAGTTAGATGCGAACTCACTCAAATATATAAGAAATGTTGAAATTCGACTTCAAATGAGGATGATAGACTTTGAAAATTTTCAATTAACACAAAGTGGCAGTTGACCTCAATGGGCTTCAATGTATGTTATTCGGTGATATCTGACAAAGTTAGATACAAACTCACTCAAATATATAAGAAATGTTGAAATTCGACTTCAAATTAGGAAGATAGACTTTGAAAATTTTCAATTAACACAAAGTGACAGTTGACCTCAATGGGCTTCAATGGATGTTATTCGATGATATCTGACAAAGATAGATGCGAACTCACTCAAATATATAAGAAATATTGGAATTCGACTTCAAATAAGGAAGATAGAATTTGAAAATTTTCAATAAACACAAAGTGACAGTTGGCATCAATGGGCTTCGATGGATGTTATTCGATGATATCTGACAAAGTTAGATGCGAACTCACTCAAATATATAAGAAATGTTGAAATTCGACTTCAAATTAGGAAGATAGACTTTGAAAATTTTCAATTAACACAAAGTGACAATTGACTTCAATGGGCTTCAATGGATGTTATTCGATGTTATCTGACAAAGTTAGATGCGATCTCACTCAAATAAATAAGAAATGTTGAAATTCGACTTCAAATGAGGAAGATAGACTTTGAAAATTTTCAGTTAACACAAAGTGACAGTTGACTTCAATGGGCTTCAATGGATGTTAATCGACGATGTCTGACAAAGTTAGACGCGATCTCACTCAAATAAATAAGAAATGTTGAAATTCGACTTCAAATGAGGAAGATAGACTTTGAAAATTTTCAATTAACACAAAGTGACAGTTGACCTCAATGGGCTTCAATGGATGTTATTCGATGATATCTGACAAAGTTAGATGCGAACTCACTCAAATATATAAGAAATGTTGAAATTCGACTTCAAATTAGGAAGATAGACTTTGAAAATTTTCAATTAACACAAAGTGACAATTGACTTCAATGGGCTTCAATGGATGTTATTCGATGTTTTCTGACAAAGTTAGATGCGATCTCACTCAAATAAATAAGAAATGTTGAAATTCGACTTCAAATGAGGAAGATAGACTTTGAAAATTTTCAATTAACACAAAGTGACAGTTGACTTCAATGGGCTTCAATGGATGTTAATCGACGATGTCTGACAAAGTTAGACGCGATCGCACTCAAATAAATAAGAAATGTTGAAATTCGACTTCAAATGAGGAAGATAGACTTTGAAAATTTTCAATTAACACAAAGTGACAGTTGACCTCAATGGGCTTCAATGGATGTTATTCGATGATATCTGACAAAGTTAGATGCGAACTTACTCAAATATATAAGAAATGTTGAAATTCGACTTCAAATGAGGAAGATAGACTTTGAAAATTTTCAATTAACACAAAGTGACAGTTGGCCTCAATGGGCTTCGATGGATGTTATTCGATGATATCTGACAAAGTTAGATGCGAACTCACTCAAATATATAAGAAATATTGGAATTCGACTTCAAATAAGGAAGATAGAATTTGAAAATTTTCAATAAACACAAAGTGATCATCGACCTCAATGAGCTTCAATGGATTTTATTCGATGATATCTAACAAACTTAGATGCAATCTCACTCAAATAAATAAGAAATGTTGAAATTCGACTTCAAATGAGGAAGATAGACTTTGAGAATTTTCAATTAACACAAAGTGACAGTTGACTTCAATGGGCTTCAATGGATGTTAATCGACGATATCTGACAAAGTTAGACGCGATCTCACTCAAATAAATAAGAAATGTTGAAATTCGACTTCAAATGAGGAAGATAGACTTTGAAAATTTTCAATTAACACAAAGTGACAGTTGACTTCAATTGGCTTCAATGGATGTTATTCGATGATATCTGACAAAGTTAGATGCGAACTCACTCAAATATATAAGAAATGTTGAAATTCGACTTCAAATGAGGAAGATAGACTTTGAAAATTTTCAATTAACACAAAGTGACAGTTAGCCTTAATGGGCTTCGATGGATGTTATTCGATGATATCTGACAAAGTTAGATGCGAACTCACTCAAATATATAAGAAATGTTGAAATTCGACTTCAAATGAGGAAGATAGACTTTGAAAATTTTCAATTAACACAAAGTGACAGTTGACTTCAATGGGCTTCAATGGATGTTAATCGACGATATCTGACAAACTTAGACGCGATCTCACCCAAATAAATAAGAAATGTTGAAATTCGACCTCAAATGAGGAAGATAGAATTTGAAAATTTTCAATTAACACAAAGTGACAGTTGACTTCAATTTGCTTCAATGGATGTTATTCGATGATATCTGACAAAGTTAGATGCGAACTCACTCAAATATATAAGAAATGTTGAAATTCGACTTCAAATGAGGATGATAGACTTTGAAAATTTTCAATTAACACAAAGTGGCAGTTGACCTCAATGGGCTTCAATGTATGTTATTCGGTGATATCTGACAAAGTTAGATACAAACTCACTCAAATATATAAGAAATGTTGAAATTCGACTTCAAATTAGGAAGATAGACTTTGAAAATTTTCAATTAACACAAAGTGACAGTTGACCTCAATGGGCTTCAATGGATGTTATTCGATGATATCTGACAAAGATAGATGCGAACTCACTCAAATATATAAGAAATATTGGAATTCGACTTCAAATAAGGAAGATAGAATTTGAAAATTTTCAATAAACACAAAGTGACAGTTGGCATCAATGGGCTTCGATGGATGTTATTCGATGATATCTGACAAAGTTAGATGCGAACTCACTCAAATATATAAGAAATGTTGAAATTCGACTTCAAATTAGGAAGATAGACTTTGAAAATTTTCAATTAACACAAAGTGACAATTGACTTCAATGGGCTTCAATGGATGTTATTCGATGTTATCTGACAAAGTTAGATGCGATCTCACTCAAATAAATAAGAAATGTTGAAATTCGACTTCAAATGAGGAAGATAGACTTTGAAAATTTTCAGTTAACACAAAGTGACAGTTGACTTCAATGGGCTTCAATGGATGTTAATCGATGATGTCTGACAAAGTTAGACGCGATCTCACTCAAATAAATAAGAAATGTTGAAATTCGACTTCAAATGAGGAAGATAGACTTTGAAAATTTTCAATTAACACAAAGTGACAGTTGACCTCAATGGGCTTCAATGGGTGTTATTCGATGATATCTGACAAAGTTAGATGCGAACTCACTCAAATATATAAGAAATGTTGAAATTCGACTTCAAATTAGGAAGATAGACTATGAAAATTTTCAATTAACACAAAGTGACAATTGACTTCAATGGGCTTCAATGGATGTTATTCGATGTTTTCTGACAAAGTTAGATGCGATCTCACTCAAATAAATAAGAAATGTTGAAATTCGGCTTCAAATGAGGAAGATAGACTTTGAAAATTTTCAATAAACACAAAGTGACAGTTGGCATCAATGGGCTTCGATGGATGTTATTCGATGATATCTGACAAAGTTAGATGCGAACTCACTCAAATATATAAGAAATGTTGAAATTCGACTTCAAATTAGGAAGATAGACTTTGAAAATTTTCAATTAACACAAAGTGACAATTGACTTCAATGGGCTTCAATGGATGTTATTCGATGTTTTCTGACAAAGTTAGATGCGATCTCACTCAAATAAATAAGAAATGTTGAAATTCGACTTCAAATGAGGAAGATAGACTTTGAAAATTTTCAATTAACACAAAGTGACAGTTGACTTCAATGGGCTTCAATGGATGTTAATCGACGATGTCTGACAAAGTTAGACGCGATCTCACTCAAATAAATAAGAAATGTTGAAATTCGACTTCAAATGAGGAAGATAGACTTTGAAAATTTTCAATTAACACAAAGTGACAGTTGACCTCAATGGGCTTCAATGGATGTTATTCGATGATATCTGACAAAGTTAGATGCGAACTTACTCAAATATATAAGAAATGTTGAAATTCGACTTCAAATGAGGAAGATAGACTTTGAAAATTTTCAATTAACACAAAGTGACAGTTGGCCTCAATGGGCTTCGATGGATGTTATTCGATGATATCTGACAAAGTTAGATGCGAACTCACTCAAATATATAAGAAATATTGGAATTCGACTTCAAATAAGGAAGATAGAATTTGAAAATTTTCAATAAACACGAAGTGACCATCGACCTCAATGAGCTTCAATGGATGTAATTCGATGATATCTAACAAACTTAGATGCAATCTCACTAAAATAAATAAGAAATGTTGAAATTCGACTTCAAATGAGGAAGATAGACTTTGAAAATTTTCAATTAACACAAAGTGACAGTTGACTTCAATGGGCTTCAGTGGATGTTAATCGACGATATCTGACAAAGTTAGACGCGATCTCACTCAAATAAATAAGAAATGTTGAAATTCGACTTCAAATGAGGAAGATAGACTTTGAAAATTTTCAATTAACACAAAGTGACAGCTGACCTCAATGGGCTTCAATGGATGTTATTCGATGATATCTGACAAAGATAGATGCGAACTTACTCAAATATATAAGAAATGCTGAAATTCGACTTCAAATGAGGAAGATAGACTTTGAAAATTTTCAATTAACACAAAGTGACAGTTGACCTCAATGGGCTTCAATGGATGTTATTCGATGATATCTGACAAAGTTAGATGCGAACTTACTCAAATATATAAGAAATGTTGAAATTCGACTTCAAATGAGGAAGATAGAATTTGAAAATTTTCAATAAACACAAAGTGACCATCGACCTCAATCAGCTTCAATGTATGTTATTCGATGATATCTGACAAAGTTAGATACAAACTCACTCAAATATATAAGAAATGTTGAAATTCGACTTCAAATGAGGAAGATAGACTTTGAAAATTTTCAATTAACACAAAGTGACAGTTGACTTCAATGGGCTTCAATGGATGTTAATCGACGATATCTGACAAACTTAGACGCGATCTCACCCAAATAAATAAGAAATGTTGAAATTCGACCTCAAATGAGGAAGATAGAATTTGAAAATTTTCAATTAACACAAAGTGACAGTTGACTTCAATTGGCTTCAATGGATGTTATTCGATGATATCTGACAAAGTTAGATGCGAACTCACTCAAATATATAAGAAATGTTGAAATTCGACTTCAAATGAGGATGATAGACTTTGAAAATTTTCAATTAACACAAAGTGGCAGTTGACCTCAATGGGCTTCAATGTATGTTATTCGGTGATATCTGACAAAGTTAGATACAAACTCACTCAAATATATAAGAAATGTTGAAATTCGACTTCAAATTAGGAAGATAGACTTTGAAAATTTTCAATTAACACAAAGTGACAGTTGACCTCAATGGGCTTCAATGGATGTTATTCGATGATATCTGACAAAGATAGATGCTAACTCACTCAAATATATAAGAAATATTGGAATTCGACTTCAAATAAGGAAGATAGAATTTGAAAATTTTCAATAAACACAAAGTGACAGTTGGCATCAATGGGCTTCGATGGATGTTATTCGATGATATCTGACAAAGTTAGATGCGAACTCACTCAAATATATAAGAAATGTTGAAATTCGACTTCAAATTAGGAAGATAGACTTTGAAAATTTTCAATTAACACAAAGTGACAATTGACTTCAATGGGCTTCAATGGATGTTATTCGATGTTATCTGACAAAGTTAGATGCGATCTCACTCAAATAAATAAGAAATGTTGAAATTCGACTTCAAATGAGGAAGATAGACTTTGAAAATTTTCAGTTAACACAAAGTGACAGTTGACTTCAATGGGCTTCAATGGATGTTAATCGACGATGTCTGACAAAGTTAGACGCGATCTCACTCAAATAAATAAGAAATGTTGAAATTCGACTTCAAATGAGGAAGATAGACTTTGAAAATTTTCAATTAACACAAAGTGACAGTTGACCTCAATGGGCTTCAATGGATGTTATTCGATGATATCTGACAAAGTTAGATGCGAACTCACTCAAATATATAAGAAATGTTGAAATTCGACTTCAAATTAGGAAGATAGACTTTGAAAATTTTCAATTAACACAAAGTGACAATTGACTTCAATGGGCTTCAATGGATGTTAATCGACGATATCTGACAAAGTTAGACGCGATCTCACTCAAATAAATAAGAAATGTTGAAATTCGACCTCAAATGAGGAAGATAGACTTTGAAAATTTTCAATTAACACAAAGTGACAATTGACCTCAATGGGCTTCAGTGGATGTTATTCGATGATATCTGACAAAGTTGGATGCGAACTTACTCAAATATATAAGAAATGTTGAAATTCGACTTCAAATGAGGAAGATAGACTTTGAAAATTTTCAATTAACACAAAGTGACAGTTGACTTCAATGGGCTTCAATGGATGTTAATCGACGATATCTGACAAAGTTAGATGCGAACTCACTCAAATATATAAGAAATGCTGAAATTCGACTTCAAATGAGGAAGATAGACTTTGAAAATTTTCAATTAACACAAAGTGACAGTTGACTTCAATGGGCTTCAATGGATGTTAATCGACGATATCTGACAAAGTTAGATGCGAACTCACTCAAATATATAAGAAATGTTGAAATTCGACTTCAAATTAGGAAGATAGACTTTGAAAATTTTCAATTAACACAAAGTGACAATTGACTTCAATGGGCTTCAATGGATGTTATTCGATGTTATCTGACAAAGTTAGATGCGATCTCACTCAAATAAATAAGAAATGTTGAAATTCGACTTCAAATGAGGGAGATAGACTTTGAAAATTTTCAATTAACACAAAGTGACAGTTGACCTCAATGGGCTTCAATGGATGTTAATCGACGATGTCTGACAAAGTTAGACGCGATCTCACTCAAATAAATAAGAAATGTTGAAATTCGACTTCAAATGAGGAAGATAGACTTTGAAAATTTTCAATTAACACAAAGTGACAGTTGACCTCAATGGGCTTCAATGGATGTTATTCGATGATATCTGACAAAGTTAGATGCGAACTTACTCAAATATATAAGAAATGTTGAAATTCGACTTCAAATGAGGAAGATAGACTTTGAAAAGTTTCAATTAACACAAAGTGACAGTTGACTTCAATGGGCTTCAATGGATGTTAATCGACGATATCTGACAAAGTTAGACGCGATCTCACTCAAATAAATTAGAAATGTTGAAATTCGACCTCAAATGAGGAAGATAGACTTTGAAAATTTTCAATTAACACAAAGTGACAGTTGACCTCAATGGGCTTCAATGGATGTTATTCGATGATATCTGACAAAGTTGGATGCGAACTTACTCAAATATATAAGAAATGTTGAAATTCGACTTCAAATGAGGAAGATAGACTTTGAAAATTTTCAATTAACACAAAGTGACAGTTGACTTCAATGGGCTTCAATGGATGTTAATCGACGATATCTGACAAAGTTAGATGCGAACTCACTCAAATATATAAGAAATGCTGAAATTCGACTTCAAATGAGGAAGATAGACTTTGAAAATTTTCAATTAACACAAAGTGACAGTTGACCTCAATGGGCTTCAATGGATGTAATTCGATGATATCTGACAAAGTTAGATGCGAACTTACTCAAATATATAAGAAATGTTGAAATTCGACTTCAAATGAGGAAGATAGAATTTGAAAATTTTCAATAAACACAAAGTGACCATCGACCTCAATGAGCTTCAATGGATGTTATTCGATGATATCTAACAAACTTAGATGCAATCTCACTAAAATAAATAAGAAATGTTGAAATTCGACTTCAAATGAGGAAGATAGACTTTGAAAATTTTCAATTAACACAAAGTGACAGTTGACTTCAATGGGCTTCAATGGATGTTAATCGACGATATCTGACAAAGTTAGATGCGAACTCACTCAAATATATAAGAAATGTTGAAATTCGACTTCAAATTAGGAAGATAGACTTTGAAAATTTTCAATTAACACAAAGTGACAATTGACTTCAATGGGCTTCAATGGATGTTATTCGATGTTATCTGACAAAGTTAGATGCGATCTCACTCAAATAAATGAGAAATGTTGAAATTCGACTTCAAATGAGGAAGATAGACTTTGAAAATTTTCAATTAACACAAGGTGACAGTTGACTTCAATGGGCTTCAATGGATGTTAATCGACGATGTCTGACAAAGTTAGACGCGATCTCACTCAAATAAATAAGAAATGTTGAAATTCGACTTCAAATGAGGAAGATAGACTTTGAAAATTTTCAATTAACACAAAGTGACAGTTGACCTCAATGGGCTTCAATGGATGTTATTCGATGATATCTGACAAAGTTAGATGCGAACTTACTCAAATATATAAGAAATGTTGAAATTCGACTTCAAATGAGGAAGATAGACTTTGAAAATTTTCAATTAACACAAAGTGACAGTTGACCTCAATGGGCTTCAATGGATGTTATTCGATGATATCTGACAAAGTTAGATGCGAACTCACTCAAATATATAAGAAATGTTGAAATTCGACTTCAAATGAGGAAGATAGAATTTGAAAATTTTCAATAAACACAAAGTGACCATCGTCCTCAATGAGCTTCAATGGATGTTATTCGATGATATCTAACAAACTTAGATGCAATCTCACTAAAATAAATAAGAAATGTTGAAATTCGACTTCAAATGAGGAAGATAGACTTTGAAAATTTTCAATTAACACAAAGTGACAGTTGACTTCAATGGGCTTCAATGGATGTTAATCGACGATATCTGACAAAGTTAGATGCGAACTCACTCAAATATATAAGAAATGTTGAAATTTGACTTCAAATGAGGAAGATAGACTTTGAAAATTTTCAATTAACACAAAGTGACAGTTGACCTCAATGGGCTTCAATGGATGTTATTCGATGATATCTGACAAAGTTAGATGCGAACTCACTCAAATATATAAGAAATGTTGAAATTCGACTTCAAATGAGGAAGATAGAATTTGAAAATTTTCAATAAACACAAAGTGACCATCGACCTCAATGAGCTTCAATGGATGTTATTCGATGATATCTAACAAACTTAGATGCAATCTCACTAAAATAAATAAGAAATGTTGAAATTCGACTTCACATGAGGAAGATAGACTTTGAAAATTTTCAATTAACACAAAGTGACAGTTGACTTCAATGGGCTTCAATGGATGTTAATCGACGATATCTGACAAAGTTAGACGCGATCTCACTCAAATAAATAAGAAATGTTGAAATTCGACCTCAAATGAGGAAGATAGACTTTGAAAATTTTCAATTAACACAAAGTGACAGTTGACCTCAATGGGCTTCAATGGATGTTATTCGATGATATCTGACAAAGTTAGATGCGAACTTACTCAAATATATAAGAAATGTTGAAATTCGACTTCAAATGAGGAAGATAGACTTTGAAAATTTTCAATTAACACAAAGTGACAGTTGGCCTCAATGGGCTTCGATGGATGTTATTCGATGATATCTGACAAAGTTAGATGCGAACTCACTCAAATATATAAGAAATGTTGAAATTCGACTTCAAATGAGGAAGATAGAATTTGAAAATTTTCAATAAACACAAAGTGACCATCGACCTCAATGAGCTTCAATGGATGTTATTCGATGATATCTAACAAACTTAGATGCAATCTCACTCAAATATATAAGAAATGTTGAAATTCGACTTCAAATGAGGAAGATAGACTTTGAAAATTTTCAATTAACACAAAGTGACAATTGACTTCAATGGGCTTCAATGGATGTTATTCGATGTTATCTGACAAAGTTAGATGCGATCTCACTCAAATAAATAAGAAATGTTGAAATTCGACCTCAAATGAGGAAGATAGACTTTGAAAATTTTCAATTAACACAAAGTGACAGTTGACCTCAATGGGCTTCAATGGATGTTATTCGATGATATCTGACAAAGTTGGATGCGAACTTACTCAAATATATAAGAAATGTTGAAATTCGACTTCAAATGAGGAAGATAGACTTTGAAAATTTTCAATTAACACAAAGTGACAGTTGACTTCAATGGGCTTCAATGGATGTTAATCGACGATATCTGACAAAGTTAGATGCGAACTCACTCAAATATATAAGATATGCTGAAATTCGACTTCAAATGAGGAAGATAGACTTTGAAAATTTTCAATTAACACAAAGTGACAGTTGACCTCAATGGGCTTCAATGGATGTTATTCGATGATATCTGACAAAGTTAGATGCAATCTCACTAAAATAAATAAGAAATGTTGAAATTCGACTTCAAATGAGGAAGATAGACTTTGAAAATTTTCAATTAACACAAAGTGACAGTTGACTTCAATGGGCTTCAATGGATGTTAATCGACGATATCTGACAAAGTTAGATGCGAACTCACTCAAATATATAAGAAATGTTGAAATTCGACTTCAAATTAGGAAGATAGACTTTGAAAATTTTCAATTAACACAAAGTGACAATTGACTTCAATGGGCTTCAATGGATGTTATTCGATGTTATCTGACAAAGTTAGATGCGATCTCACTCAAATAAATAAGAAATGTTGAAATTCGACTTCAAATGAGGGAGATAGACTTTGAAAATTTTCAATTAACACAAAGTGACAGTTGACCTCAATGGGCTTCAATGGATGTTAATCGACGATGTCTGACAAAGTTAGACGCGATCTCACTCAAATAAATAAGAAATGTTGAAATTCGACTTCAAATGAGGAAGATAGACTTTGAAAATTTTCAATTAACACAAAGTGACAGTTGACCTCAATGGGCTTCAATGGATGTTATTCGATGATATCTGACAAAGTTAGATGCGAACTTACTCAAATATATAAGAAATGTTGAAATTCGACTTCAAATGAGGAAGATAGACTTTGAAAATTTTCAATTAACACAAAGTGACAGTTGACTTCAATGGGCTTCAATGGATGTTAATCGACGATATCTGACAAAGTTAGACGCGATCTCACTCAAATAAATAAGAAATGTTGAAATTCGACCTCAAATGAGGAAGATAGACTTTGAAAATTTTCAATTAACACAAAGTGACAGTTGACCTCAATGGGCTTCAATGGATGTTATTCGATGATATCTGACAAAGTTGGATGCGAACTTACTCAAATATATAAGGAATGTTGAAATTCGACTTCAAATGAGGAAGATAGACTTTGAAAATTTTCAATTAACACAAAGTGACAGTTGACTTCAATGGGCTTCAATGGATGTTAATCGACGATATCTGACAAAGTTAGATGCGAACTCACTCAAATATATAAGAAATGCTGAAATTCGACTTCAAATGAGGAAGATAGACTTTGAAAATTTTCAATTAACACAAAGTGACAGTTGACCTCAATGGGCTTCAATGGATGTTATTCGATGATATCTGACAAAGTTAGATGCGAACTTACTCAAATATATAAGAAATGTTGAAATTCGACTTCAAATGAGGAAGATAGAATTTGAAAATTTTCAATAAACACAAAGTGACCATCGACCTCAATGAGCTTCAATGGATGTTATTCGATGATATCTAACAAACTTAGATGCAATCTCACTAAAATAAATAAGAAATGTTGAAATTCGACTTCAAATGAGGAAGATAGACTTTGAAAATTTTCAATTAACACAAAGTGACAATTGACTTCAATGGGCTTCAATGGATGTTATTCGATGTTATCTGACAAAGTTAGATGCGATCTCACTCAAATAAATGAGAAATGTTGAAATTCGACTTCAAATGAGGAAGATAGACTTTGAAAATTTTCAATTAACACAAGGTGACAGTTGACTTCAATGGGCTTCAATGGATGTTAATCTTCGATGTCTGACAAAGTTAGACGCGATCTCACTCAAATAAATAAGAAATGTTGAAATTCGACTTCAAATGAGGAAGATAGACTTTGAAAATTTTCAATTAACACAAAGTGACAGTTGACCTCAATGGGCTTCAATGGATGTTATTCGATGATATCTGACAAAGTTAGATGCGAACTTACTCAAATATATAAGAAATGTTGAAATTCGACTTCAAATGAGGAAGATAGACTTTGAAAATTTTCAATTAACACAAAGTGACAGTTGACCTCAATGGGCTTCAATGGATGTTATTCGATGATATCTGACAAAGTTAGATGCGAACTCACTCAAATATATAAGAAATGTTGAAATTCGACTTCAAATGAGGAAGATAGAATTTGAAAATTTTCAATTAACACAAAGTGACCATCGACCTCAATGAGCTTCAATGGATGTTATTCGATGATATCTAACAAACTTAGATGCAATCTCACTAAAATAAATAAGAAATGTTGAAATTCGACTTCAAATGAGGAAGATAGACTTTGAAAATTTTCAATTAACACAAAGTGACAGTTGACTTCAATGGGCTTCAATGGATGTTAATCGACGATATCTGACAAAGTTAGATGCGAACTCACTCAAATATATAAGAAATGTTGAAATTTGACTTCAAATGAGGAAGATAGACTTTGAAAATTTTCAATTAACACAAAGTGACAGTTGACCTCAATGGGCTTCAATGGATGTTATTCGATGATATCTGACAAAGTTAGATGCGAACTCACTCAAATATATAAGAAATGTTGAAATTCGACTTCAAATGAGGAAGATAGAATTTGAAAATTTTCAATAAACACAAAGTGACCATCGACCTCAATGAGCTTCAATGGATGTTATTCGATGATATCTAACAAACTTAGATGCAATCTCACTAAAATAAATAAGAAATGTTGAAATTCGACTTCAAATGAGGAAGATAGACTTTGAAAATTTTCAATTAACACAAAGTGACAGTTGACTTCAATGGGCTTCAATGGATGTTAATCGACGATATCTGACAAAGTTAGACGCGATCTCACTCAAATAAATAAGAAATGTTGAAATTCGACTTCAAATGAGGAAGATAGACTTTGAAAATTTTCAATTAACACAAAGTGACAGTTGACCTCAATGGGCTTCAATGGATGTTATTCGATGATATCTGACAAAGTTAGATGCGAACTTACTCAAATATATAAGAAATGTTGAAATTCGACTTCAAATGAGGAAGATAGACTTTGAAAATTTTCAATTAACACAAAGTGACAGTTGGCCTCAATGGGCTTCGATGGATGTTATTCGATGATATCTGACAAAGTTAGATGCGAACTCACTCAAATATATAAGAAATGTTGAAATTCGACTTCAAATGAGGAAGATAGACTTTGAAAATTTTCAATTAACACAAAGTGACAATTGACTTCAATGGGCTTCAATGGATGTTATTCGATGTTATCTGACAAAGTTAGATGCGATCTCACTCAAATAAATAAGAAATGTTGAAATTCGACCTCAAATGAGGAAGATAGACTTTGAAAATTTTCAATTAACACAAAGTGACAGTTGACCTCAATGGGCTTCAATGGATGTTATTCGATGATATCTGACAAAGTTGGATGCGAACTTACTCAAATATATAAGAAATGTTGAAATTCGACTTCAAATGAGGAAGATAGACTTTGAAAATTTTCAATTAACACAAAGTGACAGTTGACTTCAATGGGCTTCAATGGATGTTAATCGACGATATCTGACAAAGTTAGATGCGAACTCACTCAAATATATAAGATATGCTGAAATTCGACTTCAAATGAGGAAGATAGACTTTGAAAATTTTCAATTAACACAAAGTGACAGTTGACCTCAATGGGCTTCAATGGATGTTATTCGATGATATCTGACAAAGTTAGATGCAATCTCACTAAAATAAATAAGAAATGTTGAAATTCGACTTCAAATGAGGAAGATAGACTTTGAAAATTTTCAATTAACACAAAGTGACAGTTGACTTCAATGGGCTTCAATGGATGTTAATCGACGATATCTGACAAAGTTAGATGCGAACTCACTCAAATATATAAGAAATGTTGAAATTCGACTTCAAATTAGGAAGATAGACTTTGAAAATTTTCAATTAACACAAAGTGACAATTGACTTCAATGGGCTTCAATGGATGTTATTCGATGTTATCTGACAAAGTTAGATGCGATCTCACTCAAATAAATAAGAAATGTTGAAATTCGACTTCAAATGAGGGAGATAGACTTTGAAAATTTTCAATTAACACAAAGTGACAGTTGACCTCAATGGGCTTCAATGGATGTTAATCGACGATGTCTGACAAAGTTAGACGCGATCTCACTCAAATAAATAAGAAATGTTGAAATTCGACTTCAAATGAGGAAGATAGACTTTGAAAATTTTCAATTAACACAAAGTGACAGTTGACCTCAATGGGCTTCAATGGATGTTATTCGATGATATCTGACAAAGTTAGATGCGAACTTACTCAAATATATAAGAAATGTTGAAATTCGACTTCAAATGAGGAAGATAGACTTTGAAAATTTTCAATTAACACAAAGTGACAGTTGACTTCAATGGGCTTCAATGGATGTTAATCGACGATATCTGACAAAGTTAGACGCGATCTCACTCAAATAAATAAGAAATGTTGAAATTCGACCTCAAATGAGGAAGATAGACTTTGAAAATTTTCAATTAACACAAAGTGACAGTTGACCTCAATGGGCTTCAATGGATGTTATTCGATGATATCTGACAAAGTTGGATGCGAACTTACTCAAATATATAAGGAATGTTGAAATTCGACTTCAAATGAGGAAGATAGACTTTGAAAATTTTCAATTAACACAAAGTGACAGTTGACTTCAATGGGCTTCAATGGATGTTAATCGACGATATCTGACAAAGTTAGATGCGAACTCACTCAAATATATAAGAAATGCTGAAATTCGACTTCAAATGAGGAAGATAGACTTTGAAAATTTTCAATTAACACAAAGTGACAGTTGACCTCAATGGGCTTCAATGGATGTTATTCGATGATATCTGACAAAGTTAGATGCGAACTTACTCAAATATATAAGAAATGTTGGAATTCGACTTCAAATGAGGAAGATAGAATTTGAAAATTTTCAATAAACACAAAGTGACCATCGACCTCAATGAGCTTCAATGGATGTTATTCGATGATATCTAACAAACTTAGATGCAATCTCACTAAAATAAATAAGAAATGTTGAAATTCGACTTCAAATGAGGAAGATAGACTTTGAAAATTTTCAATTAACACAAAGTGACAGTTGACTTCAATGGGCTTCAATGGATGTTAATCGACGATATCTGACAAAGTTAGATGCGAACTCACTCAAATATATAAGAAATGTTGAAATTCGACTTCAAATTAGGAAGATAGACTTTGAAAATTTTCAATTAACACAAAGTAACAATTGACTTCAATGGGCTTCAATGGATGTTATTCGATGTTATCTGACAAAGTTAGAGCGATCTCACTCAAATAAATGAGAAATGTTGAAATTCGACTTCAAATGAGGAAGATAGACTTTGAAAATTTTCAATTAACACAAAGTGACAGTTGACCTCAATGGGCTTCAATGGATGTTAATCGACGATATCTAACAAACTTAGATGCAATCTCACTAAAATAAATAAGAAATGTTGAAATTCGACTTCAAATGAGGAAGATAGACTTTGAAAATTTTCAATTAACACAAAGTGACAATTGACTTCAATGGGCTTCAATGGATGTTATTCGATGTTATCTGACAAAGTTAGATGCGATCTCACTCAAATAAATGAGAAATGTTGAAATTCGACTTCAAATGAGGAAGATAGACTTTGAAAATTTTCAATTAACACAAGGTGACAGTTGACTTCAATGGGCTTCAATGGATGTTAATCGACGATGTCTGACAAAGTTAGACGCGATCTCACTCAAATAAATAAGAAATGTTGAAATTCGACTTCAAATGAGGAAGATAGACTTTGAAAATTTTCAATTAACACAAAGTGACAGTTGACCTCAATGGGCTTCAATGGATGTTATTCGATGATATCTGACAAAGTTAGATGCGAACTTACTCAAATATATAAGAAATGTTGAAATTCGACTTCAAATGAGGAAGATAGACTTTGAAAATTTTCAATTAACACAAAGTGACAGTTGACTTCAATGGGCTTCAATGGATGTTAATCGACGATATCTGACAAAGTTAGATGCGAACTCACTCAAATATATAAGAAATGTTGAAATTCGACTTCAAATTAGGAAGATAGACTTTGAAAATTTTCAATTAACACAAAGTGACAATTGACTTCAATGGGCTTCAATGGATGTTATTCGATGTTATCTGACAAAGTTAGATGCGATCTCACTCAAATAAATGAGAAATGTTGAAATTCGACTTCAAATGAGGAAGATAGACTTTGAAAATTTTCAATTAACACAAGGTGACAGTTGACTTCAATGGGCTTCAATGGATGTTAATCGACGATGTCTGACAAAGTTAGACGCGATCTCACTCAAATAAATAAGAAATGTTGAAATTCGACTTCAAATGAGGAAGATAGACTTTGAAAATTTTCAATTAACACAAAGTGACAGTTGACCTCAATGGGCTTCAATGGATGTTATTCGATGATATCTGACAAAGTTAGATGCGAACTTACTCAAATATATAAGAAATGTTGAAATTCGACTTCAAATGAGGAAGATAGACTTTGAAAATTTTCAATTAACACAAAGTGACAGTTGACCTCAATGGGCTTCAATGGATGTTATTCGATGATATCTGACAAAGTTAGATGCGAACTCACTCAAATATATAAGAAATGTTGAAATTCGACTTCAAATGAGGAAGATAGAATTTGAAAATTTTCAATAAACACAAAGTGACCATCGACCTCAATGAGCTTCAATGGATGTTATTCGATGATATCTAACAAATTTAGATGCAATCTCACTAAAATAAATAAGAAATGTTGAAATTCGACTTCAAATGAGGAAGATAGACTTTGAAAATTTTCAATTAACACAAAGTGACAGTTGACTTCAATGGGCTTCAATGGATGTTAATCGACGATATCTGACAAAGTTAGATGCGAACTCACTCAAATATATAAGAAATGTTGAAATTTGACTTCAAATGAGGAAGATAGACTTTGAAAATTTTCAATTAACACAAAGTGACAGTTGACCTCAATGGGCTTCAATGGATGTTATTCGATGATATCTGACAAAGTTAGATGCGAACTCACTCAAATATATAAGAAATGTTGAAATTCGACTTCAAATGAGGAAGATAGAATTTGAAAATTTTCAATAAACACAAAGTGACCATCGACCTCAATGAGCTTCAATGGATGTTATTCGATGATATCTAACAAACTTAGATGCAATCTCACTAAAATAAATAAGAAATGTTGAAATTCGACTCCAAATGAGGAAGATAGACTTTGAAAATTTTCAATTAACACAAAGTGACAGTTGACTTCAATGGGCTTCAATGGATGTTAATCGACGATATCTGACAAAGTTAGACGCGATCTCACTCAAATAAATAAGAAATGTTGAAATTCGACCTCAAATGAGGAAGATAGACTTTGAAAATTTTCAATTAACACAAAGTGACAGTTGACCTCAATGGGCTTCAATGGATGTTATTCGATGATATCTGACAAAGTTAGATGCGAACTTACTCAAATACATAAGAAATGTTGAAATTCGACTTCAAATGAGGAAGATAGACTTTGAAAATTTTCAATTAACACAAAGTGACAGTTGACTTCAATGGGCTTCAATGGATGTTAATCGACGATATCTGACAAAGTTAGATGCGAACTCACTCAAATATATAAGAAATGTTGAAATTCGACTTCAAATTAGGAAGATAGACTTTGAAAATTTTCAATTAACACAAAGTGACAGTTGACTTCAATGGGCTTCAATGGATGTTAATCGACGATATCTGACAAAGTTAGACGCGATCTCACTCAAATAAATAAGAAATGTTGAAATTCGACCTCAAATGAGGAAGATAGACTTTGAAAATTTTCAATTAACACAAAGTGACAGTTGACCTCAATGGGCTTCAATGGATGTTATTCGATGATATCTGACAAAGTTAGATGCGAACTTACTCAAATACATAAGAAATGTTGAAATTCGACTTCAAATGAGGAAGATAGACTTTGAAAATTTTCAATTAACACAAAGTGACAGTTGGCCTCAATGGGCTTCGATGGATGTTATTCGATGATATCTGACAAAGTTAGATGCGAACTCACTCAAATATATAAGAAATGTTGAAATTCGACTTCAAATGAGGAAGATAGACTTTGAAAATTTTCAATTAACACAAAGTGACAATTGACTTCAATGGGCTTCAATGGATGTTATTCGATGTTATCTGACAAAGTTAGATGCGATCTCACTCAAATAAATAAGAAATGTTGAAATTCGACCTCAAATGAGGAAGATAGACTTTGAAAATTTTCAATTAACACAAAGTGACAGTTGACCTCAATGGGCTTCAATGGATGTTATTCGATGATATCTGACAAAGTTGGATGCGAACTTACTCAAATATATAAGAAATGTTGAAATTCGACTTCAAATGAGGAAGATAGACTTTGAAAATTTTCAATTAACACAAAGTGACAGTTGACTTCAATGGGCTTCAATGGATGTTAATCGACGATATCTGACAAAGTTAGATGCGAACTCACTCAAATATATAAGATATGCTGAAATTCGACTTCAAATGAGGAAGATAGACTTTGAAAATTTTCAATTAACACAAAGTGACAGTTGACCTCAATGGGCTTCAATGGATGTTATTCGATGATATCTGACAAAGTTAGATGCAATCTCACTAAAATAAATAAGAAATGTTGAAATTCGACTTCAAATGAGGAAGATAGACTTTGAAAATTTTCAATTAACACAAAGTGACAGTTGACTTCAATTGGCTTCAATGGATGTTAATCGACGATATCTGACAAAGTTAGATGCGAACTCACTCAAATATATAAGAAATGTTGAAATTCGACTTCAAATTAGGAAGATAGACTTTGAAAATTTTCAATTAACACAAAGTGACAATTGACTTCAATGGGCTTCAATGGATGTTATTCGATGTTATCTGACAAAGTTAGATGCGATCTCACTCAAATAAATAAGAAATGTTGAAATTCGACTTCAAATGAGGGAGATAGACTTTGAAAATTTTCAATTAACACAAAGTGACAGTTGACCTCAATGGGCTTCAATGGATGTTAATCGACGATGTCTGACAAAGTTAGACGCGATCTCACTCAAATAAATAAGAAATGTTGAAATTCGACTTCAAATGAGGAAGATAGACTTTGAAAATTTTCAATTAACACAAAGTGACAGTTGACCTCAATGGGCTTCAATGGATGTTATTCGATGATATCTGACAAAGTTAGATGCGAACTTACTCAAATATATAAGAAATGTTGAAATTCGACTTCAAATGAGGAAGATAGACTTTGAAAATTTTCAATTAACACAAAGTGACAGTTGACTTCAATGGGCTTCAATGGATGTTAATCGACGATATCTGACAAAGTTAGACGCGATCTCACTCAAATAAATAAGAAATGTTGAAATTCGACCTCAAATGAGGAAGATAGACTTTGAAAATTTTCAATTAACACAAAGTGACAGTTGACCTCAATGGGCTTCAATGGATGTTATTCGATGATATCTGACAAAGTTGGATGCGAACTTACTCAAATATATAAGGAATGTTGAAATTCGACTTCAAATGAGGAAGATAGACTTTGAAAATTTTCAATTAACACAAAGTGACAGTTGACTTCAATGGGCTTCAATGGATGTTAATCGACGATATCTGACAAAGTTAGATGCGAACTCACTCAAATATATAAGAAATGCTGAAATTCGACTTCAAATGAGGAAGATAGACTTTGAAAATTTTCAATTAACACAAAGTGACAGTTGACCTCAATGGGCTTCAATGGATGTTATTCGATGATATCTGACAAAGTTAGATGCGAACTTACTCAAATATATAAGAAATGTTGAAATTCGACTTCAAATGAGGAAGATAGAATTTGAAAATTTTCAATAAACACAAAGTGACCATCGACCTCAATGAGCTTCAATGGATGTTATTCGATGATATCTAACAAACTTAGATGCAATCTCACTAGAATAAATAAGAAATGTTGAAATTCGACTTCAAATGAGGAAGATAGACTTTGAAAATTTTCAATTAACACAAAGTGACAGTTGACTTCAATGGGCTTCAATGGATGTTAATCGACGATATCTGACAAAGTTAGATGCGAACTCACTCAAATATATAAGAAATGTTGAAATTCGACTTCAAATTAGGAAGATAGACTTTGAAAATTTTCAATTAACACAAAGTAACAATTGACTTCAATGGGCTTCAATGGATGTTATTCGATGTTATCTGACAAAGTTAGATGCGATCTCACTCAAATAAATGAGAAATGTTGAAATTCGACTTCAAATGAGGAAGATAGACTTTGAAAATTTTCAATTAACACAAAGTGACAGTTGACCTCAATGGGCTTCAATGGATGTTAATCGACGATATCTAACAAACTTAGATGCAATCTCACTAAAATAAATAAGAAATGTTGAAATTCGACTTCAAATGAGGAAGATAGACTTTGAAAATTTTCAATTAACACAAAGTGACAATTGACTTCAATGGGCTTCAATGGATGTTATTCGATGTTATCTGACAAAGTTAGATGCGATCTCACTCAAATAAATGAGAAATGTTGAAATTCGACTTCAAATGAGGAAGATAGACTTTGAAAATTTTCAATTAACACAAAGTGACAGTTGACCTCAATGGGCTTCAATGGATGTTATTCGATGATATCTGACAAAGTTAGATGCGAACTTACTCAAATATATAAGAAATGTTGAAATTCGACTTCAAATGAGGAAGATAGACTTTGAAAATTTTCAATTAACACAAAGTGACAGTTGACCTCAATGGGCTTCAATGGATGTTATTCGATGATATCTGACAAAGTTAGATGCGAACTTACTCAAATATATAAGAAATGTTGAAATTCGACTTCAAATGAGGAAGATAGACTTTGAAAATTTTCAATTAACACAAAGTGACAGTTGACTTCAATGGGCTTCAATGGATGTTAATCGACGATATCTGACAAAGTTAGATGCGAACTCACTCAAATATATAAGAAATGTTGAAATTCGACTTCAAATGAGGAAGATAGACTTTGAAAATTTTCAATTAACACAAAGTGACAGTTGACCTCAATGGGCTTCAATGGATGTTATTCGATGATATCTGACAAAGTTAGATGCGAACTTACTCAAATATATAAGAAATGTTGAAATTCGACTTCAAATGAGGAAGATAGAATTTGAAAATTTTCAATAAACACAAAGTGACCATCGACCTCAATGAGCTTCAATGGATGTTATTCGATGATATATAACAAACTTAGATGCAATCTCACTAAAATAAATAAGAAATGTTGAAATTCGACTTCGAATGAGGAAGATAGACTTTGAAAATTTTCAATTAACACAAAGTGACAGTTGACTTCAATGGGCTTCAATGGATGTTAATCGACGATATCTGACAAAGTTAGACGCGATCTCACTCAAATAAATAAGAAATGTTGAAATTCGACCTCAAATGAGGAAGATAGACTTTGAAAATTTTCAATTAACACAAAGTGACAGTTGACCTCAATGGGCTTCAATGGATGTTATTCGATGATATCTGACAAAGTTAGATGCGAACTTACTCAAATATATAAGAAATGTTGAAATTCGACTTCAAATGAGGAAGATAGAATTTGAAAATTTTCAATTAACACAAAGTGACAGTTGATCTCAATGGGCTTCAATGGATGTTAATCGACGATATCTGACAAAGTTAGACGCGATCTCACTCAAATAAATAAGAAATGTTGAAATTCGACCTCAAATGAGGAAGATAGACTTTGAAAATTTTCAATTAACACAAAGTGACAGTTGACCTCAATGGGCTTCAATGGATGTTATTCGATGATATCTGACAAAGTTAGATGCGAACTTACTCAAATATATAAGAAATGTTGAAATTCGACTTCAAATGAGGAAGATAGACTTTGAAAATTTTCAATTAACACAAAGTGACAGTTGGCCTCAATGGGCTTCGATGGATGTTATTCGATGATATCTGACAAAGTTAGATGCGAACTCACTCAAATATATAAGAAATGTTGAAATTCGACTTCAAATGAGGAAGATAGACTTTGAAAATTTTCAATTAACACAAAGTGACAGTTGGCCTCAATGGGCTTCGATGGATGTTATTCGATGATATCTGACAAAGTTAGATGCGAACTCACTCAAATATATAAGAAATGTTGAAATTCGACTTCAAATGAGGAAGATAGACTTTGAAAATTTTCAATTAACACAAAGTGACAGTTGACCTCAATGGGCTTCAATGGATGTTATTCGATAATATCTGACAAAGTTAGATGCGAACTTACTCAAATATATAAGAAATGTTGAAATTCGACTTCAAATGAGGAAGATAGAATTTGAAAATTTTCAATAAACACAAAGAACCATCGACCTCAATGAGCTTCAATGGATGTTATTCGATGATATCTAACAAACTTAGATGCAATCTCACTAAAATAAATAAGAAATGTTGAAATTCGACTTCAAATGAGGAAGATAGACTTTGAAAATTTTCAATTAACACAAAGTGACAGTTGACTTCAATGGGCTTCAATGGATGTTAATCGACGATATCTGACAAAGTTAGACGCGATCTCACTCAAATAAATAAGAAATGTTGAAATTCGACCTCAAATGAGGAAGATAGACTTTGAAAATTTTCAATTAACACAAAGTGACAGTTGACCTCAATGGGCTTCAATGGATGTTATTCGATGATATCTGACAAAGTTAGATGCGAACTTACTCAAATATATAAGAAATGTTGAAATTCGACTTCAAATGAGGAAGATAGAATTTGAAAATTTTCAATTAACACAAAGTGACAGTTGATCTCAATGGGCTTCAATGGATGTTAATCGACGATATCTGACAAAGTTAGACGCGATCTCACTCAAATAAATAAGAAATGTTGAAATTCGACCTCAAATGAGGAAGATAGACTTTGAAAATTTTCAATTAACACAAAGTGACAGTTGACCTCAATGGGCTTCAATGGATGTTATTCGATGATATCTGACAAAGTTAGATGCGAACTTACTCAAATATATAAGAAATGTTGAAATTCGACTTCAAATGAGGAAGATAGACTTTGAAAATTTTCAATTAACACAAAGTGACAGTTGGCCTCAATGGGCTTCGATGGATGTTATTCGATGATATCTGACAAAGTTAGATGCGAACTCACTCAAATATATAAGAAATGTTGAAATTCGACTTCAAATGAGGAAGATAGACTTTGAAAATTTTCAATTAACACAAAGTGACAATTGACTTCAATGGGCTTCAATGGATGTTATTCGATGTTATCTGACAAAGTTAGATGCGATCTCACTCAAATAAATAAGAAATGTTGAAATTCGACTTCAAATGAGGAAGATAGACTTTGAAAATTTTCAATTAACACAAAGTGACAGTTGACTTCAATGGGCTTCAATGGATGTTATTCGATGATATATAACAAACTTAGATGCAATCTCACTAAAATAAATAAGAAATGTTGAAATTCGACTTCAAATGAGGAAGATAGACTTTGAAAATTTTCAATTAACACAAAGTGACAGTTGACTTCAATGGGCTTCAATGGATGTTAATCGACGATATCTGACAAAGTTAGATGCGAACTCACTCAAATATATAAGAAATGTTGAAATTTGACTTCAAATGAGGAAGATAGACTTTGAAAATTTTCAATTAACACAAAGTGACAGTTGACTTCAATGGGCTTCAATGGATGTTAATCGACGATATCTGACAAAGTTAGACGCGATCTCACTCAAATAAATAAGAAATGTTGAAATTCGACCTCAAATGAGGAAGATAGACTTTGAAAATTTTCAATTAACACAAAGTGACAGTTGACCTCAATGGGCTTCAATGGATGTTATTCGATGATATCTGACAAAGTTAGATGCGAACTTACTCAAATATATAAGAAATGTTGAAATTCGACTTCAAATGAGGAAGATAGACTTTGAAAATTTTCAATTAACACAAAGTGACAGTTGGCCTCAATGGGCTTCGATGGATGTTATTCGATGATATCTGACAAAGTTAGATGCGAACTCACTCAAATATATAAGAAATGTTGAAATTCGACTTCAAATGAGGAAGATAGACTTTGAAAATTTTCAATTAACACAAAGTGACAATTGACTTCAATGGGCTTCAATGGATGTTATTCGATGTTATCTGACAAAGTTAGATGCGATCTCACTCAAATAAATAAGAAATGTTGAAATTCGACTTCAAATGAGGAAGATAGACTTTGAAAATTTTCAATTAACACAAAGTGACAGTTGACTTCAATGGGCTTCAATGGATGTTATTCGATGATATATAACAAACTTAGATGCAATCTCACTAAAATAAATAAGAAATGTTGAAATTCGACTTCAAATGAGGAAGATAGACTTTGAAAATTTTCAATTAACACAAAGTGACAGTTGACTTCAATGGGCTTCAATGGATGTTAATCGACGATATCTGACAAAGTTAGATGCGAACTCACTCAAATATATAAGAAATGCTGAAATTCGACTTCAAATGAGGAAGATAGACTTTGAAAATTTTCAATTAACACAAAGTGACAGTTGACCTCAATGGGCTTCAATGGATGTTATTCGATGATATCTGACAAAGTTAGATGCGAACTTACTCAAATATATAAGAAATGTTGAAATTCGACTTCAAATGAGGAAGATAGACTTTGAAAATTTTCAATTAACACAAAGTGACAGTTGGCCTCAATGGGCTTCGATGGATGTTATTCGATGATATCTGACAAAGTTAGATGCGAACTCACTCAAATATATAAGAAATGTTGAAATTCGACTTCAAATGAGGAAGATAGACTTTGAAAATTTTCAATTAACACAAAGTGACAATTGACTTCAATGGGCTTCAATGGATGTTATTCGATGTTATCTGACAAAGTTAGATGCGATCTCACTCAAATAAATAAGAAATGTTGAAATTCGACTTCAAATGAGGAAGATAGACTTTGAAAATTTTCAATTAACACAAAGTGACAGTTGACTTCAATGGGCTTCAATGGATGTTATTCGATGATATATAACAAACTTAGATGCAATCTCACTAAAATAAATAAGAAATGTTGAAATTCGACTTCAAATGAGGAAGATAGACTTTGAAAATTTTCAATTAACACAAAGTGACAGTTGACTTCAATGGGCTTCAATGGATGTTAATCGACGATATCTGACAAAGTTAGATGCGAACTCACTCAAATATATAAGAAATGCTGAAATTCGACTTCAAATGAGGAAGATAGACTTTGAAAATTTTCAATTAACACAAAGTGACAGTTGACCTCAATGGGCTTCAATGGATGTTATTCGATGATATCTGACAAAGTTAGATGCGAACTTACTCAAATATATAAGAAATGTTGAAATTCGACTTCAAATGAGGAAGATAGAATTTGAAAATTTTCAATAAACACAAAGTGACCATCGACCTCAATGAGCTTCAATGGATGTTATTCGATGATATCTAACAAACTTAGATGCAATCTCACTAAAATAAATAAGAAATGTTGAAATTCGACTTCAAATGAGGAAGATAGACTTTGAAAATTTTCAATTAACACAAAGTGACAGTTGACTTCAATGGGCTTCAATGGATGTTAATCGACGATATCTGACAAAGTTAGATGCGAACTCACTCAAATATATAAGAAATGTTGAAATTCGACTTCAAATTAGGAAGATAGACTTTGAAAATTTTCAATTAACACAAAGTGACAATTGACTTCAATGGGCTTCAATGGATGTTATTCGATGTTATCTGACAAAGTTAGATGCGATCTCACTCAAATAAATGAGAAATGTTGAAATTCGACTTCAAATGAGGAAGATAGACTTTGAAAATTTTCAATTAACACAAGGTGACAGTTGACTTCAATGGGCTTCAATGGATGTTAATCGACGATGTCTGACAAAGTTAGACGCGATCTCACTCAAATAAATAAGAAATGTTGAAATTCGACTTCAAATGAGGAAGATAGACTTTGAAAATTTTCAATTAACACAAAGTGACAGTTGACCTCAATGGGCTTCAATGGATGTTATTCGATGATATCTGACAAAGTTAGATGCGAACTTACTCAAATATATAAGAAATGTTGAAATTCGACTTCAAATGAGGAAGATAGACTTTGAAAATTTTCAATTAACACAAAGTGACAGTTGACCTCAATGGGCTTCAATGGATGTTATTCGATGATATCTGACAAAGTTAGATGCGAACTTACTCAAATATATAAGAAATGTTGAAATTCGACTTCAAATGAGGAAGATAGAATTTGAAAATTTTCAATAAACACAAAGTGACCATCGACCTCAATGAGCTTCAATGGATGTTATTCGATGATATATAACAAACTTAGATGCAATCTCACTAAAATAAATAAGAAATGTTGAAATTCGACTTCAAATGAGGAAGATAGACTTTGAAAATTTTCAATTAACACAAAGTGACAGTTGACTTCAATGGGCTTCAATGGATGTTAATCGACGATATCTGACAAAGTTAGATGCGAACTCACTCAAATATATAAGAAATGTTGAAATTTGACTTCAAATGAGGAAGATAGACTTTGAAAATTTTCAATTAACACAAAGTGACAGTTGACCTCAATGGGCTTCAATGGATGTTATTCGATGATATCTGACAAAGTTAGATGCGAACTCACTCAAATATATAAGAAATTTTGAAATTCGACTTCAAATGAGGAAGATAGAATTTGAAAATTTTCAATAAACACAAAGTGACCATCGACCTCAATGAGCTTCAATGGATGTTATTCGATGATATCTAACAAACTTAGATGCAATCTCACTAAAATAAATAAGAAATGTTGAAATTCGACTTCAAATGAGGAAGATAGACTTTGAAAATTTTCAATTAACACAAAGTGACAGTTGACTTCAATGGGCTTCAATGGATGTTAATCGACGATATCTGACAAAGTTAGACGCGGTCTCACTCAAATAAATAAGAAATGTTGAAATTCGACCTCAAATGAGGAAGATAGACTTTGAAAATTTTCAATTAACACAAAGTGACAGTTGACCTCAATGGGCTTCAATGGATGTTATTCGATGATATCTGACAAAGTTAGATGCGAACTTACTCAAATATATAAGAAATGTTGAAATTCGACTTCAAATGAGGAAGATAGACTTTGAAAATTTTCAATTAACACAAAGTGACAGTTGACCTCAATGGGCTTCAATGGATGTTATTCGATGATATCTGACAAAGTTAGATGCGAACTTACTCAAATATATAAGAAATGTTGAAATTCGACTTCAAATGAGGAAGATAGAATTTGAAAATTTTCAATAAACACAAAGTGACCATCGACCTCAATGAGCTTCAATGGATGTTATTCGATGATATATAACAAACTTAGATGCAATCTCACTAAAATAAATAAGAAATGTTGAAATTCGACTTCAAATGAGGAAGATAGACTTTGAAAATTTTCAATTAACACAAAGTGACAGTTGACTTCAATGGGCTTCAATGGATGTTAATCGACGATATCTGACAAAGTTAGATGCGAACTCACTCAAATATATAAGAAATGTTGAAATTTGACTTCAAATGAGGAAGATAGACTTTGAAAATTTTCAATTAACACAAAGTGACAGTTGACCTCAATGGGCTTCAATGGATGTTATTCGATGATATCTGACAAAGTTAGATGCGAACTCACTCAAATATATAAGAAATGTTGAAATTCGACTTCAAATGAGGAAGATAGAATTTGAAAATTTTCAATAAACACAAAGTGACCATCGACCTCAATGAGCTTCAATGGATGTTATTCGATGATATCTAACAAACTTAGATGCAATCTCACTAAAATAAATAAGAAATGTTGAAATTCGACTTCAAATGAGGAAGATAGACTTTGAAAATTTTCAATTAACACAAAGTGACAGTTGACTTCAATGGGCTTCAATGGATGTTAATCGACGATATCTGACAAAGTTAGACGCGGTCTCACTCAAATAAATTAGAAATGTTGAAATTCGACCTCAAATGAGGAAGATAGACTTTGAAAATTTTCAATTAACACAAAGTGACAGTTGACCTCAATGGGCTTCAATGGATGTTATTCGATGATATCTGACAAAGTTAGATGCGAACTTACTCAAATATATAAGAAATGTTGAAATTCGACTTCAAATGAGGAAGATAGACTTTGAAAATTTTCAATTAACACAAAGTGACAGTTGGCCTCAATGGGCTTCGATGGATGTTATTCGATGATATCTGACAAAGTTAGATGCGAACTCACTCAAATATATAAGAAATGTTGAAATTCGACTTCAAATGAGGAAGATAGACTTTGAAAATTTTCAATTAACACAAAGTGACAATTGACTTCAATGGGCTTCAATGGATGTTATTCGATGTTATCTGACAAAGTTAGATGCGATCTCACTCAAATAAATAAGAAATGTTGAAATTCGACTTCAAATGAGGAAGATAGACTTTGAAAATTTTCAATTAACACAAAGTGACAGTTGACTTCAATGGGCTTCAATGGATGTTATTCGATGATATATAACAAACTTAGATGCAATCTCACTAAAATAAATAAGAAATGTTGAAATTCGACTTCAAATGAGGAAGATAGACTTTGAAAATTTTCAATTAACACAAAGTGACAGTTGACTTCAATGGGCTTCAATGGATGTTAATCGACGATATCTGACAAAGTTAGATGCGAACTCACTCAAATATATAAGAAATGTTGAAATTTGACTTCAAATGAGGAAGATAGACTTTGAAAATTTTCAATTAACACAAAGTGACAGTTGACCTCAATGGGCTTCAATGGATGTTATTCGATGATATCTGACAAAGTTAGATGCGAACTCACTCAAATATATAAGAAATGTTGAAATTCGACTTCAAATGAGGAAGATAGAATTTGAAAATTTTCAATAAACACAAAGTGACCATCGACCTCAATGAGCTTCAATGGATGTTATTCGATGATATCTAACAAACTTAGATGCAATCTCACTAAAATAAATAAGAAATGTTGAAATTCGACTTCAAATGAGGAAGATAGACTTTGAAAATTTTCAATTAACACAAAGTGACAGTTGACCTCAATGGGCTTCAATGGATGTTATTCGATGATATCTGACAAAGTTAGATGCGAACTTACTCAAATATATAAGAAATGTTGAAATTCGACTTCAAATGAGGAAGATAGACTTTGAAAATTTTCAATTAACACAAAGTGACAGTTGACCTCAATGGGCTTCAATAGATTTTATTCGATGAAATCTGACAAAGTTAGATGCGAACTTACTCAAATATATAAGAAATGTTGAAATTCGACTTCAAATGAGGAAGATAGACTTTGAAAATTTTCAATTAACACAAAGTGACAGTTCACTTCAATTGGCTTCAATGGATGTTATTCGATGATATCTGACAAAGTTAGATGCGAACTCACTCAAATATATAAGAAATATTGGAATTCGACTTCAAATGAGGAAGTTAGAATTTGAAAATTTCCAATAAACACAAAGTGACCATCGACCTCAATGAGCTTCAATGGATGTTATTCGATGATATCTAACAAACTTAGATGCAATCTCACTCAAATAAATAGGAAATGTTGAAATTCGACTTCAAATGAGGAAGATAGACTTTGAAAATTTTCAATTAACACAAAGTGACAGTTGACTTCAATTGGCTTCAATGGATGTTATTCGATGATATCTGACAAAGTTAGATGCGAACTCACTCAAATATATAAGAAATGTTGAAATTCGACTTCAAATGAGGAAGATAGACTTTGAAAATTTTCAATTAACACAAAGTGGCAGTTGACCTCAATGGGCTTCAATGTATGTTATTCGATGATATCTGACAAAGTTAGATACAAACTCACTCAAATATATAAGTAATGTTGAAGTTCGACTTCAAATGAGGAAGATAGACTTTGAAAATTTTCAATTAACACAAAGTGACAGTTGACTTCAATGGGCTTCAGTGGATGTTAATCGACGATATCTGACAAAGTTAGATGCGAACTCACTCAAATATATAAGAAATGTTGAAATTCGACTTCAAATGAGGAAGATAGACTTTGAAAATTTTCAATTAACACAAAGTGACAGTTGACCTCAATGGGCTTCAATGGATGTTATTCGATGATATCTGACAAAGTTAGATGCGAACTTACTCAAATATATAAGAAATGTTGAAATTCGACTTCAAATGAGGAAGTTAGACTTTGAAAATTTTCAATTAACACAAAGTGATAGTTGACCTCAATGGGCTTCAATGGATGTTATTCGATGATATCTGACGAAGTTAGATGCGAACTCACTCAAATATATAAGAAATGTTGAAATTCGACTTCAAATGAGGAAGTTAGACTTTGAAAATTTTCAATTAATACAAAGTGACAGTTGACTTCAATGGGCTTCAATGGATGTTAATCGACGATATCTGACAAAGTTAGACGCGATCTCACTCAAATAAATAAGAAATGTTGAAATTCGACTTCAAATGAGGAAGATAGACTTTGAAAATTTTCAATTAACACAAAGTGACAGTTGACTTCAATGGGCTTCAGTGGATGTTAATCGACGATATCTGACAAAGTTAGATGCGAACTCACTCAAATATATAAGAAATGTTGAAATTCGACTTCAAATGAGGAAGATAGACTTTGAAAATTTTCAATTAACACAAAGTGACAGTTGGCCTCAATGGGCTTCGATGGATGTTATTCGATGATATCTGACAAAGTTAGATGCGAACTCACTCAAATATATAAGAAATGTTGAAATTCGACTTCAAATGAGGAAGATAGACTTTGAAAATTTTCAATTAACACAAAGTGACAGTTGACCTCAATGGGCTTCAATGGATGTTATTCGATGATATCTGACAAACTTAGATGCGAACTTACTCAAATATATAAGAAATGTTGAAATTCGACTTCAAATGAGGAAGATAGACTTTGAAAATTTTCAATTAACACAAAGTGACAGTTGGCCTCAATGGGCTTCGATGGATGTTATTCGATGATATCTGACAAAGTTAGATGCGAACTCACTCAAATATATAAGAAATGTTGAAATTCGACTTCAAATGAGGAAGATAGACTTTGAAAATTTTCAATTAACACAAAGTGACAGTTGACCTCAATGGGCTTCAATGGATGTTATTCGATGATATCTGACAAACTTAGATGCGAACTTACTCAAATATATAAGAAATGTTGAAATTCGACTTCAAATGAGGAAGATAGAATTTGAAAATTTTCAATAAACACAAAGTGACCATCGACCTCAATGAGCTTCAATGGATGTTATTCGATGATATCTAACAAACTTAGATGCAATCTCACTAAAATAAATAAGAAATGTTGAAATTCGACTTCAAATGAGGAAGATAGACTTTGAAAATTTTCAATTAACACAAAGTGACAGTTGACTTCAATGGGCTTCAATGGATGTTAATCGACGATATCTGACAAAGTTAGATGCGAACTCACTCAAATATATAAGAAATGTTGAAATTCGACTTCAAATGAGGAAGATAGACTTTGAAAATTTTCAATTAACACAAAGTGACAGTTGACCTCAATAGGCTTCAATGGATGTTATTCGATGATATCTGGCAAAGTTAGATGCGAACTCACTCAAATATATAAGAAATGTTGAAATTCGACTTCAAATGAGGAAGATAGAATTTGAAAATTTTCAATAAACACAAAGTGACCATCGACCTCAATGAGCTTCAATGGATGTTATTCGATGATATCTAACAAACTTAGATGCAATCTCACTAAAATAAATAAGAAATGTTGAAATTCGACTTCAAATGAGGAAGATAGACTTTGAAAATTTTCAATTAACACAAAGTGACAGTTGACTTCAATGGGCTTCAATGGATGTTAATCGACGATATCTGACAAAGTTAGACGCGATCTCACTCAAATAAATAAGAAATGTTGAAATTCGACCTCAAATGAGGAAGATAGACTTTGAAAATTTTCAATTAACACAAAGTGACAGTTGGCCTCAATGGGCTTCGATGGATGTTATTCGATGATATCTGACAAAGTTAGATGCGAACTCACTCAAATATATAAGAAATGATGAAATTCGACTTCAAATGAGGAAGATAGACTTTGAAAATTTTCAATTAACACAAAGTGACAGTTGGCCTCAATGGGCTTCGATGGATGTTATTCGATGATATCTGACAAAGTTAGATGCGAACTCACTCAAATATATAAGAAATGTTGAAATTCGACTTCAAATGAGGAAGATAGACTTTGAAAATTTTCAATTAACACAAACTGACAGTTGACCTCAATGGGCTTCAATGGATGTTATTCGATGATATCTGACAAAGTTAGATGCGAACTTACTCAAATATATAAGAAATGTTGAAATTCGACTTCAAATGAGGAAGATAGACTTTGAAAATTTTCAATTAACACAAAGTGACAGTTGGCCTCAATGGGCTTCGATGGATGTTATTCGATGATATCTGACAAAGTTAGATGCGAACTCACTCAAATATATAAGAAATGTTGAAATTCGACTTCAAATGAGGAAGATAGACTTTGAAAATTTTCAATTAACACAAAGTGACAGTTGACCTCAATGGGCTTCAATGGATGTTATTCGATGATATCTGACAAAGTTAGATGCGAACTTACTCAAATATATAAGAAATGTTGAAATTCGACTTCAAATGAGGAAGATAGAATTTGAAAATTTTCAATAAACACAAAGAACCATCGACCTCAATGAGCTTCAATGGATGTTATTCGATGATATCTAACAAACTTAGATGCAATCTCACTAAAATAAATAAGAAATGTTGAAATTCGACTTCAAATGAGGAAGATAGACTTTGAAAATTTTCAATTAACACAAAGTGACAGTTGGCCTCAATGGGCTTCGATGGATGTTATTCGATGATATCTGACAAAGTTAGATGCGAACTCACTCAAATATATAAGAAATGTTGAAATTCGACTTCAAATGAGGAAGATAGACTTTGAAAATTTTCAATTAACACAAAGTGACAGTTGACCTCAATAGGCTTCAATGGATGTTATTCGATGATATCTGGCAAAGTTAGATGCGAACTCACTCAAATATATAAGAAATGTTGAAATTCGACTTCAAATGAGGAAGATAGAATTTGAAAATTTTCAATAAACACAAAGTGACCATCGACCTCAATGAGCTTCAATGGATGTTATTCGATGATATCTAACAAACTTAGATGCAATCTCACTAAAATAAATAAGAAATGTTGAAATTCGACTTCAAATGAGGAAGATAGACTTTGAAAATTTTCAATTAACACAAAGTGACAGTTGACTTCAATGGGCTTCAATGGATGTTAATCGACGATATCTGACAAAGTTAGACGCGATCTCACTCAAATATATAAGAAATGTTGAAATTCGACTTCAAATGAGGAAGATAGACTTTGAAAATTTTCAATTAACACAAACTGACAGTTGACCTCAATGGGCTTCAATGGATGTTATTCGATGATATCTGACAAAGTTAGATGCGAACTTACTCAAATATATAAGAAATGTTGAAATTCGACTTCAAATGAGGAAGATAGACTTTGAAAATTTTCAATTAACACAAAGTGACAGTTGGCCTCAATGGGCTTCGATGGATGTTATTCGATGATATCTGACAAAGTTAGATGCGAACTCACTCAAATATATAAGAAATGTTGAAATTCGACTTCAAATGAGGAAGATAGACTTTGAAAATTTTCAATTAACACAAAGTGACAGTTGGCCTCAATGGGCTTCGATGGATGTTATTCGATGATATCTGACAAAGTTAGATGCGAACTCACTCAAATATATAAGAAATGTTGAAATTCGACTTCAAATGAGGAAGATAGACTTTGAAAATTTTCAATTAACACAAAGTGACAGTTGACCTCAATGGGCTTCAATGGATGTTATTCGATGATATCTGACAAAGTTAGATGCGAACTTACTCAAATATATAAGAAATGTTGAAATTCGACTTCAAATGAGGAAGATAGACTTTGAAAATTTTCAATTAACACAAAGTGACAGTTGGCCTCAATGGGCTTCGATGGATGTTATTCGATGATATCTGACAAAGTTAGATGCGAACTCACTCAAATATATAAGAAATGTTGAAATTCGACTTCAAATGAGGAAGATAGACTTTGAAAATTTTCAATTAACACAAAGTGACAGTTGACCTCAATGGGCTTCAATGGATGTTATTCGATAATATCTGACAAAGTTAGATGCGAACTTACTCAAATATATAAGAAATGTTGAAATTCGACTTCAAATGAGGAAGATAGAATTTGAAAATTTTCAATAAACACAAAGAACCATCGACCTCAATGAGCTTCAATGGATGTTATTCGATGATATCTAACAAACTTAGATGCAATCTCACTAAAATAAATAAGAAATGTTGAAATTCGACTTCAAATGAGGAAGATAGACTTTGAAAATTTTCAATTAACACAAAGTGACAGTTGACCTCAATGGGCTTCAATGGATCTTATTCGATGATATCTGACAAAGTTAGATGCGAACTCACTCAAATATATAAGAAATGTTGAAATTCGACTTCAAATGAGGAAGATAGAGTTTGAAAATTTTCAATAAACACAAAGTGACCATCGACCTCAATGAGCTTCAATGGATGTTATTCGATGATATCTAACAAACTTAGATGCAATCTCACTAAAATAAATAAGAAATGTTGAAATTCGACTTCAAATGAGGAAGATAGACTTTGAAAATTTTCAATTAACACAAAGTGACAGTTGACTTCAATGGGCTTCAATGGATGTTAATCGACGATATCTGACAAAGTTAGACGCGATCTCACTCAAATAAATAAGAAATGTTGAAATTCGACTTAAAATGAGGAAGATAGACTTTGAAAATTTTCAATTAACACAAAGTGACAGTTGACCTCAATGGGCTTCAATGGATGTTATTCGATGATATCTGACAAAGTTAGATGCGAACTTACTCAAATATATAAGAAATGTTGAAATTCGACTTCAAATGAGGAAGATAGACTTTGAAAATTTTCAATTAACACAAAGTGACAGTTGGCCTCAATGGGCTTCGATGGATGTTATTCGATGATATCTGACAAAGTTAGATGCGAACTCACTCAAATATATAAGAAATGTTGAAATTCGACTTCAAATGAGGAAGATAGACTTTGAAAATTTCCAATTAACACAAAGTGACCATCGACCTCAATGAGCTTCAATGGATGTTATTCGATGATATCTAACAAACTTTGATGCAATCTCACTAAAATAAATAAGAAATGTTGAAATTCGACTTCAAATGAGGAAGATAGACTTTGAAAATTTTCAATTAACACAAAGTGACAGTTGACTTCAATGGGCTTCAATGGATGTTAATCGACGATATCTGACAAAGTTAGATGCGAACTCACTCAAATATATAAGAAATGTTGAAATTCGACTTCAAATGAGGAAGATAGACTTTGAAAATTTTCAATTAACACAAACTGACAGTTGACCTCAATGGGCTTCAATGGATGTTATTCGATGATATCTGACAAAGTTAGATGCGAACTTACTCAAATATATAAGAAATGTTGAAATTCGACTTCAAATGAGGAAGATAGACTTTGAAAATTTTCAATTAACACAAAGTGACAGTTGGCCTCAATGGGCTTCGATGGATGTTATTCGATGATATCTGACAAAGTTAGATGCGAACTCACTCAAATATATAAGAAATGTTGAAATTCGACTTCAAATGAGGAAGATAGAATTTGAAAATTTTCAATAAACACAAAGAACCATCGACCTCAATGAGCTTCAATGGATGTTATTCGATGATATCTAACAAACTTAGATGCAATCTCACTAAAATAAATAAGAAATGTTGAAATTCGACTTCAAATGAGGAAGATAGACTTTGAAAATTTTCAATTAACACAAAGTGACAGTTGGCCTCAATGGGCTTCGATGGATGTTATTCGATGATATCTGACAAAGTTAGATGCGAACTCACTCAAATATATAAGAAATGTTGAAATTCGACTTCAAATGAGGAAGATAGACTTTGAAAATTTTCAATTAACACAAAGTGACAGTTGACCTCAATGGGCTTCAATGGATGTTATTCGATGATATCTGACAAAGTTAGATGCGAACTTACTCAAATATATAAGAAATGTTGAAATTCGACTTCAAATGAGGAAGATAGAATTTGAAAATTTTCAATAAACACAAAGTGACCATCGACCTCAATGAGCTTCAATGGATGTTATTCGATGATATCTAACAAACTTAGATGCAATCTCACTAAAATAAATAAGAAATGTTGAAATTCGACTTCAAATGAGGAAGATAGACTTTGAAAATTTTCAATTAACACAAAGTGACAGTTGACTTCAATGGGCTTCAATGGATGTTAATCGACGATATCTGACAAAGTTAGATGCGAACTCACTCAAATATATAAGAAATGTTGAAATTCGACTTCAAATGAGGAAGATAGACTTTGAAAATTTTCAATTAACACAAAGTGACAGTTGACCTCAATAGGCTTCAATGGATGTTATTCGATGATATCTGGCAAAGTTAGATGCGAACTCACTCAAATATATAAGAAATGTTGAAATTCGACTTCAAATGAGGAAGATAGAATTTGAAAATTTTCAATAAACACAAAGTGACCATCGACCTCAATGAGCTTCAATGGATGTTATTCGATGATATCTAACAAACTTAGATGCAATCTCACTAAAATAAATAAGAAATGTTGAAATTCGACTTCAAATGAGGAAGATAGACTTTGAAAATTTTCAATTAACACAAAGTGACAGTTGACTTCAATGGGCTTCAATGGATGTTAATCGACGATATCTGACAAAGTTAGACGCGATCTCACTCAAATATATAAGAAATGTTGAAATTCGACTTCAAATGAGGAAGATAGACTTTGAAAATTTTCAATTAACACAAACTGACAGTTGACCTCAATGGGCTTCAATGGATGTTATTCGATGATATCTGACAAAGTTAGATGCGAACTTACTCAAATATATAAGAAATGTTGAAATTCGACTTCAAATGAGGAAGATAGACTTTGAAAATTTTCAATTAACACAAAGTGACAGTTGGCCTCAATGGGCTTCGATGGATGTTATTCGATGATATCTGACAAAGTTAGATGCGAACTCACTCAAATATATAAGAAATGTTGAAATTCGACTTCAAATGAGGAAGATAGACTTTGAAAATTTTCAATTAACACAAAGTGACAGTTGGCCTCAATGGGCTTCGATGGATGTTATTCGATGATATCTGACAAAGTTAGATGCGAACTCACTCAAATATATAAGAAATGTTGAAATTCGACTTCAAATGAGGAAGATAGACTTTGAAAATTTTCAATTAACACAAAGTGACAGTTGACCTCAATGGGCTTCAATGGATGTTATTCGATGATATCTGACAAAGTTAGATGCGAACTTACTCAAATATATAAGAAATGTTGAAATTCGACTTCAAATGAGGAAGATAGACTTTGAAAATTTTCAATTAACACAAAGTGACAGTTGGCCTCAATGGGCTTCGATGGATGTTATTCGATGATATCTGACAAAGTTAGATGCGAACTCACTCAAATATATAAGAAATGTTGAAATTCGACTTCAAATGAGGAAGATAGACTTTGAAAATTTTCAATTAACACAAAGTGACAGTTGACCTCAATGGGCTTCAATGGATGTTATTCGATAATATCTGACAAAGTTAGATGCGAACTTACTCAAATATATAAGAAATGTTGAAATTCGACTTCAAATGAGGAAGATAGAATTTGAAAATTTTCAATAAACACAAAGAACCATCGACCTCAATGAGCTTCAATGGATGTTATTCGATGATATCTAACAAACTTAGATGCAATCTCACTAAAATAAATAAGAAATGTTGAAATTCGACTTCAAATGAGGAAGATAGACTTTGAAAATTTTCAATTAACACAAAGTGACAGTTGACCTCAATGGGCTTCAATGGATCTTATTCGATGATATCTGACAAAGTTAGATGCGAACTCACTCAAATATATAAGAAATGTTGAAATTCGACTTCAAATGAGGAAGATAGAGTTTGAAAATTTTCAATAAACACAAAGTGACCATCGACCTCAATGAGCTTCAATGGATGTTATTCGATGATATCTAACAAACTTAGATGCAATCTCACTAAAATAAATAAGAAATGTTGAAATTCGACTTCAAATGAGGAAGATAGACTTTGAAAATTTTCAATTAACACAAAGTGACAGTTGACTTCAATGGGCTTCAATGGATGTTAATCGACGATATCTGACAAAGTTAGACGCGATCTCACTCAAATAAATAAGAAATGTTGAAATTCGACTTAAAATGAGGAAGATAGACTTTGAAAATTTTCAATTAACACAAAGTGACAGTTGACCTCAATGGGCTTCAATGGATGTTATTCGATGATATCTGACAAAGTTAGATGCGAACTTACTCAAATATATAAGAAATGTTGAAATTCGACTTCAAATGAGGAAGATAGACTTTGAAAATTTTCAATTAACACAAAGTGACAGTTGGCCTCAATGGGCTTCGATGGATGTTATTCGATGATATCTGACAAAGTTAGATGCGAACTCACTCAAATATATAAGAAATGTTGAAATTCGACTTCAAATGAGGAAGATAGACTTTGAAAATTTCCAATTAACACAAAGTGACCATCGACCTCAATGAGCTTCAATGGATGTTATTCGATGATATCTAACAAACTTTGATGCAATCTCACTAAAATAAATAAGAAATGTTGAAATTCGACTTCAAATGAGGAAGATAGACTTTGAAAATTTTCAATTAACACAAAGTGACAGTTGACTTCAATGGGCTTCAATGGATGTTAATCGACGATATCTGACAAAGTTAGATGCGAACTCACTCAAATATATAAGAAATGTTGAAATTCGACTTCAAATGAGGAAGATAGACTTTGAAAATTTTCAATTAACACAAACTGACAGTTGACCTCAATGGGCTTCGATGGATGTTATTCGATGATATCTGACAAAGTTAGATGCGAACTCACTCAAATATATAAGAAATGTTGAAATTCGACTTCAAATGAGGAAGATAGACTTTGAAAATTTTCAATTAACACAAACTGACAGTTGACCTCAATGGGCTTCAATGGATGTTATTCGATGATATCTGACAAAGTTAGATGCGAACTTACTCAAATATATAAGAAATGTTGAAATTCGACTTCAAATGAGGAAGATAGACTTTGAAAATTTTCAATTAACACAAAGTGACAGTTGGCCTCAATGGGCTTCGATGGATGTTATTCGATGATATCTGACAAACTTAGATGCGAACTCACTCAAATATATAAGAAATGTTGAAATTCGACTTCAAATGAGGAAGATAGACTTTGAAAATTTTCAATTAACACAAAGTGACAGTTGACCTCAATGGGCTTCAATGGATGTTATTCGATGATATCTGACAAAGTTAGATGCGAACTTACTCAAATATATAAGAAATGTTGAAATTCGACTTCAAATGAGGAAGATAGAATTTGAAAATTTTCAATAAACACAAAGTGACCATCGACCTCAATGAGCTTCAATGGATGTTATTCGATGATATCTTACAAACTTAGATGCAATCTCACTAAAATAAATAAGAAATGTTGAAATTCGACTTCAAATGAGGAAGATAGACTTTGAAAATTTTCAATTAACACAAAGTGACAGTTGACCTCAATGGGCTTCAATGGATGTTATTCGATGATATCTGACAAAGTTAGATGCGAACTTACTCAAATATATAAGAAATGTTGAAATTCGACTTCAAATGAGGAAGATAGAATTTGAAAATTTTCAATAAACACAAAGTGACCATCGACCTCAATGAGCTTCAATGGATGTTATTCGATGATATCTTACAAACTTAGATGCAATCTCACTAAAATAAATAAGAAATGTTGAAATTCGACTTCAAATGAGGAAGATAGACTTTGAAAATTTTCAATTAACACAAAGTGACAGTTGACTTCAATGGGCTTCAATGGATGTTATTCGATGATATCTGACAAAGTTAGATGCGAACTCACTCAAATATATAAGAAATGTTGAAATTCGACTTCAAATGAGGAAGATAGAATTTGAAAATTTTCAATAAACACAAAGTGACCATCGACCTCAATGAGCTTCAATGGATGTTATTCGATGATATCTAACAAACTTAGATGCAATCTCACTAAAATAAATAAGAAATGTTGAAATTCGACTTCAAATGAGGAAGATAGACTTTGAAAATTTTCAATTAACGCAAAGTGACAGTTGACTTCAATGGGCTTCAATGGATGTTAATCGACGATATCTGACAAAGTTAGACGCGATCTCACTCAAATAAATAAGAAATGTTGAAATTCGACTTCAAATGAGGAAGATAGACTTTGAAAATTTTCAATTAACACAAAGTGACAGTTGACCTCAATGGGCTTCAATGGATGTTATTCGATGATATCTGACAAAGTTAGATGCGAACTTACTCAAATATATAAGAAATGTTGAAATTCGACTTCAAATGAGGAAGATAGACTTTGAAAATTTTCAATTAACACAAAGTGACAGTTGGCCTCAATGGGCTTCGATGGATGTTATTCGATGATATCTGACAAAGTTAGATGCGAACTCACTCAAATATATAAGAAATGTTGAAATTCGACTTCAAATGAGGAAGATAGACTTTGAAAATTTTCAATTAACACAAAGTGACAATTGACTTCAATGGGCTTCAATGGATGTTATTCGATGTTATCTGACAAAGTTAGATGCGATCTCACTCAAATAAATAAGAAATGTTGAAATTCGACTTCAAATGAGGAAGATAGACTTTGAAAATTTTCAATTAACACAAAGTGACAGTTGACTTCAATGGGCTTCAATGGATGTTAATCGACGATATCTGACAAAGTTAGACGCGATCTCACTCAAATAAATAAGAAATGTTGAAATTCGACTTCAAATGAGGAAGATAGACTTTGAAAATTTTCAATTAACACAAAGTGACAGTTGACTTCAATTGGCTTCAATGGATGTTATTCGATGATATCTGACAAAGTTAGATGCGAACTCACTCAAATATATAAGAAATATTGGAATTCGACTTCAAATGAGGAAGATAGAATTTGAAAATTTTCAATAAACACAAAGTGACCATCGACCTCAATGAGCTTCAATGGATGTTATTCGATGATATCTAACAAACTTAGATGCAATCTCACTCAAATAAATAAGAAATGTTGAAATTCGACTTCAAATGAGGAAGATAGACTTTGAAAATTTTCAATTAACACAAAGTGACAGTTGACTTCAATTGGCTTCAATGGATGTTATTCGATGATATCTGACAAAGTTAGATGCGAACTCACTCAAATATATAAGAAATGTTGAAATTCGACTTCAAATGAGGAAGATAGACTTTGAAAATTTTCAATTAACACAAAGTGACCATCGACCTCAATGAGCTTCAATGGATGTTATTCGATGATATCTAACAAACTTAGATGCAATCTCACTAAAATAAATAAGAAATGTTGAAATTCGACTTCAAATGAGGAAGATAGACTTTGAAAATTTTCAATTAACACAAAGTGACAGTTGACTTCAATGGGCTTCAATGGATGTTAATCGACGATATCTGACAAAGTTAGACGCGATCTCACTCAAATAAATAAGAAATGTTGAAATTCGACTTCAAATGAGGAAGATAGAATTTGAAAATTTTCAATTAACACAAAGTGACAGCTGACGTCAATGGGCTTCAATGGATGTTATTCAATGATATCTGACAAAGATAGATGCTAACTTACTCAAATATATAAGAAATGTTGAAATTCGACTTCAAATGAGGAAGATAGACTTTGAAAATTTTCAATTAACACAAAGTGACAGTTGACTTCAATGGGCTTCAATGGATGTTAATCGATGTTATCTGACAAACTTAGATGCGATCTCACTCAAATAAATAAGAAATGTTGAAATTCGACTTCAAATGAGGAAGATAGACTTTGAAATTTTTCAATTAACACAAAGTGACAGTTGATTTCAATGGGCTTCAATGGATGTTAATCGACGATGTCTGACAAAGTTAGACGCGATCTCACTCAAATAAATAAGAAATGTTGAAATTCGACTTCAAATGAGGAAGATAGACTTTGAAAATTTTCAATTAACACAAAGTGACAGTTGACCTCAATGGGCTTCAATGGATGTTATTCGATGATATCTGACAAAGTTAGATGCGAACTTACTCAAATATATAAGAAATGTTGAAATTCGACTTCAAATGAGGAAGATAGACTTTGAAAATTTTCAATTAACACAAAGTGACAGTTGACTTCAATGGGCTTCAATGGATGTTAATTGACGATATCTGACAAAGTTAGATGCGAACTCACTCAAATATATAAGAAATGTTGAAATTCGACTTCAAATGAGGAAGATAGACTTTGAAAATTTTCAATTAACACAAAGTGACAGTTGACCTCAATGGGCTTCAATGGATGTTATTCGATGATATCTGACAAAGTTAGATGCGAACTTACTCAAATATATAAGAAATATTGAAATTCGACTTCAAATGAGGAAGATAGAATTTGAAAATTTTCAATAAACACAAAGTGACCATCGACCTCAATGAGCTTCAATGGATGTTATTCGATGATATCTAACAAACTTAGATGCAATCTCACTAAAATAAATAAGAAATGTTGAAATTCGACTTCAAATGAGGAAGATAGACTTTGAAAATTTTCAATTAACACAAAGTGACAGTTGACTTCAATGGGCTTCAATGGATGTTAATCGACGATATCTGACAAAGTTAGATGCGAACTCACTCAAATATATAAGAAATGTTGAAATTCGACTTCAAATGAGGAAGATAGACTTTGAAAATTTTCAATTAACACAAAGTGACAGTTGACCTCAATGGGCTTCAATGGATGTTATTCGATGAAATCTGACAAAGTTAGATGCGAACTCACTCAAATATATAAGAAATGTTGAAATTCGACTTCAAATGAGGAAGATAGAATTTGAAAATTTTCAATAAACACAAAGTGACCATCGACCTCAATGAGCTTCAATGGATGTTATTCGATGATATCTAACAAACTTAGATGCAATCTCACTAAAATAAATAAGAAATGTTGAAATTCGACTTCAAATGAGGAAGATAGACCTTGAAAATTTTCAATTAACACAAAGTGACAGTTGACTTCAATGGGCTTCAATGGATGTTAATCGACGATATCTGACAAAGTTAGACGCGATCTCACTCAAATAAATAAGAAATGTTGAAATTCGACCTCAAATGAGGAAGATAGACTTTGAAAATTTTCAATTAACACAAAGTGACAGTTGACCTCAATGGGCTTCAATGGATGTTATTCGATGATATCTGACAAAGTTAGATGCGAACTTACTCAAATATATAAGAAATGTTGAAATTCGACTTCAAATGAGGAAGATAGACTTTGAAAATTTTCAATTAACACAAAGTGACAGTTGGCCTCAATGGGCTTCGATGGATGTTATTCGATGATATCTGACAAAGTTAGATGCGAACTTACTCAAATATATAAGAAATGTTGAAATTCGACTTCAAATGAGGAAGATAGACTTTGAAAATTTTCAATTAACACAAAGTGACAGTTGGCCTCAATGGGCTTCGATGGATGTTATTCGATGATATCTGACAAAGTTAGATGCGAACTTACTCAAATATATAAGAAATGTTGAAATTCGACTTCAAATGAGGAAGATAGACTTTGAAAATTTTCAATTAACACAAAGTGACAGTTGGCCTCAATGGGCTTCAATGGATGTTATTCGATGTTATCTGACAAAGTTAGATGCGATCTCACTCAAATAAATAAGAAATGTTGAAATTCGACTTCAAATGAGGAAGATAGACTTTGAAAATTTTCAATTAACACAAAGTGACAGTTGACTTCAATGGGCTTCAATGGATGTTAATCGACGATATCTGACAAAGTTAGACGCGATCTCACTCAAATAAATAAGAAATGTTGAAATTCGACTTCAAATGAGGAAGATAGACTTTGAAAATTTTCAATTAACACAAAGTGACAGTTGACCTCAATGGGCTTCAATGGATGTTATTCGATGATATCTGACAAAGTTAGATGCGAACTTACTCAAATATATAAGAAATGTTGAAATTCGACTTCAAATGAGGAAGATAGAATTTGAAAATTTTCAATAAACACAAAGTGACCATCGACCTCAATGAGCTTCAATGGATGTTATTCGATGACATCTAACAAACTTGGATGCGATCTCACTAAAATAAATAAGAAATGTTGAAATTCGACTTCAAATGAGGAAGATAGACTTTGAAAATTTTCAATTAACGCTAAGTGACAGTTGACTTCAATGGGCTTCAATGGATGTTAATCGACGATATCTGACAAAGTTAGATGCGAACTCACTCAAATATATAAGAAATGTTGAAATTCGACTTCAAATGAGGAAGATAGACTTTGAAAATTTTCAATTAACACAAAGTGACAGTTGACCTCAATGGGCTTCAATGGATGTTATTCGATGAAATCTGACAAAGTTAGATGCGAACTCACTCAAATATATAAGAAATGTTGAAATTCGACTTCAAATGAGGAAGATAGAATTTGAAAATTTTCAATAAACACAAAGTGACCATCGACCTCAATGAGCTTCAATGGATGTTATTCGATGATATCTAACAAACTTAGATGCAATCTCACTAAAATAAATAAGAAATATTGAAATTCGACTTCAAATGAGGAAGATAGACCTTGAAAATTTTCAATTAACACAAAGTGACAGTTGACTTCAATGGGCTTCAATGGATGTTAATCGACGATATCTGACAAAGTTAGACGCGATCTCACTCAAATAAATAAGAAATGTTGAAATTCGACCTCAAATGAGGAAGATAGACTTTGAAAATTTTCAATTAACACAAAGTGACAGTTGACCTCAATGGGCTTCAATGGATGTTATTCGATGATATCTGACAAAGTTAGATGCGAACTTACTCAAATATATAAGAAATGTTGAAATTCGACTTCAAATGAGGAAGATAGACTTTGAAAATTTTCAATTAACACAAAGTGACAGTTGGCCTCAATGGGCTTCGATGGATGTTATTCGATGATATCTGACAAAGTTAGATGCGAACTCACTCAAATATATAAGAAATGTTGAAATTCGACTTCAAATGAGGAAGATAGACTTTGAAAATTTTCAATTAACACAAAGTGACAATTGACTTCAATGGGCTTCAATGGATGTTATTCGATGTTATCTGACAAAGTTAGATGCGATCTCACTCAAATAAATAAGAAATGTTGAAATTCGACTTCAAATGAGGAAGATAGACTTTGAAAATTTTCAATTAACACAAAGTGACAGTTGACTTCAATGGGCTTCAATGGATGTTAATCGACGATATCTGACAAAGTTAGACGCGATCTCACTCAAATAAATAAGAAATGTTGAAATTCGACTTCAAATGAGGAAGATAGACTTTGAAAATTTTCAATTAACACAAAGTGACAATTGACTTCAATGGGCTTCAATGGATGTTATTCGATGTTATCTGACAAAGTTAGATGCGATCTCACTCAAATAAATAAGAAATGTTGAAATTCGACTTCAAATGAGGAAGATAGACTTTGAAAATTTTCAATTAACACAAAGTGACAGTTGACCTCAATGGGCTTCAATGGATGTTATTCGATGATATCTGACAAAGTTAGATGCGAACTCACTCAAATATATAAGAAATATTGGAATTCGACTTCAAATGAGGAAGATAGAATTTGAAAATTTTCAATAAACACAAAGTGACCATCGACCTCAATGAGCTTCAATGGATGTTATTCGATGATATCTAACAAACTTAGATGCAATCTCACTCAAATAAATAGGAAATGTTGAAATTCGACTTCAAATGAGGAAGATAGACTTTGAAAATTTTCAATTAACACAAAGTGACAGTTGACTTCAATTGGCTTCAATGGATGTTATTCGATGATATCTGACAAAGTTAGATGCGAACTCACTCAAATATATAAGAAATGTTGAAATTCGACTTCAAATGAGGAAGATAGACTTTGAAAATTTTCAATTAACACAAACTGGCAGTTGACCTCAATGGGCTTCAATGTATGTTATTCGATGATATCTGACAAAGTTAGATACAAACTCACTCAAATATATAAATAATGTTGAAGTTCGACTTCAAATGAGGAAGATAGACTTTGAAAATTTTCAATTAACACAAAGTGACAGTTGACTTCAATGGGCTTCATTGGATGTTAATCGATGTTATCTGACAAAGTTAGATGCGATCTCACTCAAATAAATAAGAAATGTTGAAATTCGACTTCAAATGAGGAAGATAGACTTTGAAAATTTTCAATTAACACAAAGTGACAGTTGACCTCAATGGGCTTCAATGGATGTTATTCGATGATATCTGACAAAGTTAGATGCGAACTCACTCAAATATATAAGAAATATTGGAATTCGACTTCAAATGAGGAAGATAGAATTTGAAAATTTTCAATAAACACAAAGTGACCATCGACCTCAATGAGCTTCAATGGATGTTATTCGATGATATCTAACAAACTTAGATGCAATCTCACTCAAATAAATAGGAAATGTTGAAATTCGACTTCAAATGAGGAAGATAGACTTTGAAAATTTTCAATTAACACAAAGTGACAGTTGACTTCAATTGGCTTCAATGGATGTTATTCGATGATATCTGACAAAGTTAGATGCGAACTCACTCAAATATATAAGAAATGTTGAAATTCGACTTCAAATGAGGAAGATAGACTTTGAAAATTTTCAATTAACACAAACTGGCAGTTGACCTCAATGGGCTTCAATGTATGTTATTCGATGATATCTGACAAAGTTAGATACAAACTCACTCAAATATATAAATAATGTTGAAGTTCGACTTCAAATGAGGAAGATAGACTTTGAAAATTTTCAATTAACACAAAGTGACAGTTGACTTCAATGGGCTTCATTGGATGTTAATCGACGATATCTGACAAAGTTAGATGCGAACTCACTCAAATATATAAGAAATGTTGAAATTCGACTTCAAATGAGGAAGATAGACTTTGAAAATTTTCAATTAACACAAAGTGACAGTTGACCCCAATGGGCTTCAATAGATGTTATTCGATGATATCTGACAAAGTTAGATGCGAACTTACTCAAATATATAAGAAATGTTGAAATTCGACTTCAAATGAGGAAGATAGACTTTGAAAATTTTCAATTAACACAAAGTGACAGTTGGCCTCAATGGGCTTCGATGGATGTTATTCGATGATATCTGACAAAGTTAGATGCGAACTTACTCAAATATATAAGAAATGTTGAAATTCGACTTCAAATGAGGAAGATAGAATTTGAAAATTTTCAATAAACACAAAGTGACAGTTGACCTCAATGGGCTTCAATGGATGTTATTCGATGATATCTGACAAAGTTAGATGCGAACTTACTCAAATATATAAGAAATGTTGAAATTCGACTTCAAATGAGGAAGATAGACTTTGAAAATTTTCAATTAACACAAAGTGACAGTTGGCCTCAATGGGCTTCGATGGATGTTATTCGATGATATCTGACAAAGTTAGATGCGAACTCACTCAAATATATAAGAAATGTTGAAATTCGACTTCAAATGAGGAAGATAGACTTTGAAAATTTTCAATTAACACAAAGTGACAGTTGACCTCAATGGGCTTCAATGGATGTTATTCGATGATATCTGACAAAGTTAGATGCGAACTTACTCAAATATATAAGAAATGTTGAAATTCGACTTCAAATGAGGAAGATAGAATTTGAAAATTTTCAATAAACACAAAGTGACCATCGACCTCAATGAGCTTCAATGGATGTTATTCGATGATATCTAACAAACTTAGATGCAATCTCACTAAAATAAATAAGAAATGTTGAAATTCGACTTCAAATGAGGAAGATAGACTTTGAAAATTTTCAATTAACACAAAGTGACAGTTGACTTCAATGGGCTTGAATGGATGTTAATCGACGATATCTGACAAAGTTAGATGCGAACTCACTCAAATATATAAGAAATGTTGAAATTCGACTTCAAATGAGGAAGATAGACTTTGAAAATTTTCAATTAACACAAAGTGACAGTTGACCTCAATGGGCTTCAATGGATGTTATTCGATGATATCTGACAAAGTTAGATGCGACCTCACTCAAATATATAAGAAATGTTGAAATTCGACTTCAAATGAGGAAGATAGAATTTGAAAATTTTCAATAAACACAAAGTGACCATCGACCTCAATGAGCTTCAATGGATGTTATTCGATGATATCTAACAAACTTAGATGCAATATCACTCAAATATATAAGAAATGTTGAAATTCGACTTCAAATGAGGAAGATAGACTTTGAAAATTTTCAATTAACACAAAGTGACAGTTGACCTCAATGGGCTTCGATGGATGTTAATCGACGATATCTGACAAAGTTAGATGCGAACTCACTCAAATATATAAGAAATGTTGGAATTCGACTTCAAATGAGGAAGATAGTCTTTGAAAATTTTCAATTAACACAAAGTGACAGTTGGCCTCAATGGGCTTCGATGGATGTTAATCGACGATATCTGACAAAGTCAGATACAAACTCACTCAAATATAAAAGAAATGTTGAAATTCGACTTCAAATGAGGGAGATAGACTTTGAAAATATTCAATTAACACAAAGTGACAGTTGACTTCAATGGGTTTCAATGGATGTTAATCGACGATATCTGACAAAGTTAGATGCGAACTCGCTCAAATATATAAGAAATGTTGAAATTCGACTTCAAATGAGGAAGGTAGACTTTGAAAATTTTCAATTAACACAAAGTGACAGTTGACCTCAATGGGCTTCAATGGATGTTAATCGACGATATCTGACAAAGTTAGACGCGATCTCACTCAAATAAATAAGAAATGTTGAAATTCGACTTCAAATGAGGAAGATAGACTTTGAAAATTTTCAATTAACACAAAGTGACAGTTGACCTCAATGGGCTTCAATGGATGTTATTCGATGATATCTGACAAAGTTAGATGCGAACTCACTCAAATATATAAGAAATGTTGAAATTCGACTTCAAATGAGGAAGATAGACTTTGAAAATTTTCAATTAACACAAAGTGACAGTTGACCTCAATGGGCTTCAATGTATGCTATTCGATGATATCTGACAAAGTCAGATACAAACTCACTCAAATATAAAAGAAATGTTGAAATTCGACTTCAAATGAGGGAGATAGACTTTGAAAATTTTCAATTAACACAAAGTGACAGTTGACTTCAATGGGTTTCAATGGATGTTAATCGACGATATCTGACAAAGTTAGATGAGAACTAACTCAAATATATAAGAAATGTTGAAATTCGACTCCAAATGAGGAAGATAGACTTTGAATATTTTCAATTAACACAAAGTGACCATCGACCTCAATGAGCTTCAATGGATGTTATTCGATGATATCTGACAAAGTTAGATGCGAACTCGCTCAAATATATAAGAAATGTTGAAATTCGACTTCAAATGAGGAAGATAGACTTTGAAAATTTTCAATTAACACAAAGTGACAGTTGACCTCAATGGGCTTCAATGGATGTTATTCGATGATATCTGACAAAGTTAGATGCGAACTCACTCAAATATATAAGAAATGTTGAAATTCGACTTCAAATGAGGAAGATAGAATTTGTAAATTTTCAATAAACACAAAGTGACCATCGACCTCAATGAGCTTCAATGGATGTTATTCGATGATATCTAACAAACTTAGATGCAATCTCACTCAAATAAATAAGAAATGTTGAAATTCGACTTCAAATGAGGAAGATAGACTTTGAAAATTTTCAATTAACACAAAGTGACAGTTGACTTCAATGGGCTTCAATGGATGTTAATCGACGATATCTGACAAAGTTAGACGCGATCTCACTCAAATAAATAAGAAATGTTGAAATTCGACTTCAAATGAGGAAGATAGACTTTGAAAATTTTCAATTAACACAAAGTGACAGTTGACTTCAATGGGCTTCAATGGATGTTAATCGACGATATCTGACAAAGTTAGACGCGATCTCACTCAAATAAATAAGAAATGTTGAAATTCGACTTCAAATGAGGAAGATAGACTTTGAAAATTTTCAATTAACACAAAGTGACAATTGACTTCAATGGGCTTCAATGGATGTTATTCGATGTTATCTGACAAAGTTAGATGCGATCTCACTCAAATAAATAAGAAATGTTGAAATTCGACTTCAAATGAGGAAGATAGAATTTGAAAATTTTCAATTAACACAAAGTGACAGTTGACTTCAATGGGCTTCAATGGATGTTAATCGACGATATCTGACAAAGTTAGACGCGATCTCACTCAAATAAATAAGAAATGTTGAAATTCGACTTCAAATGAGGAAGATAGACTTTGAAAATTTTCAATTAACACAAAGTGACAGTTGACTTCATTTGGCTTCAATGGATGTTATTCGATGATATCTGACAAAGTTAGATGCGAACTCACTCAAATATATAAGAAATATTGGAATTCGACTTCAAATGAGGAAGATAGAATTTGAAAATTTTCAATAAACACAAAGTGACCATCGACCTCAATGAGCTTCAATGGATGTTATTCGATGATATCTAACAAACTTAGATGCAATCTCACTAAAATAAATAAGAAATGTTGAAATTCGACTTCAAATGAGGAAGATAGACTTTGAAAATTTTCAATTAACACAAAGTGACAGTTGACTTCAATGGGCTTCAATGGATGTTAATCGACGATATCTGACAAAGTTAGACGCGATCTCACTCAAATAAATAAGAAATGTTGAAATTCGACTTCAAATGAGGAAGATAGACTTGAAAATTTTCAATTAACACAAAGTGACAGTTGACCTCAATGGGCTTCAATGGATGTTATTCGATGATATCTGACAAAGTTAGATGCGAACTCACTCAAATATATAAGAAATGTTGAAATTCGACTTCAAATGAGGAAGATAGACTTTGAAAATTTTCAATTAACACAAAGTGACAGTTGACCTCAATGGGCTTCAATGTATGCTATTCGATGATATCTGACAAAGTCAGATACAAACTCACTCAAATATAAAAGAAATGTTGAAATTCGACTTCAAATGAGGGAGATAGACTTTGAAAATTTTCAATTAACACAAAGTGACAGTTGACTTCAATGGGTTTCAATGGATGTTAATCGACGATATCTGACAAAGTTAGATGAGAACTAACTCAAATATATAAGAAATGTTGAAATTCGACTCCAAATGAGGAAGATAGACTTTGAATATTTTCAATTAACACAAAGTGACCATCGACCTCAATGAGCTTCAATGGATGTTATTCGATGATATCTGACAAAGTTAGATGCGAACTCGCTCAAATATATAAGAAATGTTGAAATTCGACTTCAAATGAGGAAGATAGACTTTGAAAATTTTCAATTAACACAAAGTGACAGTTGACCTCAATGGGCTTCAATGGATGTTATTCGATGATATCTGACAAAGTTAGATGCGAACTCACTCAAATATATAAGAAATGTTGAAATTCGACTTCAAATGAGGAAGATAGAATTTGTAAATTTTCAATAAACACAAAGTGACCATCGACCTCAATGAGCTTCAATGGATGTTATTCGATGATATCTAACAAACTTAGATGCAATCTCACTCAAATAAATAAGAAATGTTGAAATTCGACTTCAAATGAGGAAGATAGACTTTGAAAATTTTCAATTAACACAAAGTGACAGTTGACTTCAATGGGCTTCAATGGATGTTAATCGACGATATCTGACAAAGTTAGACGCGATCTCACTCAAATAAATAAGAAATGTTGAAATTCGACTTCAAATGAGGAAGATAGACTTTGAAAATTTTCAATTAACACAAAGTGACAGTTGACTTCAATGGGCTTCAATGGATGTTAATCGACGATATCTGACAAAGTTAGACGCGATCTCACTCAAATAAATAAGAAATGTTGAAATTCGACTTCAAATGAGGAAGATAGACTTTGAAAATTTTCAATTAACACAAAGTGACAATTGACTTCAATGGGCTTCAATGGATGTTATTCGATGTTATCTGACAAAGTTAGATGCGATCTCACTCAAATAAATAAGAAATGTTGAAATTCGACTTCAAATGAGGAAGATAGAATTTGAAAATTTTCAATTAACACAAAGTGACAGTTGACTTCAATGGGCTTCAATGGATGTTAATCGACGATATCTGACAAAGTTAGACGCGATCTCACTCAAATAAATAAGAAATGTTGAAATTCGACTTCAAATGAGGAAGATAGACTTTGAAAATTTTCAATTAACACAAAGTGACAGTTGACTTCATTTGGCTTCAATGGATGTTATTCGATGATATCTGACAAAGTTAGATGCGAACTCACTCAAATATATAAGAAATATTGGAATTCGACTTCAAATGAGGAAGATAGAATTTGAAAATTTTCAATAAACACAAAGTGACCATCGACCTCAATGAGCTTCAATGGATGTTATTCGATGATATCTAACAAACTTAGATGCAATCTCACTAAAATAAATAAGAAATGTTGAAATTCGACTTCAAATGAGGAAGATAGACTTTGAAAATTTTCAATTAACACAAAGTGACAGTTGACTTCAATGGGCTTCAATGGATGTTAATCGACGATATCTGACAAAGTTAGATGCGAACTTACTCAAATATATAAGAAATGTTGAAATTCGACTTCAAATGAGGAAGATAGACTTTGAAAATTTTCAATTAACACAAAGTGACAGTTGACCTCAATGGGCTTCAATGTATGTTATTCGATGATATCAGACAAAGTTAGATACAAACTCACTCAAATATATAAGTAATGTTGAAGTTCGACTTCAAATGAGGAAGATAGACTTTGAAAATTTTCAATTAACACAAAGTGACAGTTGACTTCAATGGGCTTCAGTGGATGTTAATCGACGATATCTGACAAAGTTAGATGCGAACTCACTCAAATATATAAGAAATGTTGAAATTCGACTTCAAATGAGGAAGATAGACTTTGAAAATTTTCAATTAACACAAAGTGACAGTTGACCTCAATGGGCTTCAATGGATGTTATTCGATGATATCTGACAAAGTTAGATGCGAACTTACTCAAATATATAAGAAATGTTGAAATTCGACTTCAAATGAGGAAGATAGACTTTGAAAATTTTCAATTAACACAAAGTGACAGTTGACTTCAATGGGCTTCAGTGGATGTTAATCGACGATATCTGACAAAGTTAGATGCGAACTCACTCAAATATATAAGAAATGTTGAAATTCGACTTCAAATGAGGAAGATAGACTTTGAAAATTTTCAATTAACACAAAGTGACAGTTGACCTCAATGGGCTTCAATGGATGTTATTCGATGATATCTGACAAAGTTAGATGCGAACTTACCCAAATATATAAGAAATGTTGAAATTCGACTTCAAATGAGGAAGATAGACTTTGAAAATTTTCAATTAACACAAAGTGACAGTTGGCCTCAATGGGCTTCGATGGATGTTATTCGATGATATCTGACGAAGTTAGATGCGAACTCACTCAAATATATAAGAAATGTTGAAATTCGACTTCAAATGAGGAAGTTAGACTTTGAAAATTTTCATTTATCACAAAGTGACAGTTGACTTCAATGGGCTTCAATGGATGTTAATCGACGATATCTGACAAAGTTAGATGCGCACTCACTCAAATATATAAGAAATGTTGAAATTCGACTTCAAATGAGGAAGATAGACTTTGAAAATTTTCAATTAACACAAAGTGACAGTTGACCTCAATGGGCTTCAATGGATGTTATTCGATGATATCTGACAAAGTTAGATGCGAACTTACTCAAATATATAAGAAATGTTGAAATTCGACTTCAAATGAGGAAGATAGACTTTGAAAATTTTCAATTAACACAAAGTGACAGTTGGCCTCAATGGGCTTCGATGGATGTTATTCGATGATATCTGACGAAGTTAGATGCGAACTCACTCAAATATATAAGAAATGTTGAAATTCGACTTCAAATGAGGAAGATAGACTTTGAAAATTTTCAATTAACACAAAGTGACAATTGACTTCAATGAGCTCCAATGGATGTTATTCGATGTTATCTGACAAAGTTAGATGCGATCTCACTCAAATAAATAAGAAATGTTGAAATTCGACTTCAAATGAGGAAGATAGACTTTGAAAATTTTCAATTAACACAAAGTGACAGTTGACCTCAATGGGCTTCAATGGATGTTAATCGACGATATCTGACAAAGTTAGATGCGATCTCACTCAAATAAATAAGAAATGTTGAAATTCGACTTCAAATGAGGAAGATAGACTTTGAAAATTTTCAATTAACACAAAGTGGCAGTTGACCTCAATGGGCTTCAATGTATGTTATTCGATGATATCTGACAAAGTTAGATACGAACTCACTCAAATATATAAGTAATGTTGAAGTTCGACTTCAAATGAGGAAGATAGACTTTGAAAATTTTCAATTAACACAAAGTGACAGTTGACTTCAATGGGCTTCAGTGGATGTTAATCGACGATATCTGACAAAGTTAGATGCGAACTCACTCAAATATATAAGAAATGTTGAAATTCGACTTCAAATGAGGAAGATAGACTTTGAAAATTTTCAATTAACACAAAGTGACAGTTGACCTCAATGGGCTTCAATGGATGTTATTCGATGATATCTGACAAAGTTAGATGCGAACTCACTCAAATATATAAGAAATGTTGAAATTCGACTTCAAATGAGGAAGTTAGACTTTGAAAATTTTCATTTATCACAAAGTGACAGTTGACTTCAATGGGCTTCAATGGATGTTAATCGACGATATCTGACAAAGTTAGATGCGCACTCACTCAAATATATAAGAAATGTTGAAATTCGACTTCAAATGAGGAAGATAGACTTTGAAAATTTTCAATTAACACAAAGTGACAGTTGACCTCAATGGGCTTCAATGGATGTTATTCGATGATATCTGACAAAGTTAGATGCGAACTTACTCAAATATATAAGAAATGTTGAAATTCGACTTCAAATGAGGAAGATAGACTTTGAAAATTTTCAATTAACACAAAGTGACAGTTGGCCTCAATGGGCTTCGATGGATGTTATTCGATGATATCTGACGAAGTTAGATGCGAACTCACTCAAATATATAAGAAATGTTGAAATTCGACTTCAAATGAGGAAGATAGACTTTGAAAATTTTCAATTAACACAAAGTGACAATTGACTTCAATGAGCTCCAATGGATGTTATTCGATGTTATCTGACAAAGTTAGATGCGATCTCACTCAAATAAATAAGAAATGTTGAAATTCGACTTCAAATGAGGAAGATAGACTTTGAAAATTTTCAATTAACACAAAGTGACAGTTGACCTCAATGGGCTTCAATGGATGTTAATCGACGATATCTGACAAAGTTAGATGCGATCTCACTCAAATAAATAAGAAATGTTGAAATTCGACTTCAAATGAGGAAGATAGACTTTGAAAATTTTCAATTAACACAAAGTGGCAGTTGACCTCAATGGGCTTCAATGTATGTTATTCGATGATATCTGACAAAGTTAGATACGAACTCACTCAAATATATAAGTAATGTTGAAGTTCGACTTCAAATGAGGAAGATAGACTTTGAAAATTTTCAATTAACACAAAGTGACAGTTGACTTCAATGGGCTTCAGTGGATGTTAATCGACGATATCTGACAAAGTTAGATGCGAACTCACTCAAATATATAAGAATTGTTGAAATTCGACTTCAAATGAGGAAGATAGACTTTGAAAATTTTCAATTAACACAAAGTGACAGTTGACCTCAATGGGCTTCAATGGATGTTATTCGATGATATCTGACAAAGTTAGATGCGAACTTACTCAAATATATAAGAAATGTTGAAATTCGACTTCAAATGAGGAAGATAGACTTTGAAAATTTTCAATTAACACAAAGTGACAGTTGGCCTCAATGGGCTTCGATGGATGTTATTCGATGATATCTGACGAAGTTAGATGCGCACTCACTCAAATATATAAGAAATGTTGAAATTCGACTTCAAATGAGGAAGATAGACTTTGAAAATTTTCAATTAACACAAAGTGACAGTTGACCTCAATGGGCTTCAATGGATGTTATTCGATGATATCTGACAAAGTTAGATGCGAACTTACTCAAATATATAAGAAATGTTGAAATTCGACTTCAAATGAGGAAGATAGACTTTGAAAATTTTCAATTAACACAAAGTGACAGTTGGCCTCAATGGGCTTCGATGGATGTTATTCGATGATATCTGACGAAGTTAGATGCGAACTCACTCAAATATATAAGAAATGTTGAAATTCGACTTCAAATGAGGAAGATAGACTTTGAAAATTTTCAATTAACACAAAGTGACAGTTGACCTCAATGGGCTTCAATGGATGTTATTCGATGATATCTGACAAAGTTAGATGCGAACTTACTCAAATATATAAGAAATGTTGAAATTCGACTTCAAATGAGGAAGATAGACTTTGAAAATTTTCAATTAACACAAAGTGACAGTTGGCCTCAATGGGCTTCGATGGATGTTATTCGATGATATCTGACGAAGTTAGATGCGAACTCACTCAAATATATAAGAAATGTTGAAATTCGACTTCAAATGAGGAAGATAGACTTTGAAAATTTTCAATTAACACAAAGTGACAATTGACTTCAATGAGCTCCAATGGATGTTATTCGATGTTATCTGACAAAGTTAGATGCGATCTCACTCAAATAAATAAGAAATGTTGAAATTCGACTTCAAATGAGGAAGATAGACTTTGAAAATTTTCAATTAACACAAAGTGACAGTTGACCTCAATGGGCTTCAATGGATGTTAATCGACGATATCTGACAAAGTTAGATGCGATCTCACTCAAATAAATAAGAAATGTTGAAATTCGACTTCAAATGAGGAAGATAGACTTTGAAAATTTTCAATTAACACAAAGTGGCAGTTGACCTCAATGGGCTTCAATGTATGTTATTCGATGATATCTGACAAAGTTAGATACGAACTCACTCAAATATATAAGTAATGTTGAAGTTCGACTTCAAATGAGGAAGATAGACTTTGAAAATTTTCAATTAACACAAAGTGACAGTTGACTTCAATGGGCTTCAGTGGATGTTAATCGACGATATCTGACAAAGTTAGATGCGAACTCACTCAAATATATAAGAATTGTTGAAATTCGACTTCAAATGAGGAAGATAGACTTTGAAAATTTTCAATTAACACAAAGTGACAGTTGACCTCAATGGGCTTCAATGGATGTTATTCGATGATATCTGACAAAGTTAGATGCGAACTTACTCAAATATATAAGAAATGTTGAAATTCGACTTCAAATGAGGAAGATAGACTTTGAAAATTTTCAATTAACACAAAGTGACAGTTGGCCTCAATGGGCTTCGATGGATGTTATTCGATGATATCTGACGAAGTTAGATGCGAACTCACTCAAATATATAAGAAATGTTGAAATTCGACTTCAAATGAGGAAGATAGAATTTGTAAATTTTCAATAAACACAAAGTGACCATCGACCTCAATGAGCTTCAATGGATGTTATTCGATGATATCTAACAAACTTAGATGCAATCTCACTCAAATAAATAAGAAATGTTGAAATTCGACTTCAAATGAGGAAGATAGACTTTGAAAATTTTCAATTAACACAAAGTGACAGTTGACTTCAATGGGCTTCAATGGATGTTAATCGACGATATCTGACAAAGTTAGACGCGATCTCACTCAAATAAATAAGAAATGTTGAAATTCGACTTCAAATGAGGAAGATAGACTTTGAAAATTTTCAATTAACACAAAGTGACAGTTGACTTCAATGGGCTTCAATGGATGTTAATCGACGATATCTGACAAAGTTAGACGCGATCTCACTCAAATAAATAAGAAATGTTGAAATTCGACTTCAAATGAGGAAGATAGACTTTGAAAATTTTCAATTAACACAAAGTGACAATTGACTTCAATGGGCTTCAATGGATGTTATTCGATGTTATCTGACAAAGTTAGATGCGATCTCACTCAAATAAATAAGAAATGTTGAAATTCGACTTCAAATGAGGAAGATAGAATTTGAAAATTTTCAATTAACACAAAGTGACAGTTGACTTCAATGGGCTTCAATGGATGTTAATCGACGATATCTGACAAAGTTAGACGCGATCTCACTCAAATAAATAAGAAATGTTGAAATTCGACTTCAAATGAGGAAGATAGACTTTGAAAATTTTCAATTAACACAAAGTGACAGTTGACTTCATTTGGCTTCAATGGATGTTATTCGATGATATCTGACAAAGTTAGATGCGAACTCACTCAAATATATAAGAAATATTGGAATTCGACTTCAAATGAGGAAGATAGAATTTGAAAATTTTCAATAAACACAAAGTGACCATCGACCTCAATGAGCTTCAATGGATGTTATTCGATGATATCTAACAAACTTAGATGCAATCTCACTAAAATAAATAAGAAATGTTGAAATTCGACTTCAAATGAGGAAGATAGACTTTGAAAATTTTCAATTAACACAAAGTGACAGTTGACTTCAATGGGCTTCAATGGATGTTAATCGACGATATCTGACAAAGTTAGATGCGAACTTACTCAAATATATAAGAAATGTTGAAATTCGACTTCAAATGAGGAAGATAGACTTTGAAAATTTTCAATTAACACAAAGTGACAGTTGACCTCAATGGGCTTCAATGTATGTTATTCGATGATATCAGACAAAGTTAGATACAAACTCACTCAAATATATAAGTAATGTTGAAGTTCGACTTCAAATGAGGAAGATAGACTTTGAAAATTTTCAATTAACACAAAGTGACAGTTGACTTCAATGGGCTTCAGTGGATGTTAATCGACGATATCTGACAAAGTTAGATGCGAACTCACTCAAATATATAAGAAATGTTGAAATTCGACTTCAAATGAGGAAGATAGACTTTGAAAATTTTCAATTAACACAAAGTGACAGTTGACCTCAATGGGCTTCAATGGATGTTATTCGATGATATCTGACAAAGTTAGATGCGAACTTACTCAAATATATAAGAAATGTTGAAATTCGACTTCAAATGAGGAAGATAGACTTTGAAAATTTTCAATTAACACAAAGTGACAGTTGACTTCAATGGGCTTCAGTGGATGTTAATCGACGATATCTGACAAAGTTAGATGCGAACTCACTCAAATATATAAGAAATGTTGAAATTCGACTTCAAATGAGGAAGATAGACTTTGAAAATTTTCAATTAACACAAAGTGACAGTTGACCTCAATGGGCTTCAATGGATGTTATTCGATGATATCTGACAAAGTTAGATGCGAACTTACCCAAATATATAAGAAATGTTGAAATTCGACTTCAAATGAGGAAGATAGACTTTGAAAATTTTCAATTAACACAAAGTGACAGTTGGCCTCAATGGGCTTCGATGGATGTTATTCGATGATATCTGACGAAGTTAGATGCGAACTCACTCAAATATATAAGAAATGTTGAAATTCGACTTCAAATGAGGAAGTTAGACTTTGAAAATTTTCATTTATCACAAAGTGACAGTTGACTTCAATGGGCTTCAATGGATGTTAATCGACGATATCTGACAAAGTTAGATGCGCACTCACTCAAATATATAAGAAATGTTGAAATTCGACTTCAAATGAGGAAGATAGACTTTGAAAATTTTCAATTAACACAAAGTGACAGTTGACCTCAATGGGCTTCAATGGATGTTATTCGATGATATCTGACAAAGTTAGATGCGAACTTACTCAAATATATAAGAAATGTTGAAATTCGACTTCAAATGAGGAAGATAGACTTTGAAAATTTTCAATTAACACAAAGTGACAGTTGGCCTCAATGGGCTTCGATGGATGTTATTCGATGATATCTGACGAAGTTAGATGCGAACTCACTCAAATATATAAGAAATGTTGAAATTCGACTTCAAATGAGGAAGATAGACTTTGAAAATTTTCAATTAACACAAAGTGACAATTGACTTCAATGAGCTCCAATGGATGTTATTCGATGTTATCTGACAAAGTTAGATGCGATCTCACTCAAATAAATAAGAAATGTTGAAATTCGACTTCAAATGAGGAAGATAGACTTTGAAAATTTTCAATTAACACAAAGTGACAGTTGACCTCAATGGGCTTCAATGGATGTTAATCGACGATATCTGACAAAGTTAGATGCGATCTCACTCAAATAAATAAGAAATGTTGAAATTCGACTTCAAATGAGGAAGATAGACTTTGAAAATTTTCAATTAACACAAAGTGGCAGTTGACCTCAATGGGCTTCAATGTATGTTATTCGATGATATCTGACAAAGTTAGATACGAACTCACTCAAATATATAAGTAATGTTGAAGTTCGACTTCAAATGAGGAAGATAGACTTTGAAAATTTTCAATTAACACAAAGTGACAGTTGACTTCAATGGGCTTCAGTGGATGTTAATCGACGATATCTGACAAAGTTAGATGCGAACTCACTCAAATATATAAGAAATGTTGAAATTCGACTTCAAATGAGGAAGATAGACTTTGAAAATTTTCAATTAACACAAAGTGACAGTTGACCTCAATGGGCTTCAATGGATGTTATTCGATGATATCTGACAAAGTTAGATGCGAACTCACTCAAATATATAAGAAATGTTGAAATTCGACTTCAAATGAGGAAGTTAGACTTTGAAAATTTTCATTTATCACAAAGTGACAGTTGACTTCAATGGGCTTCAATGGATGTTAATCGACGATATCTGACAAAGTTAGATGCGCACTCACTCAAATATATAAGAAATGTTGAAATTCGACTTCAAATGAGGAAGATAGACTTTGAAAATTTTCAATTAACACAAAGTGACAGTTGACCTCAATGGGCTTCAATGGATGTTATTCGATGATATCTGACAAAGTTAGATGCGAACTTACTCAAATATATAAGAAATGTTGAAATTCGACTTCAAATGAGGAAGATAGACTTTGAAAATTTTCAATTAACACAAAGTGACAGTTGGCCTCAATGGGCTTCGATGGATGTTATTCGATGATATCTGACGAAGTTAGATGCGAACTCACTCAAATATATAAGAAATGTTGAAATTCGACTTCAAATGAGGAAGATAGACTTTGAAAATTTTCAATTAACACAAAGTGACAATTGACTTCAATGAGCTCCAATGGATGTTATTCGATGTTATCTGACAAAGTTAGATGCGATCTCACTCAAATAAATAAGAAATGTTGAAATTCGACTTCAAATGAGGAAGATAGACTTTGAAAATTTTCAATTAACACAAAGTGACAGTTGACCTCAATGGGCTTCAATGGATGTTAATCGACGATATCTGACAAAGTTAGATGCGATCTCACTCAAATAAATAAGAAATGTTGAAATTCGACTTCAAATGAGGAAGATAGACTTTGAAAATTTTCAATTAACACAAAGTGGCAGTTGACCTCAATGGGCTTCAATGTATGTTATTCGATGATATCTGACAAAGTTAGATACGAACTCACTCAAATATATAAGTAATGTTGAAGTTCGACTTCAAATGAGGAAGATAGACTTTGAAAATTTTCAATTAACACAAAGTGACAGTTGACTTCAATGGGCTTCAGTGGATGTTAATCGACGATATCTGACAAAGTTAGATGCGAACTCACTCAAATATATAAGAATTGTTGAAATTCGACTTCAAATGAGGAAGATAGACTTTGAAAATTTTCAATTAACACAAAGTGACAGTTGACCTCAATGGGCTTCAATGGATGTTATTCGATGATATCTGACAAAGTTAGATGCGAACTTACTCAAATATATAAGAAATGTTGAAATTCGACTTCAAATGAGGAAGATAGACTTTGAAAATTTTCAATTAACACAAAGTGACAGTTGGCCTCAATGGGCTTCGATGGATGTTATTCGATGATATCTGACGAAGTTAGATGCGCACTCACTCAAATATATAAGAAATGTTGAAATTCGACTTCAAATGAGGAAGATAGACTTTGAAAATTTTCAATTAACACAAAGTGACAGTTGACCTCAATGGGCTTCAATGGATGTTATTCGATGATATCTGACAAAGTTAGATGCGAACTTACTCAAATATATAAGAAATGTTGAAATTCGACTTCAAATGAGGAAGATAGACTTTGAAAATTTTCAATTAACACAAAGTGACAGTTGGCCTCAATGGGCTTCGATGGATGTTATTCGATGATATCTGACGAAGTTAGATGCGAACTCACTCAAATATATAAGAAATGTTGAAATTCGACTTCAAATGAGGAAGATAGACTTTGAAAATTTTCAATTAACACAAAGTGACAGTTGACCTCAATGGGCTTCAATGGATGTTATTCGATGATATCTGACAAAGTTAGATGCGAACTTACTCAAATATATAAGAAATGTTGAAATTCGACTTCAAATGAGGAAGATAGACTTTGAAAATTTTCAATTAACACAAAGTGACAGTTGGCCTCAATGGGCTTCGATGGATGTTATTCGATGATATCTGACGAAGTTAGATGCGAACTCACTCAAATATATAAGAAATGTTGAAATTCGACTTCAAATGAGGAAGATAGACTTTGAAAATTTTCAATTAACACAAAGTGACAATTGACTTCAATGAGCTCCAATGGATGTTATTCGATGTTATCTGACAAAGTTAGATGCGATCTCACTCAAATAAATAAGAAATGTTGAAATTCGACTTCAAATGAGGAAGATAGACTTTGAAAATTTTCAATTAACACAAAGTGACAGTTGACCTCAATGGGCTTCAATGGATGTTAATCGACGATATCTGACAAAGTTAGATGCGATCTCACTCAAATAAATAAGAAATGTTGAAATTCGACTTCAAATGAGGAAGATAGACTTTGAAAATTTTCAATTAACACAAAGTGGCAGTTGACCTCAATGGGCTTCAATGTATGTTATTCGATGATATCTGACAAAGTTAGATACGAACTCACTCAAATATATAAGTAATGTTGAAGTTCGACTTCAAATGAGGAAGATAGACTTTGAAAATTTTCAATTAACACAAAGTGACAGTTGACTTCAATGGGCTTCAGTGGATGTTAATCGACGATATCTGACAAAGTTAGATGCGAACTCACTCAAATATATAAGAATTGTTGAAATTCGACTTCAAATGAGGAAGATAGACTTTGAAAATTTTCAATTAACACAAAGTGACAGTTGACCTCAATGGGCTTCAATGGATGTTATTCGATGATATCTGACAAAGTTAGATGCGAACTTACTCAAATATATAAGAAATGTTGAAATTCGACTTCAAATGAGGAAGATAGACTTTGAAAATTTTCAATTAACACAAAGTGACAGTTGGCCTCAATGGGCTTCGATGGATGTTATTCGATGATATCTGACGAAGTTAGATGCGAACTCACTCAAATATATAAGAAATGTTGAAATTCGACTTCAAATGAGGAAGATAGACTTTGAAAATTTTCAATTAACACAAAGTGACAATTGACTTCAATGAGCTTCAATGGATGTTATTCGATGTTATCTGACAAAGTTAGATGCGATCTCACTCAAATAAATAAGAAATGTTGAAATTCGACTTCAAATGAGGAAGATAGACTTTGAAAATTTTCAATTAACACAAAGTGACAGTTGACTTCAATGGGCTTCAATGGATGTTAATCGACGATATCTGACAAAGTTAGATGCGATCTCACTCAAATAAATAAGAAATGTTGAAATTCGACTTCAAATGAGGAAGATAGACTTTGAAAATTTTCAATTAACACAAAGTGACAGTTGACTTCAATTGGCTTCAATGGATGTTATTCGATGATATCTGACAAAGTTAGATGCGAACTCACTCAAATATATAAGAAATGTTGAAATTCGACTCCAAATGAGGAAGATAGACTTTGAAAATTTTCAATTAACACAAAGTGGCAGTTGACCTCAATGGGCTTCAATGTATGTTATTCGATGATATCTGACCAAGTTAGATGCGAACTCACTCAAATATATAAGAAATGTTGAAATTCGACTTCAAATGAGGAAGATAGAATTTGAAAATTTTCAATAAACACAAAGTGACCATCGACCTCAATGAGCTTCAATGGATGTTATTCGATGATATCTAACAAACTTAGATGCAATCTCACTCAAATAAATAAGAAATGTTGAAATTCGACTTCAAATGAGGAAGATAGACTTTGAAAATTTTCAATTAACACAAAGTGACAGTTGACTTCAATGGGCTTCAATGGATGTTAATCGACGATATCTGACAAAGTTAGATGCGAACTCGCTCAAATATATAAGAAATGTTAAAATTCGACTTCAAATGAGGAAGATAGACTTTGAAAATTTTCAATTAACACAAAGTGACAGTTGACCTCAATGGGCTTCAATGGATGTTATTCGATGATATCTGACAAAGTTAGATGCGAACTTACTCAAATATATAAGAAATGTTGAAATTCGACTTCAAATGAGGAAGATAGACTTTGAAAATTTTCAATTAACACAAAGTGACAGTTGACTTCAATTGGCTTCAATGGATGTTATTCGATGATATCTGACAAAGTTAGATGCGAACTCACTCAAATATAAAAGAAATGTTGAAATTCGACTTCAAATGAGGGAGATAGACTTTGAAAATTTTCAATTAACACAAAGTGACAGTTGACTTCAATGGACTTCAATGGATGTTAATCGACGATATCTGACAAAGTTAGATGCGAACTCACTCAAATATATAAGAAATGTTGAAATTCGACTCCAAATGAGGAAGATAGACTTTGAATATTTTCAATTAACACAAAGTGACAGTTGACTTCAATGGGCTTCAATGGATGTTAATCGACGATATCTGACAAAGTTAGATGCGAACTCGCTCAAATATATAAGCAATGTTGAAATTCGACTTCAAATGAGGAAGATAGACTTTGAAAATTTTCAATTAACACAAAGTGACAGTTGACCTCAATGGGCTTCAATGGATGTTATTCGATGATATCTGACAAAGTTAGATGCGAACTCACTCAAATATATAAGAAATGTTGAAATTCGACTTCAAATGAGGAAGATAGAATTTGGAAATTTTCAATAAACACAAAGTGACCATCGACCTCAATGAGCTTCAATGGATGTTATTCGATGATATCTAACAAACTTAGATGCCATCTCACTCAAATAAATAAGAAATGTTGAAATTCGACTTCAAATGAGGAAGATAGACTTTGAAAATTTTCAATTAACACAAAGTGACAGTTGACTTCAATGGGCTTCAATGGATGTTAATTGACGATATCTGACAAAGTTAGACGCGATCTCACTCAAATAAATGAGAAATGTTGAAATTCGACTTCAAATGAGGAAGATAGACTTTGAAAATTTTCAATTAACACAAAGTGACAGTTGACTTCAATGGGCTTCAATGGATGTTAATCGACGATATCTGACAAAGTTAGACGCGATCTCACTCAAATAAATAAGAAATGTTGAAATTCGACTTCAAATGAGGAAGATAGACTTTGAAAATTTTCAATTAACACAAATTGACAGTTGACTTCAATGGGCTTCAGTGGATGTTAATCGACGATATCTGACAAAGTTAGATGCGAACTCCCTCAAATATATAAGAAATGTTGAAATTCGACTTCAAATGAGGAAGATAGACTTTGAAAATTTTCAATTAACACAAAGTGACAGTTGACCTCAATGGGCTTCAATGGATGTTATTCGATGATATCTGACAAAGTTAGATGCGAACTTACTCAAATATATAAGAAATGTTGAAATTCGACTTCAAATGAGGAAGATAGACTTTGAAAATTTTCAATTAACACAAAGTGACAGTTGACCTCAATGGGCTTCAATGGATGTTAATCGACGATATCTAACAAACTTAGATGCAATCTCACTAAAATAAATAAGAAATGTTGAAATTCGACTTCAAATGAGGAAGATAGACTTTGAAAATTTTCAATTAACACAAAGTGACAATTGACTTCAATGGGCTTCAATGGATGTTATTCGATGTTATCTGACAAAGTTAGATGCGATCTCACTCAAATAAATGAGAAATGTTGAAATTCGACTTCAAATGAGGAAGATAGACTTTGAAAATTTTCAATTAACACAAGGTGACAGTTGACTTCAATGGGCTTCAATGGATGTTAATCGACGATGTCTGACAAAGTTAGACGCGATCTCACTCAAATAAATAAGAAATGTTGAAATTCGACTTCAAATGAGGAAGATAGACTTTGAAAATTTTCAATTAACACAAAGTGACAGTTGACCTCAATGGGCTTCAATGGATGTTATTCGATGATATCTGACAAAGTTAGATGCGAACTTACTCAAATATATAAGAAATGTTGAAATTCGACTTCAAATGAGGAAGATAGACTTTGAAAATTTTCAATTAACACAAAGTGACAGTTGACTTCAATGGGCTTCAATGGATGTTAATCGACGATATCTGACAAAGTTAGATGCGAACTCACTCAAATATATAAGAAATGTTGAAATTCGACTTCAAATTAGGAAGATAGACTTTGAAAATTTTCAATTAACACAAAGTGACAATTGACTTCAATGGGCTTCAATGGATGTTATTCGATGTTATCTGACAAAGTTAGATGCGATCTCACTCAAATAAATGAGAAATGTTGAAATTCGACTTCAAATGAGGAAGATAGACTTTGAAAATTTTCAATTAACACAAGGTGACAGTTGACTTCAATGGGCTTCAATGGATGTTAATCGACGATGTCTGACAAAGTTAGACGCGATCTCACTCAAATAAATAAGAAATGTTGAAATTCGACTTCAAATGAGGAAGATAGACTTTGAAAATTTTCAATTAACACAAAGTGACAGTTGACCTCAATGGGCTTCAATGGATGTTATTCGATGATATCTGACAAAGTTAGATGCGAACTTACTCAAATATATAAGAAATGTTGAAATTCGACTTCAAATGAGGAAGATAGACTTTGAAAATTTTCAATTAACACAAAGTGACAGTTGACCTCAATGGGCTTCAATGGATGTTATTCGATGATATCTGACAAAGTTAGATGCGAACTCACTCAAATATATAAGAAATGTTGAAATTCGACTTCAAATGAGGAAGATAGAATTTGAAAATTTTCAATAAACACAAAGTGACCATCGACCTCAATGAGCTTCAATGGATGTTATTCGATGATATCTAACAAATTTAGATGCAATCTCACTAAAATAAATAAGAAATGTTGAAATTCGACTTCAAATGAGGAAGATAGACTTTGAAAATTTTCAATTAACACAAAGTGACAGTTGACTTCAATGGGCTTCAATGGATGTTAATCGACGATATCTGACAAAGTTAGATGCGAACTCACTCAAATATATAAGAAATGTTGAAATTTGACTTCAAATGAGGAAGATAGACTTTGAAAATTTTCAATTAACACAAAGTGACAGTTGACCTCAATGGGCTTCAATGGATGTTATTCGATGATATCTGACAAAGTTAGATGCGAACTCACTCAAATATATAAGAAATGTTGAAATTCGACTTCAAATGAGGAAGATAGAATTTGAAAATTTTCAATAAACACAAAGTGACCATCGACCTCAATGAGCTTCAATGGATGTTATTCGATGATATCTAACAAACTTAGATGCAATCTCACTAAAATAAATAAGAAATGTTGAAATTCGACTCCAAATGAGGAAGATAGACTTTGAAAATTTTCAATTAACACAAAGTGACAGTTGACTTCAATGGGCTTCAATGGATGTTAATCGACGATATCTGACAAAGTTAGACGCGATCTCACTCAAATAAATAAGAAATGTTGAAATTCGACCTCAAATGAGGAAGATAGACTTTGAAAATTTTCAATTAACACAAAGTGACAGTTGACCTCAATGGGCTTCAATGGATGTTATTCGATGATATCTGACAAAGTTAGATGCGAACTTACTCAAATACATAAGAAATGTTGAAATTCGACTTCAAATGAGGAAGATAGACTTTGAAAATTTTCAATTAACACAAAGTGACAGTTGACTTCAATGGGCTTCAATGGATGTTAATCGACGATATCTGACAAAGTTAGATGCGAACTCACTCAAATATATAAGAAATGTTGAAATTCGACTTCAAATTAGGAAGATAGACTTTGAAAATTTTCAATTAACACAAAGTGACAGTTGACTTCAATGGGCTTCAATGGATGTTAATCGACGATATCTGACAAAGTTAGACGCGATCTCACTCAAATAAATAAGAAATGTTGAAATTCGACCTCAAATGAGGAAGATAGACTTTGAAAATTTTCAATTAACACAAAGTGACAGTTGACCTCAATGGGCTTCAATGGATGTTATTCGATGATATCTGACAAAGTTAGATGCGAACTTACTCAAATACATAAGAAATGTTGAAATTCGACTTCAAATGAGGAAGATAGACTTTGAAAATTTTCAATTAACACAAAGTGACAGTTGGCCTCAATGGGCTTCGATGGATGTTATTCGATGATATCTGACAAAGTTAGATGCGAACTCACTCAAATATATAAGAAATGTTGAAATTCGACTTCAAATGAGGAAGATAGACTTTGAAAATTTTCAATTAACACAAAGTGACAATTGACTTCAATGGGCTTCAATGGATGTTATTCGATGTTATCTGACAAAGTTAGATGCGATCTCACTCAAATAAATAAGAAATGTTGAAATTCGACCTCAAATGAGGAAGATAGACTTTGAAAATTTTCAATTAACACAAAGTGACAGTTGACCTCAATGGGCTTCAATGGATGTTATTCGATGATATCTGACAAAGTTGGATGCGAACTTACTCAAATATATAAGAAATGTTGAAATTCGACTTCAAATGAGGAAGATAGACTTTGAAAATTTTCAATTAACACAAAGTGACAGTTGACTTCAATGGGCTTCAATGGATGTTAATCGACGATATCTGACAAAGTTAGATGCGAACTCACTCAAATATATAAGATATGCTGAAATTCGACTTCAAATGAGGAAGATAGACTTTGAAAATTTTCAATTAACACAAAGTGACAGTTGACCTCAATGGGCTTCAATGGATGTTATTCGATGATATCTGACAAAGTTAGATGCAATCTCACTAAAATAAATAAGAAATGTTGAAATTCGACTTCAAATGAGGAAGATAGACTTTGAAAATTTTCAATTAACACAAAGTGACAGTTGACTTCAATTGGCTTCAATGGATGTTAATCGACGATATCTGACAAAGTTAGATGCGAACTCACTCAAATATATAAGAAATGTTGAAATTCGACTTCAAATTAGGAAGATAGACTTTGAAAATTTTCAATTAACACAAAGTGACAATTGACTTCAATGGGCTTCAATGGATGTTATTCGATGTTATCTGACAAAGTTAGATGCGATCTCACTCAAATAAATAAGAAATGTTGAAATTCGACTTCAAATGAGGGAGATAGACTTTGAAAATTTTCAATTAACACAAAGTGACAGTTGACCTCAATGGGCTTCAATGGATGTTAATCGACGATGTCTGACAAAGTTAGACGCGATCTCACTCAAATAAATAAGAAATGTTGAAATTCGACTTCAAATGAGGAAGATAGACTTTGAAAATTTTCAATTAACACAAAGTGACAGTTGACCTCAATGGGCTTCAATGGATGTTATTCGATGATATCTGACAAAGTTAGATGCGAACTTACTCAAATATATAAGAAATGTTGAAATTCGACTTCAAATGAGGAAGATAGACTTTGAAAATTTTCAATTAACACAAAGTGACAGTTGACTTCAATGGGCTTCAATGGATGTTAATCGACGATATCTGACAAAGTTAGACGCGATCTCACTCAAATAAATAAGAAATGTTGAAATTCGACCTCAAATGAGGAAGATAGACTTTGAAAATTTTCAATTAACACAAAGTGACAGTTGACCTCAATGGGCTTCAATGGATGTTATTCGATGATATCTGACAAAGTTGGATGCGAACTTACTCAAATATATAAGGAATGTTGAAATTCGACTTCAAATGAGGAAGATAGACTTTGAAAATTTTCAATTAACACAAAGTGACAGTTGACTTCAATGGGCTTCAATGGATGTTAATCGACGATATCTGACAAAGTTAGATGCGAACTCACTCAAATATATAAGAAATGCTGAAATTCGACTTCAAATGAGGAAGATAGACTTTGAAAATTTTCAATTAACACAAAGTGACAGTTGACCTCAATGGGCTTCAATGGATGTTATTCGATGATATCTGACAAAGTTAGATGCGAACTTACTCAAATATATAAGAAATGTTGAAATTCGACTTCAAATGAGGAAGATAGAATTTGAAAATTTTCAATAAACACAAAGTGACCATCGACCTCAATGAGCTTCAATGGATGTTATTCGATGATATCTAACAAACTTAGATGCAATCTCACTAAAATAAATAAGAAATGTTGAAATTCGACTTCAAATGAGGAAGATAGACTTTGAAAATTTTCAATTAACACAAAGTGACAGTTGACTTCAATGGGCTTCAATGGATGTTAATCGACGATATCTGACAAAGTTAGATGCGAACTCACTCAAATATATAAGAAATGTTGAAATTCGACTTCAAATTAGGAAGATAGACTTTGAAAATTTTCAATTAACACAAAGTAACAATTGACTTCAATGGGCTTCAATGGATGTTATTCGATGTTATCTGACAAAGTTAGATGCGATCTCACTCAAATAAATGAGAAATGTTGAAATTCGACTTCAAATGAGGAAGATAGACTTTGAAAATTTTCAATTAACACAAAGTGACAGTTGACCTCAATGGGCTTCAATGGATGTTATTCGATGATATCTGACAAAGTTAGATGCGAACTTACTCAAATATATAAGAAATGTTGAAATTCGACTTCAAATGAGGAAGATAGACTTTGAAAATTTTCAATTAACACAAAGTGACAATTGACTTCAATGGGCTTCAATGGATGTTATTCGATGTTATCTGACAAAGTTAGATGCGATCTCACTCAAATAAATGAGAAATGTTGAAATTCGACTTCAAATGAGGAAGATAGACTTTGAAAATTTTCAATTAACACAAAGTGACAGTTGACCTCAATGGGCTTCAATGGATGTTATTCGATGATATCTGACAAAGTTAGATGCGAACTTACTCAAATATATAAGAAATGTTGAAATTCGACTTCAAATGAGGAAGATAGACTTTGAAAATTTTCAATTAACACAAAGTGACAGTTGACCTCAATGGGCTTCAATGGATGTTATTCGATGATATCTGACAAAGTTAGATGCGAACTTACTCAAATATATAAGAAATGTTGAAATTCGACTTCAAATGAGGAAGATAGACTTTGAAAATTTTCAATTAACACAAAGTGACAGTTGACCTCAATGGGCTTCAATGGATGTTAATCGACGATATCTAACAAACTTAGATGCAATCTCACTAAAATAAATAAGAAATGTTGAAATTCGACTTCAAATGAGGAAGATAGACTTTGAAAATTTTCAATTAACACAAAGTGACAATTGACTTCAATGGGCTTCAATGGATGTTATTCGATGTTATCTGACAAAGTTAGATGCGATCTCACTCAAATAAATGAGAAATGTTGAAATTCGACTTCAAATGAGGAAGATAGACTTTGAAAATTTTCAATTAACACAAAGTGACAGTTGACCTCAATGGGCTTCAATGGATGTTATTCGATGATATCTGACAAAGTTAGATGCGAACTTACTCAAATATATAAGAAATGTTGAAATTCGACTTCAAATGAGGAAGATAGACTTTGAAAATTTTCAATTAACACAAAGTGACAGTTGACCTCAATGGGCTTCAATGGATGTTATTCGATGATATCTGACAAAGTTAGATGCGAACTTACTCAAATATATAAGAAATGTTGAAATTCGACTTCAAATGAGGAAGATAGACTTTGAAAATTTTCAATTAACACAAAGTGACAGTTGACTTCAATGGGCTTCAATGGATGTTAATCGACGATATCTGACAAAGTTAGATGCGAACTCACTCAAATATATAAGAAATGTTGAAATTCGACTTCAAATGAGGAAGATAGACTTTGAAAATTTTCAATTAACACAAAGTGACAGTTGACCTCAATGGGCTTCAATGGATGTTATTCGATGATATCTGACAAAGTTAGATGCGAACTTACTCAAATATATAAGAAATGTTGAAATTCGACTTCAAATGAGGAAGATAGAATTTGAAAATTTTCAATAAACACAAAGTGACCATCGACCTCAATGAGCTTCAATGGATGTTATTCGATGATATATAACAAACTTAGATGCAATCTCACTAAAATAAATAAGAAATGTTGAAATTCGACTTCGAATGAGGAAGATAGACTTTGAAAATTTTCAATTAACACAAAGTGACAGTTGACTTCAATGGGCTTCAATGGATGTTAATCGACGATATCTGACAAAGTTAGACGCGATCTCACTCAAATAAATAAGAAATGTTGAAATTCGACCTCAAATGAGGAAGATAGACTTTGAAAATTTTCAATTAACACAAAGTGACAGTTGACCTCAATGGGCTTCAATGGATGTTATTCGATGATATCTGACAAAGTTAGATGCGAACTTACTCAAATATATAAGAAATGTTGAAATTCGACTTCAAATGAGGAAGATAGAATTTGAAAATTTTCAATTAACACAAAGTGACAGTTGATCTCAATGGGCTTCAATGGATGTTAATCGACGATATCTGACAAAGTTAGACGCGATCTCACTCAAATAAATAAGAAATGTTGAAATTCGACCTCAAATGAGGAAGATAGACTTTGAAAATTTTCAATTAACACAAAGTGACAGTTGACCTCAATGGGCTTCAATGGATGTTATTCGATGATATCTGACAAAGTTAGATGCGAACTTACTCAAATATATAAGAAATGTTGAAATTCGACTTCAAATGAGGAAGATAGACTTTGAAAATTTTCAATTAACACAAAGTGACAGTTGGCCTCAATGGGCTTCGATGGATGTTATTCGATGATATCTGACAAAGTTAGATGCGAACTCACTCAAATATATAAGAAATGTTGAAATTCGACTTCAAATGAGGAAGATAGACTTTGAAAATTTTCAATTAACACAAAGTGACAATTGACTTCAATGGGCTTCAATGGATGTTATTCGATGTTATCTGACAAAGTTAGATGCGATCTCACTCAAATAAATAAGAAATGTTGAAATTCGACTTCAAATGAGGAAGATAGACTTTGAAAATTTTCAATTAACACAAAGTGACAGTTGACTTCAATGGGCTTCAATGGATGTTATTCGATGATATATAACAAACTTAGATGCAATCTCACTAAAATAAATAAGAAATGTTGAAATTCGACTTCAAATGAGGAAGATAGACTTTGAAAATTTTCAATTAACACAAAGTGACAGTTGACTTCAATGGGCTTCAATGGATGTTAATCGACGATATCTGACAAAGTTAGATGCGAACTCACTCAAATATATAAGAAATGTTGAAATTTGACTTCAAATGAGGAAGATAGACTTTGAAAATTTTCAATTAACACAAAGTGACAGTTGACTTCAATGGGCTTCAATGGATGTTAATCGACGATATCTGACAAAGTTAGACGCGATCTCACTCAAATAAATAAGAAATGTTGAAATTCGACCTCAAATGAGGAAGATAGACTTTGAAAATTTTCAATTAACACAAAGTGACAGTTGACCTCAATGGGCTTCAATGGATGTTATTCGATGATATCTGACAAAGTTAGATGCGAACTTACTCAAATATATAAGAAATGTTGAAATTCGACTTCAAATGAGGAAGATAGACTTTGAAAATTTTCAATTAACACAAAGTGACAGTTGGCCTCAATGGGCTTCGATGGATGTTATTCGATGATATCTGACAAAGTTAGATGCGAACTCACTCAAATATATAAGAAATGTTGAAATTCGACTTCAAATGAGGAAGATAGACTTTGAAAATTTTCAATTAACACAAAGTGACAATTGACTTCAATGGGCTTCAATGGATGTTATTCGATGTTATCTGACAAAGTTAGATGCGATCTCACTCAAATAAATAAGAAATGTTGAAATTCGACTTCAAATGAGGAAGATAGACTTTGAAAATTTTCAATTAACACAAAGTGACAGTTGACTTCAATGGGCTTCAATGGATGTTATTCGATGATATATAACAAACTTAGATGCAATCTCACTAAAATAAATAAGAAATGTTGAAATTCGACTTCAAATGAGGAAGATAGACTTTGAAAATTTTCAATTAACACAAAGTGACAGTTGACTTCAATGGGCTTCAATGGATGTTAATCGACGATATCTGACAAAGTTAGATGCGAACTCACTCAAATATATAAGAAATGCTGAAATTCGACTTCAAATGAGGAAGATAGACTTTGAAAATTTTCAATTAACACAAAGTGACAGTTGACCTCAATGGGCTTCAATGGATGTTATTCGATGATATCTGACAAAGTTAGATGCGAACTTACTCAAATATATAAGAAATGTTGAAATTCGACTTCAAATGAGGAAGATAGACTTTGAAAATTTTCAATTAACACAAAGTGACAGTTGGCCTCAATGGGCTTCGATGGATGTTATTCGATGATATCTGACAAAGTTAGATGCGAACTCACTCAAATATATAAGACATGTTGAAATTCGACTTCAAATGAGGAAGATAGACTTTGAAAATTTTCAATTAACACAAAGTGACAATTGACTTCAATGGGCTTCAATGGATGTTATTCGATGTTATCTGACAAAGTTAGATGCGATCTCACTCAAATAAATAAGAAATGTTGAAATTCGACTTCAAATGAGGAAGATAGACTTTGAAAATTTTCAATTAACACAAAGTGACAGTTGACTTCAATGGGCTTCAATGGATGTTATTCGATGATATATAACAAACTTAGATGCAATCTCACTAAAATAAATAAGAAATGTTGAAATTCGACTTCAAATGAGGAAGATAGACTTTGAAAATTTTCAATTAACACAAAGTGACAGTTGACTTCAATGGGCTTCAATGGATGTTAATCGACGATATCTGACAAAGTTAGATGCGAACTCACTCAAATATATAAGAAATGCTGAAATTCGACTTCAAATGAGGAAGATAGACTTTGAAAATTTTCAATTAACACAAAGTGACAGTTGACCTCAATGGGCTTCAATGGATGTTATTCGATGATATCTGACAAAGTTAGATGCGAACTTACTCAAATATATAAGAAATGTTGAAATTCGACTTCAAATGAGGAAGATAGAATTTGAAAATTTTCAATAAACACAAAGTGACCATCGACCTCAATGAGCTTCAATGGATGTTATTCGATGATATCTAACAAACTTAGATGCAATCTCACTAAAATAAATAAGAAATGTTGAAATTCGACTTCAAATGAGGAAGATAGACTTTGAAAATTTTCAATTAACACAAAGTGACAGTTGACTTCAATGGGCTTCAATGGATGTTAATCGACGATATCTGACAAAGTTAGATGCGAACTCACTCAAATATATAAGAAATGTTGAAATTCGACTTCAAATTAGGAAGATAGACTTTGAAAATTTTCAATTAACACAAAGTGACAATTGACTTCAATGGGCTTCAATGGATGTTATTCGATGTTATCTGACAAAGTTAGATGCGATCTCACTCAAATAAATGAGAAATGTTGAAATTCGACTTCAAATGAGGAAGATAGACTTTGAAAATTTTCAATTAACACAAGGTGACAGTTGACTTCAATGGGCTTCAATGGATGTTAATCGACGATGTCTGACAAAGTTAGACGCGATCTCACTCAAATAAATAAGAAATGTTGAAATTCGACTTCAAATGAGGAAGATAGACTTTGAAAATTTTCAATTAACACAAAGTGACAGTTGACCTCAATGGGCTTCAATGGATGTTATTCGATGATATCTGACAAAGTTAGATGCGAACTTACTCAAATATATAAGAAATGTTGAAATTCGACTTCAAATGAGGAAGATAGACTTTGAAAATTTTCAATTAACACAAAGTGACAGTTGACCTCAATGGGCTTCAATGGATGTTATTCGATGATATCTGACAAAGTTAGATGCGAACTTACTCAAATATATAAGAAATGTTGAAATTCGACTTCAAATGAGGAAGATAGAATTTGAAAATTTTCAATAAACACAAAGTGACCATCGACCTCAATGAGCTTCAATGGATGTTATTCGATGATATATAACAAACTTAGATGCAATCTCACTAAAATAAATAAGAAATGTTGAAATTCGACTTCAAATGAGGAAGATAGACTTTGAAAATTTTCAATTAACACAAAGTGACAGTTGACTTCAATGGGCTTCAATGGATGTTAATCGACGATATCTGACAAAGTTAGATGCGAACTCACTCAAATATATAAGAAATGTTGAAATTTGACTTCAAATGAGGAAGATAGACTTTGAAAATTTTCAATTAACACAAAGTGACAGTTGACCTCAATGGGCTTCAATGGATGTTATTCGATGATATCTGACAAAGTTAGATGCGAACTCACTCAAATATATAAGAAATTTTGAAATTCGACTTCAAATGAGGAAGATAGAATTTGAAAATTTTCAATAAACACAAAGTGACCATCGACCTCAATGAGCTTCAATGGATGTTATTCGATGATATCTAACAAACTTAGATGCAATCTCACTAAAATAAATAAGAAATGTTGAAATTCGACTTCAAATGAGGAAGATAGACTTTGAAAATTTTCAATTAACACAAAGTGACAGTTGACTTCAATGGGCTTCAATGGATGTTAATCGACGATATCTGACAAAGTTAGACGCGGTCTCACTCAAATAAATAAGAAATGTTGAAATTCGACCTCAAATGAGGAAGATAGACTTTGAAAATTTTCAATTAACACAAAGTGACAGTTGACCTCAATGGGCTTCAATGGATGTTATTCGATGATATCTGACAAAGTTAGATGAGAACTTACTCAAATATATAAGAAATGTTGAAATTCGACTTCAAATGAGGAAGATAGACTTTGAAAATTTTCAATTAACACAAAGTGACAGTTGACCTCAATGGGCTTCAATGGATGTTATTCGATGATATCTGACAAAGTTAGATGCGAACTTACTCAAATATATAAGAAATGTTGAAATTCGACTTCAAATGAGGAAGATAGAATTTGAAAATTTTCAATAAACACAAAGTGACCATCGACCTCAATGAGCTTCAATGGATGTTATTCGATGATATATAACAAACTTAGATGCAATCTCACTAAAATAAATAAGAAATGTTGAAATTCGACTTCAAATGAGGAAGATAGACTTTGAAAATTTTCAATTAACACAAAGTGACAGTTGACTTCAATGGGCTTCAATGGATGTTAATCGACGATATCTGACAAAGTTAGATGCGAACTCACTCAAATATATAAGAAATGTTGAAATTTGACTTCAAATGAGGAAGATAGACTTTGAAAATTTTCAATTAACACAAAGTGACAGTTGACCTCAATGGGCTTCAATGGATGTTATTCGATGATATCTGACAAAGTTAGATGCGAACTCACTCAAATATATAAGAAATGTTGAAATTCGACTTCAAATGAGGAAGATAGAATTTGAAAATTTTCAATAAACACAAAGTGACCATCGACCTCAATGAGCTTCAATGGATGTTATTCGATGATATCTAACAAACTTAGATGCAATCTCACTAAAATAAATAAGAAATGTTGAAATTCGACTTCAAATGAGGAAGATAGACTTTGAAAATTTTCAATTAACACAAAGTGACAGTTGACTTCAATGGGCTTCAATGGATGTTAATCGACGATATCTGACAAAGTTAGATGCGGTCTCACTCAAATAAATAAGAAATGTTGAAATTCGACCTCAAATGAGGAAGATAGACTTTGAAAATTTTCAATTAACACAAAGTGACAGTTGACCTCAATGGGCTTCAATGGATGTTATTCGATGATATCTGACAAAGTTAGATGCGAACTTACTCAAATATATAAGAAATGTTGAAATTCGACTTCAAATGAGGAAGATAGACTTTGAAAATTTTCAATTAACACAAAGTGACAGTTGGCCTCAATGGGCTTCGATGGATGTTATTCGATGATATCTGACAAAGTTAGATGCGAACTCACTCAAATATATAAGAAATGTTGAAATTCGACTTCAAATGAGGAAGATAGACTTTGAAAATTTTCAATTAACACAAAGTGACAATTGACTTCAATGGGCTTCAATGGATGTTATTCGATGTTATCTGACAAAGTTAGATGCGATCTCACTCAAATAAATAAGAAATGTTGAAATTCGACTTCAAATGAGGAAGATAGACTTTGAAAATTTTCAATTAACACAAAGTGACAGTTGACTTCAATGGGCTTCAATGGATGTTATTCGATGATATATAACAAACTTAGATGCAATCTCACTAAAATAAATAAGAAATGTTGAAATTCGACTTCAAATGAGGAAGATAGACTTTGAAAATTTTCAATTAACACAAAGTGACAGTTGACTTCAATGGGCTTCAATGGATGTTAATCGACGATATCTGACAAAGTTAGATGCGAACTCACTCAAATATATAAGAAATGTTGAAATTTGACTTCAAATGAGGAAGATAGACTTTGAAAATTTTCAATTAACACAAAGTGACAGTTGACCTCAATGGGCTTCAATGGATGTTATTCGATGATATCTGACAAAGTTAGATGCGAACTCACTCAAATATATAAGAAATGTTGAAATTCGACTTCAAATGAGGAAGATAGAATTTGAAAATTTTCAATAAACACAAAGTGACCATCGACCTCAATGAGCTTCAATGGATGTTATTCGATGATATCTAACAAACTTAGATGCAATCTCACTAAAATAAATAAGAAATGTTGAAATTCGACTTCAAATGAGGAAGATAGACTTTGAAAATTTTCAATTAACACAAAGTGACAGTTGACCTCAATGGGCTTCAATGGATGTTATTCGATGATATCTGACAAAGTTAGATGCGAACTTACTCAAATATATAAGAAATGTTGAAATTCGACTTCAAATGAGGAAGATAGACTTTGAAAATTTTCAATTAACACAAAGTGACAGTTGACCTCAATGGGCTTCAATAGATTTTATTCGATGATATCTGACAAAGTTAGATGCGAACTTACTCAAATATATAAGAAATGTTGAAATTCGACTTCAAATGAGGAAGATAGACTTTGAAAATTTTCAATTAACACAAAGTGACAGTTCACTTCAATTGGCTTCAATGGATGTTATTCGATGATATCTGACAAAGTTAGATGCGAACTCACTCAAATATATAAGAAATATTGGAATTCGACTTCAAATGAGGAAGTTAGAATTTGAAAATTTCCAATAAACACAAAGTGACCATCGACCTCAATGAGCTTCAATGGATGTTATTCGATGATATCTAACAAACTTAGATGCAATCTCACTCAAATAAATAGGAAATGTTGAAATTCGACTTCAAATGAGGAAGATAGACTTTGAAAATTTTCAATTAACACAAAGTGACAGTTGACTTCAATTGGCTTCAATGGATGTTATTCGATGATATCTGACAAAGTTAGATGCGAACTCACTCAAATATATAAGAAATGTTGAAATTCGACTTCAAATGAGGAAGATAGACTTTGAAAATTTTCAATTAACACAAAGTGGCAGTTGACCTCAATGGGCTTCAATGTATGTTATTCGATGATATCTGACAAAGTTAGATACAAACTCACTCAAATATATAAGTAATGTTGAAGTTCGACTTCAAATGAGGAAGATAGACTTTGAAAATTTTCAATTAACACAAAGTGACAGTTGACTTCAATGGGCTTCAGTGGATGTTAATCGACGATATCTGACAAAGTTAGATGCGAACTCACTCAAATATATAAGAAATGTTGAAATTCGACTTCAAATGAGGAAGATAGACTTTGAAAATTTTCAATTAACACAAAGTGACAGTTGACCTCAATGGGCTTCAATGGATGTTATTCGATGATATCTGACAAAGTTAGATGCGAACTTACTCAAATATATAAGAAATGTTGAAATTCGACTTCAAATGAGGAAGTTAGACTTTGAAAATTTTCAATTAACACAAAGTGATAGTTGACCTCAATGGGCTTCAATGGATGTTATTCGATGATATCTGACGAAGTTAGATGCGAACTCACTCAAATATATAAGAAATGTTGAAATTCGACTTCAAATGAGGAAGTTAGACTTTGAAAATTTTCAATTAATACAAAGTGACAGTTGACTTCAATGGGCTTCAATGGATGTTAATCGACGATATCTGACAAAGTTAGACGCGATCTCACTCAAATAAATAAGAAATGTTGAAATTCGACTTCAAATGAGGAAGATAGACTTTGAAAATTTTCAATTAACACAAAGTGACAGTTGACTTCAATGGGCTTCAGTGGATGTTAATCGACGATATCTGACAAAGTTAGATGCGAACTCACTCAAATATATAAGAAATGTTGAAATTCGACTTCAAATGAGGAAGATAGACTTTGAAAATTTTCAATTAACACAAAGTGACAGTTGGCCTCAATGGGCTTCGATGGATGTTATTCGATGATATCTGACAAAGTTAGATGCGAACTCACTCAAATATATAAGAAATGTTGAAATTCGACTTCAAATGAGGAAGATAGACTTTGAAAATTTTCAATTAACACAAAGTGACAGTTGACCTCAATGGGCTTCAATGGATGTTATTCGATGATATCTGACAAACTTAGATGCGAACTTACTCAAATATATAAGAAATGTTGAAATTCGACTTCAAATGAGGAAGATAGACTTTGAAAATTTTCAATTAACACAAAGTGACAGTTGGCCTCAATGGGCTTCGATGGATGTTATTCGATGATATCTGACAAAGTTAGATGCGAACTCACTCAAATATATAAGAAATGTTGAAATTCGACTTCAAATGAGGAAGATAGACTTTGAAAATTTTCAATTAACACAAAGTGACAGTTGACCTCAATGGGCTTCAATGGATGTTATCCGATGATATCTGACAAACTTAGATGCGAACTTACTCAAATATATAAGAAATGTTGAAATTCGACTTCAAATGAGGAAGATAGAATTTGAAAATTTTCAATAAACACAAAGTGACCATCGACCTCAATGAGCTTCAATGGATGTTATTCGATGATATCTAACAAACTTAGATGCAATCTCACTAAAATAAATAAGAAATGTTGAAATTCGACTTCAAATGAGGAAGATAGACTTTGAAAATTTTCAATTAACACAAAGTGACAGTTGACTTCAATGGGCTTCAATGGATGTTAATCGACGATATCTGACAAAGTTAGATGCGAACTCACTCAAATATATAAGAAATGTTGAAATTCGACTTCAAATGAGGAAGATAGACTTTGAAAATTTTCAATTAACACAAAGTGACAGTTGACCTCAATAGGCTTCAATGGATGTTATTCGATGATATCTGGCAAAGTTAGATGCGAACTCACTCAAATATATAAGAAATGTTGAAATTCGACTTCAAATGAGGAAGATAGAATTTGAAAATTTTCAATAAACACAAAGTGACCATCGACCTCAATGAGCTTCAATGGATGTTATTCGATGATATCTAACAAACTTAGATGCAATCTCACTAAAATAAATAAGAAATGTTGAAATTCGACTTCAAATGAGGAAGATAGACTTTGAAAATTTTCAATTAACACAAAGTGACAGTTGACTTCAATGGGCTTCAATGGATGTTAATCGACGATATCTGACAAAGTTAGACGCGATCTCACTCAAATAAATAAGAAATGTTGAAATTCGACCTCAAATGAGGAAGATAGACTTTGAAAATTTTCAATTAACACAAAGTGACAGTTGGCCTCAATGGGCTTCGATGGATGTTATTCGATGATATCTGACAAAGTTAGATGCGAACTCACTCAAATATATAAGAAATGATGAAATTCGACTTCAAATGAGGAAGATAGACTTTGAAAATTTTCAATTAACACAAAGTGACAGTTGGCCTCAATGGGCTTCGATGGATGTTATTCGATGATATCTGACAAAGTTAGATGCGAACTCACTCAAATATATAAGAAATGTTGAAATTCGACTTCAAATGAGGAAGATAGACTTTGAAAATTTTCAATTAACACAAACTGACAGTTGACCTCAATGGGCTTCAATGGATGTTATTCGATGATATCTGACAAAGTTAGATGCGAACTTACTCAAATATATAAGAAATGTTGAAATTCGACTTCAAATGAGGAAGATAGACTTTGAAAATTTTCAATTAACACAAAGTGACAGTTGGCCTCAATGGGCTTCGATGGATGTTATTCGATGATATCTGACAAAGTTAGATGCGAACTCACTCAAATATATAAGAAATGTTGAAATTCGACTTCAAATGAGGAAGATAGACTTTGAAAATTTTCAATTAACACAAAGTGACAGTTGACCTCAATGGGCTTCAATGGATGTTATTCGATGATATCTGACAAAGTTAGATGCGAACTTACTCAAATATATAAGAAATGTTGAAATTCGACTTCAAATGAGGAAGATAGAATTTGAAAATTTTCAATAAACACAAAGAACCATCGACCTCAATGAGCTTCAATGGATGTTATTCGATGATATCTAACAAACTTAGATGCAATCTCACTAAAATAAATAAGAAATGTTGAAATTCGACTTCAAATGAGGAAGATAGACTTTGAAAATTTTCAATTAACACAAAGTGGCAGTTGACCTCAATGGGCTTCAATGTATGTTATTCGATGATATCTGACAAAGTTAGATACAAACTCACTCAAATATATAAGTAATGTTGAAGTTCGACTTCAAATGAGGAAGATAGACTTTGAAAATTTTCAATTAACACAAAGTGACAGTTGACTTCAATGGGCTTCAGTGGATGTTAATCGACGATATCTGACAAAGTTAGATGCGAACTCACTCAAATATATAAGAAATGTTGAAATTCGACTTCAAATGAGGAAGATAGACTTTGAAAATTTTCAATTAACACAAAGTGACAGTTGACCTCAATGGGCTTCAATGGATGTTATTCGATGATATCTGACAAAGTTAGATGCGAACTTACTCAAATATATAAGAAATGTTGAAATTCGACTTCAAATGAGGAAGTTAGACTTTGAAAATTTTCAATTAACACAAAGTGATAGTTGACCTCAATGGGCTTCAATGGATGTTATTCGATGATATCTGACGAAGTTAGATGCGAACTCACTCAAATATATAAGAAATGTTGAAATTCGACTTCAAATGAGGAAGTTAGACTTTGAAAATTTTCAATTAATACAAAGTGACAGTTGACTTCAATGGGCTTCAATGGATGTTAATCGACGATATCTGACAAAGTTAGACGCGATCTCACTCAAATAAATAAGAAATGTTGAAATTCGACTTCAAATGAGGAAGATAGACTTTGAAAATTTTCAATTAACACAAAGTGACAGTTGACTTCAATGGGCTTCAGTGGATGTTAATCGACGATATCTGACAAAGTTAGATGCGAACTCACTCAAATATATAAGAAATGTTGAAATTCGACTTCAAATGAGGAAGATAGACTTTGAAAATTTTCAATTAACACAAAGTGACAGTTGGCCTCAATGGGCTTCGATGGATGTTATTCGATGATATCTGACAAAGTTAGATGCGAACTCACTCAAATATATAAGAAATGTTGAAATTCGACTTCAAATGAGGAAGATAGACTTTGAAAATTTTCAATTAACACAAAGTGACAGTTGACCTCAATGGGCTTCAATGGATGTTATTCGATGATATCTGACAAACTTAGATGCGAACTTACTCAAATATATAAGAAATGTTGAAATTCGACTTCAAATGAGGAAGATAGACTTTGAAAATTTTCAATTAACACAAAGTGACAGTTGGCCTCAATGGGCTTCGATGGATGTTATTCGATGATATCTGACAAAGTTAGATGCGAACTCACTCAAATATATAAGAAATGTTGAAATTCGACTTCAAATGAGGAAGATAGACTTTGAAAATTTTCAATTAACACAAAGTGACAGTTGACCTCAATGGGCTTCAATGGATGTTATTCGATGATATCTGACAAACTTAGATGCGAACTTACTCAAATATATAAGAAATGTTGAAATTCGACTTCAAATGAGGAAGATAGAATTTGAAAATTTTCAATAAACACAAAGTGACCATCGACCTCAATGAGCTTCAATGGATGTTATTCGATGATATCTAACAAACTTAGATGCAATCTCACTAAAATAAATAAGAAATGTTGAAATTCGACTTCAAATGAGGAAGATAGACTTTGAAAATTTTCAATTAACACAAAGTGACAGTTGACTTCAATGGGCTTCAATGGATGTTAATCGACGATATCTGACAAAGTTAGATGCGAACTCACTCAAATATATAAGAAATGTTGAAATTCGACTTCAAATGAGGAAGATAGACTTTGAAAATTTTCAATTAACACAAAGTGACAGTTGACCTCAATAGGCTTCAATGGATGTTATTCGATGATATCTGGCAAAGTTAGATGCGAACTCACTCAAATATATAAGAAATGTTGAAATTCGACTTCAAATGAGGAAGATAGAATTTGAAAATTTTCAATAAACACAAAGTGACCATCGACCTCAATGAGCTTCAATGGATGTTATTCGATGATATCTAACAAACTTAGATGCAATCTCACTAAAATAAATAAGAAATGTTGAAATTCGACTTCAAATGAGGAAGATAGACTTTGAAAATTTTCAATTAACACAAAGTGACAGTTGACTTCAATGGGCTTCAATGGATGTTAATCGACGATATCTGACAAAGTTAGACGCGATCTCACTCAAATAAATAAGAAATGTTGAAATTCGACCTCAAATGAGGAAGATAGACTTTGAAAATTTTCAATTAACACAAAGTGACAGTTGGCCTCAATGGGCTTCGATGGATGTTATTCGATGATATCTGACAAAGTTAGATGCGAACTCACTCAAATATATAAGAAATGATGAAATTCGACTTCAAATGAGGAAGATAGACTTTGAAAATTTTCAATTAACACAAAGTGACAGTTGGCCTCAATGGGCTTCGATGGATGTTATTCGATGATATCTGACAAAGTTAGATGCGAACTCACTCAAATATATAAGAAATGTTGAAATTCGACTTCAAATGAGGAAGATAGACTTTGAAAATTTTCAATTAACACAAACTGACAGTTGACCTCAATGGGCTTCAATGGATGTTATTCGATGATATCTGACAAAGTTAGATGCGAACTTACTCAAATATATAAGAAATGTTGAAATTCGACTTCAAATGAGGAAGATAGACTTTGAAAATTTTCAATTAACACAAAGTGACAGTTGGCCTCAATGGGCTTCGATGGATGTTATTCGATGATATCTGACAAAGTTAGATGCGAACTCACTCAAATATATAAGAAATGTTGAAATTCGACTTCAAATGAGGAAGATAGACTTTGAAAATTTTCAATTAACACAAAGTGACAGTTGACCTCAATGGGCTTCAATGGATGTTATTCGATGATATCTGACAAAGTTAGATGCGAACTTACTCAAATATATAAGAAATGTTGAAATTCGACTTCAAATGAGGAAGATAGAATTTGAAAATTTTCAATAAACACAAAGAACCATCGACCTCAATGAGCTTCAATGGATGTTATTCGATGATATCTAACAAACTTAGATGCAATCTCACTAAAATAAATAAGAAATGTTGAAATTCGACTTCAAATGAGGAAGATAGACTTTGAAAATTTTCAATTAACACAAAGTGACAGTTGGCCTCAATGGGCTTCGATGGATGTTATTCGATGATATCTGACAAAGTTAGATGCGAACTCACTCAAATATATAAGAAATGTTGAAATTCGACTTCAAATGAGGAAGATAGACTTTGAAAATTTTCAATTAACACAAAGTGACAGTTGACCTCAATGGGCTTCAATGGATGTTATTCGATGATATCTGACAAAGTTAGATGCGAACTTACTCAAATATATAAGAAATGTTGAAATTCGACTTCAAATGAGGAAGATAGAATTTGAAAATTTTCAATAAACACAAAGTGACCATCGACCTCAATGAGCTTCAATGGATGTTATTCGATGATATCTAACAAACTTAGATGCAATCTCACTAAAATAAATAAGAAATGTTGAAATTCGACTTCAAATGAGGAAGATAGACTTTGAAAATTTTCAATTAACACAAAGTGACAGTTGACTTCAATGGGCTTCAATGGATGTTAATCGACGATATCTGACAAAGTTAGATGCGAACTCACTCAAATATATAAGAAATGTTGAAATTCGACTTCAAATGAGGAAGATAGACTTTGAAAATTTTCAATTAACACAAAGTGACAGTTGACCTCAATAGGCTTCAATGGATGTTATTCGATGATATCTGGCAAAGTTAGATGCGAACTCACTCAAATATATAAGAAATGTTGAAATTCGACTTCAAATGAGGAAGATAGAATTTGAAAATTTTCAATAAACACAAAGTGACCATCGACCTCAATGAGCTTCAATGGATGTTATTCGATGATATCTAACAAACTTAGATGCAATCTCACTAAAATAAATAAGAAATGTTGAAATTCGACTTCAAATGAGGAAGATAGACTTTGAAAATTTTCAATTAACACAAAGTGACAGTTGACTTCAATGGGCTTCAATGGATGTTAATCGACGATATCTGACAAAGTTAGACGCGATCTCACTCAAATATATAAGAAATGTTGAAATTCGACTTCAAATGAGGAAGATAGACTTTGAAAATTTTCAATTAACACAAACTGACAGTTGACCTCAATGGGCTTCAATGGATGTTATTCGATGATATCTGACAAAGTTAGATGCGAACTTACTCAAATATATAAGAAATGTTGAAATTCGACTTCAAATGAGGAAGATAGACTTTGAAAATTTTCAATTAACACAAAGTGACAGTTGGCCTCAATGGGCTTCGATGGATGTTATTCGATGATATCTGACAAAGTTAGATGCGAACTCACTCAAATATATAAGAAATGTTGAAATTCGACTTCAAATGAGGAAGATAGACTTTGAAAATTTTCAATTAACACAAAGTGACAGTTGGCCTCAATGGGCTTCGATGGATGTTATTCGATGATATCTGACAAAGTTAGATGCGAACTCACTCAAATATATAAGAAATGTTGAAATTCGACTTCAAATGAGGAAGATAGACTTTGAAAATTTTCAATTAACACAAAGTGACAGTTGACCTCAATGGGCTTCAATGGATGTTATTCGATGATATCTGACAAAGTTAGATGCGAACTTACTCAAATATATAAGAAATGTTGAAATTCGACTTCAAATGAGGAAGATAGACTTTGAAAATTTTCAATTAACACAAAGTGACAGTTGGCCTCAATGGGCTTCGATGGATGTTATTCGATGATATCTGACAAAGTTAGATGCGAACTCACTCAAATATATAAGAAATGTTGAAATTCGACTTCAAATGAGGAAGATAGACTTTGAAAATTTTCAATTAACACAAAGTGACAGTTGACCTCAATGGGCTTCAATGGATGTTATTCGATAATATCTGACAAAGTTAGATGCGAACTTACTCAAATATATAAGAAATGTTGAAATTCGACTTCAAATGAGGAAGATAGAATTTGAAAATTTTCAATAAACACAAAGAACCATCGACCTCAATGAGCTTCAATGGATGTTATTCGATGATATCTAACAAACTTAGATGCAATCTCACTAAAATAAATAAGAAATGTTGAAATTCGACTTCAAATGAGGAAGATAGACTTTGAAAATTTTCAATTAACACAAAGTGACAGTTGACCTCAATGGGCTTCAATGGATCTTATTCGATGATATCTGACAAAGTTAGATGCGAACTCACTCAAATATATAAGAAATGTTGAAATTCGACTTCAAATGAGGAAGATAGAGTTTGAAAATTTTCAATAAACACAAAGTGACCATCGACCTCAATGAGCTTCAATGGATGTTATTCGATGATATCTAACAAACTTAGATGCAATCTCACTAAAATAAATAAGAAATGTTGAAATTCGACTTCAAATGAGGAAGATAGACTTTGAAAATTTTCAATTAACACAAAGTGACAGTTGACTTCAATGGGCTTCAATGGATGTTAATCGACGATATCTGACAAAGTTAGACGCGATCTCACTCAAATAAATAAGAAATGTTGAAATTCGACTTAAAATGAGGAAGATAGACTTTGAAAATTTTCAATTAACACAAAGTGACAGTTGACCTCAATGGGCTTCAATGGATGTTATTCGATGATATCTGACAAAGTTAGATGCGAACTTACTCAAATATATAAGAAATGTTGAAATTCGACTTCAAATGAGGAAGATAGACTTTGAAAATTTTCAATTAACACAAAGTGACAGTTGGCCTCAATGGGCTTCGATGGATGTTATTCGATGATATCTGACAAAGTTAGATGCGAACTCACTCAAATATATAAGAAATGTTGAAATTCGACTTCAAATGAGGAAGATAGACTTTGAAAATTTCCAATTAACACAAAGTGACCATCGACCTCAATGAGCTTCAATGGATGTTATTCGATGATATCTAACAAACTTTGATGCAATCTCACTAAAATAAATAAGAAATGTTGAAATTCGACTTCAAATGAGGAAGATAGACTTTGAAAATTTTCAATTAACACAAAGTGACAGTTGACTTCAATGGGCTTCAATGGATGTTAATCGACGATATCTGACAAAGTTAGATGCGAACTCACTCAAATATATAAGAAATGTTGAAATTCGACTTCAAATGAGGAAGATAGACTTTGAAAATTTTCAATTAACACAAACTGACAGTTGACCTCAATGGGCTTCAATGGATGTTATTCGATGATATCTGACAAAGTTAGATGCGAACTTACTCAAATATATAAGAAATGTTGAAATTCGACTTCAAATGAGGAAGATAGACTTTGAAAATTTTCAATTAACACAAAGTGACAGTTGGCCTCAATGGGCTTCGATGGATGTTATTCGATGATATCTGACAAAGTTAGATGCGAACTCACTCAAATATATAAGAAATGTTGAAATTCGACTTCAAATGAGGAAGATAGAATTTGAAAATTTTCAATAAACACAAAGAACCATCGACCTCAATGAGCTTCAATGGATGTTATTCGATGATATCTAACAAACTTAGATGCAATCTCACTAAAATAAATAAGAAATGTTGAAATTCGACTTCAAATGAGGAAGATAGACTTTGAAAATTTTCAATTAACACAAAGTGACAGTTGGCCTCAATGGGCTTCGATGGATGTTATTCGATGATATCTGACAAAGTTAGATGCGAACTCACTCAAATATATAAGAAATGTTGAAATTCGACTTCAAATGAGGAAGATAGACTTTGAAAATTTTCAATTAACACAAAGTGACAGTTGACCTCAATGGGCTTCAATGGATGTTATTCGATGATATCTGACAAAGTTAGATGCGAACTTACTCAAATATATAAGAAATGTTGAAATTCGACTTCAAATGAGGAAGATAGAATTTGAAAATTTTCAATAAACACAAAGTGACCATCGACCTCAATGAGCTTCAATGGATGTTATTCGATGATATCTAACAAACTTAGATGCAATCTCACTAAAATAAATAAGAAATGTTGAAATTCGACTTCAAATGAGGAAGATAGACTTTGAAAATTTTCAATTAACACAAAGTGACAGTTGACTTCAATGGGCTTCAATGGATGTTAATCGACGATATCTGACAAAGTTAGATGCGAACTCACTCAAATATATAAGAAATGTTGAAATTCGACTTCAAATGAGGAAGATAGACTTTGAAAATTTTCAATTAACACAAAGTGACAGTTGACCTCAATAGGCTTCAATGGATGTTATTCGATGATATCTGGCAAAGTTAGATGCGAACTCACTCAAATATATAAGAAATGTTGAAATTCGACTTCAAATGAGGAAGATAGAATTTGGAAATTTTCAATAAACACAAAGTGACCATCGACCTCAATGAGCTTCAATGGATGTTATTCGATGATATCTAACAAACTTAGATGCAATCTCACTAAAATAAATAAGAAATGTTGAAATTCGACTTCAAATGAGGAAGATAGACTTTGAAAATTTTCAATTAACACAAAGTGACAGTTGACTTCAATGGGCTTCAATGGATGTTAATCGACGATATCTGACAAAGTTAGACGCGATCTCACTCAAATATATAAGAAATGTTGAAATTCGACTTCAAATGAGGAAGATAGACTTTGAAAATTTTCAATTAACACAAACTGACAGTTGACCTCAATGGGCTTCAATGGATGTTATTCGATGATATCTGACAAAGTTAGATGCGAACTTACTCAAATATATAAGAAATGTTGAAATTCGACTTCAAATGAGGAAGATAGACTTTGAAAATTTTCAATTAACACAAAGTGACAGTTGGCCTCAATGGGCTTCGATGGATGTTATTCGATGATATCTGACAAAGTTAGATGCGAACTCACTCAAATATATAAGAAATGTTGAAATTCGACTTCAAATGAGGAAGATAGACTTTGAAAATTTTCAATTAACACAAAGTGACAGTTGGCCTCAATGGGCTTCGATGGATGTTATTCGATGATATCTGACAAAGTTAGATGCGAACTCACTCAAATATATAAGAAATGTTGAAATTCGACTTCAAATGAGGAAGATAGACTTTGAAAATTTTCAATTAACACAAAGTGACAGTTGACCTCAATGGGCTTCAATGGATGTTATTCGATGATATCTGACAAAGTTAGATGCGAACTTACTCAAATATATAAGAAATGTTGAAATTCGACTTCAAATGAGGAAGATAGACTTTGAAAATTTTCAATTAACACAAAGTGACAGTTGGCCTCAATGGGCTTCGATGGATGTTATTCGATGATATCTGACAAAGTTAGATGCGAACTCACTCAAATATATAAGAAATGTTGAAATTCGACTTCAAATGAGGAAGATAGACTTTGAAAATTTTCAATTAACACAAAGTGACAGTTGACCTCAATGGGCTTCAATGGATGTTATTCGATAATATCTGACAAAGTTAGATGCGAACTTACTCAAATATATAAGAAATGTTGAAATTCGACTTCAAATGAGGAAGATAGAATTTGAAAATTTTCAATAAACACAAAGAACCATCGACCTCAATGAGCTTCAATGGATGTTATTCGATGATATCTAACAAACTTAGATGCAATCTCACTAAAATAAATAAGAAATGTTGAAATTCGACTTCAAATGAGGAAGATAGACTTTGAAAATTTTCAATTAACACAAAGTGACAGTTGACCTCAATGGGCTTCAATGGATCTTATTCGATGATATCTGACAAAGTTAGATGCGAACTCACTCAAATATATAAGAAATGTTGAAATTCGACTTCAAATGAGGAAGATAGAGTTTGAAAATTTTCAATAAACACAAAGTGACCATCGACCTCAATGAGCTTCAATGGATGTTATTCGATGATATCTAACAAACTTAGATGCAATCTCACTAAAATAAATGAGAAATGTTGAAATTCGACTTCAAATGAGGAAGATAGACTTTGAAAATTTTCAATTAACACAAAGTGACAGTTGACTTCAATGGGCTTCAATGGATGTTAATCGACGATATCTGACAAAGTTAGACGAGATCTCACTCAAATAAATAAGAAATGTTGAAATTCGACTTAAAATGAGGAAGATAGACTTTGAAAATTTTCAATTAACACAAAGTGACAGTTGACCTCAATGGGCTTCAATGGATGTTATTCGATGATATCTGACAAAGTTAGATGCGAACTTACTCAAATATATAAGAAATGTTGAAATTCGACTTCAAATGAGGAAGATAGACTTTGAAAATTTTCAATTAACACAAAGTGACAGTTGGCCTCAATGGGCTTCGATGGATGTTATTCGATGATATCTGACAAAGTTAGATGCGAACTCACTCAAATATATAAGAAATGTTGAAATTCGACTTCAAATGAGGAAGATAGACTTTGAAAATTTCCAATTAACACAAAGTGACCATCGACCTCAATGAGCTTCAATGGATGTTATTCGATGATATCTAACAAACTTTGATGCAATCTCACTAAAATAAATAAGAAATGTTGAAATTCGACTTCAAATGAGGAAGATAGACTTTGAAAATTTTCAATTAACACAAAGTGACAGTTGACTTCAATGGGCTTCAATGGATGTTAATCGACGATATCTGACAAAGTTAGATGCGAACTCACTCAAATATATAAGAAATGTTGAAATTCGACTTCAAATGAGGAAGATAGACTTTGAAAATTTTCAATTAACACAAACTGACAGTTGACCTCAATGGGCTTCGATGGATGTTATTCGATGATATCTGACAAAGTTAGATGCGAACTCACTCAAATATATAAGAAATGTTGAAATTCGACTTCAAATGAGGAAGATAGACTTTGAAAATTTTCAATTAACACAAACTGACAGTTGACCTCAATGGGCTTCAATGGATGTTATTCGATGATATCTGACAAAGTTAGATGCGAACTTACTCAAATATATAAGAAATGTTGAAATTCGACTTCAAATGAGGAAGATAGACTTTGAAAATTTTCAATTAACACAAAGTGACAGTTGGCCTCAATGGGCTTCGATGGATGTTATTCGATGATATCTGACAAACTTAGATGCGAACTCACTCAAATATATAAGAAATGTTGAAATTCGACTTCAAATGAGGAAGATAGACTTTGAAAATTTTCAATTAACACAAAGTGACAGTTGACCTCAATGGGCTTCAATGGATGTTATTCGATGATATCTGACAAAGTTAGATGCGAACTTACTCAAATATATAAGAAATGTTGAAATTCGACTTCAAATGAGGAAGATAGAATTTGAAAATTTTCAATAAACACAAAGTGACCATCGACCTCAATGAGCTTCAATGGATGTTATTCGATGATATCTTACAAACTTAGATGCAATCTCACTAAAATAAATAAGAAATGTTGAAATTCGACTTCAAATGAGGAAGATAGACTTTGAAAATTTTCAATTAACACAAAGTGACAGTTGACCTCAATGGGCTTCAATGGATGTTATTCGATGATATCTGACAAAGTTAGATGCGAACTTACTCAAATATATAAGAAATGTTGAAATTCGACTTCAAATGAGGAAGATAGAATTTGAAAATTTTCAATAAACACAAAGTGACCATCGACCTCAATGAGCTTCAATGGATGTTATTCGATGATATCTTACAAACTTAGATGCAATCTCACTAAAATAAATAAGAAATGTTGAAATTCGACTTCAAATGAGGAAGATAGACTTTGAAAATTTTCAATTAACACAAAGTGACAGTTGACTTCAATGGGCTTCAATGGATGTTATTCGATGATATCTGACAAAGTTAGATGCGAACTCACTCAAATATATAAGAAATGTTGAAATTCGACTTCAAATGAGGAAGATAGAATTTGAAAATTTTCAATAAACACAAAGTGACCATCGACCTCAATGAGCTTCAATGGATGTTATTCGATGATATCTAACAAACTTAGATGCAATCTCACTAAAATAAATAAGAAATGTTGAAATTCGACTTCAAATGAGGAAGATAGACTTTGAAAATTTTCAATTAACGCAAAGTGACAGTTGACTTCAATGGGCTTCAATGGATGTTAATCGACGATATCTGACAAAGTTAGACGCGATCTCACTCAAATAAATAAGAAATGTTGAAATTCGACTTCAAATGAGGAAGATAGACTTTGAAAATTTTCAATTAACACAAAGTGACAGTTGACCTCAATGGGCTTCAATGGATGTTATTCGATGATATCTGACAAAGTTAGATGCGAACTTACTCAAATATATAAGAAATGTTGAAATTCGACTTCAAATGAGGAAGATAGACTTTGAAAATTTTCAATTAACACAAAGTGACAGTTGGCCTCAATGGGCTTCGATGGATGTTATTCGATGATATCTGACAAAGTTAGATGCGAACTCACTCAAATATATAAGAAATGTTGAAATTCGACTTCAAATGAGGAAGATAGACTTTGAAAATTTTCAATTAACACAAAGTGACAATTGACTTCAATGGGCTTCAATGGATGTTATTCGATGTTATCTGACAAAGTTAGATGCGATCTCACTCAAATAAATAAGAAATGTTGAAATTCGACTTCAAATGAGGAAGATAGACTTTGAAAATTTTCAATTAACACAAAGTGACAGTTGACTTCAATGGGCTTCAATGGATGTTAATCGACGATATCTGACAAAGTTAGACGCGATCTCACTCAAATAAATAAGAAATGTTGAAATTCGACTTCAAATGAGGAAGATAGACTTTGAAAATTTTCAATTAACACAAAGTGACAGTTGACTTCAATTGGCTTCAATGGATGTTATTCGATGATATCTGACAAAGTTAGATGCGAACTCACTCAAATATATAAGAAATATTGGAATTCGACTTCAAATGAGGAAGATAGAATTTGAAAATTTTCAATAAACACAAAGTGACCATCGACCTCAATGAGCTTCAATGGATGTTATTCGATGATATCTAACAAACTTAGATGCAATCTCACTCAAATAAATAAGAAATGTTGAAATTCGACTTCAAATGAGGAAGATAGACTTTGAAAATTTTCAATTAACACAAAGTGACAGTTGACTTCAATTGGCTTCAATGGATGTTATTCGATGATATCTGACAAAGTTAGATGCGAACTCACTCAAATATATAAGAAATGTTGAAATTCGACTTCAAATGAGGAAGATAGACTTTGAAAATTTTCAATTAACACAAAGTGACCATCGACCTCAATGAGCTTCAATGGATGTTATTCGATGATATCTAACAAACTTAGATGCAATCTCACTAAAATAAATAAGAAATGTTGAAATTCGACTTCAAATGAGGAAGATAGACTTTGAAAATTTTCAATTAACACAAAGTGACAGTTGACTTCAATGGGCTTCAATGGATGTTAATCGACGATATCTGACAAAGTTAGACGCGATCTCACTCAAATAAATAAGAAATGTTGAAATTCGACTTCAAATGAGGAAGATAGAATTTGAAAATTTTCAATTAACACAAAGTGACAGCTGACGTCAATGGGCTTCAATGGATGTTATTCAATGATATCTGACAAAGATAGATGCTAACTTACTCAAATATATAAGAAATGTTGAAATTCGACTTCAAATGAGGAAGATAGACTTTGAAAATTTTCAATTAACACAAAGTGACAGTTGACTTCAATGGGCTTCAATGGATGTTAATCGATGTTATCTGACAAACTTAGATGCGATCTCACTCAAATAAATAAGAAATGTTGAAATTCGACTTCAAATGAGGAAGATAGACTTTGAAATTTTTCAATTAACACAAAGTGACAGTTGATTTCAATGGGCTTCAATGGATGTTAATCGACGATGTCTGACAAAGTTAGACGCGATCTCACTCAAATAAATAAGAAATGTTGAAATTCGACTTCAAATGAGGAAGATAGACTTTGAAAATTTTCAATTAACACAAAGTGACAGTTGACCTCAATGGGCTTCAATGGATGTTATTCGATGATATCTGACAAAGTTAGATGCGAACTTACTCAAATATATAAGAAATGTTGAAATTCGACTTCAAATGAGGAAGATAGACTTTGAAAATTTTCAATTAACACAAAGTGACAGTTGACTTCAATGGGCTTCAATGGATGTTAATTGACGATATCTGACAAAGTTAGATGCGAACTCACTCAAATATATAAGAAATGTTGAAATTCGACTTCAAATGAGGAAGATAGACTTTGAAAATTTTCAATTAACACAAAGTGACAGTTGACCTCAATGGGCTTCAATGGATGTTATTCGATGATATCTGACAAAGTTAGATGCGAACTTACTCAAATATATAAGAAATATTGAAATTCGACTTCAAATGAGGAAGATAGAATTTGAAAATTTTCAATAAACACAAAGTGACCATCGACCTCAATGAGCTTCAATGGATGTTATTCGATGATATCTAACAAACTTAGATGCAATCTCACTAAAATAAATAAGAAATGTTGAAATTCGACTTCAAATGAGGAAGATAGACTTTGAAAATTTTCAATTAACACAAAGTGACAGTTGACTTCAATGGGCTTCAATGGATGTTAATCGACGATATCTGACAAAGTTAGATGCGAACTCACTCAAATATATAAGAAATGTTGAAATTCGACTTCAAATGAGGAAGATAGACTTTGAAAATTTTCAATTAACACAAAGTGACAGTTGACCTCAATGGGCTTCAATGGATGTTATTCGATGAAATCTGACAAAGTTAGATGCGAACTCACTCAAATATATAAGAAATGTTGAAATTCGACTTCAAATGAGGAAGATAGAATTTGAAAATTTTCAATAAACACAAAGTGACCATCGACCTCAATGAGCTTCAATGGATGTTATTCGATGATATCTAACAAACTTAGATGCAATCTCACTAAAATAAATAAGAAATGTTGAAATTCGACTTCAAATGAGGAAGATAGACCTTGAAAATTTTCAATTAACACAAAGTGACAGTTAACTTCAATGGGCTTCAATGGATGTTAATCGACGATATCTGACAAAGTTAGACGCGATCTCACTCAAATAAATAAGAAATGTTGAAATTCGACCTCAAATGAGGAAGATAGACTTTGAAAATTTTCAATTAACACAAAGTGACAGTTGACCTCAATGGGCTTCAATGGATGTTATTCGATGATATCTGACAAAGTTAGATGCGAACTTACTCAAATATATAAGAAATGTTGAAATTCGACTTCAAATGAGGAAGATAGACTTTGAAAATTTTCAACTAACACAAAGTGACAGTTGGCCTCAATGGGCTTCGATGGATGTTATTCGATGATATCTGACAAAGTTAGATGCGAACTTACTCAAATATATAAGAAATGTTGAAATTCGACTTCAAATGAGGAAGATAGACTTTGAAAATTTTCAATTAACACAAAGTGACAGTTGGCCTCAATGGGCTTCGATGGATGTTATTCGATGATATCTGACAAAGTTAGATGCGAACTTACTCAAATATATAAGAAATGTTGAAATTCGACTTCAAATGAGGAAGATAGACTTTGAAAATTTTCAATTAACACAAAGTGACAGTTGGCCTCAATGGGCTTCAATGGATGTTATTCGATGTTATCTGACAAAGTTAGATGCGATCTCACTCAAATAAATAAGAAATGTTGAAATTCGACTTCAAATGAGGAAGATAGACTTTGAAAATTTTCAATTAACACAAAGTGACAGTTGACTTCAATGGGCTTCAATGGATGTTAATCGACGATATCTGACAAAGTTAGACGCGATCTCACTCAAATAAATAAGAAATGTTGAAATTCGACTTCAAATGAGGAAGATAGACTTTGAAAATTTTCAATTAACACAAAGTGACAGTTGACCTCAATGGGCTTCAATGGATGTTATTCGATGATATCTGACAAAGTTAGATGCGAACTTACTCAAATATATAAGAAATGTTGAAATTCGACTTCAAATGAGGAAGATAGAATTTGAAAATTTTCAATAAACACAAAGTGACCATCGACCTCAATGAGCTTCAATGGATGTTATTCGATGACATCTAACAAACTTGGATGCGATCTCACTAAAATAAATAAGAAATGTTGAAATTCGACTTCAAATGAGGAAGATAGACTTTGAAAATTTTCAATTAACGCTAAGTGACAGTTGACTTCAATGGGCTTCAATGGATGTTAATCGACGATATCTGACAAAGTTAGATGCGAACTCACTCAAATATATAAGAAATGTTGAAATTCGACTTCAAATGAGGAAGATAGACTTTGAAAATTTTCAATTAACACAAAGTGACAGTTGACCTCAATGGGCTTCAATGGATGTTATTCGATGAAATCTGACAAAGTTAGATGCGAACTCACTCAAATATATAAGAAATGTTGAAATTCGACTTCAAATGAGGAAGATAGAATTTGAAAATTTTCAATAAACACAAAGTGACCATCGACCTCAATGAGCTTCAATGGATGTTATTCGATGATATCTAACAAACTTAGATGCAATCTCACTAAAATAAATAAGAAATATTGAAATTCGACTTCAAATGAGGAAGATAGACCTTGAAAATTTTCAATTAACACAAAGTGACAGTTGACTTCAATGGGCTTCAATGGATGTTAATCGACGATATCTGACAAAGTTAGACGCGATCTCACTCAAATAAATAAGAAATGTTGAAATTCGACCTCAAATGAGGAAGATAGACTTTGAAAATTTTCAATTAACACAAAGTGACAGTTGACCTCAATGGGCTTCAATGGATGTTATTCGATGATATCTGACAAAGTTAGATGCGAACTTACTCAAATATATAAGAAATGTTGAAATTCGACTTCAAATGAGGAAGATAGACTTTGAAAATTTTCAATTAACACAAAGTGACAGTTGGCCTCAATGGGCTTCGATGGATGTTATTCGATGATATCTGACAAAGTTAGATGCGAACTCACTCAAATATATAAGAAATGTTGAAATTCGACTTCAAATGAGGAAGATAGACTTTGAAAATTTTCAATTAACACAAAGTGACAATTGACTTCAATGGGCTTCAATGGATGTTATTCGATGTTATCTGACAAAGTTAGATGCGATCTCACTCAAATAAATAAGAAATGTTGAAATTCGACTTCAAATGAGGAAGATAGACTTTGAAAATTTTCAATTAACACAAAGTGACAGTTGACTTCAATGGGCTTCAATGGATGTTAATCGACGATATCTGACAAAGTTAGACGCGATCTCACTCAAATAAATAAGAAATGTTGAAATTCGACTTCAAATGAGGAAGATAGACTTTGAAAATTTTCAATTAACACAAAGTGACAATTGACTTCAATGGGCTTCAATGGATGTTATTCGATGTTATCTGACAAAGTTAGATGCGATCTCACTCAAATAAATAAGAAATGTTGAAATTCGACTTCAAATGAGGAAGATAGACTTTGAAAATTTTCAATTAACACAAAGTGACAGTTGACCTCAATGGGCTTCAATGGATGTTATTCGATGATATCTGACAAAGTTAGATGCGAACTCACTCAAATATATAAGAAATATTGGAATTCGACTTCAAATGAGGAAGATAGAATTTGAAAATTTTCAATAAACACAAAGTGACCATCGACCTCAATGAGCTTCAATGGATGTTATTCGATGATATCTAACAAACTTAGATGCAATCTCACTCAAATAAATAGGAAATGTTGAAATTCGACTTCAAATGAGGAAGATAGACTTTGAAAATTTTCAATTAACACAAAGTGACAGTTGACTTCAATTGGCTTCAATGGATGTTATTCGATGATATCTGACAAAGTTAGATGCGAACTCACTCAAATATATAAGAAATGTTGAAATTCGACTTCAAATGAGGAAGATAGACTTTGAAAATTTTCAATTAACACAAACTGGCAGTTGACCTCAATGGGCTTCAATGTATGTTATTCGATGATATCTGACAAAGTTAGATACAAACTCACTCAAATATATAAATAATGTTGAAGTTCGACTTCAAATGAGGAAGATAGACTTTGAAAATTTTCAATTAACACAAAGTGACAGTTGACTTCAATGGGCTTCATTGGATGTTAATCGATGTTATCTGACAAAGTTAGATGCGATCTCACTCAAATAAATAAGAAATGTTGAAATTCGACTTCAAATGAGGAAGATAGACTTTGAAAATTTTCAATTAACACAAAGTGACAGTTGACCTCAATGGGCTTCAATGGATGTTATTCGATGATATCTGACAAAGTTAGATGCGAACTCACTCAAATATATAAGAAATATTGGAATTCGACTTCAAATGAGGAAGATAGAATTTGAAAATTTTCAATAAACACAAAGTGACCATCGACCTCAATGAGCTTCAATGGATGTTATTCGATGATATCTAACAAACTTAGATGCAATCTCACTCAAATAAATAGGAAATGTTGAAATTCGACTTCAAATGAGGAAGATAGACTTTGAAAATTTTCAATTAACACAAAGTGACAGTTGACTTCAATTGGCTTCAATGGATGTTATTCGATGATATCTGACAAAGTTAGATGCGAACTCACTCAAATATATAAGAAATGTTGAAATTCGACTTCAAATGAGGAAGATAGACTTTGAAAATTTTCAATTAACACAAACTGGCAGTTGACCTCAATGGGCTTCAATGTATGTTATTCGATGATATCTGACAAAGTTAGATACAAACTCACTCAAATATATAAATAATGTTGAAGTTCGACTTCAAATGAGGAAGATAGACTTTGAAAATTTTCAATTAACACAAAGTGACAGTTGACTTCAATGGGCTTCATTGGATGTTAATCGACGATATCTGACAAAGTTAGATGCGAACTCACTCAAATATATAAGAAATGTTGAAATTCGACTTCAAATGAGGAAGATAGACTTTGAAAATTTTCAATTAACACAAAGTGACAGTTGACCCCAATGGGCTTCAATAGATGTTATTCGATGATATCTGACAAAGTTAGATGCGAACTTACTCAAATATATAAGAAATGTTGAAATTCGACTTCAAATGAGGAAGATAGACTTTGAAAATTTTCAATTAACACAAAGTGACAGTTGGCCTCAATGGGCTTCGATGGATGTTATTCGATGATATCTGACAAAGTTAGATGCGAACTTACTCAAATATATAAGAAATGTTGAAATTCGACTTCAAATGAGGAAGATAGAATTTGAAAATTTTCAATAAACACAAAGTGACAGTTGACCTCAATGGGCTTCAATGGATGTTATTCGATGATATCTGACAAAGTTAGATGCGAACTTACTCAAATATATAAGAAATGTTGAAATTCGACTTCAAATGAGGAAGATAGACTTTGAAAATTTTCAATTAACACAAAGTGACAGTTGGCCTCAATGGGCTTCGATGGATGTTATTCGATGATATCTGACAAAGTTAGATGCGAACTCACTCAAATATATAAGAAATGTTGAAATTCGACTTCAAATGAGGAAGATAGACTTTGAAAATTTTCAATTAACACAAAGTGACAGTTGACCTCAATGGGCTTCAATGGATGTTATTCGATGATATCTGACAAAGTTAGATGCGAACTTACTCAAATATATAAGAAATGTTGAAATTCGACTTCAAATGAGGAAGATAGAATTTGAAAATTTTCAATAAACACAAAGTGACCATCGACCTCAATGAGCTTCAATGGATGTTATTCGATGATATCTAACAAACTTAGATGCAATCTCACTAAAATAAATAAGAAATGTTGAAATTCGACTTCAAATGAGGAAGATAGACTTTGAAAATTTTCAATTAACACAAAGTGACAGTTGACTTCAATGGGCTTGAATGGATGTTAATCGACGATATCTGACAAAGTTAGATGCGAACTCACTCAAATATATAAGAAATGTTGAAATTCGACTTCAAATGAGGAAGATAGACTTTGAAAATTTTCAATTAACACAAAGTGACAGTTGACCTCAATGGGCTTCAATGGATGTTATTCGATGATATCTGACAAAGTTAGATGCGACCTCACTCAAATATATAAGAAATGTTGAAATTCGACTTCAAATGAGGAAGATAGAATTTGAAAATTTTCAATAAACACAAAGTGACCATCGACCTCAATGAGCTTCAATGGATGTTATTCGATGATATCTAACAAACTTAGATGCAATATCACTCAAATATATAAGAAATGTTGAAATTCGACTTCAAATGAGGAAGATAGACTTTGAAAATTTTCAATTAACACAAAGTGACAGTTGACCTCAATGGGCTTCGATGGATGTTAATCGACGATATCTGACAAAGTTAGATGCGAACTCACTCAAATATATAAGAAATGTTGGAATTCGACTTCAAATGAGGAAGATAGTCTTTGAAAATTTTCAATTAACACAAAGTGACAGTTGGCCTCAATGGGCTTCGATGGATGTTAATCGACGATATCTGACAAAGTCAGATACAAACTCACTCAAATATAAAAGAAATGTTGAAATTCGACTTCAAATGAGGGAGATAGACTTTGAAAATATTCAATTAACACAAAGTGACAGTTGACTTCAATGGGTTTCAATGGATGTTAATCGACGATATCTGACAAAGTTAGATGCGAACTCGCTCAAATATATAAGAAATGTTGAAATTCGACTTCAAATGAGGAAGGTAGACTTTGAAAATTTTCAATTAACACAAAGTGACAGTTGACCTCAATGGGCTTCAATGGATGTTAATCGACGATATCTGACAAAGTTAGACGCGATCTCACTCAAATAAATAAGAAATGTTGAAATTCGACTTCAAATGAGGAAGATAGACTTTGAAAATTTTCAATTAACACAAAGTGACAGTTGACCTCAATGGGCTTCAATGGATGTTATTCGATGATATCTGACAAAGTTAGATGCGAACTCACTCAAATATATAAGAAATGTTGAAATTCGACTTCAAATGAGGAAGATAGACTTTGAAAATTTTCAATTAACACAAAGTGACAGTTGACCTCAATGGGCTTCAATGTATGCTATTCGATGATATCTGACAAAGTCAGATACAAACTCACTCAAATATAAAAGAAATGTTGAAATTCGACTTCAAATGAGGGAGATAGACTTTGAAAATTTTCAATTAACACAAAGTGACAGTTGACTTCAATGGGTTTCAATGGATGTTAATCGACGATATCTGACAAAGTTAGATGAGAACTAACTCAAATATATAAGAAATGTTGAAATTCGACTCCAAATGAGGAAGATAGACTTTGAATATTTTCAATTAACACAAAGTGACCATCGACCTCAATGAGCTTCAATGGATGTTATTCGATGATATCTGACAAAGTTAGATGCGAACTCGCTCAAATATATAAGAAATGTTGAAATTCGACTTCAAATGAGGAAGATAGACTTTGAAAATTTTCAATTAACACAAAGTGACAGTTGACCTCAATGGGCTTCAATGGATGTTATTCGATGATATCTGACAAAGTTAGATGCGAACTCACTCAAATATATAAGAAATGTTGAAATTCGACTTCAAATGAGGAAGATAGAATTTGTAAATTTTCAATAAACACAAAGTGACCATCGACCTCAATGAGCTTCAATGGATGTTATTCGATGATATCTAACAAACTTAGATGCAATCTCACTCAAATAAATAAGAAATGTTGAAATTCGACTTCAAATGAGGAAGATAGACTTTGAAAATTTTCAATTAACACAAAGTGACAGTTGACTTCAATGGGCTTCAATGGATGTTAATCGACGATATCTGACAAAGTTAGACGCGATCTCACTCAAATAAATAAGAAATGTTGAAATTCGACTTCAAATGAGGAAGATAGACTTTGAAAATTTTCAATTAACACAAAGTGACAGTTGACTTCAATGGGCTTCAATGGATGTTAATCGACGATATCTGACAAAGTTAGACGCGATCTCACTCAAATAAATAAGAAATGTTGAAATTCGACTTCAAATGAGGAAGATAGACTTTGAAAATTTTCAATTAACACAAAGTGACAATTGACTTCAATGGGCTTCAATGGATGTTATTCGATGTTATCTGACAAAGTTAGATGCGATCTCACTCAAATAAATAAGAAATGTTGAAATTCGACTTCAAATGAGGAAGATAGAATTTGAAAATTTTCAATTAACACAAAGTGACAGTTGACTTCAATGGGCTTCAATGGATGTTAATCGACGATATCTGACAAAGTTAGACGCGATCTCACTCAAATAAATAAGAAATGTTGAAATTCGACTTCAAATGAGGAAGATAGACTTTGAAAATTTTCAATTAACACAAAGTGACAGTTGACTTCATTTGGCTTCAATGGATGTTATTCGATGATATCTGACAAAGTTAGATGCGAACTCACTCAAATATATAAGAAATATTGGAATTCGACTTCAAATGAGGAAGATAGAATTTGAAAATTTTCAATAAACACAAAGTGACCATCGACCTCAATGAGCTTCAATGGATGTTATTCGATGATATCTAACAAACTTAGATGCAATCTCACTAAAATAAATAAGAAATGTTGAAATTCGACTTCAAATGAGGAAGATAGACTTTGAAAATTTTCAATTAACACAAAGTGACAGTTGACTTCAATGGGCTTCAATGGATGTTAATCGACGATATCTGACAAAGTTAGACGCGATCTCACTCAAATAAATAAGAAATGTTGAAATTCGACTTCAAATGAGGAAGATAGACTTGAAAATTTTCAATTAACACAAAGTGACAGTTGACCTCAATGGGCTTCAATGGATGTTATTCGATGATATCTGACAAAGTTAGATGCGAACTCACTCAAATATATAAGAAATGTTGAAATTCGACTTCAAATGAGGAAGATAGACTTTGAAAATTTTCAATTAACACAAAGTGACAGTTGACCTCAATGGGCTTCAATGTATGCTATTCGATGATATCTGACAAAGTCAGATACAAACTCACTCAAATATAAAAGAAATGTTGAAATTCGACTTCAAATGAGGGAGATAGACTTTGAAAATTTTCAATTAACACAAAGTGACAGTTGACTTCAATGGGTTTCAATGGATGTTAATCGACGATATCTGACAAAGTTAGATGAGAACTAACTCAAATATATAAGAAATGTTGAAATTCGACTCCAAATGAGGAAGATAGACTTTGAATATTTTCAATTAACACAAAGTGACCATCGACCTCAATGAGCTTCAATGGATGTTATTCGATGATATCTGACAAAGTTAGATGCGAACTCGCTCAAATATATAAGAAATGTTGAAATTCGACTTCAAATGAGGAAGATAGACTTTGAAAATTTTCAATTAACACAAAGTGACAGTTGACCTCAATGGGCTTCAATGGATGTTATTCGATGATATCTGACAAAGTTAGATGCGAACTCACTCAAATATATAAGAAATGTTGAAATTCGACTTCAAATGAGGAAGATAGAATTTGTAAATTTTCAATAAACACAAAGTGACCATCGACCTCAATGAGCTTCAATGGATGTTATTCGATGATATCTAACAAACTTAGATGCAATCTCACTCAAATAAATAAGAAATGTTGAAATTCGACTTCAAATGAGGAAGATAGACTTTGAAAATTTTCAATTAACACAAAGTGACAGTTGACTTCAATGGGCTTCAATGGATGTTAATCGACGATATCTGACAAAGTTAGACGCGATCTCACTCAAATAAATAAGAAATGTTGAAATTCGACTTCAAATGAGGAAGATAGACTTTGAAAATTTTCAATTAACACAAAGTGACAGTTGACTTCAATGGGCTTCAATGGATGTTAATCGACGATATCTGACAAAGTTAGACGCGATCTCACTCAAATAAATAAGAAATGTTGAAATTCGACTTCAAATGAGGAAGATAGACTTTGAAAATTTTCAATTAACACAAAGTGACAATTGACTTCAATGGGCTTCAATGGATGTTATTCGATGTTATCTGACAAAGTTAGATGCGATCTCACTCAAATAAATAAGAAATGTTGAAATTCGACTTCAAATGAGGAAGATAGAATTTGAAAATTTTCAATTAACACAAAGTGACAGTTGACTTCAATGGGCTTCAATGGATGTTAATCGACGATATCTGACAAAGTTAGACGCGATCTCACTCAAATAAATAAGAAATGTTGAAATTCGACTTCAAATGAGGAAGATAGACTTTGAAAATTTTCAATTAACACAAAGTGACAGTTGACTTCATTTGGCTTCAATGGATGTTATTCGATGATATCTGACAAAGTTAGATGCGAACTCACTCAAATATATAAGAAATATTGGAATTCGACTTCAAATGAGGAAGATAGAATTTGAAAATTTTCAATAAACACAAAGTGACCATCGACCTCAATGAGCTTCAATGGATGTTATTCGATGATATCTAACAAACTTAGATGCAATCTCACTAAAATAAATAAGAAATGTTGAAATTCGACTTCAAATGAGGAAGATAGACTTTGAAAATTTTCAATTAACACAAAGTGACAGTTGACTTCAATGGGCTTCAATGGATGTTAATCGACGATATCTGACAAAGTTAGATGCGAACTTACTCAAATATATAAGAAATGTTGAAATTCGACTTCAAATGAGGAAGATAGACTTTGAAAATTTTCAATTAACACAAAGTGACAGTTGACCTCAATGGGCTTCAATGTATGTTATTCGATGATATCAGACAAAGTTAGATACAAACTCACTCAAATATATAAGTAATGTTGAAGTTCGACTTCAAATGAGGAAGATAGACTTTGAAAATTTTCAATTAACACAAAGTGACAGTTGACTTCAATGGGCTTCAGTGGATGTTAATCGACGATATCTGACAAAGTTAGATGCGAACTCACTCAAATATATAAGAAATGTTGAAATTCGACTTCAAATGAGGAAGATAGACTTTGAAAATTTTCAATTAACACAAAGTGACAGTTGACCTCAATGGGCTTCAATGGATGTTATTCGATGATATCTGACAAAGTTAGATGCGAACTTACTCAAATATATAAGAAATGTTGAAATTCGACTTCAAATGAGGAAGATAGACTTTGAAAATTTTCAATTAACACAAAGTGACAGTTGACTTCAATGGGCTTCAGTGGATGTTAATCGACGATATCTGACAAAGTTAGATGCGAACTCACTCAAATATATAAGAAATGTTGAAATTCGACTTCAAATGAGGAAGATAGACTTTGAAAATTTTCAATTAACACAAAGTGACAGTTGACCTCAATGGGCTTCAATGGATGTTATTCGATGATATCTGACAAAGTTAGATGCGAACTTACCCAAATATATAAGAAATGTTGAAATTCGACTTCAAATGAGGAAGATAGACTTTGAAAATTTTCAATTAACACAAAGTGACAGTTGGCCTCAATGGGCTTCGATGGATGTTATTCGATGATATCTGACGAAGTTAGATGCGAACTCACTCAAATATATAAGAAATGTTGAAATTCGACTTCAAATGAGGAAGTTAGACTTTGAAAATTTTCATTTATCACAAAGTGACAGTTGACTTCAATGGGCTTCAATGGATGTTAATCGACGATATCTGACAAAGTTAGATGCGCACTCACTCAAATATATAAGAAATGTTGAAATTCGACTTCAAATGAGGAAGATAGACTTTGAAAATTTTCAATTAACACAAAGTGACAGTTGACCTCAATGGGCTTCAATGGATGTTATTCGATGATATCTGACAAAGTTAGATGCGAACTTACTCAAATATATAAGAAATGTTGAAATTCGACTTCAAATGAGGAAGATAGACTTTGAAAATTTTCAATTAACACAAAGTGACAGTTGGCCTCAATGGGCTTCGATGGATGTTATTCGATGATATCTGACGAAGTTAGATGCGAACTCACTCAAATATATAAGAAATGTTGAAATTCGACTTCAAATGAGGAAGATAGACTTTGAAAATTTTCAATTAACACAAAGTGACAATTGACTTCAATGAGCTCCAATGGATGTTATTCGATGTTATCTGACAAAGTTAGATGCGATCTCACTCAAATAAATAAGAAATGTTGAAATTCGACTTCAAATGAGGAAGATAGACTTTGAAAATTTTCAATTAACACAAAGTGACAGTTGACCTCAATGGGCTTCAATGGATGTTAATCGACGATATCTGACAAAGTTAGATGCGATCTCACTCAAATAAATAAGAAATGTTGAAATTCGACTTCAAATGAGGAAGATAGACTTTGAAAATTTTCAATTAACACAAAGTGGCAGTTGACCTCAATGGGCTTCAATGTATGTTATTCGATGATATCTGACAAAGTTAGATACGAACTCACTCAAATATATAAGTAATGTTGAAGTTCGACTTCAAATGAGGAAGATAGACTTTGAAAATTTTCAATTAACACAAAGTGACAGTTGACTTCAATGGGCTTCAGTGGATGTTAATCGACGATATCTGACAAAGTTAGATGCGAACTCACTCAAATATATAAGAAATGTTGAAATTCGACTTCAAATGAGGAAGATAGACTTTGAAAATTTTCAATTAACACAAAGTGACAGTTGACCTCAATGGGCTTCAATGGATGTTATTCGATGATATCTGACAAAGTTAGATGCGAACTCACTCAAATATATAAGAAATGTTGAAATTCGACTTCAAATGAGGAAGTTAGACTTTGAAAATTTTCATTTATCACAAAGTGACAGTTGACTTCAATGGGCTTCAATGGATGTTAATCGACGATATCTGACAAAGTTAGATGCGCACTCACTCAAATATATAAGAAATGTTGAAATTCGACTTCAAATGAGGAAGATAGACTTTGAAAATTTTCAATTAACACAAAGTGACAGTTGACCTCAATGGGCTTCAATGGATGTTATTCGATGATATCTGACAAAGTTAGATGCGAACTTACTCAAATATATAAGAAATGTTGAAATTCGACTTCAAATGAGGAAGATAGACTTTGAAAATTTTCAATTAACACAAAGTGACAGTTGGCCTCAATGGGCTTCGATGGATGTTATTCGATGATATCTGACGAAGTTAGATGCGAACTCACTCAAATATATAAGAAATGTTGAAATTCGACTTCAAATGAGGAAGATAGACTTTGAAAATTTTCAATTAACACAAAGTGACAATTGACTTCAATGAGCTCCAATGGATGTTATTCGATGTTATCTGACAAAGTTAGATGCGATCTCACTCAAATAAATAAGAAATGTTGAAATTCGACTTCAAATGAGGAAGATAGACTTTGAAAATTTTCAATTAACACAAAGTGACAGTTGACCTCAATGGGCTTCAATGGATGTTAATCGACGATATCTGACAAAGTTAGATGCGATCTCACTCAAATAAATAAGAAATGTTGAAATTCGACTTCAAATGAGGAAGATAGACTTTGAAAATTTTCAATTAACACAAAGTGGCAGTTGACCTCAATGGGCTTCAATGTATGTTATTCGATGATATCTGACAAAGTTAGATACGAACTCACTCAAATATATAAGTAATGTTGAAGTTCGACTTCAAATGAGGAAGATAGACTTTGAAAATTTTCAATTAACCCAAAGTGACAGTTGACTTCAATGGGCTTCAGTGGATGTTAATCGACGATATCTGACAAAGTTAGATGCGAACTCACTCAAATATATAAGAATTGTTGAAATTCGACTTCAAATGAGGAAGATAGACTTTGAAAATTTTCAATTAACACAAAGTGACAGTTGACCTCAATGGGCTTCAATGGATGTTATTCGATGATATCTGACAAAGTTAGATGCGAACTTACTCAAATATATAAGAAATGTTGAAATTCGACTTCAAATGAGGAAGATAGACTTTGAAAATTTTCAATTAACACAAAGTGACAGTTGGCCTCAATGGGCTTCGATGGATGTTATTCGATGATATCTGACGAAGTTAGATGCGCACTCACTCAAATATATAAGAAATGTTGAAATTCGACTTCAAATGAGGAAGATAGACTTTGAAAATTTTCAATTAACACAAAGTGACAGTTGACCTCAATGGGCTTCAATGGATGTTATTCGATGATATCTGACAAAGTTAGATGCGAACTTACTCAAATATATAAGAAATGTTGAAATTCGACTTCAAATGAGGAAGATAGACTTTGAAAATTTTCAATTAACACAAAGTGACAGTTGGCCTCAATGGGCTTCGATGGATGTTATTCGATGATATCTGACGAAGTTAGATGCGAACTCACTCAAATATATAAGAAATGTTGAAATTCGACTTCAAATGAGGAAGATAGACTTTGAAAATTTTCAATTAACACAAAGTGACAGTTGACCTCAATGGGCTTCAATGGATGTTATTCGATGATATCTGACAAAGTTAGATGCGAACTTACTCAAATATATAAGAAATGTTGAAATTCGACTTCAAATGAGGAAGATAGACTTTGAAAATTTTCAATTAACACAAAGTGACAGTTGGCCTCAATGGGCTTCGATGGATGTTATTCGATGATATCTGACGAAGTTAGATGCGAACTCACTCAAATATATAAGAAATGTTGAAATTCGACTTCAAATGAGGAAGATAGACTTTGAAAATTTTCAATTAACACAAAGTGACAATTGACTTCAATGAGCTCCAATGGATGTTATTCGATGTTATCTGACAAAGTTAGATGCGATCTCACTCAAATAAATAAGAAATGTTGAAATTCGACTTCAAATGAGGAAGATAGACTTTGAAAATTTTCAATTAACACAAAGTGACAGTTGACCTCAATGGGCTTCAATGGATGTTAATCGACGATATCTGACAAAGTTAGATGCGATCTCACTCAAATAAATAAGAAATGTTGAAATTCGACTTCAAATGAGGAAGATAGACTTTGAAAATTTTCAATTAACACAAAGTGGCAGTTGACCTCAATGGGCTTCAATGTATGTTATTCGATGATATCTGACAAAGTTAGATACGAACTCACTCAAATATATAAGTAATGTTGAAGTTCGACTTCAAATGAGGAAGATAGACTTTGAAAATTTTCAATTAACACAAAGTGACAGTTGACTTCAATGGGCTTCAGTGGATGTTAATCGACGATATCTGACAAAGTTAGATGCGAACTCACTCAAATATATAAGAATTGTTGAAATTCGACTTCAAATGAGGAAGATAGACTTTGAAAATTTTCAATTAACACAAAGTGACAGTTGACCTCAATGGGCTTCAATGGATGTTATTCGATGATATCTGACAAAGTTAGATGCGAACTTACTCAAATATATAAGAAATGTTGAAATTCGACTTCAAATGAGGAAGATAGACTTTGAAAATTTTCAATTAACACAAAGTGACAGTTGGCCTCAATGGGCTTCGATGGATGTTATTCGATGATATCTGACGAAGTTAGATGCGAACTCACTCAAATATATAAGAAATGTTGAAATTCGACTTCAAATGAGGAAGATAGACTTTGAAAATTTTCAATTAACACAAAGTGACAATTGACTTCAATGAGCTTCAATGGATGTTATTCGATGTTATCTGACAAAGTTAGATGCGATCTCACTCAAATAAATAAGAAATGTTGAAATTCGACTTCAAATGAGGAAGATAGACTTTGAAAATTTTCAATTAACACAAAGTGACAGTTGACTTCAATGGGCTTCAATGGATGTTAATCGACGATATCTGACAAAGTTAGATGCGATCTCACTCAAATAAATAAGAAATGTTGAAATTCGACTTCAAATGAGGAAGATAGACTTTGAAAATTTTCAATTAACACAAAGTGACAGTTGACTTCAATTGGCTTCAATGGATGTTATTCGATGATATCTGACAAAGTTAGATGCGAACTCACTCAAATATATAAGAAATGTTGAAATTCGACTCCAAATGAGGAAGATAGACTTTGAAAATTTTCAATTAACACAAAGTGGCAGTTGACCTCAATGGGCTTCAATGTATGTTATTCGATGATATCTGACCAAGTTAGATGCGAACTCACTCAAATATATAAGAAATGTTGAAATTCGACTTCAAATGAGGAAGATAGAATTTGAAAATTTTCAATAAACACAAAGTGACCATCGACCTCAATGAGCTTCAATGGATGTTATTCGATGATATCTAACAAACTTAGATGCAATCTCACTCAAATAAATAAGAAATGTTGAAATTCGACTTCAAATGAGGAAGATAGACTTTGAAAATTTTCAATTAACACAAAGTGACAGTTGACTTCAATGGGCTTCAATGGATGTTAATCGACGATATCTGACAAAGTTAGATGCGAACTCGCTCAAATATATAAGAAATGTTAAAATTCGACTTCAAATGAGGAAGATAGACTTTGAAAATTTTCAATTAACACAAAGTGACAGTTGACCTCAATGGGCTTCAATGGATGTTATTCGATGATATCTGACAAAGTTAGATGCGAACTTACTCAAATATATAAGAAATGTTGAAATTCGACTTCAAATGAGGAAGATAGACTTTGAAAATTTTCAATTAACACAAAGTGACAGTTGACTTCAATTGGCTTCAATGGATGTTATTCGATGATATCTGACAAAGTTAGATGCGAACTCACTCAAATATAAAAGAAATGTTGAAATTCGACTTCAAATGAGGGAGATAGACTTTGAAAATTTTCAATTAACACAAAGTGACAGTTGACTTCAATGGACTTCAATGGATGTTAATCGACGATATCTGACAAAGTTAGATGCGAACTCACTCAAATATATAAGAAATGTTGAAATTCGACTCCAAATGAGGAAGATAGACTTTGAATATTTTCAATTAACACAAAGTGACAGTTGACTTCAATGGGCTTCAATGGATGTTAATCGACGATATCTGACAAAGTTAGATGCGAACTCGCTCAAATATATAAGCAATGTTGAAATTCGACTTCAAATGAGGAAGATAGACTTTGAAAATTTTCAATTAACACAAAGTGACAGTTGACCTCAATGGGCTTCAATGGATGTTATTCGATGATATCTGACAAAGTTAGATGCGAACTCACTCAAATATATAAGAAATGTTGAAATTCGACTTCAAATGAGGAAGATAGAATTTGGAAATTTTCAATAAACACAAAGTGACCATCGACCTCAATGAGCTTCAATGGATGTTATTCGATGATATCTAACAAACTTAGATGCCATCTCACTCAAATAAATAAGAAATGTTGAAATTCGACTTCAAATGAGGAAGATAGACTTTGAAAATTTTCAATTAACACAAAGTGACAGTTGACTTCAATGGGCTTCAATGGATGTTAATTGACGATATCTGACAAAGTTAGACGCGATCTCACTCAAATAAATGAGAAATGTTGAAATTCGACTTCAAATGAGGAAGATAGACTTTGAAAATTTTCAATTAACACAAAGTGACAGTTGACTTCAATGGGCTTCAATGGATGTTAATCGACGATATCTGACAAAGTTAGACGCGATCTCACTCAAATAAATAAGAAATGTTGAAATTCGACTTCAAATGAGGAAGATAGACTTTGAAAATTTTCAATTAACACAAATTGACAGTTGACTTCAATGGGCTTCAGTGGATGTTAATCGACGATATCTGACAAAGTTAGATGCGAACTCCCTCAAATATATAAGAAATGTTGAAATTCGACTTCAAATGAGGAAGATAGACTTTGAAAATTTTCAATTAACACAAAGTGACAGTTGACCTCAATGGGCTTCAATGGATGTTATTCGATGATATCTGACAAAGTTAGATGCGAACTTACTCAAATATATAAGAAATGTTGAAATTCGACTTCAAATGAGGAAGATAGACTTTGAAAATTTGCAATTAACACAAAGTGACAGTTGGCCTCAATGGGCTTCGATGGATGTTATTCGATGATATCTGACAAAGTTAGATGCGAACTCACTCAAATATATAAGAAATGTTGAAATTCGACTTCAAATGAGGAAGATAGACTTTGAAAATTTTCAATTAACACAAAGTGACAATTGACTTCAATGAGCTTCAATGGATTTTATTCGATGTTATCTGACAAAGTTAAATGCGATCTCACTCAAATAAATAAGAAATGTTGAAATTCGACTTCAAATGAGGAAGATAGACTTTGAAAATTTTCAATTAACACAAAGTGACAGTTGACTTCAATGGGCTTCAATGGATGTTAATCGACGATATCTGACAAAGTTAGATGTGATCTCACTCAAATAAATAAGAAATGTTGAAATTCGACTTCAAATGAGGAAGATAGACTTTGAAAATTTTCAATTAACACAAAGTGACAGTTGACTTCAATTGGCTTCAATGGATGTTATTCGATGATATCTGACAAAGTTAGATGCGAACTCACTCAAATATATAAGAAATGTTGAAATTCGACTTCAAATGAGGAAGATAGACTTTGAAAATTTTCAATTAACACAAAGTGACAGTTGACTTCAATGGGCTTCAATGGATGTTAATCGACGATATCTGACAAAGTTAGATGCGATCTCACTCAAATAAATAAGAAATGTTGAAATTCGACTTCAAATGAGGAAGATAGACTTTGAAAATTTTCAATTAACACAAAGTGACAGTTGACTTCAATTGGCTTCAATGGATGTTATTCGATGATATCTGACAAAGTTAGATACAAACTCACTCAAATATATAAGAAATGTTGGAATTCGACTTCAAATTAGGAAGATAGACTTTGAAAATTTTCAATTAACACAAAGTGACAGTTGACCTCAATGGGCTTCAATGGATGTTATTCGATGATATCTGACAAAGTTAGATGCGAACTCACTCAAATATATAAGAAATGTTGAAATTCGACTTCAAATGAGGAAGATAGAATTTGAAAATTTTCAATAAACACAAAGTGACCATCGACCTCAATGAGCTTCAATGGATGTTATTCGATGATATCTAACAAACTTAGATGCAATCTCACTCAAATAAATAAGAAATGTTGAAATTCGACTTCAAATGAGGAAGATAGACTTTGAAAATTTTCAATTAACACAAAGTGACAGTTGACTTCAATGGGCTTCAATGGATGTTAATCGACGATATCTGACAAAGCTAGATGCGAACTCGCTCAAGTATATAAGAAATGTTGAAATTCGACTTCAAATGAGGAAGATAGACTTTGAAAATTTTCAATTAACACAAAGTGACAGTTGACCTCAATGGGCTTCAATGGATGTTATTCGATGATATCTGACAAAGTTAGATGCGAACTTACTCAAATATATAAGAAATGTTGAAATTCGACTTCAAATGAGGAAGATAGACTTTGAAAATTTTCAATTAACACAAAGTGACAGTTGACTTCAATTGGCTTCAATGGATGTTATTCGATGATATCTGACAAAGTTAGATGCGAACTCACTCAAATATAAAAGAAATGTTGAAATTCGACTTCAAATGAGGGAGATAGACTTTGAAAATTTTCAATTAACACAAAGTGACAGTTGACTTCAATGGGCTTCAATGGATGTTAATCGACGATATCTGACAAAGTTAGATGCGAACTCACTCAAATATATAAGAAATGTTGAAATTCGACTCCAAATGAGGAAGATAGACTTTGAATATTTTCAATTAACACAAAGTGACAGTTGACTTCAATGGGCTTCAATGGATGTTAATCGACGATATCTAACAAAGTTAGACGCGATCTCACTCAAATAAATAAGAAATGTTGAAATTCGACTTCAAATGAGGAAGATAGACTTTGAAAATTTTCAATTAACACAAAGTGACAGTTGACCTCAATGGGCTTCAGTGGATGTTAATCGACGATATCTGACAAAGTTAGATGCGAACTCCCTCAAATATATAAGAAATGTTGAAATTCGACTTCAAATGAGGAAGATAGACTTTGAAAATTTTCAATTAACACAAAGTGACAGTTGACCTCAATGGGCTTCAATGGATGTTATTCGATGATATCTGACAAAGTTAGATGCGAACTTACTCAAATATATAAGAAATGTTGAAATTCGACTTCAAATGAGGAAGATAGACTTTGAAAATTTTCAATTAACACAAAGTGACAGTTGACTTCAATTGGCTTCAATGGATGTTATTCGATGATATCTGACAAAGTTAGATGCGAACTCACTCAAATATAAAAGAAATGTTGAAATTCGACTTCAAATGAGGGAGATAGACTTTGAAAATTTTCAATTAACACAAAGTGACAGTTGACTTCAATGGACTTCAATGGATGTTAATCGACGATATCTGACAAAGTTAGATGCGAACTCACTCAAATATATAAGAAATGTTGAAATTCGACTCCAAATGAGGAAGATAGACTTTGAATATTTTCAATTAACACAAAGTGACAGTTGACTTCAATGGGCTTCAATGGATGTTAATCGACGATATCTGACAAAGTTAGATGCGAACTCGCTCAAATATATAAGCAATGTTGAAATTCGACTTCAAATGAGGAAGATAGACTTTGAAAATTTTCAATTAACACAAAGTGACAGTTGACCTCAATGGGCTTCAATGGATGTTATTCGATGATATCTGACAAAGTTAGATGCGAACTCACTCAAATATATAAGAAATGTTGAAATTCGACTTCAAATGAGGAAGATAGAATTTGGAAATTTTCAATAAACACAAAGTGACCATCGACCTCAATGAGCTTCAATGGATGTTATTCGATGATATCTAACAAACTTAGATGCCATCTCACTCAAATAAATAAGAAATGTTGAAATTCGACTTCAAATGAGGAAGATAGACTTTGAAAATTTTCAATTAACACAAAGTGACAGTTGACTTCAATGGGCTTCAATGGATGTTAATTGACGATATCTGACAAAGTTAGACGCGATCTCACTCAAATAAATGAGAAATGTTGAAATTCGACTTCAAATGAGGAAGATAGACTTTGAAAATTTTCAATTAACACAAAGTGACAGTTGACTTCAATGGGCTTCAATGGATGTTAATCGACGATATCTGACAAAGTTAGACGCGATCTCACTCAAATAAATAAGAAATGTTGAAATTCGACTTCAAATGAGGAAGATAGACTTTGAAAATTTTCAATTAACACAAATTGACAGTTGACTTCAATGGGCTTCAGTGGATGTTAATCGACGATATCTGACAAAGTTAGATGCGAACTCCCTCAAATATATAAGAAATGTTGAAATTCGACTTCAAATGAGGAAGATAGACTTTGAAAATTTTCAATTAACACAAAGTGACAGTTGACCTCAATGGGCTTCAATGGATGTTATTCGATGATATCTGACAAAGTTAGATGCGAACTTACTCAAATATATAAGAAATGTTGAAATTCGACTTCAAATGAGGAAGATAGACTTTGAAAATTTGCAATTAACACAAAGTGACAGTTGGCCTCAATGGGCTTCGATGGATGTTATTCGATGATATCTGACAAAGTTAGATGCGAACTCACTCAAATATATAAGAAATGTTGAAATTCGACTTCAAATGAGGAAGATAGACTTTGAAAATTTTCAATTAACACAAAGTGACAATTGACTTCAATGAGCTTCAATGGATTTTATTCGATGTTATCTGACAAAGTTAAATGCGATCTCACTCAAATAAATAAGAAATGTTGAAATTCGACTTCAAATGAGGAAGATAGACTTTGAAAATTTTCAATTAACACAAAGTGACAGTTGACTTCAATGGGCTTCAATGGATGTTAATCGACGATATCTGACAAAGTTAGATGCGATCTCACTCAAATAAATAAGAAATGTTGAAATTCGACTTCAAATGAGGAAGATAGACTTTGAAAATTTTCAATTAACACAAAGTGACAGTTGACTTCAATTGGCTTCAATGGATGTTATTCGATGATATCTGACAAAGTTAGATGCGAACTCACTCAAATATATAAGAAATGTTGAAATTCGACTTCAAATGAGGAAGATAGACTTTGAAAATTTTCAATTAACACAAAGTGACAGTTGACTTCAATGGGCTTCAATGGATGTTAATCGACGATATCTGACAAAGTTAGATGCGATCTCACTCAAATAAATAAGAAATGTTGAAATTCGACTTCAAATGAGGAAGATAGACTTTGAAAATTTTCAATTAACACAAAGTGACAGTTGACTTCAATTGGCTTCAATGGATGTTATTCGATGATATCTGACAAAGTTAGATACAAACTCACTCAAATATATAAGAAATGTTGGAATTCGACTTCAAATTAGGAAGATAGACTTTGAAAATTTTCAATTAACACAAAGTGACAGTTGACCTCAATGGGCTTCAATGGATGTTATTCGATGATATCTGACAAAGTTAGATGCGAACTCACTCAAATATATAAGAAATGTTGAAATTCGACTTCAAATGAGGAAGATAGAATTTGAAAATTTTCAATAAACACAAAGTGACCATCGACCTCAATGAGCTTCAATGGATGTTATTCGATGATATCTAACAAACTTAGATGCAATCTCACTCAAATAAATAAGAAATGTTGAAATTCGACTTCAAATGAGGAAGATAGACTTTGAAAATTTTCAATTAACACAAAGTGACAGTTGACTTCAATGGGCTTCAATGGATGTTAATCGACGATATCTGACAAAGCTAGATGCGAACTCGCTCAAGTATATAAGAAATGTTGAAATTCGACTTCAAATGAGGAAGATAGACTTTGAAAATTTTCAATTAACACAAAGTGACAGTTGACCTCAATGGGCTTCAATGGATGTTATTCGATGATATCTGACAAAGTTAGATGCGAACTTACTCAAATATATAAGAAATGTTGAAATTCGACTTCAAATGAGGAAGATAGACTTTGAAAATTTTCAATTAACACAAAGTGACAGTTGACTTCAATTGGCTTCAATGGATGTTATTCGATGATATCTGACAAAGTTAGATGCGAACTCACTCAAATATAAAAGAAATGTTGAAATTCGACTTCAAATGAGGGAGATAGACTTTGAAAATTTTCAATTAACACAAAGTGACAGTTGACTTCAATGGGCTTCAATGGATGTTAATCGACGATATCTGACAAAGTTAGATGCGAACTCACTCAAATATATAAGAAATGTTGAAATTCGACTCCAAATGAGGAAGATAGACTTTGAATATTTTCAATTAACACAAAGTGACAGTTGACTTCAATGGGCTTCAATGGATGTTAATCGACGATATCTAACAAAGTTAGACGCGATCTCACTCAAATAAATAAGAAATGTTGAAATTCGACTTCAAATGAGGAAGATAGACTTTGAAAATTTTCAATTAACACAAAGTGACAGTTGACCTCAATGGGCTTCAGTGGATGTTAATCGACGATATCTGACAAAGTTAGATGCGAACTCCCTCAAATATATAAGAAATGTTGAAATTCGACTTCAAATGAGGAAGATAGACTTTGAAAATTTTCAATTAACACAAAGTGACAGTTGACCTCAATGGGCTTCAATGGATGTTATTCGATGATATCTGACAAAGTTAGATGCGAACTCACTCAAATATAAAAGAAATGTTGAAATTCGACTTCAAATGAGGGAGATAGACTTTGAAAATTTTCAATTAACACAAAGTGACAGTTGACTTCAATTGGCTTCAATGGATGTTATTCGATGATATCTGACAAAGTTAGATGCGAACTCACTCAAATATAAAAGAAATGTTGAAATTCGACTTCAAATGAGGGAGATAGACTTTGAAAATTTTCAATTAACACAAAGTGACAGTTGACTTCAATTGGCTTCAATGGATGTTATTCGATGATATCTGACAAAGTTAGATGCGAATTCGCTCAAATATATAAGGAATGTTGAAATTCGACTTCAAATGAGGAAGATAGACTTTGAAAATTTTCAATTAACACAAAGTGACAGTTGACCTCAATGGGCTTCAATGGATGTTATTCGATGATATCTGACAAAGTTAGATGCGAACTCACTCAAATATATAAGAAATGTTGAAATTCGACTTCAAATGAGGAAGATAGAATTTGAAAATTTTCAATAAACACAAAGTGACCATCGACCTCAATGAGCTTCAATGGATGTTATTCGATGATATCTAACAAACTTAGATGCAATCTCACTCAAATAAATAAGAAATGTTGAAATTCGACTTCAAATGAGGAAGATAGACTTTGAAAATTTTCAATTAACACAAAGTGACAGTTGTTTTCAATGGGCTTCAATGGATGTTAATCGACGATATCTGACAAAGTTAGACGCGATCTCACTCAAATAAATAAGAAATGTTGAAATTCGACTTCAAATGAGGAAGATAGACTTTGAAAATTTTCAATTAACACAAAGTGACAGTTGACTTCAATGGGCTTCAGTGGATGTTAATCGACGATATCTGACAAAGGTAGATGCGAACTCCCTCAAATATATAAGAAATGTTGAAATTCGACTTCAAATGAGGAAGATAGACTTTGAAAATTTTCAATTAACACAAAGTGACAGTTGACCTCAATGGGCTTCAATGTATGCTATTCGATGATATCTGACAAAGTTAGATGCGAACTCGCTCAAATATATAAGAAATGTTGAAATTCGAGTTCAAATGAGGAAGATAGACTTTGAAAATTTTCAATTAACACAAAGTGACAGTTGACTTCAATGGGCTTCAATGGATGTTAATCGACGATATCTGACAAAGTTAGATGCGAACTCACTCAAATATATAAGAAATGTAGAAATTCGACTCCAAATGAGGAAGATAGACTTTGAATATTTTCAATTAACACAAAGTGACAGTTGACTTCAATGGGCTTCAATGGATGTTAATCGACGATATCTGACAAAGTTAGATGCGAACTCGCTCAAATATATAAGAAATGTTGAAATTCGACTTCAAATGAGGAATATAGACTTTGAAAATTTTCAATTAACACAAAGTGACAGTTGACCTCAATGGGCTTCAGTGGATGTTAATCGACGATATCTGACAAAGTTAGATGCGAACTCCCTCAAATATATATGAAATGTTGAAATTCGACTTCAAATGAGGAAGATAGACTTTGAAAATTTTCAATTAACACAAAGTGACAGTTGACCTCAATGGGCTTCAATGTTTGCTATTTGACGATATCTGACAACGTTAGATACCAACTCACTCAAATATATAAGAAATGTTGAAATTCGACTTCAAATGAGGAAGATAGAATTTGAAAATTTTCAATAAACACAAGGTGACCATCGACCTCAATGAGCTTCAATGGATGTTATTCGATGATATCTGACAAAGTTAGATACAAACTCACTCAAATATATAAGAAATGTTGGAATTCGACTTCAAATTAGGAAGATAGACTTTGAAAATTTTCAATTAACACAAAGTGACAGTTGACCTCAATGGGCTTCAATGGATGTTATTCGATGATATCTGACAAAGTTAGATGCGAACTTACTCAAATATATAAGAAATGTTGAAATTCGACTTCAAATGAGGAAGATAGACTTTGAAAATTTTCAATTAACACAAAGTGACAGTTGACTTCAATTGGCTTCAATGGATGTTATTCGATGATATCTGACAAAGTTAGATGCGAACTCACTCAAATATAAAAGAAATGTTGAAATTCGACTTCAAATGAGGGAGATAGACTTTGAAAATTTTCAATTAACACAAAGTGACAGTTGACTTCAATTGGCTTCAATGGATGTTATTCGATGATATCTGACAAAGTTAGATGCAAACTCACTCAAATATAAAAGAAATGTTGAAATTCGACTTCAAATGAGGGAGATAGACTTTGAAAATTTTCAATTAACACAAAGTGACAGTTGACTTCAATTGGCTTCAATGGATGTTATTCGATGATATCTGACAAAGTTAGATGCGAACTCACTCAAATATATCAGAAATGTTGAAATTCGACTTCAAATGAGGAAGATAGAATTTGAAAATTTTCAATAAACACAAAGTGACCATCGACCTCAATGAGCTTCAATGGATGTTATTCGATGATATCTAACAAACTTAGATGCAATCTCACTCAAATAAATAAGAAATGTTGAAATTCGACTTCAAATGAGGAAGATAGACTTTGAAAATTTTCAATTAACACAAAGTGACAGTTGACCTCAATGGGCTTCAGTGGATGTTAATCGACGATATCTGACAAAGTTAGATGCGAACTCCCTCAAATATATAAGAAATGTTGAAATTCGACTTCAAATGAGGAAGATAGACTTTGAAAATTTTCAATTAACACAAAGTGACAGTTGACCTCAATGGGCTTCAATGGATGTTATTCGATGATATCTGACAAAGTTAGATGCGAACTCACTCAAATATATAAGAAATGTTGAAATTCGACTTCAAATGAGGAAGATAGACTTTGAAAATTTTCAATTAACACAAAGTGACAGTTGACTTCAATGGGCTTCAGTGGATGTTAATCGACGATATCTGACAAAGTTAGATGCGAACTCACTCAAATATATAAGAAATGTTGAAATTCGACTTCAAATGAGGAAGATAGACTTTGAAAATTTTCAATTAACACAAAGTGACAGTTGGCCTCAATGGGCTTCGATGGATGTTATTCGATGATATCTGACAAAGTTAGATGCGAACTCACTCAAATATATAAGAAATGTTGAAATTCGACTTCAAATGAGGAAGATAGACTTTGAAAATTTTCAATTAACACAAAGTGACAGTTGACCTCAATGGGCTTCAATGGATGTTATTCGATGATATCTGACAAACTTAGATGCGAACTTACTCAAATATATAAGAAATGTTGAAATTCGACTTCAAATGAGGGAGATAGACTTTGAAAATTTTCAATTAACACAAAGTGACAGTTGACTTCAATTGGCTTCAATGGATGTTATTCGATGATATCTGACAAAGTTAGATGCGAACTCACTCAAATATAAAAGAAATGTTGAAATTCCACTTCAAATGAGGGAGATAGACTTTGAAAATTTTCAATTAACACAAAGTGACAGTTGACTTCAATTGGCTTCAATGGATGTTATTCGATGATATCTGACAAAGTTAGATGCGAATTCGCTCAAATATATAAGGAATGTTGAAATTCGACTTCAAATGAGGAAGATAGACTTTGAAAATTTTCAATTAACACAAAGTGACAGTTGACCTCAATGGGCTTCAATGGATGTTATTCGATGATATCTGACAAAGTTAGATGCGAACTCACTCAAATATATAAGAAATGTTGAAATTCGACTTCAAATGAGGAAGATAGAATTTGAAAATTTTCAATAAACACAAAGTGACCATCGACCTCAATGAGCTTCAATGGATGTTATTCGATGATATCTAACAAACTTAGATGCAATCTCACTCAAATAAATAAGAAATGTTGAAATTCGACTTCAAATGAGGAAGATAGACTTTGAAAATTTTCAATTAACACAAAGTGACAGTTGTTTTCAATGGGCTTCAATGGATGTTAATCGACGATATCTGACAAAGTTAGACGCGATCTCACTCAAATAAATAAGAAATGTTGAAATTCGACTTCAAATGAGGAAGATAGACTTTGAAAATTTTCAATTAACACAAAGTGACAGTTGACTTCAATGGGCTTCAGTGGATGTTAATCGACGATATCTGACAAAGTTAGATGCGAACTCGCTCAAATATATAAGAAATGTTGAAATTCGACTTCAAATGAGGAAGATAGACTTTGAAAATTTTCAATTAACACAAAGTGACAGTTGACCTCAATGGGCTTCAATGTATGCTATTCGATGATATCTGACAAAGTTAGATGCGAACTCGCTCAAATATATAAGAAATGTTGAAATTCGAGTTCAAATGAGGAAGATAGACTTTGAAAATTTTCAATTAACACAAAGTGACAGTTGACTTCAATGGGCTTCAATGGATGTTAATCGACGATATCTGACAAAGTTAGATGCGAACTCACTCAAATATATAAGAAATGTAGAAATTCGACTCCAAATGAGGAAGATAGACTTTGAATATTTTCAATTAACACAAAGTGACAGTTGACTTCAATGGGCTTCAATGGATGTTAATCGACGATATCTGACAAAGTTAGATGCGAACTCGCTCAAATATATAAGAAATGTTGAAATTCGACTTCAAATGAGGAATATAGACTTTGAAAATTTTCAATTAACACAAAGTGACAGTTGTTTTCAATGGGCTTCAATGGATGTTAATCGACGATATCTGACAAAGTTAGACGCGATCTCACTCAAATAAATAAGAAATGTTGAAATTCGACTTCAAATGAGGAAGATAGACTTTGAAAATTTTCAATTAACACAAAGTGACAGTTGACTTCAATGGGCTTCAGTGGATGTTAATCGATGATATCTGACAAAGTTAGATGCGAACTCACTCAAATATATAAGAAATGTTGAAATTCGACTTCAAATGAGGAAGATAGAATTTGGAAATTTTCAATAAACACAAAGTGACCATCGACCTCAATGAGCTTCAATGGATGTTATTCGATGATATCTAACAAACTTAGATGCCATCTCACTCAAATAAATAAGAAATGTTGAAATTCGACTTCAAATGAGGAAGATAGACTTTGAAAATTTTCAATTAACACAAAGTGACAGTTGACTTCAATGGGCTTCAGTGGATGTTAATCGACGATATCTGACAAAGTTAGATGCTAACTCCCTCAAATATATAAGAAATGTTGAAATTCGACTTCAAATGAGGAAGATAGACTTTGAAAATTTTCAATTAACACAAAGTGACAGTTGACCTCAATGGGCTTCAATGGATGTTATTCGATGATATCTGACAAAGTTAGATGCGAACTCACTCAAATATATAAGAAATGTTGAAATTCGACTTCAAATGAGGAAGATAGACTTTGAAAATTTTCAATTAACACAAAGTGACAGTTGACTTCAATGGGCTTCAATGGATGTTATTCGATGTTATCTGACAAAGTTAGACGCGAACTCACTCAAATATATAAGAAATGTTGAAATTCGACTTCAAATGAGGAAGATAGACTTTGAAAATTTTCAATTAACACAAAGTGACAGTTGACTTCAATGGGCTTCAATGGATGTTAATCAACGATATCTGACAAAGTTAGACGCGATCTCACTCAAATAAATAAGAAATGTTGAAATTCGACTTCAAATGAGGAAGATAGACTTTGAAAATTTTCAATTAACACAAAGTGACAGTTGACCTCAATGGGCTTCAATGTATGCTATTCGATGATATCTGACAAAGTTAGATACAAACTCACTCAAATATAAAAGAAATGTTGAAATTCGACTTCAAATGAGGGAGATAGACTTTGAATATTTTCAATTAACACAAAGTGACAGTTGACTTCAATGGGCTTCAATGGATGTTAATCGACGATATCTAACAAACTTAGATGCAATCTCACTCAAATAAATAAGAAATGTTGAAATTCGACTTCAAATGAGGAAGATAGACTTTGAAAATTTTCAATTAACACAAAGTGACAGTTGACTTCAATGGGCTTCAATGGATGTTAATCGACGATATCTGACAAAGTTAGATGCGAACTCCCTCAAATATATAAGAAATGTTGAAATTCGACTTCAAATGAGGAAGATAGACTTTGAAAATTTTCAATTAACACAAAGTGACAGTTGACTTCAATGGGCTCCAATGGATGTTAATCGACGATATCTGACAAAGTTAGACGCGATCTCACTCAAATAAATAAGAAATGTTGAAATTCGACTTCAAATGAGGAAGATAGACTTTGAAAATTTTCAATTAACACAAAGTGACAGTTGACCTCAATGGGCTTCAATGGATGTTAATCGACGATATCTGACAAAGTTAGACGCGATCTCACTCAAATAAATAAGAAATGTTGAAATTCGACTTCAAATGAGGAAGATAGACTTTGAAAATTTTCAATTAACACAAAGTGACAGTTGACCTCAATGGGCTTCAATGTTTGCTATTTGACGATATCTGACAACGTTAGATACCAACTCACTCAAATATATAAGAAATGTTGAAATTCGACTTCAAATGAGGAAGATAGAATTTGGAAATTTTCAATAAACACAAAGTGACCATCGACCTCAATGAGCTTCAATGGATGTTATTCGATGATATCTAACAAACTTAGATGCCATCTCACTCAAATAAATAAGAAATGTTGAAATTCGACTTCAAATGAGGAAGATAGACTTTGAAAATTTTCAATTAACACAAAGTGACAGTTGACTTCAATGGGCTTCAGTGGATGTTAATCGACGATATCTGACAAAGTTAGATGCTAACTCCCTCAAATATATAAGAAATGTTGAAATTCGACTTCAAATGAGGAAGATAGACTTTGAAAATTTTCAATTAACACAAAGTGACAGTTGACCTCAATGGGCTTCAATGGATGTTATTCGATGATATCTGACAAAGTTAGATGCGAACTCACTCAAATATATAAGAAATGTTGAAATTCGACTTCAAATGAGGAAGATAGACTTTGAAAATTTTCAATTAACACAAAGTGACAGTTGACTTCAATGGGCTTCAATGTATGCTATTTGACGATATCTGACATTGTTAGATACCAATTCACTCAAATATATAAGAAATGTTGAAATTCGACTTCAAATGAGGAAGATAGACTTTGAAAATTTTCAATTAACACAAAGTGACAGTTGACTTCAATGGGCTTCAATGGATGTTAATCGACGATATCTGACAAAGTTAGACGCGATCTCACTCAAATAAATAAGAAATGTTGAAATTCGACTTCAAATGAGGAAGATAGACTTTGAAAATTTTCAATTAACACAAAGTGACAGTTGACCTCAATGGGCTTCAATGTATGCTATTCGATGATATCTGACAAAGTTAGATACAAACTCACTCAAATATAAAAGAAATGTTGAAATTCGACTTCAAATGAGGGAGATAGACTTTGAATATTTTCAATTAACACAAAGTGACAGTTGACTTCAATGGGCTTCAATGGATGTTAATCGACGATATCTAACAAACTTAGATGCAATCTCACTCAAATAAATAAGAAATGTTGAAATTCGACTTCAAATGAGGAAGATAGACTTTGAAAATTTTCAATTAACACAAAGTGACAGTTGACTTCAATGGGCTTCAATGGATGTTAATCGACGATATCTGACAAAGTTAGATGCGAACTCCCTCAAATATATAAGAAATGTTGAAATTCGACTTCAAATGAGGAAGATAGACTTTGAAAATTTTCAATTAACACAAAGTGACAGTTGACCTCAATGGGCTTCAATGGATGTTATTCGATGATATCTGACAAAGTTAGATGCGAACTCACTCAAATATATAAGAAATGTTGAAATTCGACTTCAAATGAGGAAGATAGACTTTGAAAATTTTCAATTAACACAAAGTGACAGTTCACTTCAATGGGCTTCAATGGATGTTATTCGATGTTATCTGACAAAGTTAGACGCGAACTCACTCAAATATATAAGAAATGTTGAAATTCGACTTCAAATGAGGAAGATAGACTTTGAAAATTTTCAATTAACACAAAGTGACAGTTGACCTCAATGGGCTTCAATGTTTGCTATTTGACGATATCTGACAACGTTAGATACCAACTCACTCAAATATATAAGAAATGTTGAAATTCGACTTCAAATGAGGAAGATAGACTTTGAAAATTTTCAATTAACACAAAGTGACAGTTGACCTCAATGGGCTTCAATGGATGTTATTCGATGATATCTGACAAAGTTAGACGCGATCTCACTCAAATAAATAAGAAATGTTGAAATTCGACTTCAAATGAGGAAGATAGACTTTGAAAATTTTCAATTAACACAAAGTGACAGTTGACTTCAATGGGCTTCAGTGGATGTTAATCGACGATATCTGACAAAGTTAGATGCGAACTCCCTCAAATATATAAGAAATGTTGAAATTCGACTTCAAATGAGGAAGATAGACTTTGAAAATTTTCAATTAACACAAAGTGACAGTTGACCTCAATGGGCTTCAATGGATGTTATTCGAAGATATCTGACAAAGTTAGATGCGAACTCACTCAAATATATAAGAAATGTTGAAATTCGACTTCAAATGAGGAAGATAGACTTTGAAAATTTTCAATTAACACAAAGTGACAGTTGACTTCAATGGGCTTCAATGGATGTTATTCGATGTTATCTGACAAAGTTAGACGCGAACTCACTCAAATATATAAGAAATGTTGAAATTCGACTTCAAATGAGGAAGATAGACTTTGAAAATTTTCAATTAACACAAAGTGACAGTTGACCTCAATGGGCTTCAATGTTTGCTATTTGACGATATCTGACAACGTTAGATACCAACTCACTCAAATATATAAGAAATGTTGAAATTCGACTTCAAATGAGGAAGATAGACTTTGAAAATTTTCAATTAACACAAAGTGACAGTTGACTTCAATGGGCTTCAATGGATGTTAATCGACGATATCTGACAAAGTTAGACGCGATCTCACTCAAATAAATAAGAAATGTTGAAATTCGACTTCAAATGAGGAAGATAGACTTTGAAAATTTTCAATTAACACAAAGTGACAGTTGACCTCAATGGGCTTCAATGGATGTTAATCGACGATATCTGACAAATTCAGATGCGATCTCACTCAAGTAAATAAGAAATGTTGAAATTCGACTTCAAATGAGGAAGATAGACTTTGAAAATTTTCAATTAACACAAAGTGACAGTTGACCTCAATGGGCTTCAATGAGTGTTATTCGATGATATCTGACAAAGTTAGATGCGAACTCACTCAAATATATAAGAAATGTTGAAATTCGACTTCAAATGAGGAAGATAGACTTTGAAAATTTTCAATTAACACAAAGTGACAGTTGACTTCAATGGGCTTCAATGGATGTTAATCGACGATATCTGACAAAGTTAGACGCGATCTCACTCAAATAAATAAGAAATGTTGAAATTCGACTTCAAATGAGGAAGATAGACTTTGAAAATTTTCAATTAACACAAAGTGACAGTTGACTTCAATGGGCTTCAATGGATGTTAATCGACGATATCTGACAAAGTTAGACGCGATCTCACTCAAATAAATAAGAAATGTTGAAATTCGACTCCAAATGAGAAAGATAGACTTTGAATATTTTCAATTAACACAAAGTGACCATCGACCTCAATGAGCTTCAATGGATGTTATTCGATGATATCTGACAAAGTTAGATGCGAACTCGCTCAAATATATAAGAAATGTTGAAATTCGACTTCAAATGAGGAAGATAGACTTTGAAAATTTTCAATTAACACAAAGTGACAGTTGACCTCAATGGGCTTCAATGGATGTTATTCGATGATATCTGACAAAGTTAGATGCGAACTCACTCAAATATATAAGAAATGTTGAAATTCGACTTCAAATGAGGAAGATAGACTTTGAAAATTTTCAATTAACACAAAGTGACAGTTGACTTCAATGGGCTTCAATGGATGTTATTCGATGTTATCTGACAAAGTTAGACGCGAACTCACTCAAATATATAAGAAATGTTGAAATTCGACTTCAAATGAGGAAGATAGACTTTGAAAATTTTCAATTAACACAAAGTGACAGTTGACCTCAATGGGCTTCAATGTTTGCTATTTGACGATATCTGACAACGTTAGATACCAACTCACTCAAATATATAAGAAATGTTGAAATTCGACTTCAAATGAGGAAGATAGATTTTGAAAATTTTCAATTAACACAAAGTGACAGTTGACTTCAATGGGCTTCAATGGATGTTAATCGACGATATCTGACAAAGTTAGACGCGATCTCACTCAAATAAATAAGAAATGTTGAAATTCGACTTCAAATGAGGAAGATAGACTTTGAAAATTTTCAATTAACACAAAGTGACAGTTGACCTCAATGGGCTTCAATGGATGTTAATCGACGATATCTGACGAATTCAGATGCGATCTCACTCAAGTAAATAAGAAATGTTGAAATTCGACTTCAAATGAGGAAGATAGACTTTGAAAATTTTCAATTAACACAAAGTGACAGTTGACCTCAATGGGCTTCAATGGATGTTATTCGATGATATCTGACAAAGTTAGATGCGAACTCACTCAAATATATAAGAAATGTTGAAATTCGACTTCAAATGAGGAAGATAGACTTTGAAAATTTTCAATTAACACAAAGTGACAGTTGACCTCAATGGGCTTCAATGTTTGCTATTTGACGATATCTGACAACGTTAGATACCAACTCACTCAAATATATAAGAAATGTTGAAATTCGACTTCAAATGAGGAAGATAGACTTTGAAAATTTTCAATTAACACAAAGTGACAGTTGACTTCAATGGGCTTCAATGGATGTTAATCGACGATATCTGACAAAGTTAGACGCGATCTCACTCAAATAAATAAGAAATGTTGAAATTCGACTTCAAATGAGGAAGATAGACTTTGAAAATTTTCAATTAACACAAAGTGACAGTTGACCTCAATGGGCTTCAATGGATGTTATTCGATGATATCTGACAAAGTTAGACGCGATCTCACTCAAATAAATAAGAAATGTTGAAATTCGACTTCAAATGAGGAAGATAGACTTTGAAAATTTTCAATTAACACAAAGTGACAGTTGACTTCAATGGGCTTCAGTGGATGTTAATCGACGATATCTGACAAAGTTAGATGCGAACTCCCTCAAATATATAAGAAATGTTGAAATTCGACTTCAAATGAGGAAGATAGACTTTGAAAATTTTCAATTAACACAAAGTGACAGTTGACCTCAATGGGCTTCAATGGATGTTATTCGATGATATCTGACAAAGTTAGATGCGAACTCACTCAAATATATAAGAAATGTTGAAATTCGACTTCAAATGAGGAAGATAGACTTTGAAAATTTTCAATTAACACAAAGTGACAGTTGACTTCAATGGGCTTCAATGGATGTTATTCGATGTTATCTGACAAAGTTAGACGCGAACTCCCTCAAATATATAAGAAATGTTGAAATTCGACTCCAAATGAGAAAGATAGACTTTGAATATTTTCAATTAACACAAAGTGACCATCGACCTCAATGAGCTTCAATGGATGTTATTCGATGATATCTGACAAAGTTAGATGCGAACTCGCTCAAATATATAAGAAATGTTGAAATTCGACTTCAAATGAGGAAGATAGACTTTGAAAATTTTCAATTAACACAAAGTGACAGTTGACCTCAATGGGCTTCGATGGATGTTAATCGACGATATCTGACAAAGTTAGATGCGAACTCACTCAAATATATAAGAAATGTTGGAATTCGACTTCAAATGAGGAAGATAGTCTTTGAAAATTTTCAATTAACACAAAGTGACAGTTGGCCTCAATGGGCTTCGATGGATGTTAATCGACGATATCTGAAAAAGTCAGATACAAACTCACTCAAATATAAAAGAAATGTTGAAATTCGACTTCAAATGAGGGAGATAGACTTTGAAAATATTCAATTAACACAAAGTGACAGTTGACTTCAATGGGTTTCAATGGATGTTAATCGACGATATCTGACAAAGTTAGATGCGAACTCGCTCAAATATATAAGAAATGTTGAAATTCGACTTCAAATGAGGAAGATAGACTTTGAAAATTTTCAATTAACACAAAGTGACAGTTGACCTCAATGGGCTTCAATGGATGTTAATCGACGATATCTGACAAAGTTAGACGCGATCTCACTCAAATAAATAAGAAATGTTGAAATTCGACTTCAAATGAGGAAGATAGACTTTGAAAATTTTCAATTAACACAAAGTGACAGTTGACCTCAATGGGCTTCAATGGATGTTATTCGATGATATCTGACAAAGTTAGATGCGAACTCACTCAAATATATAAGAAATGTTGAAATTCGACTTCAAATGAGGAAGATAGACTTTGAAAATTTTCAATTAACACAAAGTGACAGTTGACCTCAATGGGCTTCAATGTATGCTATTCGATGATATCTGACAAAGTCAGATACAAACTCACTCAAATATAAAAGAAATGTTGAAATTCGACTTCAAATGAGGGAGATAGACTTTGAAAATTTTCAATTAACACAAAGTGACAGTTGACTTCAATGGGTTTCAATGGATGTTAATCGACGATATCTGACAAAGTTAGATGAGAACTAACTCAAATATATAAGAAATGTTGAAATTCGACTCCAAATGAGGAAGATAGACTTTGAATATTTTCAATTAACACAAAGTGACCATCGACCTCAATGAGCTTCAATGGATGTTATTCGATGATATCTGACAAAGTTAGATGCGAACTCGCTCAAATATATAAGAAATGTTGAAATTCGACTTCAAATGAGGAAGATAGACTTTGAAAATTTTCAATTAACACAAAGTGACAGTTGATCTCAAAGGGCTTCAATGGATGTTATTCGATGATATCTGACAAAGTTAGATGCGAACTCACTCAAATATATAAGAAATGTTGAAATTCGACTTCAAATGAGGAAGATAGAATTTGTAAATTTTCAATAAACACAAAGTGACCATCGACCTCAATGAGCTTCAATGGATGTTATTCGATGATATCTAACAAACTTAGATGCAATCTCACTCAAATAAATAAGAAATGTTGAAATTCGACTTCAAATGAGGAAGATAGACTTTGAAAATTTTCAATTAACACAAAGTGACAGTTGACTTCAATGGGCTTCAATGGATGTTAATCGACGATATCTGACAAAGTTAGACGCGATCTCACTCAAATAAATAAGAAATGTTGAAATTCGACTTCAAATGAGGAAGATAGACTTTGAAAATTTTCAATTAACACAAAGTGACAGTTGACCTCAATGGGCTTCAATGGATGTTATTCGATGATATCTGACAAAGTTAGATGCGAACTCACTCAAATATATAAGAAATGTTGAAATTCGACTTCAAATGAGGAAGATAGACTTTGAAAATTTTCAATTAACACAAAGTGACAGTTGACTTCAATGGGCTTCAATGGATGTTATTCGATGTTATCTGACAAAGTTAGACGCGAACTCACTCAAATATATAAGAAATGTTGAAATTCGACTTGAAATGAGGAAGATAGACTTTGAAAATTTTCAATTAACACAAAGTGACAGTTGACCTCAATGGGCTTCAATGTATGCTATTTGACGATATCTGACAACGTTAGATACCAACTCACTCAAATATATAAGAAATGTTGAAATTCGACTTCAAATGAGGAAGATAGACTTTGAAAATTTTCAATTAACACAAAGTGACAGTTGACTTCAATGGGCTCCAATGGATGTTAATCGACGATATCTGACAAAGTTAGACGCGATCTCACTCAAATAAATAAGAAATGTTGAAATTCGACTTCAAATGAGGAAGATAGACTTTGAAAATTTTCAATTAACACAAAGTGACAGTTGACCTCAATGGGCTTCAATGGATGTTAATCGACGATATCTGACAAAGTTAGACGCGATCTCACTCAAATAAATAAGAAATGTTGAAATTCGACTTCAAATGAGGAAGATAGACTTTGAAAATTTTCAATTAACACAAAGTGACAGTTGACCTCAATGGGCTTCAATGGATGTTATTCGATGATATCTGACAAAGTTAGATGCGAACTCACTCAAATATATAAGAAATGTTGAAATTCGACTTCAAATGAGGAAGATAGAATTTGTAAATTTTCAATAAACACAAAGTGACCATCGACCTCAATGAGCTTCAATGGATGTTATTCGATGATATCTAACAAACTTAGATGCAATCTCACTCAAATAAATAAGAAATGTTGAAATTCGACTTCAAATGAGGAAGATAGACTTTGAAAATTTTCAATTAACACAAAGTGACAGTTGACTTCAATGGGCTTCAATGGATGTTAATCGACGATATCTGACAAAGTTAGACGCGATCTCACTCAAATATATAAGAAATGTTGAAATTCGACTTCAAATGAGGAAGATAGACTTTGAAAATTTTCAATTAACACAAAGTGACAGTTGACCTCAATGGGCTTCAATGTATGCTATTCGATGATATCTGACAAAGTTAGATGCGAACTCACTCAAATATATAAGAAATGTTGAAATTCGACTTCAAATGAGGAAGATAGAATTTGTAAATTTTCAATAAACACAAAGTGACCATCGACCTCAATGAGCTTCAATGGATGTTATTCGATGATATCTAACAAACTTAGATGCAATCTCACTCAAATAAATAAGGAATGTTGAAATTCGACTTCAAATGAGGAAGATAGACTTTGAAAATTTTCAATTAACACAAAGTGACAGTTGGCCTCAATGGGCTTCGATGGATGTTAATCGACGATATCTGGCAAAGTTAGATGCGAACTCACTCAAATATATAAGAAATGTTGAAATTCGACTTCAAATGAGGAAGATAGACTTTGAAAATTTTCAATTAACACAAAGTGACAGTTGACCTCAATGGGCTTCAATGTATGCTATTCGATGATATCTGACAAAGTTAGATGCGAACTCACTCAAATATATAAGAAATGTTGAAATTCGACTTCAAATGAGGAAGATAGAATTTGTAAATTTTCAATAAACACAAAGTGACCATCGACCTCAATGAGCTTCAATGGATGTTATTCGATGATATCTAACAAACTTAGATGCAATCCCATTCAAATAAATAAGAAATGTTGAAATTCGACTTCAAATGAGGAAGATAGACTTTGAAAATTTTCAATTAACACAAAGTGACAGTTGACCTCAATGGGCTTCAATGTATGCTATTTGACGATATCTGACAACGTTAGATACCAACTCACTCAAATATATAAGAAATGTTGAAATTCGACTTCAAATGAGGACGATAGACTTTGAAAATTTTCAATTAACACAAAGTGACAGTTGACTTCAATGGGCTCCAATGGATGTTAATCGACGATATCTGACAAAGTTAGACGCGATCTCACTCAAATAAATAAGAAATGTTGAAATTCGACTTCAAATGAGGAAGATAGACTTTGAAAATTTTCAATTAACACAAAGTGACAGTTGACCTCAATGGGCTTCAATGGATGTTATTCGATGATATCTGACAAAGTTAGATGCGAACTTACTCAAATATATAAGAAATGTTGAAATTCGACTTCAAATGAGGAAGATAGACTTTGAAAATTTTCAATTAACACAAAGTGACAGTTGGCCTCAATGGGCTTCGATGGATGTTAATCGACGATATCTGGCAAAGTTAGATGCGAACTCACTCAAATATATAAGAAATGTTGAAATTCGACTTCAAATGAGGAAGATAGACTTTGAAAATTTTCAATTAACACAAAGTGACAGTTGACCTCAATGGGCTTCAATGTATGCTATTCGATGATATCTGACAAAGTTAGATACAAACTCACTCAAATATAAAAGAAATGTTGAAATTCGACTTCAAATGAGGGAGATAGACTTAGAAAATTTTCAATTAACACAAAGTGACAGTTGACTTCAATGGGCTTCAATGGATGTTAATCGACGATATCTGACAAAGTTAGATGCGAACTCGCTCAAATATATAAGAAATGTTGAAATTCGACTTCAAATGAGGAAGATAGACTTTGAAAATTTTCAATTAACACAAAGTGACAGTTGACCTCAATGGGCTTCAATGGATGTTAATCGACGATATCTGACAAAGTTAGACGCGATCTCACTCAAATAAATAAGAAATGTTGAAATTTGACTTCAAATGAGGAAGATAGACTTTGAATATTTTCAATTAACACAAAGTGACAGTTGACCTCAATGGGCTTCAATGGATGTTATTCGATGATATCTGACAAAGTTAGATGCGAACTCACTCAAATATATAAGAAATGTTGAAATTCGACTTCAAATGAGGAAGATAGACTTTGAAAATTTTCAATTAACACAAAGTGACAGTTGACCTCAATGGGCTTCAATGTATGCTATTCGATGATATCTGACAAAGTCAGATACAAACTCACTCAAATATAAAAGAAATGTTGAAATTTGACTTCAAATGAGGGAGATAGACTGAAAATTTTCAATTAACACAAAGTGACAGTTGACTTCAATGGGTTTCAATGGATGTTATTCGACGATATCTGACAAAGTTAGATGAGAACTCACTCAAATATATAAGAAATGTTGAAATTCGACTTCAAATGAGGAAGATAGAATTTGTAAATTTTCAATAAACACAAAGTGACCATCGACCTCAATGAGCTTCAATGGATGTTATTCGATGATATCTAACAAACTTAGATGCAATCTCACTCAAATAAATAAGAAATGTTGAAATTCGACTTCAAATGAGGAAGATAGACTTTGAAAATTTTCAATTAACACAAAGTGACAGTTGACTTCAATGGGCTTCAATGGATGTTAATCGACGATATCTGACAAAGTTAGACGCGATCTCACTCAAATAAATAAGAAATGTTGAAATTCGACTTCAAATGAGGAAGATAGACTTTGAAAATTTTCAATTAACACAAAGTGACAGTTGACCTCAATGGGCTTCAATGGATGTTATTCGATGATATCTGACAAAGTTAGATGCGAACTCACTCAAATATATAAGAAATGTTGAAATTCGACTTCAAATGAGGAAGATAGACTTTGAAAATTTTCAATTAACACAAAGTGACAGTTGACTTCAATGGGCTTCAATGGATGTTATTCGATGTTATCTGACAAAGTTAGACGCGAACTCACTCAAATATATAAGAAATGGTGAAATTCGACTTCAAATGAGGAAGATAGACTTTGAAAATTTTCAATTAACACAAAGTGACAGTTGACCTCAATGGGCTTCAATGTATGCTATTTGACGATATCTGACAACGTTAGATACCAACTCACTCAAATATATAAGAAATGTTGAAATTCGACTTCAAATGAGGAAGATAGACTTTGAAAATTTTCAATTAACACAAAGTGACAGTTGACTTCAATGGGCTTCAATGGATGTTAATCGACGATATCTGACAAAGTTAGACGCGATCTCACTTAAATAAATAAGAAATGTTGAAATTCGACTTCAAATGAGGAAGATAGAATTTGAAAATTTTCAATTAACACAAAGTGACAGTTGACCTCAATGGGCTTCAATGGATGTTATTCGATGATATCTGGCAAAGTTAGATGCGAACTCACTCAAATATATAAGAAATGTTGAAATTCGACTTCAAATGAGGAAGATAGACTTTGAAAATTTTCAATTAACACAAAGTGACAGTTGACCTCAATGGGCTTCAATGTATGCTATTCGATGATATCTGACAAAGTTAGATACAAACTCACTCAAATATAAAAGAAATGTTGAAATTCGACTTCAAATGAGGGAGATAGACTTCGAATATTTTCAATTAACACAAAGTGACAGTTGACCTCAATGGGCTTCAATGGATGTTATTCGATGATATCTGACAAAGTTAGATGCGAACTCACTCAAATATATAAGAAATGTTGAAATTCGACTTCAAATGAGGAAGATAGAATTTGTAAATTTTCAATAAACACAAAGTGACCATCGACCTCAATGAGCTTCAATGGATGTTATTCGATGATATCTAACAAACTTAGATGCAATCTCACTCAAATAAATAAGAAATGTTGAAATTCGACTTCAAATGAGGAGGATAGACTTTGAAAATTTTCAATTAACACAAAGTGACAGTTGACCTCAATGGGCTTCAATGGATGTTATTCGATGATATCTGACAAAGTTAGATGCGAACTCACTCAAATATATAAGAAATGTTGAAATTCGACTTCAAATGAGGAAGATAGACTTTGAAAATTTTCAATTAACACAAAGTGACAGTTGGCCTCAATGGGCTTCGATGGATGTTAATCGACGATATCTGACAAAGTTAGATGCGAACGCACTCAAATATATAAGAAATGTTGAAATTCGACTCCAAATGAGGAAGATAGACTTTGAATATTTTCAATTAACACAAAGTGACAGTTGACTTCAATGGGTTTCAATGGATATTAATCGACGATATCTGACAAAGTTAGATGCGAACGCACTCAAATATATAAGAAATGTTGAAATTCGACTCCAAATGAGGAAGATAGACTTTGAATATTTTCAATTAACACAAAGTGACAGTTGACTTCAATGGGCTTCAATGGATGTTATTCGATGATATCTGACAAAGTTAGATGCGAACTCACTCAAATATATAAGAAATGTTGAAATTCGACTTCAAATGAGGAAGATAGAATTTGAAAATTTTCAATAAACACAAAGTGACCATCGACCTCAATGAGCTTCAATGGATGTTATTCGATGATATCTAACAAACTTAGATGCAATCTCACTCAAATAAATAAGAAATGTTGAAATTCGACTTCAAATGAGGAAGATAGAATTTGAAAATTTTCAATTAACACAAAGTGACAGTTGACTTCAATGGGCTTCAATGGATGTTAATCGACGATATCTGACGAAGTTAGACGCGATCTCACTCAAATAAATAAGAAATGTTGAAATTCGACTCCAAATGAGGAAGATAGACTTTGAATATTTTCAATTAACACAAAGTGACAGTTGACTTCAATGGGCTTCAATGGATGTTAATCGACGATATCTGACAAAGTTAGATGCGAACTCGCTCAAATATATAAGAAATGTTGAAATTCGACTTCAAATGAGGAAGATAGACTTTGAATATTTTCAATTAACACAAAGTGACAGTTGACTTCAATGGGCTTCAATGGATGTTAATCGACGATATCTGACAAAGTTAGATGCGAACTCGCTCAAATATATAAGAAATGTTGAAATTCGACTCCAAATGAGGAAGATAGACTTTGAATATTTTCAATTAACACAAAGTGACAGTTGACTTCAATGGGCTTCAATGGATGTTAATCGACGATATCTGACAAAGTTAGATGCGAACTCGCTCAAATATATAAGAAATGTTGAAATTCGACTTCAAATGAGGAAGATAGACTTTGAAAATTTTCAATTAACACAAAGTGAAAGTTGACCTCAATGGGCTTCAATGGATGTTATTCGATGATATCTGACAAAGTTAGATGCGAACTCACTCAAATATATAAGAAATGTTGAAATTCGACTTCAAATGAGGAAGATAGAATTTGTAAATTTTCAATAAACACAAAGTGACCATCGACCTCAATGAGCTTCAATGGATGTTATTCGATGATATCTGACAAAGTTAGATGCGAACTCACTCAAATATATAAGAAATGTTGAAATTCGACTTCAAATGAGGAAGATAGACTTTGAAAATTTTCAATTAACACAAAGTGACAGTTGACTTCAATGGGCTTCAATGGATGTTATTCGATGTTATCTGACAAAGTTAGACGCGAACTCACTCAAATAAATAAGAAATGTTGAAATTCGACTTCAAATGAGGAAGATAGACTTTGAAAATTTTCAATTAACACAAAGTGACAGTTGACCTCAATGGGCTTCAATGTATGCTATTCGATGATATCTGACAAAGTTAGATACAAACTCACTCAAATATAAAAGAAATGTTGAAATTCGACTTCAAATGAGGGAGATAGACTTTGAATATTTTCAATTAACACAAAGTGACAGTTGACTTCAATGGGCTTCAATGGATGTTAATCGACGATATCTGACAAAGTTAGATGCGAACTCGCTCAAATATATAAGAAATGTTGAAATCGACTTCAAATGAGGAAGATAGAATTGAAAATTTTCAATTAACACAAAGTGACAGTTGACCTCAATGGGCTTCAATGGATGTTATTCGATGATATCTGACAAAGTTAGATGCGAACTCACTCAAATAAATAAGAAATGTTGAAATTCGACTTCAAATGAGGAAGATAGACTTTGAAAATTTTCAATTAACACAAAGTGACAGTTGACCTCAATGGGCTTCAATGGATGTTATTCGATGATATCTGACAAAGTTAGATGCGAACTCACTCAAATATATAAGAAATGTTGAAATTCGACTTCAAATGAGGAAGATACAATTTGTAAATTTTCAATAAACACAAAGTGACCATCGACCTCAATGAGCTTCAATGGATGTTATTCGATGATATCTAACAAACTTAGATGCAATCTCACTCAAATAAATAAGAAATGTTGAAATTCGACTTCAAATGAGGAAGATAGAATTTGTAAATTTTCAATAAACACAAAGTGACCATCGACCTCAATGAGCTTCAATGGATGTTATTCGATGATATCTAACAAACTTAGATGCGAACTCGCTCAAATATATAAGAAATGTTGAAATTCGACTTCAAATGAGGAAGATAGACTTTGAAAATTTTCAATTAACACAAAGTGACAGTTGGCCTCAATGGGCTTCGATGGATGTTAATCGACGATATCTGACAAAGTTAGATGCGAACTCACTCAAATATATAAGAAATGTTGGAATTCGACTTCAAATGAGGGAGATAGACTCTGAAAATTTTCAATTGACACAAGGTGACAGTTGACTTCAATGGGTTTCAATGGATGTTAATCGACGATATCTGACAAAATTAGATGCGAACTCACTCAAATATATAAGAAATGTTGAAATTCGACTTCAAATGAGGAAGATAGACTTTGAAAATTTTCAATTAACACAAAGTGACAGTTGACCTCAATGGGCTTCAATGGATGTTATTCGATGATATCTGACAAAGTTAGATGCGAACTCACTCAAATATATAAGAAATGTTGAAATTCGACTTCAAATGAGGAAGATAGAATTTGTAAATTTTCAATAAACACAAAGTGACCATCGACCTCAATGAGCTTCAATGGATGTTATTCGATGATATCTAACAAACTTAGATGCAATCTCACTCAAATAAATAAGAAATGTTGAAATTCGACTTCAAATGAGGAGGATAGACTTTGAAAATTTTCAATTAACACAAAGTGACAGTTGACCTCAATGGGCTTCAATGGATGTTATTCGATGATATCTGACAAAGTTAGATGCGAACTCACTCAAATATATAAGAAATGTTGAAATTCGACTTCAAATGAGGAAGATAGACTTTGAAAATTTTCAATTAACACAAAGTGACAGTTGGCCTCAATGGGCTTCGATGGATGTTAATCGACGATATCTGACAAAGTTAGATGCGAACGCACTCAAATATATAAGAAATGTTGAAATTCGACTCCAAATGAGGAAGATAGACTTTGAATATTTTCAATTAACACAAAGTGACAGTTGACTTCAATGGGTTTCAATGGATATTAATCGACGATATCTGACAAAGTTAGATGCGAACGCACTCAAATATATAAGAAATGTTGAAATTCGACTCCAAATGAGGAAGATAGACTTTGAATATTTTCAATTAACACAAAGTGACAGTTGACTTCAATGGGCTTCAATGGATGTTAATCGACGATATCTGACAAAGTTAGATGCGAACTCGCTCAAATATATAAGAAATGTTGAAATTCGACTTCAAATGAGGAAGATAGACTTTGAAAATTTTCAATTAACACAAAGTGACAGTTGACCTCAATGGGCTTCAATGGATGTTATTCGATGATATCTGACAAAGTTAGATGCGAACTCACTCAAATATATAAGAAATGTTGAAATTCGACTTCAAATGAGGAAGATAGAATTTGAAAATTTTCAATAAACACAAAGTGACCATCGACCTCAATGAGCTTCAATGGATGTTATTCGATGATATCTAACAAACTTAGATGCAATCTCACTCAAATAAATAAGAAATGTTGAAATTCGACTTCAAATGAGGAAGATAGAATTTGAAAATTTTCAATTAACACAAAGTGACAGTTGACTTCAATGGGCTTCAATGGATGTTAATCGACGATATCTGACAAAGTTAGACGCGATCTCACTCAAATAAATAAGAAATGTTGAAATTCGACTTCAAATGAGGAAGATAGACTTTGGAAATTTTCAATTAACACAAAGTGACAGTTGACTTGAATGGGCTTCAATGGATGTTAATCGACGATATCTGACAATGTTAGACGCAATCTCACTCAAATAAATAAGAAATGTTGAAATTCGACTTCAAATGAGGAAGATAGACTTTGAAAATTTTCAATTAACACAAAGTGACAGTTGACTTCATTTGGCTTCAATGGATGTTATTCGATGATATCTGACAAAGTTAGATGCGAACTCACTCAAATATATAAGGAATGTTGAAATTCGACTTCAAATGAGGAAGATAGACTTTGAAAATTTTCAATTAACATAAAGTGACCATCGACCTCAATGAGCTTCAATGGAAGTTATTCGATGATATCTAACAAAGTTAGATGCGATCTCACTCAAATAAATAAGAAATGTTGAAATTGGACTTCAAATGAGGAAGATAGACTTTGAAAATTTTCAATTAACACAAAGTGACAGTTGACTTCAATGGGCTTCAATGGATGTTAATCGACGATATCTGACAAAGTTAGATGGGAACTCACTCAAATATATAAGAAATGTTGAAATTCGACTCCAAATGAGGAAGATAGACTTTGAATATTTTCAATTAACACAAAGTGACAGTTGACCTCAATGGGCTTCAATGTATGCTATTCGATGATATCTGACAAAGTTAGATACAAACTCACTCAAATATAAAAGAAATGTTGAAATTCGACTTCAAATGAGGGAGATAGACTTTGAATATTTTCAATTAACACAAAGTGACAGTTGACTTCAATGGGCTTCAATGGATGTTAATCGACGATATCTGACAAAGTTAGACGCGATCTCACTCAAATAAATGAGAAATGTTGAAATTCGACTTCAAATGAGGAAGATAGACTTTGGAAATTTTCAATTAACACCAAGTGACAGTTGACTTGAATGGGCTTCAATGGATGTTAATCGACGATATCTGACAATGTTAGACGCAATCTCACTCAAATAAATAAGAAATGTTGAAATTCGACTTCAAATGAGGAAGATAGACTTTGAAAATTTTCAATTAACACAAAGTGACAGTTGACCTCAATGGGCTTCAATGGATGTTATTCGATGATATCTGACAAAGTTAGATGCGAACTCACTCAAATATATAAGAAATGTTGAAATTCGACTTCAAATGAGGAAGATACAATTTGTAAATTTTCAATAAACACAAAGTGACCATCGACCTCAATGAGCTTCAATGGATGTTATTCGATGATATCTAACAAACTTAGATGCAATCTCACTCAAATAAATAAGAAATGTTGAAATTCGACTTCAAATGAGGAAGATAGAATTTGTAAATTTTCAATAAACACAAAGTGACCATCGACCTCAATGAGCTTCAATGGATGTTATTCGATGATATCTAACAAACTTAGATGCGAACTCGCTCAAATATATAAGAAATGTTGAAATTCGACTTCAAATGAGGAAGATAGACTTTGAAAATTTTCAATTAACACAAAGTGACAGTTGGCCTCAATGGGCTTCGATGGATGTTAATCGACGATATCTGACAAAGTTAGATGCGAACTCACTCAAATATATAAGAAATGTTGGAATTCGACTTCAAATGAGGGAGATAGACTCTGAAAATTTTCAATTGACACAAGGTGACAGTTGACTTCAATGGGTTTCAATGGATGTTAATCGACGATATCTGACAAAATTAGATGCGAACTCACTCAAATATATAAGAAATGTTGAAATTCGACTTCAAATGAGGAAGATAGACTTTGAAAATTTTCAATTAACACAAAGTGACAGTTGACCTCAATGGGCTTCAATGGATGTTATTCGATGATATCTGACAAAGTTAGATGCGAACTCACTCAAATATATAAGAAATGTTGAAATTCGACTTCAAATGAGGAAGATAGAATTTGTAAATTTTCAATAAACACAAAGTGACCATCGACCTCAATGAGCTTCAATGGATGTTATTCGATGATATCTAACAAACTTAGATGCAATCTCACTCAAATAAATAAGAAATGTTGAAATTCGACTTCAAATGAGGAGGATAGACTTTGAAAATTTTCAATTAACACAAAGTGACAGTTGACCTCAATGGGCTTCAATGGATGTTATTCGATGATATCTGACAAAGTTAGATGCGAACTCACTCAAATATATAAGAAATGTTGAAATTCGACTTCAAATGAGGAAGATAGACTTTGAAAATTTTCAATTAACACAAAGTGACAGTTGGCCTCAATGGGCTTCGATGGATGTTAATCGACGATATCTGACAAAGTTAGATGCGAACGCACTCAAATATATAAGAAATGTTGAAATTCGACTCCAAATGAGGAAGATAGACTTTGAATATTTTCAATTAACACAAAGTGACAGTTGACTTCAATGGGTTTCAATGGATATTAATCGACGATATCTGACAAAGTTAGATGCGAACGCACTCAAATATATAAGAAATGTTGAAATTCGACTCCAAATGAGGAAGATAGACTTTGAATATTTTCAATTAACACAAAGTGACAGTTGACTTCAATGGGCTTCAATGGATGTTAATCGACGATATCTGACAAAGTTAGATGCGAACTCGCTCAAATATATAAGAAATGTTGAAATTCGACTTCAAATGAGGAAGATAGACTTTGAAAATTTTCAATTAACACAAAGTGACAGTTGACCTCAATGGGCTTCAATGGATGTTATTCGATGATATCTGACAAAGTTAGATGCGAACTCACTCAAATATATAAGAAATGTTGAAATTCGACTTCAAATGAGGAAGATAGAATTTGAAAATTTTCAATAAACACAAAGTGACCATCGACCTCAATGAGCTTCAATGGATGTTATTCGATGATATCTAACAAACTTAGATGCAATCTCACTCAAATAAATAAGAAATGTTGAAATTCGACTTCAAATGAGGAAGATAGAATTTGAAAATTTTCAATTAACACAAAGTGACAGTTGACTTCAATGGGCTTCAATGGATGTTAATCGACGATATCTGACAAAGTTAGACGCGATCTCACTCAAATAAATAAGAAATGTTGAAATTCGACTTCAAATGAGGAAGATAGACTTTGGAAATTTTCAATTAACACAAAGTGACAGTTGACTTGAATGGGCTTCAATGGATGTTAATCGACGATATCTGACAATGTTAGACGCAATCTCACTCAAATAAATAAGAAATGTTGAAATTCGACTTCAAATGAGGAAGATAGACTTTGAAAATTTTCAATTAACACAAAGTGACAGTTGACTTCATTTGGCTTCAATGGATGTTATTCGATGATATCTGACAAAGTTAGATGCGAACTCACTCAAATATATAAGGAATGTTGAAATTCGACTTCAAATGAGGAAGATAGACTTTGAAAATTTTCAATTAACATAAAGTGACCATCGACCTCAATGAGCTTCAATGGAAGTTATTCGATGATATCTAACAAAGTTAGATGCGATCTCACTCAAATAAATAAGAAATGTTGAAATTGGACTTCAAATGAGGAAGGTAGACTTTGAAAATTTTCAATTAACACAAAGTGACAGTTGACTTCAATGGGCTTCAATGGATGTTAATCGACGATATCTGACAAAGTTAGATGGGAACTCACTCAAATATATAAGAAATGTTGAAATTCGACTCCAAATGAGGAAGATAGACTTTGAATATTTTCAATTAACACAAAGTGACAGTTGACCTCAATGGGCTTCAATGTATGCTATTCGATGATATCTGACAAAGTTAGATACAAACTCACTCAAATATAAAAGAAATGTTGAAATTCGACTTCAAATGAGGGAGATAGACTTTGAATATTTTCAATTAACACAAAGTGACAGTTGACTTCAATGGGCTTCAATGGATGTTAATCGACGATATCTGACAAAGTTAGACGCGATCTCACTCAAATAAATAAGAAATGTTGAAATTCGACTTCAAATGAGGAAGATAGACTTTGGAAATTTTCAATTAACACAAAGTGACAGTTGACTTGAATGGGCTTCAATGGATGTTAATCGACGATATCTGACAATGTTAGACGCAATCTCACTCAAATAAATAAGAAATGTTGAAATTCGACTTCAAATGAGGAAGATAGACTTTGAAAATTTTCAATTAACACAAAGTGACAGTTGACTTCATTTGGCTTCAATGGATGTTATTCGATGATATCTGACAAAGTTAGATGCGAACTCACTCAAATATATAAGGAATGTTGAAATTCGACTTCAAATGAGGAAGATAGACTTTGAAAATTTTCAATTAACATAAAGTGACCATCGACCTCAATGAGCTTCAATGGAAGTTATTCGATGATATCTAACAAAGTTAGATGCGATCTCACTCAAATAAATAAGAAATGTTGAAATTGGACTTCAAATGAGGAAGATAGACTTTGAAAATTTTCAATTAACACAAAGTGACAGTTGACTTCAATGGGCTTCAATGGATGTTAATCGACGATATCTGACAAAGTTAGATGGGAACTCACTCAAATATATAAGAAATGTTGAAATTCGACTCCAAATGAGGAAGATAGACTTTGAATATTTTCAATTAACACAAAGTGACAGTTGACCTCAATGGGCTTCAATGTATGCTATTCGATGATATCTGACAAAGTTAGATACAAACTCACTCAAATATAAAAGAAATGTTGAAATTCGACTTCAAATGAGGGAGATAGACTTTGAATATTTTCAATTAACACAAAGTGACAGTTGACTTCAATGGGCTTCAATGGATGTTAATCGACGATATCTGACAAAGTTAGACGCGATCTCACTCAAATAAATAAGAAATGTTGAAATTCGACTTCAAATGAGGAAGATAGACTTTGAAAATTTTCAATTAACACAAAGTGACAGTTGACCTCAATGAGCTTCAATGGATGTTATTCGATGATATCTGACAAAGTTAGATGCGAACTCACTCAAATATATAAGAAATGTTGAAATTCGACTTCAAATGAGGAAGATAGAATTTGAAAATTTTCAATAAACACAAAGTGACCATCGACCTCAATGAGCTTCAATGGATGTTATTCGATGATATCTAACAAACTTAGATGCAATCTCACTCAAACAAATAAGAAATGTTGAAATTCGACTTCAAATGAGGAAGATAGACTTTGAAAATTTTCAATTAACACAAAGTGACAGTTGACTTCAATGGGCTTCAATGGATGTTAATCGACGATATCTGACAAAGTTAGACGCGATCTCACTCAAATAAATAAGAAATGTTGAAATTCGACTTCAAATGAGGAAGGTAGACTTTGAAAATTTTCAATTAACACAAAGTGACAGTTGACCTCAATGGGCTTCAATGTATGCTATTCGATGATATCTGACAAAGTTAGATACAAACTCACTCAAATATAAAAGAAATGTTGAAATTCGACTTCAAATGAGGGAGATGGACTTTGAATATTTTCAATTAACACAAAGTGACAGTTGACTTCAATGGGCTTCAATGGATGTTAATCGACGATATCTGACAAAGTTAGATACAAACTCACTCAAATATAAAAGAAATGTTGAAATTCGACTTCAAATGAGGAAGATAGAATTGAAAATTTTCAATTAACACAAAGTGACAGTTGACCTCAATGGGCTTCAATGGATGTTATTCGATGATATCTGACAAAGTTAGATGCGAACTCGCTCAAATATATAAGAAATGTTGAAATTCGACTTCAAATGAGGAAGATAGAATTGAAAATTTTCAATAAACACAAAGTGACCATCGACCTCAATGAGCTTCAATGGATGTTAATCGACGATATCTGACAAAGTTAGACGCGATCTCACTCAAATATATAAGAAATGTTGAAATTCGACTCCAAATGAGGAAGATAGACTTTGAATATTTTCAATTAACACAAAGTGACAGTTGACTTCAATGGGCTTCAATGGATGTTAATCGACGATATCTGACAAAGTTAGATGCGAACTCGCTCAAATATATAAGAAATGTTGAAATTCGACTTCAAATGAGGAAGATAGACTTTGAAAATTTTCAATTAACACAAAGTGACAGTTGACCTCAATGGGCTTCAATGGATGTTATTCGATGATATCTGACAAAGTTAGATGCGAACTCACTCAAATATATAAGAAATGTTGAAATTCGACTTCAAATGAGGAAGATAGAATTTGAAAATTTTCAATAAACACAAAGTGACCATCGACCTCAATGAGCTTCAATGGATGTTATTCGATGATATCTAACAAACTTAGATGCAATCTCACTCAAATAAATAAGAAATGTTGAAATTCGACTTCAAATGAGGAAGATAGAATTTGAAAATTTTCAATTAACACAAAGTGACAGTTGACTTCAATGGGCTTCAATGGATGTTAATCGACGATATCTGACAAAGTTAGACGCGATCTCACTCAAATAAATAAGAAATGTTGAAATTCGACTTCAAATGAGGAAGATAGACTTTGAAAATTTTCAATTAACACAAAGTGACAGTTGACTTGAATGGGCTTCAATGGATGTTAATCGACGATATCTGACAATGTTAGACGCAATCTCACTCAAATAACTAAGAAATGTTGAAATTCGACTTCAAATGAGGAAGATAGACTTTGAAAATTTTCAATTAACACAAAGTGACAGTTGACTTCATTTAGCTTCAATGGATGTTATTCGATGATATCTGACAAAGTAAGATGCGAACTCACTCAAATATATAAGGAATGTTGAAATTCGACTTCAAATAAGGAAGATAGACTTTGAAAATTTTCAATTAACATAAAGTGACCATCGACCTCAATGAGCTTCAATGGATGTTATTCGATGATATCTAACAAACTTAGATGCAATCTCACTCAAATAAATAAGAAATGTTGAAATTCGACTTCAAATGAGGAAGATAGAAATTGAAAATTTTCAATTAACACAAAGTGACAGTTGACTTCAATGGGCTTCAATGGATGTTAATCGACGATATCTGACAAAGTTAGACGCGATCTCACTCAAATAAATAAGAAATGTTGAAATTCGACTTCAAATGAGGAAGATAGACTTTGAAAATTTTCAATTAACACAAAGTGACAGTTGACCTCAATGGGCTTCAATGTATGCTATTCGATGATATCTGACAAAGTTAGATACAAACTCACTCAAATATAAAAGAAATGTTGAAATTCGACTTCAAATGAGGGAGATAGACTTTGAAAATTTTCAATTAACACAAAGTGACAGTTGACTTCAATGGGTTTCAATGGATGTTAATCGACGATATCTGACAAAGTTAGATGCGAACTCACTCAAATATATAAGAAATGTTGAAATTCGACTCCAAATGAGGAAGATAGACTTTGAAAATTTTCATTTAACACAAAGTGACAGTTGACTTCAATGGGTTTCAATGGATGTTAATCGACGATATCTGACAAAGTTAGATGCGAACTCACTCAAATATATAAGAAATGTTGAAATTCGACTCCAAATGAGGAAGATAGACTTTGAATATTTTCAATTAACACAAAGTGACAGTTGACTTCAATGGGCTTCAATGGATGTTAATCGACGATATCTGACAAAGTTAGATGCGATCTCACTCAAATAAATAAGAAATGTTGAAATTCGACTCCAAATGAGGAAGATAGACTTTGAAAATTTTCAATTAACACAAAGTGACAGTTGACTTCAATGGGCTTCAATGGATGTTAATCGACGATATCTGACAAAGTTAGATGCGATCTCACTCAAATAAATGAGAAATGTTGAAATTGGACTTCAAATGAGGAAGATAGACTTTGAAAATTTTCAATTAACACAAAGTGACAGTTGACTTCAATGGGCTTCAATGGATGTTAATCGACGATATCTGACAAAGTTAGATGGGAACTCACTCAAATATATAAGAAATGTTGAAATTCGACTCCAAATGAGGAAGATAGACTTTGAATATTTTCAATTAACACAAAGTGACAGTTGACCTCAATGGGCTTCAATGTATGCTATTCGATGATATCTGACAAAGTTAGATAAAAACTCACTCAAATATAAAAGAAATGTTGAAATTCGACTTCAAATGAGGAAGATAGACTTTGAAAATTTTCAATTAACACAAAGTGACAGTTGACCTCAATGAGCTTCAATGGATGTTATTCGATGATATCTGACAAAGTTAAATGCGAACTCACTCAAATATATAAGAAATGTTGAAATTCGACTTCAAATGAGGAAGATAGAATTTGAAAATTTTCAATAAACACAAAGTGACCATCGACCTCAATGAGCTTCAATGGATGTTATTCGATGATATCTAACAAACTTAGATGCAATCTCACTCAAACAAATAAGAAATGTTGAAATTCGACTTCAAATGAGGAAGATAGACTTTGAAAATTTTCAATTAACACAAAGTGACAGTTGACTTCAATGGGCTTCAATGGATGTTAATCGACGATATCTGACAAAGTTAGACGCGATCTCACTCAAATAAATAAGAAATGTTGAAATTCGACTTCAAATGAGGAAGATAGACTTTGAAAATTTTCAATTAACACAAAGTGACAGTTGACTTCAATGGTCTTCAGTGGATGTTAATCGACGATATCTGACAAAGTTAGATGCGAACTCCCTCAAATATATAAGAAATGTTGAAATTCGACTTCAAATGAGGAAGATAGACTTTGAAAATTTTCAATTAACACAAAGTGACAGTTGACCTCAATGGGCTTCAATGGATGTTATTCGATGATATCTGACAAAGTTAGATGCGAACTCACTCAAATATATAAAAAATTTTGAAATTCGACTTCAAATGAGGAAGATAGACTTTGAAAATTTTCAATTAACACAAAGTGACAGTTGACCTCAATGGGCTTCAATGGATGTTATTCGATGATATCTGACAAAGTTAGATGCGAACTCACTCAAATATATAAGAAATGTTGAAATTCGACTTCAAATGAGGAAGATAGACTTTGATAATTTTCAATTAACACAAAGTGACAGTTGACTTCAATGGGCTTCAATGGATGTTATTCGATGTTATCTGACAAAGTTAGATGCGATCTCACTCAAATAAATAAGAAATGTTGAAATTCGACTTCAAATGAGGAAGATAGACTTTGAAAATTTTCAATTAACACAAAGTGACAGTTGACCTCAATGGGCTTCAATGGATGTTAATCGACGATATCTGACAAAGTTAGACGCGAACTCACTCAAATATATAAGAAATGTTGAAATTCGACTTCAAATGAGGAAGATAGACTTTGAAAATTTTCCATTAACACAAAGTGACAGTTGACTTCAATGGGCTTCAATGGATGTTAATCGACGATATCTGACAAAGTTAGACGCGATCTCACTCAAATAAATAAGAAATGTTGAAATTCGACTTCAAATGAGGAAGATAGACTTTGAAAATTTTCAATTAACACAAAGTGACAGTTGGCCTCAATGGGCTTCGATGGAAGTTAATCGACGATATCTGACAAAGTAAGATGCGAACTCACTCAAATATATAAGAAATGTTGAAATTCGACTTCAAATGAGAAAGATAGACTTTGAAAATTTTCAATTAACACAAAGTGACAGTTGACCTCAATGGGCTTCAATGTATGCTATTCGATGATATCTGACAAAGTTAGATACAAACTCACTCAAATATAAAAGAAATGTTGAAATTAGACTTCAAATGAGGGAGATAGACTTTGAAAATTTTCAATTAACACAAAGTGACAGTTGACTTCAATGGGCTTCAATGGATGTTTTTCGATGATATCTGACAAAGTTAGAAGCGAACTCACTCAAATATATAAGAAATGTTGAAATTTGACTTCAAATGAGGAAGATAGACTTTGAAAATTTTCAATTAACACAAAGTGACAGTTGACCTCAATGGGCTTCAATGGATGTTATTCGATGATATCTGACAAAGTTAGATGCGAACTCACTCAAATATATAAGAAATGTTGAAATTCGACTTCAAATGAGGAAGATAGAATTTGAAAATTTTCAATAAACACAAAGTGACCATCGACCTCAATGAGCTTCAATGGATGTTATTCGATGATATCTAACAAACTTAGATGCAATCTCACTCAAATAAATAAGAAATGTTGAAATTCGACTTCAAATGAGGAAGATAGACTTTGAAAATTTTCAATTAACACAAAGTGACAGTTGACTTCAATGGGCTTCAATGGATGTTAATCGACGATATCTGACAAAGTTAGATGCGAACTTACTCAAATATATAAGAATTGTTGAAATTCGACTTCAAATGAGGAAGATAGACTTTGAAAATTTTCAATTAACACAAAGTGACAGTTGACTTCAATGGGTTTCAATGGATGTTAATCGACGATATCTGACAAAGTAAGATGCGAACTCGCTCAAATATATAAGAAATGTTGAAATTCGACTTCAAATGAGGAAGATAGACTTTGAAAATTTTCAATTAACACAAAGTGACAGTTGACCTCAATGGGCTTCAATGGATGTTATTCGATGATATCTGACAAAGTTAGATGCGAACTCACTCAAATATATAAGAAATGTTGAAATTCGACTTCAAATGAGGAAGATAGAATTTGAAAATTTTCAATTAACACAAAGTGACAGTTGACTTCAATGGGTTTCAATTGATGTTAATCGACGATATCTGACAAAGTAAGATGCGAACTCACTCAAATATATAAGAAATGTTGAAATTCGACTTCAAATGAGGAAGATAGACTTTGAAAATTTTCAATTAACACAAAGTGACAGTTGACTTCAATGGGTTTCAATGGATGTTAATCGACGATATCTGACAAAGTTAGACGCAATCTCACTCAAATAAATAAGAAATGTTGAAATTCGACTTCAAATGAGGAAGATAGACTTTGAAAATTTTCAATTAACACAAAGTGACAGTTGACCTCAATGGGCTTCAATGTATGCTATTCGATGATATCTGACAAAGTTAGATACAAACTCACTCAAATATAAAAGAAATGTTGAAATTCGACTTCAAATGAGGAAGATAGAATTTGAAAATTTTCAATAAACACAAAGTGACCATCGACCTCAATGAGCTTCAATGGATGTTATTCGATGATATCTAACAAAATTAGATGCAATCTCACTCAAATAAATAAGAAATGTTGAAATTCGACTTCAAATGAGGAAGATAGACTTTGAAAATTTTCAATTAACACAAAGTGACAGTTGACTTCAATGGGCTTCAATGGATGTTAATCGACGATATCTGACAAAGTTAGACGCGATCTCACTCAAATAAATGAGAAATGTTGAAATTCGACTTCAAATGAGGAAGATAGACTTTGAAAATTTTCCATTAACACAAAGTGACAGTTGACTTCAATGGGCTTCAATGGATGTTAATCGACGATATCTGACAAAGTTAGACGCGATCTCACTCAAATAAATAAGAAATGTTGAAATTCGACTTCAAATGAGGAAGATAGACTTTGAAAATTTTCAATTAACACAAAGTGACAGTTGGCCTCAATGGGCTTCGATGGATGTTAATCGACGATATCTGACAAAGTAAGATGCGAAATCACTCAAATATATAAGAAATGTTGAAATTCGACTTCAAATGAGGAAGATAGACTTTGAAAATTTTCAATTAACACAAAGTGACAGTTGACCTCAATGGGCTTCAATGTATGCTATTCGATGATATCTGACAAAGTTAGATACAAACTCACTCAAATATAAAAGAAATGTTGAAATTAGACTTCAAATGAGGGAGATAGACTTTGAAAATTTTCAATTAACACAAAGTGACAGTTGACTTCAATGGGTTTCAATGGATGTTAATCGACGATATCTGACAAAGTTAGATGCGAACTCACTCAAATATATAAGAAATGTTGAAATTCGACTCCAAATGAGGAAGATAGACTTTGAATATTTTCAATTAACACAAAGTGACAGTTGACTTCAATGGGTTTCAATGGATGTTAATCGACGATATCTGACAAAGTTAGACGCAATCTCACTCAAATAAATAAGAAATGTTGAAATTCGACTTCAAATGAGGAAGATAGACTTTGAAAATTTTCAATTAACACAAAGTGACAGTTGACCTCAATGGGCTTCAATGTATGCTATTCGATGATATCTGACAAAGTTAGATACAAACTCACTCAAATATAAAAGAAATGTTGAAATTCGACTTCAAATGAGGGAGATAGAATTTGAAAATTTTCAATAAACACAAAGTGACCATCGACCTCAATGAGCTTCAATGGATGTTATTCGATGATATCTAACAAAATTAGATGCAATCTCACTCAAATAAATAAGAAATGTTGAAATTCGACTTCAAATGAGGAAGATAGACTTTGAAAATTTTCAATTAACACAAAGTGACAGTTGACTTCAATGGGCTTCAATGGATGTTAATCGACGATATCTGACAAAGTTAGACGCGATCTCACTCAAATAAATAAGAAATGTTGAAATTCGACTTCAAATGAGGAAGATAGACTTTGAAAATTTTCAATTAACACAAAGTGACAGTTGACTTCAATGGGCTTCAATGACTGTTAATCGACGATATCTGACAAAGTTAGACGCGATCTCACTCAAATAAATGATAAATGTTGAAATTCGACTTCAAATGAGGAAGATAGACTTTGAAAATTTTCAATTAACACAAAGTGACAGTTGACTTCAATGGGTTTCAATGGATGTTAATCGACGATATCTGACAAAGTTAGATGCGAACTCACTCAAATATATAAGAAATGTTGAAATTCGACTCCAAATGAGGAAGATAGACTTTGAATATTTTCAATTAACACAAAGTGACAGTTGACTTCAATGGACTTCAGTGGATGTTAATCGACGATATCTGACAAAGTTAGATGCGAACTCGCTCAAATATATAAGAAATGTTGAAATTCGACTTCAAATTAGGAAGATAGACTTTGAAAATTTTCAATCAACACAAAGTGACCATCGACCTCAATGAGCTTCAATGGATGTTAATCGACGATATCTGACAAAGTTAGACGCGAACTCACTCAAATATATAAGAAATGTTGAAATTCGACTTCAAATGAGGAAGATAGACTTTGAAAATTTTCAATTAACACAAAGTGACAGTTGACCTCAATGGGCTTCAATGTATGCTATTTGACGATATCTGACAACGTTAGATACCAACTCACTCAAATATATAAGAAATGTTGAAATTCGACTTCAAATGAGGAAGATAGACTTTGAAAATTTTCCATTAACACAAAGTGACAGTTGACTTCAATGGGCTTCAATGGATGTTAATCGACGATATCTGACAAAGTTAGACGCGATCTCACTCAAATAAATAAGAAATGTTGAAATTCGACTTCAAATGAGGAAGATAGACTTTGAAAATTTTCAATTAACACAAAGTGACAGTTGGCCTCAATGGGCTTCGATGGATGTTAATCGACGATATCTGACAAAGTAAGATGCGAACTCACTCAAATATATAAGAAATGTTGAAATTCGACTTCAAATGAGGAAGATAGACTTTGAAAATTTTCAATTAACACAAAGTGACAGTTGACTTCAATGGGTTTCAATGGATGTTAATCGACGATATCTGACAAAGTTAGATGCGAACTCACTCAAATATATAAGAAATGTTGAAATTCGACTCCAAATGAGGAAGATAGACTTTGAATATTTTCAATTAACACAAAGTGACAGTTGACTTCAATGGGCTTCAGTGGATGTTAATCGACGATATCTGACAAAGTTAGATGCGAACTCGCTCAAATATATAAGAAATGTTGAAATTCGACTTCAAATTAGGAAGATAGACTTTGAAAATTTTCAATCAACACAAAGTGACCATCGACCTCAATGAGCTTCAATGGAAGTTATTCGATGATATCTAACAAAGTTAGATGCGATCTCACTCAAATAAATAAGAAATGTTGAAATTGGACTTCAAATGAGGAAGATAGACTTTGAAAATTTTCAATTAACACAAAGTGACAGTTGACTTCAATGGGCTTCAATGGATGTTAATCGACGATATCTGACAAAGTTAGATGGGAACTCACTCAAATATATAAGAAATGTTGAAATTCGACTCCAAATGAGGAAGATAGACTTTGAATATTTTCAATTAACACAAAGTGACAGTTGACCTCAATGGGCTTCAATGTATGCTATTCGATGATATCTGACAAAGTTAGATACAAACTCACTCAAATATAAAAGAAATGTTGAAATTCGACTTCAAATGAGGGAGATAGACTTTGAATATTTTCAATTAACACAAAGTGACAGTTGACTTCAATGGGCTTCAATGGATGTTAATCGACGATATCTTACAAAGTTAGACGCGATCTCACTCAAATAAATAAGAATTGTTGAAATTCGACTTCAAATGAGGAAGATAGACTTTGAAAATTTTCAATTAACACAAAGTGACAGTTGACCTCAATGAGCTTCAATGGATGTTATTCGATGATATCTGACAAAGTTAGATGCGAACTCACTCAAATATATAAGAAATGTTGAAATTCGACTTCAAATGAGGAAGATAGAATTTGAAAATTTTCAATAAACACAAAGTGACCATCGACCTCAATGAGCTTCAATGGATGTTATTCGATGATATCTAACAAACTTAGATGCAATCTCACTCAAACAAATAAGAAATGTTGAAATTCGACTTCAAATGAGGAAGATAGACTTTGAAAATTTTCAATTAACACAAAGTGACAGTTGACTTCAATGGGCTTCAATGGATGTTAATCGACGATATCTGACAAAGTTAGACGCGATCTCACTCAAATAAATAAGAAATGTTGAAATTCGACTTCAAATGAGGAAGATAGACTTTGAAAATTTTCAATTAACACAAAGTGACAGTTGACTTCAATTGTCTTCAGTGGATGTTAATCGACGATATCTGACAAAGTTAGATGCGAACTCCCTCAAATATATAAGAAATGTTGAAATTCGACTTCAAATGAGGAAGATAGACTTTGAAAATTTTCAATTAACACAAAGTGACAGTTGACCTCAATGGGCTTCAATGGATGTTGTTCGATGATATCTGACAAAGTTAGATGCGAACTCACTCAAATATATAAGAAATGTTGAAATTCGACTTCAAATGAGGAAGATAGACTTTGAAAATTTTCAATTAACACAAAGTGACAGTTGACCTCAATGGGCTTCAATGTATGCTATTCGATGATATCTGACAAAGTTAGATGCGAACTCACTCAAATATATAAGAAATGTTGAAATTCGACTTCAAATGAGGAAGATAGACTTTGATAATTTTCAATTAACACAAAGTGACAGTTGACTTCAATGGGCTTCAATGGATGTTATTCGATGTTATCTGACGAAGTTAGATGCGATTTCACTCAAATAAATAAGAAATGTTGAAATTCGACTTCAAATGAGGAAGATAGACTTTGAAAATTTTCAATTAACACAAAGTGACAGTTGACTTCAATGGGTTTCAATGGATGTTAATCGACGATATCTGACAAAGTAAGATGCGAACTCACTCAAATATATAAGAAATGTTGAAATTCGACTTCAAATGAGGAAGATAGACTTTGAAAATTTTCAATTAACACAAAGTGACAGTTGACTTCATTTGGCTTCAATGGATGTTATTCGATGATATCTGACAAAGTTAGATGCGAACTCACTCAAATATATAAGGAATGTTGAAATTCGTCTTCAAATGAGAAAGATAGACTTTGAAAATTTTCAATTAACACAAAGTGACCATCGATCTCAATGAGCTTCAATGGATGTTATTCGATGATATCTAACAAACTTAGATGCAATCTCACTCAAATAAATAAGAAATGTTGAAATTCGACTTCAAATGAGGAAGATAGACTTTGAAAATTTTCAATTAACACAAAGTGACAGTTGACTTCAATGGGCTTCAATGGATGTTAATCGACGATATCTGACAAAGTTAGATGCGAACTTACTCAAATATATAAGAAATGTTGAAATTCGACTTCAAATGAGGAAGATAGACTTTGAAAATTTTCAATTAACACAAAGTGACAGTTGGCCTCAATGGGCTTCGATGGATGTTAATCGACGATATCTGACAAAGTTAGATGCGAACTCACTCAAATATATAAGAAATGTTGAAATTCGACTTCAAATGAGAAAGATAGACTTTGAAAATTTTCAATTAACACAAAGTGACAGTTGACCTCAATGGGCTTCAATGGATGTTATTCGATGATATCTGACAAAGTTAGATGCGAACTCACTCAAATATATAAGAAATGTTGAAATTCGACTTCAAATGAGGAAGATAGAATTTGAAAATTTTCAATTAACACAAAGTGACAGTTGACTTCAATGGGTTTCAATGGATGTTAATCGACGATATCTGACAAAGTAAGATGCGAACTCACTCAAATATATAAGAAATGTTGAAATTCGACTTCAAATGAGGAAGATAGACTTTGAAAATTTTCAATTAACACAAAGTGACAGTTGACTTCATTTGGCTTCAATGGATGTTATTCGATGATATCTGACAAAGTTAGATGCGAACTCACTCAAATATATAAGGAATGTTGAAATTCGACTTCAAATGAGAAAGATAGACTTTGAAAATTTTCAATTAAAACAAAGTGACAGTTGACTTCAATGGGTTTCAATGGATGTTAATCGACGATATCTGACAAAGTTAGACGCAATCTCACTCAAATAAATAAGAAATGTTGAAATTCGACTTCAAATGAGGAAGATAGACTTTGAAAATTTTCAATTAACACAAAGTGACAGTTGACTTCATTTGGCTTCAATGGATGTTATTCGATGATATCTGACAAAGTTAGATGCGAACTCACTCAAATATATAAGGAATGTTGAAATTCGACTTCAAATGAGGAAGATAGACTTTGAAAATTTTCAATTAACACAAAGTGGCAGTTGACCTCAATGGGCTTCAATGTATGTTATTCGATGATATCTGACAAAGTTAGATACAAACTCACTCAAATATATAAGAAATGTTGAAATTCGACTTCAAATTAGGAAGATAGACTTTGAAAATTTTCAATCAACACAAAGTGACCATCGACCTCAATGAGCTTCAATGGAAGTTATTCGATGATATCTAACAAAGTTAGATGCGATCTCACTCAAATAAATAAGAAATGTTGAAATTGGACTTCAAATGAGGAAGATAGACTTTGAAAATTTTCAATTAACACAAAGTGACAGTTGACTTCAATGGGCTTCAATGGATGTTAATCGACGATATCTGACAAAGTTAGATGCGAACTCACTCAAATATATAAGGAATGTTGAAATTCGACTTCAAATGAGAAAGATAGACTTTGAAAATTTTCAATTAACACAAAGTGACAGTTGACTTCATTTGGCTTCAATGGATGTTATTCGATGATATCTGACAAAGTTAGATGCGAACTCACTCAAATATATAAGGAATGTTGAAATTCGACTTCAAATGAGAAAGATAGACTTTGAAAATTTTCAATTAAAACAAAGTGACAGTTGACTTCAATGGGTTTCAATGGATGTTAATCGACGATATCTGACAAAGTTAGACGCAATCTCACTCAAATAAATAAGAAATGTTGAAATTCGACTTCAAATGAGGAAGATAGACTTTGAAAATTTTCAATTAACACAAAGTGACAGTTGACTTCATTTGGCTTCAATGGATGTTATTCGATGATATCTGACAAAGTTAGATGCGAACTCACTCAAATATATAAGGAATGTTGAAATTCGACTTCAAATGAGGAAGATAGACTTTGAAAATTTTCAATTAACACAAAGTGGCAGTTGACCTCAATGGGCTTCAATGTATGTTATTCGATGATATCTGACAAAGTTAGATACAAACTCACTCAAATATATAAGAAATGTTGAAATTCGACTTCAAATTAGGAAGATAGACTTTGAAAATTTTCAATCAACACAAAGTGACCATCGACCTCAATGAGCTTCAATGGAAGTTATTCGATGATATCTAACAAAGTTAGATGCGATCTCACTCAAATATATAAGAAATGTTGAAATTCGACTCCAAATGAGGAAGATAGACTTTGAATATTTTCAATTAACACAAAGTGACAGTTGACCTCAATGGGCTTCAATGTATGCTATTCGATGATATCTGACAAAGTTAGATACAAACTCACTCAAATATAAAAGAAATGTTGAAATTCGACTTCAAATGAGGGAGATAGACTTTGAATATTTTCAATTAACACAAAGTGACAGTTGACTTCAATGGGCTTCAATGGATGTTAATCGACGATATCTGACAAAGTTAGACGCGATCTCACTCAAATAAATAAGAAATGTTGAAATTCGACTTCAAATGAGGAAGATAGACTTTGAAAATTTTCAATTAACACAAAGTGACAGTTGACCTCAATGAGCTTCAATGGATGTTATTCGATGATATCTGACAAAGTTAGATGCGAACTCACTCAAATATATAAGAAATGTTGAAATTCGACTTCAAATGAGGAAGATAGAATTTGAAAATTTTCAATAAACACAAAGTGACCATCGACCTCAATGAGCTTCAATGGATGTTATTCGATGATATCTAACAAACTTAGATGCAATCTCACTCAAACAAATAAGAAATGTTGAAATTCGACTTCAAATGAGGAAGATAGACTTTGAAAATTTTCAATTAACACAAAGTGACAGTTGACTTCAATGGGCTTCAATGGATGTTAATCGACGATATCTGACAAAGTTAGACGCGATCTCACTCAAATAAATAAGAAATGTTGAAATTCGACTTCAAATGAGGAAGATAGACTTTGAAAATTTTCAATTAACACAAAGTGACAGTTGACTATAATTGTCTTCAGTGGATGTTAATCGACGATATCTGACAAAGTTAGATGAGAACTCCCTCAAATATATAAGAAATGTTGAAATTCGACTTCAAATGAGGAAGATAGACTTTGAAAATTTTCAATTAACACAAAGTGACAGTTGACCTCAATGGGCTTCAATGGATGTTATTCGATGATATCTGACAAAGTTAGATGCGAACTCACTCAAATATATAAGAAATGTTGAAATTCGACTTCAAATGAGGAAGATAGACTTTGAAAATTTTCAATTAACACAAAGTGACAGTTGACCTCAATGGGCTTCAATGTATGCTATTCGATGATATCTGACAAAGTTAGATGCGAACTCACTCAAATATATAAGAAATGTTGAAATTCGACTTCAAATGAGGAAGATAGACTTTGATAATTTTCAATTAACACAAAGTGACAGTTGACTTCAATGGGCTTCAATGGATGTTATTCGATGTTATCTGACGAAGTTAGATGCGATTTCACTCAAATAAATAAGAAATGTTGAAATTCGACTTCAAATGAGGAAGATAGACTTTGAAAATTTTCAATTAACACAAAGTGACAGTTGACCTCAATGGGCTTCAATGGATGTTAATCGACGATATCTGACAAAGTTAGACGCGAACTCACTCAAATATATAAGAAATGTTGAAATTCGACTTCAAATGAGGAAGATAGACTTTGAAAATTTTCAATTAACACAAAGTGACAGTTGACCTCAATGGGCTTCAATGTATGCTATTTGACGATATCTGACAACGTTAGATACCAACTCACTCAAATATATGAGAAATGTTGAAATTCGACTTCAAATGAGGAAGATAGACTTTGAAAATTTTCCATTAACACAAAGTGACAGTTAACCTCAATGGGCTTCAATGTATGCTATTCGATGATATCTGACAAAGTTAGATGCGAACTCACTCAAATATATAAGAAATGTTGAAATTCGACTTCAAATGAGGAAGATAGAATTTGAAAATTTTCAATAAACACAAAGTGACCATCGACCTCAATGAGCTTCGATGGATGTTATTCAATGATATCTAACAAACTTAGATGCAATCTCACTCAAACAAATAAGAAATGTTGAAATTCGACTTCAAATGAGGAAGATAGACTTTGAAAATTTTCCATTAACACAAAGTGACAGTTGACTTCAATGGGCTTCAATGGATGTTAATCGACGATATCTGACAAAGTTAGACGCGATCTCACTCAAATAAATAAGAAATGTTGAAATTCGACTTCAAATGAGGAAGATAGACTTTGAAAATTTTCAATTAACACAAAGTGACAGTTGACTTCAATTGTCTTCAGTGGATGTTAATCGACGATATCTGACAAAGTTAGATGAGAACTCCCTCAAATATATAAGAAATGTTGAAATTCGACTTCAAATGAGGAAGATAGACTTTGAAAATTTTCAATTAACACAAAGTGACAGTTGACCTCAATGGGCTTCAATGGATGTTATTCGATGATATCTGACAAAGTTAGATGCGAACTCACTCAAATATATAAGAAATGTTGAAATTCGACTTCAAATGAGGAAGATAGACTTTGAAAATTTTCAATTAACACAAAGTGACAGTTGACCTCAATGGGCTTCAATGTATGCTATTCGATGATATCTGACAAAGTTAGATGCGAACTCACTCAAATATATAAGAAATGTTGAAATTCGACTTCAAATGAGGAAGATAGACTTTGATAATTTTCAATTAACACAAAGTGACAGTTGACTTCAATGGGCTTCAATGGATGTTATTCGATGTTATCTGACGAAGTTAGATGCGATTTCACTCAAATAAATAAGAAATGTTGAAATTCGACTTCAAATGAGGAAGATAGACTTTGAAAATTTTCAATTAACACAAAGTGACAGTTGACCTCAATGGGCTTCAATGGATGTTAATCGACGATATCTGACAAAGTTAGACGCGAACTCACTCAAATATATAAGAAATGTTGAAATTCGACTTCAAATGAGGAAGATAGACTTTGAAAATTTTCAATTAACACAAAGTGACAGTTGACCTCAATGGGCTTCAATGTATGCTATTTGACGATATCTGACAACGTTAGATACCAACTCACTCAAATATATGAGAAATGTTGAAATTCGACTTCAAATGAGGAAGATAGACTTTGAAAATTTTCCATTAACACAAAGTGACAGTTAACCTCAATGGGCTTCAATGTATGCTATTCGATGATATCTGACAAAGTTAGATGCGAACTCACTCAAATATATAAGAAATGTTGAAATTCGACTTCAAATGAGGAAGATAGAATTTGAAAATTTTCAATAAACACAAAGTGACCATCGACCTCAATGAGCTTCGATGGATGTTAATCGACGATATCTGACAAAGTTAGACGCGAACTCACTCAAATATATAAGAAATGTTGAAATTCGACTTCAAATGAGGAAGATAGACTTTGAAAATTTTCAATTAACACAAAGTGACAGTTGACCTCAATGGGCTTCAATGTATGCTATTTGACGATATCTGACAACGTTAGATACCAACTCACTCAAATATATAAGAATTGTTGAAATTCGACTTCAAATGAGGAAGATAGACTTTGAAAATTTTCCATTAACACAAAGTGACAGTTGACTTCAATGGGCTTCAATGGATGTTAATCGACGATATCTGACAAAGTTAGACGCGAACTCACTCAAATATAAAAGAAATGTTGAAATTCGACTTCAAATGAGGGAGATAGAATTTGAAAATTTTCAATAAACACAAAGTGACCATCGACCTCAATGAGCTTCAATGGATGTTATTCGATGATATCTAACAAAATTAGATGCGAACTCACTCAAATATATAAGAAATGTTGAAATTCGACTCCAAATGAGGAAGATAGACTTTGAATATTTTCAATTAACACAAAGTGACAGTTGACTTCAATGGGCTTCAATGTATGCTATTTGACGATATCTGACAACGTTAGATACCAACTCACTCAAATATATAAGAATTGTTGAAATTCGACTTCAAATGAGGAAGATAGACTTTGAAAATTTTCCATTAACACAAAGTGACAGTTGACTTCAATGGGCTTCAATGGATGTTAATCGACGATATCTGACAAAGTTAGACGCGATCTCACTCAAATAAATAAGAAATGTTGAAATTCGACTTCAAATGAGGAAGATAGACTTTGAAAATTTTCCATTAACACAAAGTGACAGTTGACTTCAATGGGCTTCAATGGATGTTAATCGACGATATCTGACAAAGTTAGACGCGATCTCACTCAAATAAATAAGAAATGTTGAAATTCGACTTCAAATGAGGAAGATAGACTTTGAAAATTTTCAATTAACACAAAGTGACAGTTGGCCTCAATGGGCTTCGATGGATGTTTATCGACGATATCTGACAAAGTTAGATGCGAACTCACTCAAATATATAAGAAATGTTGAAATTCGACTTCAAATGAGAAAGATAGACTTTGAAAATTTTCAATTAACACAAAGTGACAGTTGACCTCAATGGGCTTCAATGTATGCTATTTGACGATATCTGACAACGTTAGATACCAACTCACTCAAATATATAAGAATTGTTGAAATTCGACTTCAAATGAGGAAGATAGACTTTGAAAATTTTCCATTAACACAAAGTGACAGTTGACTTCAATGGGCTTCAATGGATGTTAATCGACGATATCTGACAAAGTTAGACGCGATCTCACTCAAATAAATAAGAAATGTTGAAATTCGACTTCAAATGAGGAAGATAGACTTAGAAAATTTTCAATTAACACAAAGTGACAGTTGGCCTCAATGGGCTTCGATGGATGTTAATCGACGATATCTGACAAAGTAAGATGCGAACTCACTCAAATATATAAGAAATGTTGAAATTCGACTTCAAATGAGGAAGATAGACTTTGAAAATTTTCAATTAACACAAAGTGACAGTTGACCTCAATGGGCTTCAATGTATGCTATTCGATGATATCTGACAAAGTTAGATACAAACTCACTCAAATATAAAAGAAATGTTGAAATTCGACTTCAAATGAGGGAGATAAACTTTGAAAATTTTCAATTAACACAAAGTGACAGTTGACTTCAATGGGCTTCAATGGATGTTAATCGACGATATCTGACAAAGTTAGACGCGATCTCACTCAAATAAATAAGAAATGTTGAAATTCGACTTCAAATGAGGAAGATAGACTTTGAAAATTTTCAATTAACACAAAGTGACAGTTGAATTCAATGGGCTTCAATGGATGTTAATCGACGATATCTGACAAAGTTAGACGCGATCTCACTCAAATAAATGAGAAATGTTGAAATTCGACTTCAAATGAGGAAGATAGACTTTGAAAATTTTCCATTAACACAAAGTGACAGTTGACTTCAATGGGCTTCAATGGATGTTATTCGATGATATCTGACAAAGTTAGATGCGAACTTACACAAATATATAAGAAATGTTGAAATTCGACTTCAAATGAGGAAGATAGACTTTGAAAATTTTCAATTAACACAAAGTGACAGTTGGCCTCAATGGGCTTCGATGGATGTTTATCGACGATATCTGACAAAGTTAGATGCGAACTCACTCAAATATATAAGAAATGTTGAAATTCGACTTCAAATGAGAAAGATAGACTTTGAAAATTTTCAATTAACACAAAGTGACAGTTGACCTCAATGGGCTTCAATGTATGCTATTCGATGATATCTGACAAAGTTATATACAAACTCACTCAAATATAAAAGAAATGTTGAAATTCGATTTCAAATGAGGGAGATAGACTTTGAATATTTTCAATTAACACAAAGTGACAGTTGACTTCAATGGGCTTCAATGGATGTTAATCGACGATATCTGACAAAGTTAGATGCGAACTCGCTCAAATATATAAGAAATGTTGAAATTCGACTTCAAATGAGGAAGATAGACTTTGAAAATTTTCAATAAACACAAAGTGACAGTTGACCTCAATGGGCTTCAATGTATGCTATTCGATGATATCTGACAAAGTTATATACAAACTCACTCAAATATAAAAGAAATGTTGAAATTCGACTTCAAATGAGGGAGATAGACTTTGAAAATTTTCAATTAACACAAAGTGACAGTTGACTTCAATGGGCTTCAATGGATGTTAATCGACGATATCTGACAAAGTTAGATGCGAACTCGCTCAAATATATAAGAAATGTTGAAATTCGACTTCAAATGAGGAAGATAGACTTTGAAAATTTTCAATTAACACAAAGTGACAGTTGACCTCAATGGGCTTCAATGGATGTTATTCGATGATATCTGACAAAGTTAGATGCGAACTCACTCAAATATATAAGAAATGTTGAAATTCGACTTCAAATGAGGAAGATAGAATTTGAAAATTTTCAATAAACACAAAGTGACCATCGACCTCAATGAGCTTCAATGGATGTTATTCGATGATATCTAACAAACTTAGATGCAATCTCACTCAAATAAATAAGAAATGTTGAAATTCGACTTCAAATGAGGAAGATAGACTTTGAAAATTTTCAATTAACACAAAGTGACAGTTGACTTCAATGGGCTTCAATGGATGTTAATCGACGATATCTGACAAAGTTAGACGCGATCTCACTCAAATAAATGAGAAATGTTGAAATTCGACTTCAAATGAGGAAGATAGACTTTGAAAATTTTCCATTAACACAAAGTGACAGTTGACTTCAATGGGCATCAATGGATGTTAATCGACGATATCTGACAAAGTTAGACGCGATCTCACTCAAATAAATAAGAAATGTTGAAATTCGACTTCAAATGAGGAAGATAGACTTTGAAAATTTTCAATTAACACAAAGTGACAGTTGACCTCAATGGGCTTCAATGGATGTTATTCGATGATATCTGACAAAGTTAGATGCGAACTTACTCAAATATATAAGAAATGTTGAAATTCGACTTCAAATGAGGAAGATAGACTTTGAAAATTTTCAATTAACACAAAGTGACAGTTGGACTCAATGGGCTTCAATGGATGTTATTCGATGATATCTGACAAAGTTATATACAAACTCACTCAAATATAAAAGAAATGTTGAAATTCGACTTCAAATGAGGGAGATAGACTTTGAAAATTTTCAATTAACACAAAGTGACAGTTGACTTCAATGGGTTTCAATGGATGTTAATCGACGATATCTGACAAAGTTAGATGCGAACTCACTCAAATATATAAGAAATGTTGAAATTCGACTCCAAATGAGGAAGATAGACTTTGAATATTTTCAATTAACACAAAGTGACAGTTGACTTCAATGGGCTTCAATGGATGTTAATCGACGATATCTGACAAAGTTAGATGCGAACTCGCTCAAATATATAAGAAATGTTGAAATTCGACTTCAAATGAGGAAGATAGACTTTGAAAATTTTCAATTAACACAAAGTGACAGTTGACCTCAATGGGCTTCAATGGATGTTATTCGATGATATCTGACAAAGTTAGATGCGAACTCACTCAAATATATAAGAAATGTTGAAATTCGACTTCAAATGAGGAAGATAGACTTTGAAAATTTTCAATAAACACAAAGTGACAGTTGACCTCAATGGGCTTCAATGTATGCTATTCGATGATATCTGACAAAGTTATATACAAACTCACTCAAATATAAAAGAAATGTTGAAATTCGACTTCAAATGAGGGAGATAGACTTTGAAAATTTTCAATTAACACAAAGTGACAGTTGACTTCAATGGGCTTCAATGGATGTTAATCGACGATATCTGACAAAGTTAGATGCGAACTCGCTCAAATATATAAGAAATGTTGAAATTCGACTTCAAATGAGGAAGATAGACTTTGAAAATTTTCAATTAACACAAAGTGACAGTTGACCTCAATGGGCTTCAATGGATGTTATTCGATGATATCTGACAAAGTTAGATGCGAACTCACTCAAATATATAAGAAATGTTGAAATTCGACTTCAAATGAGGAAGATAGAATTTGAAAATTTTCAATTAACACAAAGTGACAGTTGACTTCAATGGGCTTCAATGGATGTTAATCGACGATATCTGACAAAGTTAGATGCGAACTCGCTCAAATATATAAGAAATGTTGAAATTCGACTTCAAATGAGGAAGATAGACTTTGAAAATTTTCAATTAACACAAAGTGACAGTTGACTTCAATGGGCTTCAATGGATGTTAATCGACGATATCTGACAAAGTTAGACGCGATCTCACTCAAATAAATGAGAAATGTTGAAATTCGACTTCAAATGAGGAAGATAGACTTTGAAAATTTTCCATTAACACAAAGTGACAGTTGACTTCAATGGGCTTCAATGGATGTTAATCGACGATATCTGACAAAGTTAGACGCGATCTCACTCAAATAAATAAGAAATGTTGAAATTCGACTTCAAATGAGGAAGATAGACTTTGAAAATTTTCAATTAACACAAAGTGACAGTTGACCTCAATGGGCTTCAATGGATGTTATTCGATGATATCTGACAAAGTTAGATGCGAACTTACTCAAATATATAAGAAATGTTGAAATTCGACTTCAAATGAGGAAGATAGACTTTGAAAATTTTCAATTAACACAAAGTGACAGTTGGACTCAATGGGCTTCAATGGATGTTATTCGATGATATCTGACAAAGTTATATACAAACTCACTCAAATATAAAAGAAATGTTGAAATTCGATTTCAAATGAGGGAGATAGACTTTGAAAATTTTCAATTAACACAAAGTGACAGTTGACTTCAATGGGTTTCAATGGATGTTAATCGACGATATCTGACAAAGTTAGATGCGAACTCACTCAAATATATAAGAAATGTTGAAATTCGACTCCAAATGAGGAAGATAGACTTTGAATATTTTCAATTAACACAAAGTGACAGTTGACTTCAATGGGCTTCAATGGATGTTAATCGACGATATCTGACAAAGTTAGATGCGAACTCGCTCAAATATATAAGAAATGTTGAAATTCGACTTCAAATGAGGAAGATAGACTTTGAAAATTTTCAATTAACACAAAGTGACAGTTGACCTCAATGGGCTTCAATGGATGTTATTCGATGATATCTGACAAAGTTAGATGCGAACTCACTCAAATATATAAGAAATGTTGAAATTCGACTTCAAATGAGGAAGATAGACTTTGAAAATTTTCAATAAACACAAAGTGACAGTTGACCTCAATGGGCTTCAATGTATGCTATTCGATGATATCTGACAAAGTTATATACAAACTCACTCAAATATAAAAGAAATGTTGAAATTCGACTTCAAATGAGGGAGATAGACTTTGAAAATTTTCAATTAACACAAAGTGACAGTTGACTTCAATGGGCTTCAATGGATGTTAATCGACGATATCTGACAAAGTTAGATGCGAACTCGCTCAAATATATAAGAAATGTTGAAATTCGACTTCAAATGAGGAAGATAGACTTTGGAAATTTTCAATTAACACAAAGTGACAGTTGACCTCAATGGGCTTCAATGGATGTTATTCGATGATATCTGACAAAGTTAGATGCGAACTCACTCAAATATATAAGAAATGTTGAAATTCGACTTCAAATGAGGAAGATAGAATTTGAAAATTTTCAATAAACACAAAGTGACCATCGACCTCAATGAGCTTCAATGGATGTTATTCGATGATATCTAACAAACTTAGATGCAATCTCACTCAAATAAATAAGAAATGTTGAAATTCGACTTCAAATGAGGAAGATAGACTTTGAAAATTTTCAATTAACACAAAGTGACAGTTGACTTCAATGGGCTTCAATGGATGTTAATCGACGATATCTGACAAAGTTAGACGCGATCTCACTCAAATAAATGAGAAATGTTGAAATTCGACTTCAAATGAGGAAGATAGACTTTGAAAATTTTCCATTAACACAAAGTGACAGTTGACTTCAATGGGCTTCAATGGATGTTAATCGACGATATCTGACAAAGTTAGACGCGATCTCACTCAAATAAATAAGAAATGTTGAAATTCGACTTCAAATGAGGAAGATAGACTTTGAAAATTTTCAATTAACACAAAGTGACAGTTGACCTCAATGGGCTTCAATGGATGTTATTCGATGATATCTGACAAAGTTAGATGCGAACTTACTCAAATATATAAGAAATGTTGAAATTCGACTTCAAATGAGGAAGATAGACTTTGAAAATTTTCAATTAACACAAAGTGACAGTTGGACTCAATGGGCTTCAATGGATGTTATTCGATGATATCTGACAAAGTTATATACAAACTCACTCAAATATAAAAGAAATGTTGAAATTCGACTTCAAATGAGGGAGATAGACTTTGAAAATTTTCAATTAACACAAAGTGACAGTTGACTTCAATGTGTTTCAATGGATGTTAATCGACGATATCTGACAAAGTTAGATGCGAACTCACTCAAATATATAAGAAATGTTGAAATTCGACTCCAAATGAGGAAGATAGACTTTGAATATTTTCAATTAACACAAAGTGACAGTTGACTTCAATGGGCTTCAATGGATGTTAATCGACGATATCTGACAAAGTTAGATGCGAACTCGCTCAAATATATAAGAAATGTTGAAATTCGACTTCAAATGAGGAAGATAGACTTTGAAAATTTTCAATTAACACAAAGTGACAGTTGACCTCAATGGGCTTCAATGGATGTTATTCGATGATATCTGACAAAGTTAGATGCGAACTCACTCAAATATATAAGAAATGTTGAAATTCGACTTCAAATGAGGAAGATAGACTTTGAAAATTTTCAATAAACACAAAGTGACAGTTGACCTCAATGGGCTTCAATGTATGCTATTTGACGATATCTGACAACGTTAGATACCAACTCACTCAAATATATAAGAAATGTTGAAATTCGACTTCAAATGAGGAAGATAGACTTTGAAAATTTTCAATTAACACAAAGTGACAGTTGACCTCAATGGGCTTCAATGGATGTTATTCGATGATATCTGACAAAGTTAGATGCGAACTCACTCAAATATATAAGAAATGTTGAAATTCGACTTCAAATGAGGAAGATAGACTTTGAAAATTTTCAATTAACACAAAGTGACAGTTGACTTCAATGGGCTTCAATGGATGTTATTCGATGATATCTGACAAAGTTATATACAAACTCACTCAAATATAAAAGAAATGTTGAAATTCGATTTCAAATGAGGGAGATAGACTTTGAAAATTTTCAATTAACACAAAGTGACAGTTGACTTCAATGGGTTTCAATGGATGTTAATCGACGATATCTGACAAAGTTAGATGCGAACTCACTCAAATATATAAGAAATGTTGAAATTCGACTCCAAATGAGGAAGATAGACTTTGAATATTTTCAATTAACACAAAGTGACAGTTGACTTCAATGGGCTTCAATGGATGTTAATCGACGATATCTGACAAAGTTAGATGCGAACTCGCTCAAATATATAAGAAATGTTGAAATTCGACTTCAAATGAGGAAGATAGACTTTGAAAATTTTCAATTAACACAAAGTGACAGTTGACCTCAATGGGCTTCAATGGATGTTATTCGATGATATCTGACAAAGTTAGATGCGAACTCACTCAAATATATAAGAAATGTTGAAATTCGACTTCAAATGAGGAAGATAGACTTTGAAAATTTTCAATAAACACAAAGTGACAGTTGACCTCAATGGGCTTCAATGTATGCTATTCGATGATATCTGACAAAGTTATATACAAACTCACTCAAATATAAAAGAAATGTTGAAATTCGACTTCAAATGAGGGAGATAGACTTTGAAAATTTTCAATTAACACAAAGTGACAGTTGACTTCAATGGGCTTCAATGGATGTTAATCGACGATATCTGACAAAGTTAGATGCGAACTCGCTCAAATATATAAGAAATGTTGAAATTCGACTTCAAATGAGGAAGATAGAATTTGAAAATTTTCAATAAACACAAAGTGACCATCGACCTCAATGAGCTTCAATGGATGTTATTCGATGATATCTAACAAACTTAGATGCAATCTCACTCAAATAAATAAGAAATGTTGAAATTCGACTTCAAATGAGGAAGATAGACTTTGAAAATTTTCAATTAACACAAAGTGACAGTTGACTTCAATGGGCTTCAATGGATGTTAATCGACGATATCTGACAAAGTTAGACGCGATCTCACTCAAATAAATGAGAAATGTTGAAATTCGACTTCAAATGAGGAAGATAGACTTTGAAAATTTTCCATTAACACAAAGTGACAGTTGACTTCAATGGGCTTCAATGGATGTTAATCGACGATATCTGACAAAGTTAGACGCGATCTCACTCAAATAAATAAGATATGTTGAAATTCGACTTCAAATGAGGAAGATAGACTTTGAAAATTTTCAATTAACACAAAGTGACAGTTGACCTCAATGGGCTTCAATGGATGTTATTCGATGATATCTGACAAAGTTAGATGCGAACTTACTCAAATATATAAGAAATGTTGAAATTCGACTTCAAATGAGGAAGATAGACTTTGAAAATTTTCAATTAACACAAAGTGACAGTTGGACTCAATGGGCTTCAATGGATGTTATTCGATGATATCTGACAAAGTTATATACAAACTCACTCAAATATAAAAGAAATGTTGAAATTCGACTTCAAATGAGGGAGATAGACTTTGAAAATTTTCAATTAACACAAAGTGACAGTTGACTTCAATGTGTTTCAATGGATGTTAATCGACGATATCTGACAAAGTTAGATGCGAACTCACTCAAATATATAAGAAATGTTGAAATTCGACTCCAAATGAGGAAGATAGACTTTGAATATTTTCAATTAACACAAAGTGACAGTTGACTTCAATGGGCTTCAATGGATGTTAATCGACGATATCTGACAAAGTTAGATGCGAACTCGCTCAAATATATAAGAAATGTTGAAATTCGACTTCAAATGAGGAAGATAGACTTTGAAAATTTTCAATTAACACAAAGTGACAGTTGACCTCAATGGGCTTCAATGGATGTTATTCGATGATATCTGACAAAGTTAGATGCGAACTCACTCAAATATATAAGAAATGTTGAAATTCGACTTCAAATGAGGAAGATAGACTTTAAAAATTTTCAATAAACACAAAGTGACAGTTGACCTCAATGGGCTTCAATGTATGCTATTTGACGATATCTGACAACGTTAGATACCAACTCACTCAAATATATAAGAAATGTTGAAATTCGACTTCAAATGAGGAAGATAGACTTTGAAAATTTTCAATTAACACAAAGTGACAGTTGACCTCAATGGGCTTCAATGGATGTTATTCGATGATATCTGACAAAGTTAGATGCGAACTCACTCAAATATATAAGAAATGTTGAAATTCGACTTCAAATGAGGAAGATAGACTTTGAAAATTTTCAATTAACACAAAGTGACAGTTGACTTCAATGGGCTTCAATGGATGTTATTCGATGTTATCTGACAAAGTTAGATGCGATCTCACTCAAATAAATAAGAAATGTTGAAATTCGACTTCAAATGAGGAAGATAGACTTTGAAAATTTTCAATTAACACAAAGTGACAGTTGACCTCAATGGGCTTCAATGTATGCTATTTGACGATATCTGACAACGTTAGATACCAACTCACTCAAATATATAAGAAATGTTGAAATTCGACTTCAAATGAGGAAGATAGACTTTGAAAATTTTCAATTAACACAAAGTGACAGTTGACTTCAATGGGTTTCAATGGATGTTAATCGACGATATCTGACAAAGTTAGATGCGAACTCACTCAAATATATAAGAAATGTTGAAATTCTACTCCAAATGAGGAAGATAGACTTTGAATATTTTCAATTAACACAAAGTGACAGTTGACTTCAATTGGCTTCAATGGATGTTAATCGACGATATCTGACAAATTTAGATGCGAACTCGCTCAAATATATAAGAAATGTTGAAATTCGACTTCAAATGAGGAAGATAGACTTTGAAAATTTTCAATTAACACAAAGTGACAGTTGAGCTCAATGGGCTTCAATGGATGTTATTCGATGATATCTGACAAAGTTAGATGCGAACTCACTCAAATATATAAGAAATGTTGAAATTCGACTTCAAATGAGGAAGATAGACTTTGAAAATTTTCAATTAACACAAAGTGACAGTTGACCTCAATGGGCTTCAATGTATGCTATTCGATGATATCTGACAAAGTTAGATACAAACTCACTCAAATATAAAAGAAATGTTGAAATTCGACTTCAAATGAGGAAGATAGACTTTGAAAATTTTCAATTAACACAAAGTGACAGTTGACTTCAATGGGCTTCAATGACTGTTAATCGACGATATCTGACAAAGTTAGACGCGATCTCACTCAAATAAATGAGAAATGTTGAAATTCGACTTCAAATGAGGAAGATAGACTTTGAAAATTTTCAATTAACACAAAGTGACAGTTGACCTCAATGTGCTTCAATGGATGTTAATCGACGATATCTGACAAAGTTAGACGCGAACTCACTCAAATATATAAGAAATGTTGAAATTCGACTTCAAATGAGGAAGATAGACTTTGAAAATTTTCAATTAACACAAAGTGACAGTTGACCTCAATGGGCTTCAATGGATGTTATTCGATGATATCTGACAAAGTTAGATGCGAACTCACTCAAATATATAAGAAATGTTGAAATTCGACTTCAAATGAGGAAGATAGACTTTGAAAATTTTCAATTAACACAAAGTGACAGTTGACCTCAATGGGCTTCAATGTATGCTATTCGATGATATCTGACAAAGTTAGATACAAACTCACTCAAATATAAAAGAAATGTTGAAATTCGACTTCAAATGAGGAAGATAGACTTTGAAAATTTTCAATTAACACAAAGTGACAGTTGACTTCAATGGGCTTCAATGACTGTTAATCGACGATATCTGACAAAGTTAGACGCGATCTCACTCAAATAAATGAGAAATGTTGAAATTCGACTTCAAATGAGGAAGATAGACTTTGAAAATTTTCAATTAACACAAAGTGACAGTTGACCTCAATGTGCTTCAATGGATGTTAATCGACGATATCTGACAAAGTTAGACGCGAACTCACTCAAATATATAAGAAATGTTGAAATTCGACTTCAAATGAGGAAGATAGACTTTGAAAATTTTCAATTAACACAAAGTGACAGTTGACCTCAATGGGCTTCAATGTATGCTATTTGACGATATCTGACAACGTTAGATACCAACTCACTCAAATATATAAGAAATGTTGAAATTCGACTTCAAATGAGGAAGATAGACTTTGAAAATTTTCCATTAACACAAAGTGACAGTTGACTTCAATGGGCTTCAATGTATGCTATTTGACGATATCTGACAACGTTAGATACCAACTCACTCAAATATATAAGAAATGTTGAAATTCGACTTCAAATGAGGAAGATAGACTTTGAAAATTTTCAATTAACACAAAGTGACAGTTGACTTCAATGGGTTTCAATGGATGTTAATCGACGATATCTGACAAAGTTAGATGCGAACTCACTCAAATATATAAGAAATGTTGAAATTCTACTCCAAATGAGGAAGATAGACTTTGAATATTTTCAATTAACACAAAGTGACAGTTGACTTCAATTGGCTTCAATGGATGTTAATCGACGATATCTGACAAATTTAGACGCGATCTCACTCAAATAAATGAGAAATGTTGAAATTCGACTTCAAATGAGGAAGATAGACTTTGAAAATTTTCCATTAACACAAAGTGACAGTTGACTTCAATGGGCTTCAATGGATGTTAATCGACGATATCTGACAAAGTTAGACGCGATCTCACTCAAATAAATAAGATATGTTGAAATTCGACTTCAAATGAGGAAGATAGACTTTGAAAATTTTCAATTAACACAAAGTGACAGTTGACCTCAATGGGCTTCAATGGATGTTATTCGATGATATCTGACAAAGTTAGATGCGAACTTACTCAAATATATAAGAAATGTTGAAATTCGACTTCAAATGAGGAAGATAGACTTTGAAAATTTTCAATTAACACAAAGTGACAGTTGGACTCAATGGGCTTCAATGGATGTTATTCGATGATATCTGACAAAGTTATATACAAACTCACTCAAATATAAAAGAAATGTTGAAATTCGACTTCAAATGAGGGAGATAGACTTTGAAAATTTTCAATTAACACAAAGTGACAGTTGACTTCAATGTGTTTCAATGGATGTTAATCGACGATATCTGACAAAGTTAGATGCGAACTCACTCAAATATATAAGAAATGTTGAAATTCGACTCCAAATGAGGAAGATAGACTTTGAATATTTTCAATTAACACAAAGTGACAGTTGACTTCAATGGGCTTCAATGGATGTTAATCGACGATATCTGACAAAGTTAGATGCGAACTCGCTCAAATATATAAGAAATGTTGAAATTCGACTTCAAATGAGGAAGATAGACTTTGAAAATTTTCAATTAACACAAAGTGACAGTTGACCTCAATGGGCTTCAATGGATGTTATTCGATGATATCTGACAAAGTTAGATGCGAACTCACTCAAATATATAAGAAATGTTGAAATTCGACTTCAAATGAGGAAGATAGACTTTGAAAATTTTCAATAAACACAAAGTGACAGTTGACCTCAATGGGCTTCAATGTATGCTATTTGACGATATCTGACAACGTTAGATACCAACTCACTCAAATATATAAGAAATGTTGAAATTCGACTTCAAATGAGGAAGATAGACTTTGAAAATTTTCAATTAACACAAAGTGACAGTTGACCTCAATGGGCTTCAATGGATGTTATTCGATGATATCTGACAAAGTTAGATGCGAACTCACTCAAATATATAAGAAATGTTGAAATTCGACTTCAAATGAGGAAGATAGACTTTGAAAATTTTCAATTAACACAAAGTGACAGTTGACTTCAATGGGCTTCAATGGATGTTATTCGATGTTATCTGACAAAGTTAGATGCGATCTCACTCAAATAAATAAGAAATGTTGAAATTCGACTTCAAATGAGGAAGATAGACTTTGAAAATTTTCAATTAACACAAAGTGACAGTTGACCTCAATGGGCTTCAATGTATGCTATTTGACGATATCTGACAACGTTAGATACCAACTCACTCAAATATATAAGAAATGTTGAAATTCGACTTCAAATGAGGAAGATAGACTTTGAAAATTTTCAATTAACACAAAGTGACAGTTGACTTCAATGGGTTTCAATGGATGTTAATCGACGATATCTGACAAAGTTAGATGCGAACTCACTCAAATATATAAGAAATGTTGAAATTCTACTCCAAATGAGGAAGATAGACTTTGAATATTTTCAATTAACACAAAGTGACAGTTGACTTCAATTGGCTTCAATGGATGTTAATCGACGATATCTGACAAATTTAGATGCGAACTCGCTCAAATATATAAGAAATGTTGAAATTCGACTTCAAATGAGGAAGATAGACTTTGAAAATTTTCAATTAACACAAAGTGACAGTTGAGCTCAATGGGCTTCAATGGATGTTATTCGATGATATCTGACAAAGTTAGATGCGAACTCACTCAAATATATAAGAAATGTTGAAATTCGACTTCAAATGAGGAAGATAGACTTTGAAAATTTTCAATTAACACAAAGTGACAGTTGACCTCAATGGGCTTCAATGTATGCTATTCGATGATATCTGACAAAGTTAGATACAAACTCACTCAAATATAAAAGAAATGTTGAAATTCGACTTCAAATGAGGAAGATAGACTTTGAAAATTTTCAATTAACACAAAGTGACAGTTGACTTCAATGGGCTTCAATGACTGTTAATCGACGATATCTGACAAAGTTAGACGCGATCTCACTCAAATAAATGAGAAATGTTGAAATTCGACTTCAAATGAGGAAGATAGACTTTGAAAATTTTCAATTAACACAAAGTGACAGTTGACCTCAATGTGCTTCAATGGATGTTAATCGACGATATCTGACAAAGTTAGACGCGAACTCACTCAAATATATAAGAAATGTTGAAATTCGACTTCAAATGAGGAAGATAGACTTTGAAAATTTTCAATTAACACAAAGTGACAGTTGACCTCAATGGGCTTCAATGGATGTTATTCGATGATATCTGACAAAGTTAGATGCGAACTCACTCAAATATATAAGAAATGTTGAAATTCGACTTCAAATGAGGAAGATAGACTTTGAAAATTTTCAATTAACACAAAGTGACAGTTGACCTCAATGGGCTTCAATGTATGCTATTCGATGATATCTGACAAAGTTAGATACAAACTCACTCAAATATAAAAGAAATGTTGAAATTCGACTTCAAATGAGGAAGATAGACTTTGAAAATTTTCAATTAACACAAAGTGACAGTTGACTTCAATGGGCTTCAATGACTGTTAATCGACGATATCTGACAAAGTTAGACGCGATCTCACTCAAATAAATGAGAAATGTTGAAATTCGACTTCAAATGAGGAAGATAGACTTTGAAAATTTTCAATTAACACAAAGTGACAGTTGACCTCAATGTGCTTCAATGGATGTTAATCGACGATATCTGACAAAGTTAGACGCGAACTCACTCAAATATATAAGAAATGTTGAAATTCGACTTCAAATGAGGAAGATAGACTTTGAAAATTTTCAATTAACACAAAGTGACAGTTGACCTCAATGGGCTTCAATGTATGCTATTTGACGATATCTGACAACGTTAGATACCAACTCACTCAAATATATAAGAAATGTTGAAATTCGACTTCAAATGAGGAAGATAGACTTTGAAAATTTTCCATTAACACAAAGTGACAGTTGACTTCAATGGGCTTCAATGGATGTTAATCGACGATATCTGACAAAGTTAGACGCGATCTCACTCAAATAAATAAGAAATGTTGAAATTCGACTTCAAATGAGGAAGATAGACTTAGAAAATTTTCAATTAACACAAAGTGACAGTTGGCCTCAATGGGCTTCGATGGATGTTAATCGACGATATCTGACAAAGTAAGATGCGAACTCACTCAAATATATAAGAAATGTTGAAATTCGACTTCAAATGAGGAAGATAGACTTTGAAAATTTTCAATTAACACAAAGTGACAGTTGACCTCAATGGGCTTCAATGTATGCTATTCGACGATATCTGACAAAGTTAGATACAAACTCACTCAAATATAAAAGAAATGTTGAAATTCGACTTCAAATGAGGGAGATAAACTTTGAAAATTTTCAATTAACACAAAGTGACAGTTGACTTCAATGGGCTTCAATGGATGTTAATCGACGATATCTGACAAAGTTAGACGCGATCTCACTCAAATAAATAAGAAATGTTGAAATTCGACTTCAAATGAGGAAGATAGACTTTGAAAATTTTCAATTAACACAAAGTGACAGTTGAATTCAATGGGCTTCAATGGATGTTAATCGACGATATCTGACAAAGTTAGACGCGATCTCACTCAAATAAATGAGAAATGTTGAAATTTGACTTCAAATGAGGAAGATAGACTTTGAAAATTTTCCATTAACACAAAGTGACAGTTGACTTCAATGGGCTTCAATGGATGTTAATCGACGATATCTGACAAAGTTAGACGCGATCTCACTCAAATAAATAAGAAATGTTGAAATTCGACTTCAAATGAGGAAGATAGACTTTGAAAATTTTCAATTAACACAAAGTGACAGTTGACCTCAATGGGCTTCAATGGATGTTATTCGATGATATCTGACAAAGTTAGATGCGAACTTACTCAAATATATAAGAAATGTTGAAATTCGACTTCAAATGAGGAAGATAGACTTTGAAAATTTTCAATTAACACAAAGTGACAGTTGGCCTCAATGGGCTTCGATGGATGTTTATCGACGATATCTGACAAAGTTAGATGCGAACTCACTCAAATATATAAGAAATGTTGAAATTCGACTTCAAATGAGAAAGATAGACTTTGAAAATTTTCAATTAATCAAAGTGACAGTTGACCTCAATGGGCTTCAATGTATGCTATTCGATGATATCTGACAAAGTTATATACAAACTCACTCAAATATAAAAGAAATGTTGAAATTCGACTTCAAATGAGGGAGATAGACTTTGAAAATTTTCAATTAACACAAAGTGACAGTTGACTTCAATGGGCTTCAATGGATGTTAATCGACGATATCTGACAAAGTTAGATGCGAACTCGCTCAAATATATAAGAAATGTTGAAATTCGACTTCAAATGAGGAAGATAGACTTTGAAAATTTTCAATTAACACAAAGTGACAGTTGACCTCAATGGGCTTCAATGGATGTTATTCGATGATATCTGACAAAGTTAGATGCAATCTCACTCAAATAAATAAGAAATGTTGAAATTCGACTTCAAATGAGGAAGATAGACTTTGAAAATTTTCAATTAACACAAAGTGACAGTTGACTTCAATGGGCTTCAATGGATGTTAATCGACGATATCTGACAAAGTTAGACGCGATCTCACTCAAATAAATGAGAAATGTTGAAATTCGACTTCAAATGAGGAAGATAGACTTTGAAAATTTTCCATTAACACAAAGTGACAGTTGACTTCAATGGGCTTCAATGGATGTTAATCGACGATATCTGACAAAGTTAGACGCGATCTCACTCAAATAAATAAGAAATGTTGAAATTCGACTTCAAATGAGGAAGATAGACTTTGAAAATTTTCAATTAACACAAAGTGACAGTTGACCTCAATGGGCTTCAATGGATGTTATTCGATGATATCTGACAAAGTTAGATGCGAACTTACTCAAATATATAAGAAATGTTGAAATTCGACTTCAAATGAGGAAGATAGACTTTGAAAATTTTCAATTAACACAAAGTGACAGTTGGCCTCAATGGGCTTCAATGGATGTTAATCGACGATATCTGACAAAGTTAGATGCGAACTCACTCAAATATATAAGAAATGTTGAAATTCGACTTCAAATGAGAAAGATAGACTTTGAAAATTTTCAATTAACACAAAGTGACAGTTGACCTCAATGAGCTTCAATGTATGCTATTCGATGATATCTGACAAAGTTATATACAAACTCACTCAAATATAAAAGAAATGTTGAAATTCGACTTCAAATGAGGGAGATAGACTTTGAAAATTTTCAATTAACACAAAGTGACAGTTGACTTCAATGGGTTTCAATGGATGTTAATCGACGATATCTGACAAAGTTAGATGCGAACTCACTCAAATATATAAGAAATGTTGAAATCCGACTCCAAATGAGGAAGATAGACTTTGAATATTTTCAATTAACACAAAGTGACAGTTGACTTCAATGGGCTTCAATGGATGTTAATCGACGATATCTGACAAAGTTAGATGCGAACTCGCTCAAATATATAAGAAATGTTGAAATTCGACTTCAAATGAGGAAGATAGACTTTGAAAATTTTCAATTAACACAAAGTGACAGTTGACCTCAATGGGCTTCAATGGATGTTATTCGATGATATCTGACAAAGTTAGATGCGAACTCACTCAAATATATAAGAAATGTTGAAATTCGACTTCAAATGAGGAAGATAGAATTTGAAAATTTTCAATAAACACAAAGTGACCATCGACCTCAATGAGCTTCAATGGATGTTATTCGATGATATCTAACAAACTTAGATGCAATCTCACTCAAATAAATAAGAAATGTTGAAATTCGACTTCAAATGAGGAAGATAGACTTTGAAAATTTTCAATTAACACAAAGTAACAGTTGACTTCAATGGGCTTCAATGGATGTTAATCGACGATATCTGACGAAGTTAGACGCGATCTCACTCAAATAAATAAGAAATGTTGAAATTCGACTTCAAAGAGGAAGATAGACTTTGAAAATTTTCAATTAACACAAAGTGACAATTGACTTCAATGGGCTTCAGTGGATGTTAATCGACGATATCTGACAAAGTTAGATGCGAACTCCCTCAAATATATAAGAAATGTTGAAATTCGACTTCAAATGAGGAAGATAGACTTTGAAAATTTTCAATTAACACAAAGTGACAGTTGACCTCAATGGGCTTCAATGGATGTTATTCGATGATATCTGACAAAGTTAGATGCGAACTCACTCAAATATATAAGAAATGTTGAAATTCGACTTCAAATGAGGAAGATAGACTTTGAAAATTTTCAATTAACACAAAGTGACAGTTGACCTCAATGGGCTTCAATGGATGTTATTCGATGATATCTGACAAAGTTAGATGCGAACTCACTCAAATATATAAGAAATGTTGAAATTCGACTTCAAATGAGGAAGATAGACTTTGAAAATTTTCAATTAACACAAAGTGACAGTTGACTTCAATGGGCTTCAATGGATGTTATTCGATGTTATCTGACAAATTTAGATGCGATCTCACTCAAATAAATAAGAAATGTTGAAATTCGACTTCAAATGAGGAAGATAGACTTTGAAAATTTTCAATTAACACAAAGTGACAGTTGACCTCAATGGGCTTCAATGTTGCTATTTGACGATATCTGACAACGTTAGATACCAACTCACTCAAATATATAAGAAATGTTGAAATTCGACTTCAAATGAGGAAGATAGACTTTGAAAATTTTCAATTAACACAAAGTGACAGTTGACTTCAATGGGCTTCAATGGATGTTAATCGACGATATCTGACAAAGTTAGACGCGATCTCACTCAAATAAATAAGAAATGTTGAAATTCGACTTCAAATGAGGAAGATAGACTTTGAAAATTTTCAATTAACACAAAGTGACAGTTGACTTCAATGGGCTTCAATGTATGTTATTCGATGATATCTGACAAAGTTAGATACAAACTCACTCAAATATATAAGAAATGTTGAAATTCGACTTCAAATTAGGAAGATAGACTTTGAAAATTTTCAATCAACACAAAGTGACAGTTGACCTCAATGGGCTTCAATGTATGCTATTTGACGATATCTGACAACGTTAGATACCAACTCACTCAAATATATAAGAAATGTTGAAATTCGACTTCAAATGAGGAAGATAGACTTTGAAAATTTTCAATTAACACAAAGTGACAGTTGACTTCAATGGGCTTCAATGGATGTTAATCGACGATATCTGACAAAGTTAGACGCGATCTCACTCAAATAAATAAGAAATGTTGAAATTCGACTTCAAATGAGGAAGATAGACTTTGAAAATTTTCAATTAACACAAAGTGACAGTTGACTTCAATGGGCTTCAATGGATGTTATTCGATGTTATCTGACAAAGTTAGATGCGATCTCACTCAAATATATAAGAAATGTTGAAATTCGACTTCAAATGAGGAAGATAGACTTTAAAAATTTTCAATTAACAAAAAGTGACAGTTGACCTCAATGGGCTTCAATGTATGTTATTCGATGATATCTGACAAAGTTAGATACAAACTCACTCAAATATATAAGAAATGTTGAAATTCGACTTCAAATTAGGAAGATAGACTTTGAAAATTTTCAATCAACACAAAGTGACCATCGACCTCAATGAGCTACAATGGATGTTATTCGATGATATCTAACAAAGTTAGATGCGATCTCGCTCAAATAAATAAGAAATGCTGAAATTCGACTCCAAATGAGGAAGATAGACTTTGAAAATTTTCAATTAACACAAAGTGACAGTTGACTTCAATGGGCTTCAATGGATGTTAATCGACGATATCTGACAAAGTTAGACGCGATCTCACTCAAATATATAAGAAATGTTGAGATTCGACTTCAAATGAGGAAGATAGACTTTGAAAATTTTCAATTAACACAAAGTGACAGTTGACCTCAATGGGCTTCAATGGATGTTATTCGATGATATCTGACAAAGTTAGATGCGAACTCACTCAAATATATAAGAAATGTTGAAATTCGACTTCAAATGAGAAAGGTAGACTTTGAAAATTTTCAATTAACACAAAGTGACAGTTGACCTCAATGGGCTTCAATGGATGTTATTCGATGATATCTGACAAAGTTAGACGCGATCTCACTCAAATAAATAATAAATGTTGAAATTCGACTTCAAAGGAGGAAGATAGACTTTGAAAATTTTCAATTAACACAAAGTGACAGTTGACCTCAATGGGCTTCAATGGATGTTAATCGACGATATCTGACAAAGTTAGACGCGATCTCACTCAAATAAATAAGAAATGTTGAAATTCGTTTTCAAATGAGGAAGATAGACTTTGAAAATTTTCAATCAACACAAAGTGACCATCGACCTCAATGACCTACAATGGATGTTATTCGATGATATCTAACAAAGTTAGATGCGATCTCGCTCAAATAAATAAGAAATGCTGAAATTCGACTCCAAATGAGGAAGATAGACTTTGAAAATTTTCAATTAACACAAAGTGACCATCGACCTCAATGAGCTACAATGGATGTTATTCGATGTTATCTGACAAAGTTAGACGCGATCTCACTCAAATATATAAGAAATGTTGAAATTCGACTTCAAATGAGGAAGATAGACTTTGAAAATTTTCAATTAACACAAAGTGACAGTTGACTTCAATGGGCTTCATTGGATGTTATTCGATGATATCTAACAAAGTGAGATGCGATCTCACTCAAATAAATAAGAAATATTGAAATTCGACTTCAAATGAGGAAGATAGACTTTGAAAATTTTCAATTAACACAAAGTGACAGTTGACTTCAATGGGCTTCAATGGATGTTAGTCGATGATATCTGACAAAGTTAGATGCGAACTCACTCAAATATATAAGAAATGTTGAAGTTCGACTTCAAATGAGGAAGATAGACTTTAAAAATTTTTAATTAAAACAAAGTGACAGTTGACCTCAATGGGCTTCAATGTATGTTATTCGATGATATCTGACAAAGTTAGACGCGATCTCACTCAAATAAATAAGAAATGTTGAAATTCGACTTCAAATGAGGAAGATAGACTTTGAAAATTTTCAATTAACACAAAGTGACAGTTGACTTCAATGGGCTTCAATGGATGTTATTCGATGTTATCTGACAAAGTTAGATGCGATCTCACTCAAATAAATGAGAAATGTTGAAATTCGACTTCAAATGAGGAAGATAGACTTTGAAAATTTTCAATTAACACAAAGTGACAGTTGACTTCAATGGGCTTCAATGGATGTTAATCGACGATATCTGACAAAGTTAGACGCGATCTCACTCAAATAAATAAGAAATGTTGAAATTCGACTTCAAATGAGGAAGATAGACTTTGAAAATTTTCAATTAACACAAAGTGACAGTTGACTTCAATGGGCTTCAATGGATGTTAATCGACGATATCTGACAAAGTTAGACGCGATCTCACTCAAATAAATAAGAAATGTTGAAATTCGACTTCAAATGAGGAAGATAGACTGAAAATTTTCAATTAACACAAAGTGACAGTTGACCTCAATGGGCTTCAATGGATGTTATTCGATGATATCTGACAAAGTTAGATGCGAACTCACTCAAATATATAAGAAATGTTGAAATTCGACTTCAAATGAGGAAGGTAGACTTTGAAAATTTTCAATTAACACAAAGTGACAGTTGACCTCAATGGGCTTCAATGGATGTTATTCGATGATATCTGACAAAGTTAGACGCGATCTCACTCAAATAAATAAGAAATGTTGAAATTCGACTTCAAATGAGGAAGATAGACTTTGAAAATTTTCAATTAACACAAAGTGACAGTTGACCTCAATGGGCTTCAATGGATGTTAATCGACGATATCTGACAAAGTTAGACGCGATCTCTCTCAAATAAATAAGAAATGTTGAAATTCGACTTCAAATGAGGAAGATAGACTTTGAAAATTTTCAATTAACACAAAGTGACAGTTGACTTCAATGGGCTTCATTGGATGTTATTCGATGTTATCTGACAAAGTTAGATGCGATCTCACTCAAATAAATAAGAAATGTTGAAATTCGACTTCAAATGAGGAAGATAGACTTTGAAAATTTTCAATTAACACAAAGTGACAGTTGACTTCAATGGGCTTCAATGGATGTTAATCGACGATATCTGACGAAGTTAGACGCGATCTCACTCAAATAAATAAGAAATGTTGAAATTCGACTTCAAATGAGGAAGATAGACTTTGAAAATTCTCAATTAACACAAAGTGACAGTTGACTTCAATGGGCTTCAATGGATGTTATTCGATGTTATCTGACAAAGTTAGATGCGATCTCACTCAAATAAATAAGAAATGTTGAAGTTCTACTTCAAATGAGGAAGATAGACTTTAAAAATTTTTAATTATAACAAAGTGACAGTTGACCTCAATGGGCTTCAATGTATGTTATTCGATGATATCTGACAAAGTTAGATACAAACTCACTCAAATATATAAGAAATGTTGAAATTCGACTTCAAATTAGGAAGATAGACTTTGAAAATTTTCAATCAACACAAAGTGACAGTTGACTTCAATGGGCTTCAATGGGCTTCAATGGATGTTAATCGACGATATCTGAAAAAGTTAGACGCGATCTTACTGAAATATATAAGAAATGTTGAAATTCGACTTCAAATGAGGAAGATAGACTTTAAAAATTTTCAATTAACACAAAGTGACAGTTGACCTCAATGAGCTTCAATGGATGTTATTCGATGATATCTAACAAAGTGAGATGCGATCTCACTCAAATAAATAAGAAATATTGAAATTCGACTTCAAATGAGGAAGATAGACTTTGAAAATTTTCAATTAACACAAAGTGACAGTTGACTTCAATGGGCTTCAATGGATGTTATTCGATGTTATCTGACAAAGTTAGATGCGATCTCACTCAAATAAATAAGAAATGTTGAAATTCGACTTCAAATGAGGAAGATAGACTTTGAAAATTTTCAATTAACACAAAGTGACAGTTGACTTCAATGGGCTTCAATGGATGTTAATCGACGATATCTGACAAAGTTAGACGCGATCTCACTCAAATAAATAAGAAATGTTGAAATTCGACTTCAAATGAGGAAGATAGACTTTGAAAATTTTCAATTAACACAAAGTGACAGTTGACTTCAATGGGCTTCAATGGATGTTATTCGATGTTATCTGACAAAGTTAGATGCGATCTCACTCAAATAAATAAGAAATGTTGAAATTCGACTTCAAATGAGGAAGATAGACTTTGAAAATTTTCAATTAACACAAAGTGACAGTTGACTTCAATGGGCTTCAATGGATGTTAATCGACGATATCTGACAAAGTTAGACGCGATCTCACTCAAATAAATAAGAAATGTTGAAATTCGACTTCAAATGAGGAAGATAGACTTTGAAAATTTTCAATTAACACAAAGTGACAGTTGACTTCAATGGGCTTCAATGGATGTTAATCGACTATATCTGACAAAGTTAGACGCGATCTCACTCAAATAAATAAGAAATGTTGAAATTCGACTTCAAATGAGGAAGATAGACTGAAAATTTTCAATTAACACAAAGTGACAGTTGACTTCAATGGGCTTCAATGGATGTTATTCGATGTTATCTGACAAAGTTAGATGCGATCTCACTCAAATAAATAAGAAATGTTGAAATTCGACTTCAAATGAGGAAGATAGACTTTGAAAATTTTCAATTAACACAAAGTGACAGTTGACTTCAATGGGCTTCAATGGATGTTAATCGACGATATCTGACAAAGTTAGACGCGATCTCACTCAAATAAATAAGAAATGTTGAAATTCGACTTCAAATGAGGAAGATAGACTTTGAAAATTTTCAATTAACACAAAGTGACAGTTGACTTCAATGGGCTTCAATGGATGTTATTCGATGTTATCTGACAAAGTTAGATGCGATCTCACTCAAATAAATAAGAAATGTTGAAATTCGACTTCAAATGAGGAAGATAGACTTTGAAAATTTTCAATTAACACAAAGTGACAGTTGACTTCAATGGGCTTCAATGGATGTTAATCGACGATATCTGACAAAGTTAGACGCGATCTCACTCAAATAAATAAGAAATGTTGAAATTCGACTTCAAATGAGGAAGATAGACTTTGAAAATTTTCAATTAACACAAAGTGACAGTTGACTTCAATGGGCTTCAATGGATGTTAATCGACTATATCTGACAAAGTTAGACGCGATCTCACTCAAATAAATAAGAAATGTTGAAATTCGACTTCAAATGAGGAAGATAGACTGAAAATTTTCAATTAACACAAAGTGACAGTTGACTTCAATGGGCTTCAATGGATGTTATTCGATGTTATCTGACAAAGTTAGATGCGATCTCACTCAAATAAATAAAAAATGTTGAAATTCGACTTCAAATGAGGAAGATAGACTTTGAAAATTTTCAATTAACACAAAGTGACAGTTGACTTCAATGGGCTTCAATGGATGTTTATCGACGATATCTGACAAAGTTAGACGCGATCTCACTCAAATAAATAAGAAATGTTGAAATTCGACTTCAAATGAGGAAGATAGACTTTGAAAATTTTCAATTAACACAAAGTGACAGTTGACTTCAATGGGCTTCAATGGATGTTAATCGACTATATCTGACAAAGTTAGACGCGATCTCACTCAAATAAATAAGAAATGTTGAAATTCGACTTCAAATGAGGAAGATAGACTGAAAATTTTCAATTAACACAAAGTGACAGTTGACTTCAATGGGCTTCAATGGATGTTATTCGCTGTTATCTGACAAAGTTAGATGCGATCTCACTCAAATAAATAAGAAATGTTGAAATTCGACTTGAAATGAGGAAGATAGACTTTGAAAATTTTCAATTAACACAAAGTGACAGTTGACCTCAATGGGCTTCAATGGATGTTAATCGACGATATCTGACAAAGTTAGACGCGAACTCACTCAAATATATAAGAAATGTTGAAATTCGACTTCAAATGAGGAAGATAGACTTTGAAAATTTTCAATTAACACAAAGTGACAGTTGACCTCAATGGGCTTCAATGTATGCTATTTGACGATATCTGACAACGTTAGATACCAACTCACTCAAATATATAAGAAATGTTGAAATTCGACTTCAAATGAGGAAGATAGATTTTGAAAATTTTCAATTATCACAAAGTGACAGTTGACCTCAATGGGCTTCAATGGATGTTATTCGATGATATCTGACAAAGTTAGATGCAAACTCACTCAAATATATAAGAAATGTTGAAATTCGACTTCAAATGAGGAAGATAGACTTTGAAAATTTTCAATTATCACAAAGTGACAGTTGACCTCAATGGGCTTCAATGTATGTTATTCGATGATATCTGACAAAGTTAGATGCAAACTCACTCAAATATATAAGAAATGTTGAAATTCGACTTCAAATGAGGAAGATAGATTTTGAAAATTTTCAATTATCACAAAGTGACAGTTGACCTCAATGGGCTTCAATGGATGTTATTCGATGATATCTGACAAAGTTAGATGCGATCTCACTCAAATAAATAAAAAATGTTGAAATTCGACTTCAAATGAGGAAGATAGACTTTGAAAATTTTCAATTAACACAAAGTGACAGTTGACTTCAATGGGCTTCAATGGATGTTTATCGACGATATCTGACAAAGTTAGACGCGATCTCACTCAAATAAATAAGAAATGTTGAAATTCGACTTCAAATGAGGAAGATAGACTTTGAAAATTTTCAATTAACACAAAGTGACAGTTGACTTCAATGGGCTTCAATGGATGTTAATCGACTATATCTGACAAAGTTAGACGCGATCTCACTCAAATAAATAAGAAATGTTGAAATTCGACTTCAAATGAGGAAGATAGACTGAAAATTTTCAATTAACACAAAGTGACAGTTGACTTCAATGGGCTTCAATGGATGTTATTCGATGTTATCTGACAAAGTTAGATGCTATCTCACTCAAATAAATAAGAAATGTTGAAATTCGACTTGAAATGAGGAAGATAGACTTTGAAAATTTTCAATTAACACAAAGTGACAGTTGACCTCAATGGGCTTCAATGGATGTTAATCGACGATATCTGACAAAGTTAGACGCGAACTCACTCAAATATATAAGAAATGTTGAAATTCGACTTCAAATGAGGAAGATAGACTTTGAAAATTTTCAATTAACACAAAGTGACAGTTGACCTCAATGGGCTTCAATGTATGCTATTTGACGATATCTGACAACGTTAGATACCAACTCACTCAAATATATAAGAAATGTTGAAATTCGACTTCAAATGAGGAAGATAGATTTTGAAAATTTTCAATTATCACAAAGTGACAGTTGACCTCAATGGGCTTCAATGGATGTTATTCGATGATATCTGACAAAGTTAGATGCAAACTCACTCAAATATATAAGAAATGTTGAAATTCGACTTCAAATGAGGAAGATAGACTTTGAAAATTTTCAATTATCACAAAGTGACAGTTGACCTCAATGGGCTTCAATGGATGTTATTCGATGATATCTGACAAAGTTAGATGCAAACTCACTCAAATATATAAGAAATGTTGAAATTCGACTTCAAATGAGGAAGATAGATTTTGAAAATTTTCAATTATCACAAAGTGACAGTTGACCTCAATGGGCTTCAATGGATGTTATTCGATGATATCTGACAAAGTTAGATGCAAACTCACTCAAATATATAAGAAATGTTGAAATTCGACTTCAAATGAGGAAGATAGACTTTGAAAATTTTCAATTATCACAAAGTGACAGTTGACCTCAATGGGCTTCAATGGATGTTATTCGATGATATCTGACAAAGTTAGATGCAAACTCACTCAAATATATAAGAAATGTTGAAATTCGACTTCAAATGAGGAAGATAGATTTTGAAAATTTTCAATTATCACAAAGTGACAGTTGACCTCAATGGGCTTCAATGGATGTTATTCGATGATATCTGACAAAGTTAGATGCGAACTTACTCAAATATATAAGAAATGTTGAAATTCGACTTCAAATGAGGAAGATAGATTTTGAAAATTTTCAATTATCACAAAGTGACAGTTGACCTCAATGGGCTTCAATGGATGTTATTCGATGATATCTGACAAAGTTAGATGCAAACTCACTTAAATATATAAGAAATTTGAAATTCGACTTCAAATGAGGAAGATAGACTTTGAAAATTTTCAATTATCACAAAGTGACAGTTGACCTCAATGGGCTTCAATGGATGTTGTTCGATGATATCTGATAAAGTTAGATGCAAACTCACTCAAATATATAAGAAATGTTGAAATTCGACTTCAAATGAGGAGGATAGATTTTGAAAATTTTTAATTATCACAAAGTGACAGTTGACTTCAATGGGCTTCAATGGATGTTATTCGATGATATCTGACAAAGTTAGATGCGAACTTACTCAAATATATAAGAAATGTTGAAATTCGACTTGAAATGAGGAAGATAGACTTTGAAAATTTTCAATTAACACAAAGTGACAGTTGACTTCAATGGGCTTCAATGGATGTTTTTCGATGATATCTGACAAAGTTAGATGCAAACTCACTCAAATATATAAGAAATGTTGAAATTCGACTTCAAATGAGGAAGATAGACTTTGAAAATTTTCAATTATCACAAAGTGACAGTTGAACTCAATGGGCTTCAATGGATGTTATTCGATGATATCTGACAAAGTTAGATGCGAACTTACTCAAATATATAAGAAATGTTGAAATTCGACTTGAAATGAGGAAGATAGACTTTGAAAATTTTCAATTAACACAAAGTGACAGTTGACCTCAATGGGCTTCAATGGATGTTATTCGATGATATCTGACAAAGTTAGATGCAAACTCACTCAAATATATAAGAAATGTTGAAATTCGACTTCAAATGAGGAAGATAGACTTTGAAAATTTTCAATTATCACAAAGTGACAGTTGACCTCAATGGGCTTCAATGAATGTTATTCGATGATATCTGACAAAGTTAGATGCCAACTCACTCAAATATATAAGAAATGTTGAAATTCGACTTCAAATGAGGAAGATAGATTTTGAAAATTTTCAATTATCACAAAGTGACAGTTGACCTCAATGGGCTTCAATGGATGTTATTCGATGATATCTGACGAAGTTAGATGCAAACTCACTCAAATATATAAGAAATGTAGAAATTCGACTTCAAATGAGGAAGATAGACTGAAAATTTTCAATTATCACAAAGTGACAGTTGACCTCAATGGGCTTCAATGGATGTTATTCGATGATATCTGACAAAGTTAGATGCAAACTCACTCAAATATATAAGAAATGTTGAAATTCGACAGTTGACCTCAATGGGCTTCAATGTATGTTATTCGATGATATCTGACAAAGTTAGATGCAAACTCACTCAAATATATAAGAAATGTTGAAATTCGACTTCAAATGAGGAAGATAGATTTTGAAAATTTTCAATTATCACAAAGTGACAGTTGACCTCAATGGACTTCAATGGATGTTATTCGATGATATCTGACAAAGTTAGATGCAAACTCACTCAAATATATAAGAAATGTTGAAATTCGACTTCAAATGAGGAAGATAGACTGAAAATTTTCAATTATCACAAAGTGACAGTTGACCTCAATGGGCTTCAATGGATGTTATTCGATGATATCTGACAAAGTTAGATGCAAACTCACTCAAATATATAAGAAATGTTGAAATTCGACTTCAAATGAGGAAGATAGATTTTGAAAATTTTCAATTATCACAAAGTGACAGTTGACCTCAATGGGCTTCAATGGATGTTATTCGATGATATCTGACAAAGTTAGATGCGAACTTACTCAAATTTATAAGAAATGTTGAAATTCGACTTCAAATGAGGAAGAAAGACTGAAAATTTTCAATTATCACAAAGTGACAGTTGGCTTCAATGGCCTCAATGATTGTTTTTCGATGATATCTGACAAAGTTAGACGCAAACTCACTCAAATATATAAGAAATGTTGAAATTCGACTTCAAATGAGGAAGATAGACTTTGAAAATTTTCAATTAACACAAAGTGACAGTTGACCTCAATGGGCTTCAATGGATGTTATTCGATGATATCTGACAAAGTTGGATGCAAACTCACTCAAATATATAAGAAATGTTGAAATTCGACTTCAAATGAGGAAGATAGACTTTGAAAATTTTCAATTATCACAAAGTGACAGTTGACCTCAATGGGCTTCAATGGATGTTATTCGATGATATCTGACAAAGTTAGATGCAAACTCACTCAAATATATAAGAAATGTTGAAATTCGACTTCAAATGAGGAAGATAGATTTTGAAAATTTTCAATTATCACAAAGTGACAGTTGACCTCAATGGGCTTCAATGGATGTTGTTCGATGATATCTGATAAAGTTAGATGCAAACTCACTCAAATATATAAGAAATGTTGAAATTCGACTTCAAATGAGGAAGATAGACTTTGAAAATTTTCAATTATCACAAAGTGACAGTTGACCTCAATGGGCTTCAATGGATCTTATTCGATGATATCTGACAAAGTTAGATGCGAACTTACTCAAATATATAAGAAATGTTGAAATTCGACTTGAAATGAGGAAGATAGACTTTGAAAATTTTCAATTAACACAAAGTGACAGTTGACTTCAATGGGCTTCAATGGATGTTATTCGATGTTATCTGACAAAGTTAGATGCAAACTCACTCAAATATATAAGAAATGTTGAAATTCGACTTCAAATGAGGAAGATAGACTTTGAAAATTTTCAATTATCACAAAGTGACAGTTGACCTCAATGGGCTTCAATGGATGTTATTCGATGATATCTGACAAAGTTAGATGCAAACTCACTCAAATATATAAGAAATGTTGAAATTCGACTTCAAATGAGGAAGATAGATTTTGAAAATTTTCAATTATCACAAAGTGACAGTTGACCTCAATGGGCTTCAATGGATGTTATTCGATGATATCTGACGAAGTTAGATGCAAACTCACTCAAATATATAAGAAATGTTGAAATTCGACTTCAAATGAGGAAGATAGACTTTGAAAATTTTCAATTATCACAAAGTGACAGTTGACCTCAATGGGCTTCAATGGATGTTATTCGATGATATCTGACAAAGTTAGATGCAAACTCACTCAAATATATAAGAAATGTTGAAATTCGACTTCAAATGAGGAAGATAGATTTTGAAAATTTTCAATTATCACAAATTGACAGTTGACCTCAATGGGCTTCAATGTATGTTATTCGATGATATCTGACAAAGTTAGATGCAAACTCACTCAAATATATAAGAAATGTTGAAATTCGACTTCAAATGAGGAAGATAGATTTTGAAAATTTTCAATTATCACAAAGTGACAGTTGACCTCAATGGACTTCAATGGATGTTATTCGATGATATCTGACAAAGTTAGATGCAAACTCACTCAAATATATAAGAAATGTTGAAATTCGACTTCAAATGAGGAAGATAGACTGAAAATTTTCAATTATCACAAAGTGACAGTTGACCTCAATGGGCTTCAATGGATGTTATTCGATGATATCTGACAAAGTTAGATGCAAACTCACTCAAATATATAAGAAATGTTGAAATTCGACTTCAAATGAGGAAGATAGATTTTGAAAATTTTCAATTATCACAAAGTGACAGTTGACCTCAATGGGCTTCAATGGATGTTATTCGATGATATCTGACAAAGTTAGATGCGAACTTACTCAAATTTATAAGAAATGTTGAAATTCGACTTCAAATGAGGAAGAAAGACTGAAAATTTTCAATTATCACAAAGTGACAGTTGGCTTCAATGGCCTCAATGATTGTTTTTCGATGATATCTGACAAAGTTAGACGCAAACTCACTCAAATATATAAGAAATGTTGAAATTCGACTTCAAATGAGGAAGATAGACTTTGAAAATTTTCAATTAACACAAAGTGACAGTTGACCTCAATGGGCTTCAATGGATGTTATTCGATGATATCTGACAAAGTTAGATGCAAACTCACTCAAATATATAAGAAATGTTGAAATTCGACTTCAAATGAGGAAGATAGACTTTGAAAATTTTCAATTATCACAAAGTGACAGTTGACCTCAATGGGCTTCAATGGATGTTATTCGATGATATCTGACAAAGTTAGATGCAAACTCACTCAAATATATAAGAAATGTTGAAATTCGACTTCAAATGAGGAAGATAGATTTTGAAAATTTTCAATTATCACAAAGTGACAGTTGACCTCAATGGGCTTCAATGGATGTTGTTCGATGATATCTGATAAAGTTAGATGCAAACTCACTCAAATATATAAGAAATGTTGAAATTCGACTTCAAATGAGGAAGATAGACTTTGAAAATTTTCAATTATCACAAAGTGACAGTTGACCTCAATGGGCTTCAATGGATGTTATTCGATGATATCTGACAAAGTTAGATGCGAACTTACTCAAATATATAAGAAATGTTGAAATTCGACTTGAAATGAGGAAGATAGACTTTGAAAATTTTCAATTAACACAAAGTGACAGTTGACTTCAATGGGCTTCAATGGATGTTATTCGATGTTATCTGACAAAGTTAGATGCAAACTCACTCAGATATATAAGAAATGTTGAAATTCGACTTCAAATGAGGAAGATAGACTTTGAAAATTTTCAATTATCACAAAGTGACAGTTGACCTCAATGGGCTTCAATGGATGTTATTCGATGATATCTGACAAAGTTAGATGCAAACTCACTCAAATATATAAGAAATGTTGAAATTCGACTTCAAATGAGGAAGATAGATTTTGAAAATTTTCAATTATCACAAAGTGACAGTTGACCTCAATGGGCTTCAATGGATGTTATTCGATGATATCTGACGAAGTTAGATGCAAACTCACTCAAATATATAAGAAATGTTGAAATTCGACTTCAAATGAGGAAGATAGACTTTGAAAATTTTCAATTATCACAAAGTGACAGTTGACCTCAATGGGCTTCAATGGATGTTATTCGATGATATCTGACAAAGTTAGATGCAAACTCACTCAAATATATAAGAAATGTTGAAATTCGACTTCAAATGAGGAAGATAGATTTTGAAAATTTTCAATTATCACAAAGTGACAGTTGACCTCAATGGGCTTCAATGGATGTTATTCGATGATATCTGACAAAGTTAGATGCGAACTTACTCAAATATATAAGAAATGTTGAAATTCGACTTCAAATGAGGAAGATAGATTTTGAAAATTTTCAATTATCACAAAGTGACAGTTGACCTCAATGGGCTTCAATGGATGTTATTCGATGATATCTGACGAAGTTAGATGCAAACTCACTCAAATATATAAGAAATGTTGAAATTCGACTTCAAATGAGGAAGATAGACTTTGAAAATTTTCAATTATCACAAAGTGACAGTTGACCTCAATGGGCTTCAATGGATGTTGTTCGATGATATCTGATAAAGTTAGATGCAAACTCACTCAAATATATAAGAAATGTTGAAATTCGACTTCAAATGAGGAAGATAAATTTTGAAAATTTTCAATTATCACAAAGTGACAGTTGACCTCAATGGGCTTCAATGGATGTTATTCGATGATATCTGACAAAGTTAGATGCGAACTTACTCAAATATATAAGAAATGTTGAAATTCGACTTGAAATGAGGAAGATAGACTTTGAAAATTTTCAATTAACACAAAGTGACAGTTGACTTCAATGGGCTTCAATGGATGTTATTCGATGATATCTGACAAAGTTAGATGCAAACTCACTCAAATATATAAGAAATGTTGAAATTCGACTTCAAATGAGGAAGATAGACTTTGAAAATTTTCAATTAACACAAAGTGACAGTTGACTTCAATGGGCTTCAATGGATGTTATTCGATGATATCTGATAAAGTTAGATGCAAACTCACTCAAATATATAAGAAATGTTGAAATTCGACTTCAAATGAGGAAGATAAATTTTGAAAATTTTCAATTATCACAAAGTGACAGTTGACCTCAATGGGCTTCAATGGATGTTATTCGATGATATCTGACAAAGTTAGATGCGAACTTACTCAAATATATAAGAAATGTTGAAATTCGACTTGAAATGAGGAAGATAGACTTTGAAAATTTTCAATTAACACAAAGTGACAGTTGACTTCAATGGGCTTCAATGGATGTTTTTCGATGATATCTGACAAAGTTAGATGCAAACTCACTCAAATATATAAGAAATGTTGAAATTCGACTTCAAATGAGGAAGATAGACTTTGAAAATTTTCAATTATCACAAAGTGACACTTGACCTCAATGGGCTTCAATGGATGTTATTCGATGATATCTGACAAAGTTAGATGCGAACTTACTCAAATATATAAGAAATGTTGAAATTCGACTTGAAATGAGGAAGATAGACTTTGAAAATTTTCAATTAACACAAAGTGACAGTTGACCTCAATGGGCTTCAATGGATGTTATTCGATGATATCTGACAAAGTTAGATGCAAACTCACTCAAATATATAAGAAATGTTGAAATTCTACTTCAAATGAGGAAGATAGATTTTGAAAATTTTCAATTATCACAAAGTGACAGTTGACCTCAATGGGCTTCAATGAATGTTATTCGATGATATCTGACAAAGTTAGATGCAAACTCACTCAAATATATAAGAAATGTTGAAATTCGACTTCAAATGAGGAAGATAGATTTTGAAAATTTTCAATTATCACAAAGTGACAGTTGACCTCAATGGGCTTCAATGGATGTTATTCGATGATATCTGACGAAGTTAGATGCAAACGAACTCAAATATATAAGAAATGTTGAAATTCGACTTCAAATGAGGAAGATAGACTTTGAAAATTTTTAATTATCACAAAGTGACAGTTGACCTCAATGGGCTTCAATGGATGTTATTCGATGATATCTGACAAAGTTAGATGCGAACTTACTCAAATTTATAAGAAATGTTGAAATTCGACTTCAAATGAGGAAGAAAGACTTTGAAAATTTTCAATTATCACAAAGTGACAGTTGGCTTCAATGGCCTCAATGGATGTTTTTCGATGATATCTGACAAAGTTAGACGCAAACTCACTCAAATATATAAGAAACGTTGAAATTCGACTTCAAATGAGGAAGATAGACTTTGAAAATTTTCAATTAACACAAAGTGACAGTTGACCTCAATGGGCTTCAATGGATGTTATTCGATGATATCTGACAAAGTTTGATGCTAACTCACTCAAATATATAAGAAATGTTGAAATTCGACTTCAAATGAGGAAGATAGACTTTGAAAATTTTCAATTATCACAAAGTGACAGTTGACCTCAATGGGCTTCAATGGATGTTATTCGATGATATCTGACAAAGTTAGATGCAAACTCACTCAAATATATAAGAAATGTTGAAATTCGACTTCAAATGAGGAAGATAGATTTTGAAAATTTTCAATTATCACAAAGTGACAGTTGACCTCAATGGGCTTCAATGGATGTTATTCGATGATATCTGACAAAGTTAGATGCAAACTCACTCAAATATATAAGAAATGTTGAAATTCGACTTCAAATGAGGAAGATAGACTTTGAAAATTTTCAATTATTACAAAGTGACAGTTGACCTCAATGGGCTTCAATGGATGTTATTCGATGATATCTGACAAAGTTAGATGCAAACTCACTCAAATATATAAGAAATGTTGAAATTCGACTTCAAATGAGGAAGATAGATTTTGAAAATTTTCAATTATCACAAAGTGACAGTTGACCTCAATGGGCTTCAATGGATGTTATTCGATGATATCTGACGAAGTTAGATGCAAACTCACTCAAATATATAAGAAATGTTGAAATTCGACTTCAAATGAGGAAGATAGACTTTGAAAATTTTCAATTATCACAAAGTGACAGTTGACCTCAATGGGCTTCAATGGATGTTATTCGATGATATCTGACAAAGTTAGATGCAAACTCACTCAAATATATAAGAAATGTTGAAATTCGACTTCAAATGAGGAAGATAGATTTTGAAAATTTTCAATTAACACAAAGTGACAGTTGACCTCAATGGGCTTCAATGGATGTTATTCGATGATATCTGACAAAGTTAGATGCAAACTCACTCAAATATATAAGAAATGTTGAAATTCGACAGTTGACCTCAATGGGCTTCAATGGATGTTATTCGATGATATCTGACAAAGTTAGATGCAAACTCACTCAAATATATAAGAAATGTTGAAATTCGACTTCAAATGAGGAAGATAGACTTTGAAAATTTTCAATTAACACAAAGTGACAGTTGACCTCAATGGACTTCAATGGATGTTATTCGATGATATCTGACAAAGTTAGATGCAAACTCACTCAAATATATAAGAAATGTTGAAATTCGACTTCAAATGAGGAAGATAGACTGAAAATTTTCAATTATCACAAAGTGACAGTTGACCTCAATGGGCTTCAATGGATGTTATTCGATGATATCTGACAAAGTTAGATGCAAACTCACTCAAATATATAAGAAATGTTGAAATTCTACTTCAAATGAGGAAGATAGATTTTGAAAATTTTCAATTATCACAAAGTGACAGTTGACCTCATTGGGCTTCAATGGATGTTATTCGATGATATCTGACAAAGTTAGATGCAAACTCACTCAAATATATAAGAAATGTTGAAATTCGACTTGAAATGAGGAAGATAGATTTTGAAAATTTTCAATTATCACAAAGTGACAGTTGACCTCAATGGGCTTCAATGGATGTTATTCGATGATATCTGACGAAGTTAGATGCAAACTCACTCAAATATATAAGAAATGTTGAAATTCGACTTCAAATGAGGAAGATAGACTTTGAAAATTTTTAATTATCACAAAGTGACAGTTGACCTCAATGGGCTTCAATGGATGTTATTCGATGATATCTGACAAAGTTAGATGCGAACTTACTCAAATTTATAAGAAATGTTGAAATTCGACTTCAAATGAGGAAGAAAGACCTTGAAAATTTTCAATTATCACAAAGTGACAGTTGGCTTCAATGGCCTCAATGGATGTTTTTCGATGATATCTGACAAAGTTAGACGCAAACTCACTCAAATATATAAGAAACGTTGAAATTCGACTTCAAATGAGGAAGATAGACTTTGAAAATTTTCAATTAACACAAAGTGACAGTTGACCTCAATGGGCTTCAATGGATGTTATTCGATGATATCTGACAAAGTTTGATGCTAACTCACTCAAATATATAAGAAATGTTGAAATTCGACTTCAAATGAGGAAGATAGACTTTGAAAATTTTCAATTATCACAAAGTGACAGTTGACCTCAATGGGCTTCAATGGATGTTATTCGATGATATCTGACAAAGTTAGATGCAAACTCACTCAAATATATAAGAAATTTTGAAATTCGACTTCAAATGAGGAAGATAGATTTTGAAAATTTTCAATTATCACAAAGTGACAGTTGACCTCAATGGGCTTCAATGGATGTTATTCGATGATATCTGACAAAGTTAGATGCAAACTCACTCAAATATATAAGAAATGTTGAAATTCGACTTCAAATGAGGAAGATAGACTTTGAAAATTTTCAATTATTACAAAGTGACAGTTGACCTCAATGGGCTTCAATGGATGTTATTCGATGATATCTGACAAAGTTAGATGCAAACTCACTCAAATATATAAGAAATGTTGAAATTCGACTTCAAATGAGGAAGATAGACTTTGAAAATTTTCAATTAACACAAAGTGACAGTTGACCTCAATGGACTTCAATGGATGTTATTCGATGATATCTGACAAAGTTAGATGCAAACTCACTCAAATATATAAGAAATGTTGAAATTCGACTTCAAATGAGGAAGATAGACTGAAAATTTTCAATTATCACAAAGTGACAGTTGACCTCAATGGGCTTCAATGGATGTTATTCGATGATATCTGACAAAGTTAGATGCAAACTCACTCAAATATATAAGAAATGTTGAAATTCTACTTCAAATGAGGAAGATAGATTTTGAAAATTTTCAATTATCACAAAGTGACAGTTGACCTCAATGGGCTTCAATGGATGTTATTCGATGATATCTGACAAAGTTAGATGCGAACTTACTCAAATTTATAAGAAATGTTGAAATTCGACTTCAAATGAGGAAGAAAGACTTTGAAAATTTTCAATTATCACAAAGTGACAGTTGGCTTCAATGGCCTCAATGGATGTTTTTCGATGATATCTGACAAAGTTAGACGCAAACTCACTCAAATATATAAGAAATGTTGAAATTCGACTTCAAATGAGGAAGATAGACTTTGAAAATTTTCAATTAACACAAACTGACAGTTGACCTCAATGGACTTCAATGGATGTTATTCGATGATATCTGACAAAGTTAGATGCAAACTCACTCAAATATATAAGAAATGTTGAAATTCGACTTCAAATGAGGAAGATAGACTGAAAATTTTCAATTATCACAAAGTGACAGTTGACCTCAATGGGCTTCAATGGATGTTATTCGATGATATCTGACAAAGTTAGATGCAAACTCACTCAAATATATAAGAAATGTTGAAATTCTACTTCAAATGAGGAAGATAGATTTTGAAAATTTTCAATTATCACAAAGTGACAGTTGACCTCAATGGGCTTCAATGGATGTTATTCGATGATATCTGACGAAGTTAGATGCAAACTCACTCAAATATATAAGAAATGTTGAAATTCGACTTCAAATGAGGAAGATAGACTTTGAAAATTTTTAATTATCACAAAGTGACAGTTGACCTCAATGGGCTTCAATGGATGTTATTCGATGATATCTGACAAAGTTAGATGCGAACTTACTCAAATTTATAAGAAATGTTGAAATTCGACTTCAAATGAGGAAGAAAGACCTTGAAAATTTTCAATTATCACAAAGTGACAGTTGGCTTCAATGGCCTCAATGGATGTTTTTCGATGATATCTGACAAAGTTAGACGCAAACTCACTCAAATATATAAGAAACGTTGAAATTCGACTTCAAATGAGGAAGATAGACTTTGAAAATTTTCAATTAACACAAAGTGACAGTTGACCTCAATGGGCTTCAATGGATGTTATTCGATGATATCTGACAAAGTTTGATGCTAACTCACTCAAATATATAAGAAATGTTGAAATTCGACTTCAAATGAGGAAGATAGACTTTGAAAATTTTCAATTATCACAAAGTGACAGTTGACCTCAATGGGCTTCAATGGATGTTATTCGATGATATCTGACAAAGTTAGATGCAAACTCACTCAAATATATAAGAAATTTTGAAATTCGACTTCAAATGAGGAAGATAGATTTTGAAAATTTTCAATTATCACAAAGTGACAGTTGACCTCAATGGGCTTCAATGGATGTTATTCGATGATATCTGACAAAGTTAGATGCAAACTCACTCAAATATATAAGAAATGTTGAAATTCGACTTCAAATGAGGAAGATAGACTTTGAAAATTTTCAATTATTACAAAGTGACAGTTGACCTCAATGGGCTTCAATGGATGTTATTCGATGATATCTGACAAAGTTAGATGCAAACTCACTCAAATATATAAGAAATGTTGAAATTCGACTTCAAATGAGGAAGATAGACTTTGAAAATTTTCAATTAACACAAAGTGACAGTTGACCTCAATGGACTTCAATGGATGTTATTCGATGATATCTGACAAAGTTAGATGCAAACTCACTCAAATATATAAGAAATGTTGAAATTCGACTTCAAATGAGGAAGATAGACTGAAAATTTTCAATTATCACAAAGTGACAGTTGACCTCAATGGGCTTCAATGGATGTTATTCGATGATATCTGACAAAGTTAGATGCAAACTCACTCAAATATATAAGAAATGTTGAAATTCTACTTCAAATGAGGAAGATAGATTTTGAAAATTTTCAATTATCACAAAGTGACAGTTGACCTCAATGGGCTTCAATGGATGTTATTCGATGATATCTGACAAAGTTAGATGCGAACTTACTCAAATTTATAAGAAATGTTGAAATTCGACTTCAAATGAGGAAGAAAGACTTTGAAAATTTTCAATTATCACAAAGTGACAGTTGGCTTCAATGGCCTCAATGGATGTTTTTCGATGATATCTGACAAAGTTAGACGCAAACTCACTCAAATATATAAGAAATGTTGAAATTCGACTTCAAATGAGGAAGATAGACTTTGAAAATTTTCAATTAACACAAACTGACAGTTGACCTCAATGGACTTCAATGGATGTTATTCGATGATATCTGACAAAGTTAGATGCAAACTCACTCAAATATATAAGAAATGTTGAAATTCGACTTCAAATGAGGAAGATAGACTGAAAATTTTCAATTATCACAAAGTGACAGTTGACCTCAATGGGCTTCAATGGATGTTATTCGATGATATCTGACAAAGTTAGATGCAAACTCACTCAAATATATAAGAAATGTTGAAATTCTACTTCAAATGAGGAAGATAGATTTTGAAAATTTTCAATTATCACAAAGTGACAGTTGACCTCAATGGGCTTCAATGGATGTTATTCGATGATATCTGACAAAGTTAGACGCAAACTCACTCAAATATATAAGAAATGTTGAAATTCGACTTCAAATGAGGAAGATAGACTTTGAAAATTTTCAATTAACACAAAGTGACAGTTGACCTCAATGGGCTTCAATGGATGTTATTCGATGATATCTGACAAAGTTAGATGCAAACTCACTCAAATATATAAGAAATGTTGAAATTCGACTTCAAATGAGGAAGATAGACTTTGAAAATTTTCAATTATCACAAAGTGACAGTTGACCTCAATGGGCTTCAATGGATGTTATTCGATGATATCTGACAAAGTTAGATGCAAACTCACTCAAATATATAAGAAATGTTGAAATTCGACTTCAAATGAGGAAGATAGATTTTGAAAATTTTCAATTATCACAAAGTGACATTTGACCTCAATGGGCTTCAATGGATGTTATTCGATGATATCTGACAAAGTTAGATGCAAACTCACTCAAATATATAAGAAATGTTGAAATTCGACTTGAAATGAGGAAGATAGACTTTGAAAATTTTCAATTAACACAAAGTGACAGTTGACTTCAATGGGCTTCAATGGATGTTTTTCGATGATATCTGACAAAGTTAGATGCAAACTCACTCAAATATATAAGAAATGTTGAAATTCGACTTGAAATGAGGAAGATAGACTTTGAAAATTTTCAATTAACACAAAGTGACAGTTGACTTCAATGGGCTTCAATGGATGTTTTTCGATGATATCTGACAAAGTTAGATGCAAACTCACTCAAATATATAAGAAATGTTGAAATTCGACTTCAAATGAGGAAGATAGATTTTGAAAATTTTCAATTAACACAAAGTGACAGTTGACCTCAATGGGCTTCAATGGATGTTATTCGATGATATCTGACAAAGTTAGATGCAAACTCACTCAAATATATAAGAAATGTTGAAATTCGACAGTTGACCTCAATGGGCTTCAATGGATGTTATTCGATGATATCTGACAAAGTTAGATGCAAACTCACTCAAATATATAAGAAATGTTGAAATTCGACTTCAAATGAGGAAGATAGACTGAAAATTTTCAATTATCACAAAGTGACAGTTGACCTCAATGGGCTTCAATGGATGTTATTCGATGATATCTGACAAAGTTAGATGCAAACTCACTCAAATATATAAGAAATGTTGAAATTCTACTTCAAATGAGGAAGATAGATTTTGAAAATTTTCAATTATCACAAAGTGACAGTTGACCTCAATGGGCTTCAATGGATGTTATTCGATGATATCTGACAAAGTTAGATGCGAACTTACTCAAATTTATAAGAAATGTTGAAATTCGACTTCAAATGAGGAAGAAAGACTTTGAAAATTTTCAATTATCACAAAGTGACAGTTGGCTTCAATGGCCTCAATGGATGTTTTTCGATGATATCTGACAAAGTTAGACGCAAACTCACTCAAATATATAAGAAATGTTGAAATTCGACTTCAAATGAGGAAGATAGACTTTGAAAATTTTCAATTAACACAAACTGACAGTTGACCTCAATGGACTTCAATGGATGTTATTCGATGATATCTGACAAAGTTAGATGCAAACTCACTCAAATATATAAGAAATGTTGAAATTCGACTTCAAATGAGGAAGATAGACTGAAAATTTTCAATTATCACAAAGTGACAGTTGACCTCAATGGGCTTCAATGGATGTTATTCGATGATATCTGACAAAGTTAGATGCAAACTCACTCAAATATATAAGAAATGTTGAAATTCTACTTCAAATGAGGAAGATAGATTTTGAAAATTTTCAATTATCACAAAGTGACAGTTGACCTCAATGGGCTTCAATGGATGTTATTCGATGATATCTGACAAAGTTAGACGCAAACTCACTCAAATATATAAGAAATGTTGAAATTCGACTTCAAATGAGGAAGATAGACTTTGAAAATTTTCAATTAACACAAAGTGACAGTTGACCTCAATGGGCTTCAATGGATGTTATTCGATGATATCTGACAAAGTTAGATGCAAACTCACTCAAATATATAAGAAATGTTGAAATTCGACTTCAAATGAGGAAGATAGACTTTGAAAATTTTCAATTATCACAAAGTGACAGTTGACCTCAATGGGCTTCAATGGATGTTATTCGATGATATCTGACAAAGTTAGATGCAAACTCACTCAAATATATAAGAAATGTTGAAATTCGACTTCAAATGTGGAAGATAGATTTTGAAAATTTTCAATTAACACAAAGTGACAGTTGACTTCAATGGGCTTCAATGGATGTTTTTCGATGATATCTGACAAAGTTAGATGCAAACTCACTCAAATATATAAGAAATGTTGAAATTCGACTTGAAATGAGGAAGATAGACTTTGAAAATTTTCAATTAACACAAAGTGACAGTTGACTTCAATGGGCTTCAATGGATGTTTTTCGATGATATCTGACAAAGTTAGATGCAAACTCACTCAAATATATAAGAAATGTTGAAATTCGACTTCAAATGAGGAAGATAGATTTTGAAAATTTTCAATTAACACAAAGTGACAGTTGACCTCAATGGGCTTCAATGGATGTTATTCGATGATATCTGACAAAGTTAGATGCAAACTCACTCAAATATATAAGAAATGTTGAAATTCGACAGTTGACCTCAACGGGCTTCAATGGATGTTATTCGATGATATCTGACAAAGTTAGATGCAAACTCACTCAAATATATAAGAAATGTTGAAATTCGACTTCAAATGAGGAAGATAGATTTTGAAAATTTTCAATTATCACAAAGTGACAGTTGACCTCAATGGACTTCAATGGATGTTATTCGATGATATCTGACAAAGTTAGATGCAAACTCACTCAAATATATAAGAAATGTTGAAATTCGACTTCAAATGAGGAAGATAGACTGAAAATTTTCAATTATCACAAAGTGACAGTTGACCTCAATGGGCTTCAATGGATGTTATTCGATGATATCTGACAAAGTTAGATGCAAACTCACTCAAATATATAAGAAATGTTGAAATTCGACTTCAAATGAGGAAGAAAGACTTTGAAAATTTTCAATTATCACAAAGTGACAGTTGGCTTCAATGGCCTCAATGGATGTTTTTCGATGATATCTGACAAAGTTAGACGCAAACTCACTCAAATATATAAGAAATGTTGAAATTCGACTTCAAATGAGGAAGATAGACTTTGAAAATTTTCAATTAACACAAAGTGACAGTTGACCTCAATGGGCTTCAATGGATGTTATTCGATGATATCTGACAAAGTTAGATGCAAACTCACTCAAATATATAAGAAATGTTGAAATTCGACTTCAAATGAGGAAGATAGACTTTGAAAATTTTCAATTATCACAAAGTGACAGTTGACCTCAATGGGCTTCAATGGATGTTATTCGATGATATCTGACAAAGTTAGATGCAAACTCACTCAAATATATAAGAAATGTTGAAATTCGACTTCAAATGAGGAAGATAGATTTTGAAAATTTTCAATTATCACAAAGTGACAGTTGACCTCAATGGGCTTCAATGGATGTTATTCGATGATATCTGACAAAGTTAGATGCAAACTCACTCAAATATATAAGAAATGTTGAAATTCGACTTGAAATGAGGAAGATAGACTTTGAAAATTTTCAATTAACACAAAGTGACAGTTGACTTCAATGGGCTTCAATGGATGTTTTTCGATGATATCTGACAAAGTTAGATGCAAACTCACTCAAATATATAAGAAATGTTGAAATTCGACTTCAAATGAGGAAGATAGATTTTGAAAATTTTCAATTAACACAAAGTGACAGTTGACCTCAATGGGCTTCAATGGATGTTATTCGATGATATCTGACAAAGTTAGATGCAAACTCACTCAAATATATAAGAAATGTTGAAATTCGACAGTTGACCTCAATGGGCTTCAATGGATGTTATTCGATGATATCTGACAAAGTTAGATGCAAACTCACTCAAATATATAAGAAATGTTGAAATTCGACTTCAAATGAGGAAGATAGACTTTGAAAATTTTCAATTAACACAAAGTGACAGTTGACCTCAATGGGCTTCAATGGATGTTATTCGATGATATCTGACAAAGTTAGATGCAAACTCACTCAAATATATAAGAAATGTTGAAATTCGACTTGAAATGAGGAAGATAGACTTTGAAAATTTTCAATTAACACAAAGTGACAGTTGACTTCAATGGGCTTCAATGGATGTTTTTCGATGATATCTGACAAAGTTAGATGCAAACTCACTCAAATATATAAGAAATGTTGAAATTCGACTTCAAATGAGGAAGATAGATTTTGAAAATTTTCAATTAACACAAAGTGACAGTTGACCTCAATGGGCTTCAATGGATGTTATTCGATGATATCTGACAAAGTTAGATGCAAACTCACTCAAATATATAAGAAATGTTGAAATTCGACAGTTGACCTCAATGGGCTTCAATGGATGTTATTCGATGATATCTGACAAAGTTAGATGCAAACTCACTCAAATATATAAGAAATGTTGAAATTCGACTTCAAATGAGGAAGATAGACTTTGAAAATTTTCAATTATCACAAAGTGACAGTTGACCTCAATGGGCTTCAATGGATGTTATTCGATGATATCTGACAAAGTTAGATGCAAACTCACTCAAATATATAAGAAATGTTGAAATTCGACTTCAAATGAGGAAGATAGATTTTGAAAATTTTCAATTATCACAAAGTGACAGTTGACCTCAATGGGCTTCAATGGATGTTATTCGATGATATCTGACAAAGTTAGATGCAAACTCACTCAAATATATAAGAAATGTTGAAATTCGACTTGAAATGAGGAAGATAGACTTTGAAAATTTTCAATTAACACAAAGTGACAGTTGACCTCAATGGACTTCAATGGATGTTATTCGATGATATCTGACAAAGTTAGATGCAAACTCACTCAAATATATAAGAAATGTTGAAATTCGACTTCAAATGAGGAAGATAGACTGAAAACTTTCAATTATCACAAAGTGACAGTTGACCTCAATGGGCTTCAATGGATGTTATTCGATGATATCTGACAAAGTTAGATGCGAACTCACTCAAATATATAAGAAATGTTGAAATTCGACTCCAAATGAGGAAGATAGACTTTGAAAATTTTAAATTATCACAAAGTGACAGTTGACCTCAATGGGCTTCAATGGATGTTATTCGATGATATCTGACAAAGTTTGATGCTAACTCACTCAAATATATAAGAAATGTTGAAATTCGACTTCAAATGAGGAAGATAGACTTTGAAAATTTTCAATTATCACAAAGTGACAGTTGACCTCAATGGGCTTCAATGGATGTTATTCGATGATATCTGACAAAGTTAGATGCAAACTCACTCAAATATATAAGAAATGTTGAAATTCGACTTCAAATGAGGAAGATAGATTTTGAAAATTTTCAATTATCACAAAGTGACAGTTGACCTCAATGGGCTTCAATGGATGTTATTCGATGATATCTGACAAAGTTAGATGCAAACTCACTCAAATATATAAGAAATGTTGAAATTCGACTTCAAATGAGGAAGATAGACTTTGAAAATTTTCAATTATTACAAAGTGACAGTTGACCTCAATGGGCTTCAATGGATGTTATTCGATGATATCTGACAAAGTTAGATGCAAACTCACTCAAATATATAAGAAATGTTGAAATTCGACTTCAAATGAGGAAGATAGATTTTGAAAATTTTCAATTATCACAAAGTGACAGTTGACCTCAATGGGCTTCAATGGATGTTATTCGATGATATCTGACGAAGTTAGATGCAAACTCACTCAAATATATAAGAAATGTTGAAATTCGACTTCAAATGAGGAAGATAGACTTTGAAAATTTTCAATTATCACAAAGTGACAGTTGACCTCAATGGGCTTCAATGGATGTTATTCGATGATATCTGACAAAGTTAGATGCAAACTCACTCAAATATATAAGAAATGTTGAAATTCGACTTGAAATGAGGAAGATAGACTTTGAAAATTTTCAATTAACACAAAGTGACAGTTGACTTCAATGGCTTCAATGGATGTTTTTCGATGATATCTGACAAAGTTAGATGCAAACTCACTCAAATATATAAGAAATGTTGAAATTCGACTTCAAATGAGGAAGATAGATTTTGAAAATTTTCAATTAACACAAAGTGACAGTTGACCTCAATGGGCTTCAATGGATGTTATTCGATGATATCTGACAAAGTTAGATGCAAACTCACTCAAATATATAAGAAATGTTGAAATTCGACAGTTGACCTCAATGGGCTTCAATGGATGTTATTCGATGATATCTGACAAAGTTAGATGCAAACTCACTCAAATATATAAGAAATGTTGAAATTCGACTTCAAATGAGGAAGATAGACTTTGAAAATTTTCAATTATCACAAAGTGACAGTTGACCTCAATGGGCTTCAATGGATGTTATTCGATGATATCTGACAAAGTTAGATGCAAACTCACTCAAATATATAAGAAATGTTGAAATTCGACTTCAAATGAGGAAGATAGATTTTGAAAATTTTCAATTATCACAAAGTGACAGTTGACCTCAATGGGCTTCAATGGATGTTATTCGATGATATCTGACAAAGTTAGATGCAAACTCACTCAAATATATAAGAAATGTTGAAATTCGACTTGAAATGAGGAAGATAGACTTTGAAAATTTTCAATTAACACAAAGTGACAGTTGACTTCAATGGGCTTCAATGGATGTTTTTCGATGATATCTGACAAAGTTAGATGCGAACTTACTCAAATTTATAAGAAATGTTGAAATTCGACTTCAAATGAGGAAGAAAGACTTTGAAAATTTTCAATTATCACAAAGTGACAGTTGGCTTCAATGGCCTCAATGGATGTTTTTCGATGATATCTGACAAAGTTAGACGCAAACTCACTCAAATATATAAGAAATGTTGAAATTCGACTTCAAATGAGGAAGATAGACTTTGAAAATTTTCAATTAACACAAAGTGACAGTTGACCTCAATGGGCTTCAATGGATGTTATTCGATGATATCTGACAAAGTTAGATGCAAACTCACTCAAATATATAAGAAATGTTGAAATTCGACTTCAAATGAGGAAGATAGATTTTGAAAATTTTCAATTATCACAAAGTGACAGTTGACCTCAATGGGCTTCAATGGATGTTATTCGATGATATCTGACGAAGTTAGATGCAAACTCACTCAAATATATAAGAAATGTTGAAATTCGACTTGAAATGAGGAAGATAGACTTTGAAAATTTTCAATTAACACAAAGTGACAGTTGACTTCAATGGGCTTCAATGGATGTTTTTCGATGATATCTGACAAAGTTAGATGCGAACTTACTCAAATTTATAAGAAATGTTGAAATTCGACTTCAAATGAGGAAGAAAGACTTTGAAAATTTTCAATTATCACAAAGTGACAGTTGGCTTCAATGGCCTCAATGGATGTTTTTCGATGATATCTGACAAAGTTAGACGCAAACTCACTCAAATATATAAGAAATGTTGAAATTCGACTTCAAATGAGGAAGATAGACTTTGAAAATTTTCAATTAACACAAAGTGACAGTTGACCTCAATGGGCTTCAATGGATGTTATTCGATGATATCTGACAAAGTTAGATACAAACTCACTCAAATATATAAGAAATGTTGAAATTCGACTTCAAATGAGGAAGATAGATTTTGAAAATTTTCAATTATCACAAAGTGACAGTTGACCTCAATGGGCTTCAATGGATGTTATTCGATGATATCTGACGAAGTTAGATGCAAACTCACTCAAATATATAAGAAATGTTGAAATTCGACTTCAAATGAGGAAGATAGACTTTGAAAATTTTCAATTATCACAAAGTGACAGTTGACCTCAATGGGCTTCAATGGATGTTATTCGATGATATCTGACAAAGTTAGATGCAAACTCACTCAAATATATAAGAAATGTTGAAATTCGACTTCAAATGAGGAAGATAGATTTTGAAAATTTTCAATTAACACAAAGTGACAGTTGACCTCAATGGGCTTCAATGGATGTTATTCGATGATATCTGACAAAGTTAGATGCAAACTCACTCAAATATATAAGAAATGTTGAAATTCGACAGTTGACCTCAATGGGCTTCAATGGATGTTATTCGATGATATCTGACAAAGTTAGATGCAAACTCACTCAAATATATAAGAAATGTTGAAATTCGACTTCAAATGAGGAAGATAGACTTTGAAAATTTTCAATTAACACAAAGTGACAGTTGACCTCAATGGACTTCAATGGATGTTATTCGATGATATCTGACAAAGTTAGATGCAAACTCACTCAAATATATAAGAAATGTTGAAATTCGACTTCAAATGAGGAAGATAGACTGAAAATTTTCAATTATCACAAAGTGACAGTTGACCTCAATGGGCTTCAATGGATGTTATTCGATGATATCTGACAAAGTTAGATGCAAACTCACTCAAATATATAAGAAATGTTGAAATTCGACTTCAAATGAGGAAGATAGACTTTGAAAATTTTCAATTATCACAAAGTGACAGTTGACCTCAATGGGCTTCAATGGATGTTATTCGATGATATCTGACAAAGTTAGATGCGAACTTACTCAAATTTATAAGAAATGTTGAAATTCGACTTCAAATGAGGAAGAAAGACTTTGAAAATTTTCAATTATCACAAAGTGACAGTTGGCTTCAATGGCCTCAATGGATGTTTTTCGATGATATCTGACAAAGTTAGACGCAAACTCACTCAAATATATAAGAAATGTTGAAATTCGACTTCAAATGAGGAAGATAGACTTTGAAAATTTTCAATTAACACAAACTGACAGTTGACCTCAATGGACTTCAATGGATGTTATTCGATGATATCTGACAAAGTTAGATGCAAACTCACTCAAATATATAAGAAATGTTGAAATTCGACTTCAAATGAGGAAGATAGACTGAAAATTTTCAATTATCACAAAGTGACAGTTGACCTCAATGGGCTTCAATGGATGTTATTCGATGATATCTGACAAAGTTAGATGCAAACTCACTCAAATATATAAGAAATGTTGAAATTCGACTTCAAATGAGGAAGATAGACTTTGAAAATTTTCAATTATCACAAAGTGACAGTTGACCTCAATGGGCTTCAATGGATGTTATTCGATGATATCTGACAAAGTTAGATGCAAACTCACTCAAATATATAAGAAATGTTGAAATTCGACTTCAAATGAGGAAGATAGATTTTGAAAATTTTCAATTATCACAAAGTGACAGTTGACCTCAATGGGCTTCAATGGATGTTATTCGATGATATCTGACAAAGTTAGATGCAAACTCACTCAAATATATAAGAAATGTTGAAATTCGACTTGAAATGAGGAAGATAGACTTTGAAAATTTTCAATTAACACAAAGTGACAGTTGACTTCAATGGGCTTCAATGGATGTTTTTCGATGATATCTGACAAAGTTAGATGCAAACTCACTCAAATATATAAGAAATGTTGAAATTCGACTTGAAATGAGGAAGATAGACTTTGAAAATTTTCAATTAACACAAAGTGACAGTTGACTTCAATGGGCTTCAATGGATGTTTTTCGATGATATCTGACAAAGTTAGATGCAAACTCACTCAAATATATAAGAAATGTTGAAATTCGACTTCAAATGAGGAAGATAGACTGAAAATTTTCAATTATCACAAAGTGACAGTTGACCTCAATGGGCTTCAATGGATGTTATTCGATGATATCTGACAAAGTTAGATGCAAACTCACTCAGATATATAAGAAATGTTGAAATTCGACTTCAAATGAGGAAGAAAGACTTTGAAAATTTTCAATTATCACAAAGTGACAGTTGGCTTCAATGGCCTCAATGGATGTTTTTCGATGATATCTGACAAAGTTAGACGCAAACTCACTCAAATATATAAGAAATGTTGAAATTCGACTTCAAATGAGGAAGATAGACTTTGAAAATTTTCAATTAACACAAAGTGACAGTTGACCTCAATGGGCTTCAATGGATGTTATTCGATGATATCTGACAAAGTTAGATGCAAACTCACTCAAATATATAAGAAATGTTGAAATTCGACTTCAAATGAGGAAGATAGACTTTGAAAATTTTCAATTATCACAAAGTGACAGTTGACCTCAATGGGCTTCAATGGATGTTATTCGATGATATCTGACAAAGTTAGATGCAAACTCACTCAAATATATAAGAAATGTTGAAATTCGACTTCAAATGAGGAAGATAGATTTTGAAAATTTTCAATTATCACAAAGTGACAGTTGACCTCAATGGGCTTCAATGGATGTTATTCGATGATATCTGACAAAGTTAGATGCAAACTCACTCAAATATATAAGAAATGTTGAAATTCGACTTGAAATGAGGAAGATAGACTTTGAAAATTTTCAATTAACACAAAGTGACAGTTGACTTCAATGGGCTTCAATGGATGTTTTTCGATGATATCTGACAAAGTTAGATGCAAACTCACTCAAATATATAAGAAATGTTGAAATTCGACTTGAAATGAGGAAGATAGACTTTGAAAATTTTCAATTAACACAAAGTGACAGTTGACTTCAATGGGCTTCAATGGATGTTTTTCGATGATATCTGACAAAGTTAGATGCAAACTCACTCAAATATATAAGAAATGTTGAAATTCGACTTCAAATGAGGAAGATAGATTTTGAAAATTTTCAATTAACACAAAGTGACAGTTGACCTCAATGGGCTTCAATGGATGTTATTCGATGATATCTGACAAAGTTAGATGCAAACTCACTCAAATATATAAGAAATGTTGAAATTCGACAGTTGACCTCAATGGGCTTCAATGGATGTTATTCGATGATATCTGACAAAGTTAGATGCAAACTCACTCAAATATATAAGAAATGTTGAAATTCGACTTCAAATGAGGAAGATAGACTTTGAAAATTTTCAATTATCACAAAGTGACAGTTGACCTCAATGGGCTTCAATGGATGTTATTCGATGATATCTGACAAAGTTAGATGCAAACTCACTCAAATATATAAGAAATGTTGAAATTCGACTTCAAATGAGGAAGATAGATTTTGAAAATTTTCAATTATCACAAAGTGACAGTTGACCTCAATGGGCTTCAATGGATGTTATTCGATGATATCTGACAAAGTTAGATGCAAACTCACTCAAATATATGAGAAATGTTGAAATTCGACTTGAAATGAGGAAGATAGACTTTGAAAATTTTCAATTAACACAAAGTGACAGTTGACTTCAATGGGCTTCAATGGATGTTTTTCGATGATATCTGACAAAGTTAGACGCAAACTCACTCAAATATATAAGAAATGTTGAAATTCGACTTCAAATGAGGAAGATAGATTTTGAAAATTTTCAATTATCACAAAGTGACAGTTGACCTCAATGGGCTTCAATGGATGTTATTCGATGATATCTGACAAAGTTAGATGCAAACTCACTCAAATATATAAGAAATGTTGAAATTCGACTCCAAATGAGGAAGATAGACTTTGAAAATTTTCAATTATCACAAAGTGACAGTTGACCTCAATGGGCTTCAATGGATGTTATTCGATGATATCTGACAAAGTTTGATGCTAACTCACTCAAATATATAAGAAATGTTGAAATTCGACTTCAAATGAGGAAGATAGACTTTGAAAATTTTCAATTATCACAAAGTGACAGTTGACCTCAATGGGCTTCAATGGATGTTATTCGATGATATCTGACAAAGTTAGATGCAAACTCACTCAAATATATAAGAAATGTTGAAATTCGACTTCAAATGAGGAAGATAGACTTTGAAAATTTTCAATTATTACAAAGTGACAGTTGACCTCAATGGGCTTCAATGGATGTTATTCGATGATATCTGACAAAGTTAGATGCAAACTCACTCAAATATATAAGAAATGTTGAAATTCGACTTCAAATGAGGAAGATAGATTTTGAAAATTTTCAATTATCACAAAGTGACAGTTGACCTCAATGGGCTTCAATGGATGTTATTCGATGATATCTGACGAAGTTAGATGCAAACTCACTCAAATATATAAGAAATGTTGAAATTCGACTTCAAATGAGGAAGATAGACTTTGAAAATTTTCAATTATCACAAAGTGACAGTTGACCTCAATGGGCTTCAATGGATGTTATTCGATGATATCTGACAAAGTTAGATGCAAACTCACTCAAATATATAAGAAATGTTGAAATTCGACTTGAAATGAGGAAGATAGACTTTGAAAATTTTCAATTAACACAAAGTGACAGTTGACTTCAATGGGCTTCAATGGATGTTTTTCGATGATATCTGACAAAGTTAGATGCAAACTCACTCAAATATATAAGAAATGTTGAAATTCGACTTCAAATGAGGAAGATAGATTTTGAAAATTTTCAATTAACACAAAGTGACAGTTGACCTCAATGGGCTTCAATGGATGTTATTCGATGATATCTGACAAAGTTAGATGCAAACTCACTCAAATATATAAGAAATGTTGAAATTCGACAGTTGACCTCAATGGGCTTCAATGGATGTTATTCGATGATATCTGACAAAGTTAGATGCAAACTCACTCAAATATATAAGAAATGTTGAAATTCGACTTCAAATGAGGAAGATAGACTTTGAAAATTTTCAATTATCACAAAGTGACAGTTGACCTCAATGGGCTTCAATGGATGTTATTCGATGATATCTGACAAAGTTAGATGCAAACTCACTCAAATATATAAGAAATGTTGAAATTCGACTTCAAATGAGGAAGATAGATTTTGAAAATTTTCAATTATCACAAAGTGACAGTTGACCTCAATGGGCTTCAATGGATGTTATTCGATGATATCTGACAAAGTTAGATGCAAACTCACTCAAATATATAAGAAATGTTGAAATTCGACTTGAAATGAGGAAGATAGACTTTGAAAATTTTCAATTAACACAAAGTGACAGTTGACTTCAATGGGCTTCAATGGATGTTTTTCGATGATATCTGACAAAGTTAGATGCGAACTTACTCAAATTTATAAGAAATGTTGAAATTCGACTTCAAATGAGGAAGAAAGACTTTGAAAATTTTCAATTATCACAAAGTGACAGTTGGCTTCAATGGCCTCAATGGATGTTTTTCGATGATATCTGACAAAGTTAGACGCAAACTCACTCAAATATATAAGAAATGTTGAAATTCGACTTCAAATGAGGAAGATAGACTTTGAAAATTTTCAATTAACACAAAGTGACAGTTGACCTCAATGGACTTCAATGGATGTTATTCGATGATATCTGACAAAGTTAGATGCAAACTCACTCAAATATATAAGAAATGTTGAAATTCGACTTCAAATGAGGAAGATAGACTGAAAATTTTCAATTATCACAAAGTGACAGTTGACCTCAATGGGCTTCAATGGATGTTTTTCGATGATATCTGACAAAGTTAGATGCGAACTTACTCAAATTTATAAGAAATGTTGAAATTCGACTTCAAATGAGGAAGAAAGACTTTGAAAATTTTCAATTATCACAAAGTGACAGTTGGCTTCAATGGCCTCAATGGATGTTTTTCGATGATATCTGACAAAGTTAGACGCAAACTCACTCAAATATATAAGAAATGTTGAAATTCGACTTCAAATGAGGAAGATAGACTTTGAAAATTTTCAATTAACACAAAGTGACAGTTGACCTCAATGGGCTTCAATGGATGTTATTCGATGATATCTGACAAAGTTAGATGCGAACTCACTCAAATATATAAGAAATGTTGAAATTCGACTCCAAATGAGGAAGATAGACTTTGAAAATTTTCAATTATCACAAAGTGACAGTTGACCTCAATGGGCTTCAATGGATGTTATTCGATGATATCTGACAAAGTTTGATGCTAACTCACTCAAATATATAAGAAATGTTGAAATTCGACTTCAAATGAGGAAGATAGACTTTGAAAATTTTCAATTATCACAAAGTGACAGTTGACCTCAATGGGCTTCAATGGATGTTATTCGATGATATCTGACAAAGTTAGATGCAAACTCACTCAAATATATAAGAAATGTTGAAATTCGACTTCAAATGAGGAAGATAGATTTTGAAAATTTTCAATTATCACAAAGTGACAGTTGACCTCAATGGGCTTCAATGGATGTTATTCGATGATATCTGACAAAGTTAGATGCAAACTCACTCAAATATATAAGAAATGTTGAAATTCGACTTCAAATGAGGAAGATAGACTTTGAAAATTTTCAATTATTACAAAGTGACAGTTGACCTCAATGGGCTTCAATGGATGTTATTCGATGATATCTGACAAAGTTAGATGCAAACTCACTCAAATATATAAGAAATGTTGAAATTCGACTTCAAATGAGGAAGATAGATTTTGAAAATTTTCAATTATCACAAAGTGACAGTTGACCTCAAAGGGCTTCAATGGATGTTATTCGATGATATCTGACGAAGTTAGATGCAAACTCACTCAAATATATAAGAAATGTTGAAATTCGACTTCAAATGAGGAAGATAGACTTTGAAAATTTTCAATTATCACAAAGTGACAGTTGACCTCAATGGGCTTCAATGGATGTTATTCGATGATATCTGACAAAGTTAGATGCAAACTCACTCAAATATATAAGAAATGTTGAAATTCGACAGTTGACCTCAATGGGCTTCAATGGATGTTATTCGATGATATCTGACAAAGTTAGATGCAAACTCACTCAAATATATAAGAAATGTTGAAATTCGACTTCAAATGAGGAAGATAGACTTTGAAAATTTTCAATTAACACAAAGTGACAGTTGACCTCAATGGACTTCAATGGATGTTATTCGATGATATCTGACAAAGTTAGATGCAAACTCACTCAAATATATAAGAAATGTTGAAATTCGACTTCAAATGAGGAAGATAGACTGAAAATATTCAATTATCACAAAGTGACAGTTGACCTCAATGGGCTTCAATGGATGTTATTCGATGATATCTGACAAAGTTAGATGCAAACTCACTCAAATATATAAGAAATGTTGAAATTCTACTTCAAATGAGGAAGATAGATTTTGAAAATTTTCAATTATCACAAAGTGACAGTTGACCTCAATGGGCTTCAATGGATGTTATTCGATGATATCTGACAAAGTTAGATGCGAACTTACTCAAATTTATAAGAAATGTTGAAATTCGACTTCAAATGAGGAAGAAAGACTTTGAAAATTTTCAATTATCACAAAGTGACAGTTGGCTTCAATGGCCTCAATGGATGTTTTTCGATGATATCTGACAAAGTTAGACGCAAACTCACTCAAATATATAAGAAATGTTGAAATTCGACTTCAAATGAGGAAGATAGACTTTGAAAATTTTCAATTAACACAAACTGACAGTTGACCTCAATGGACTTCAATGGATGTTATTCGATGATATCTGACAAAGTTAGACGCAAACTCACTCAAATATATAAGAAATGTTGAAATTCGACTTCAAATGAGGAAGATAGACTTTGAAAATTTTCAATTAACACAAAGTGACAGTTGACCTCAATGGGCTTCAATGGATGTTATTCGATGATATCTGACAAAGTTAGATGCAAACTCACTCAAATATATAAGAAATGTTGAAATTCGACTTCAAATGAGGAAGATAGACTTTGAAAATTTTCAATTATCACAAAGTGACAGTTGACCTCAATGGGCTTCAATGGATGTTATTCGATGATATCTGACAAAGTTAGATGCAAACTCACTCAAATATATAAGAAATGTTGAAATTCGACTTCAAATGAGGAAGATAGATTTTGAAAATTTTCAATTATCACAAAGTGACAGTTGACCTCAATGGGCTTCAATGGATGTTATTCGATGATATCTGACAAAGTTAGATGCAAACTCACTCAAATATATAAGAAATGTTGAAATTCGACTTGAAATGAGGAAGATAGACTTTGAAAATTTTCAATTAACACAAAGTGACAGTTGACTTCAATGGGCTTCAATGGATGTTTTTCGATGATATCTGACAAAGTTAGATGCAAACTCACTCAAATATATAAGAAATGTTGAAATTCGACTTGAAATGAGGAAGATAGACTTTGAAAATTTTCAATTAACACAAAGTGACAGTTGACTTCAATGGGCTTCAATGGATGTTTTTCGATGATATCTGACAAAGTTAGATGCAAACTCACTCAAATATATAAGAAATGTTGAAATTCGACTTCAAATGAGGAAGATAGATTTTGAAAATTTTCAATTAACACAAAGTGACAGTTGACCTCAATGGGCTTCAATGGATGTTATTCGATGATATCTGACAAAGTTAGATGCAAACTCACTCAAATATATAAGAAATGTTGAAATTCGACAGTTGACCTCAATGGGCTTCAATGGATGTTATTCGATGATATCTGACAAAGTTAGATGCAAACTCACTCAAATATATAAGAAATGTTGAAATTCGACTTCAAATGAGGAAGATAGACTTTGAAAATATTCAATTAACACAAAGTGACAGTTGACCTCAATGGACTTCAATGGATGTTATTCGATGATATCTGACAAAGTTAGATGCGAACTTACTCAAATTTATAAGAAATGTTGAAATTCGACTTCAAATGAGGAAGAAAGACTTTGAAAATTTTCAATTATCACAAAGTGACAGTTGGCTTCAATGGCCTCAATGGATGTTTTTCGATGATATCTGACAAAGTTAGACGCAAACTCACTCAAATATATAAGAAATGTTGAAATTCGACTTCAAATGAGGAAGATAGACTTTGAAAATTTTCAATTAACACAAACTGACAGTTGACCTCAATGGACTTCAATGGATGTTATTCGATGATATCTGACAAAGTTAGATGCAAACTCACTCAAATATATAAGAAATGTTGAAATTCGACTTCAAATGAGGAAGATAGACTGAAAATTTTCAATTATCACAAAGTGACAGTTGACCTCAATGGGCTTCAATGGATGTTTTTCGATGATATCTGACAAAGTTAGATGCGAACTTACTCAAATTTATAAGAAATGTTGAAATTCGACTTCAAATGAGGAAGAAAGACTTTGAAAATTTTCAATTATCACAAAGTGACAGTTGGCTTCAATGGCCTCAATGGATGTTTTTCGATGATATCTGACAAAGTTAGACGCAAACTCACTCAAATATATAAGAAATGTTGAAATTCGACTTCAAATGAGGAAGATAGACTTTGAAAATTTTCAATTAACACAAAGTGACAGTTGACCTCAATGGGCTTCAATGGATGTTATTCGATGATATCTGACAAAGTTAGATGCGAACTCACTCAAATATATAAGAAATGTTGAAATTCGACTCCAAATGAGGAAGATAGACTTTGAAAATTTTCAATTATCACAAAGTGACAGTTGACCTCAATGGGCTTCAATGGATGTTATTCGATGATATCTGACAAAGTTTGATGCTAACTCACTCAAATATATAAGAAATGTTGAAATTCGACTTCAAATGAGGAAGATAGACTTTGAAAATTTTCAATTATCACAAAGTGACAGTTGACCTCAATGGGCTTCAATGGATGTTATTCGATGATATCTGACAAAGTTAGATGCAAACTCACTCAAATATATAAGAAATGTTGAAATTCGACTTCAAATGAGGAAGATAGATTTTGAAAATTTTCAATTATCACAAAGTGACAGTTGACCTCAATGGGCTTCAATGGATGTTATTCGATGATATCTGACAAAGTTAGATGCAAACTCACTCAAATATATAAGAAATGTTGAAATTCGACTTCAAATGAGGAAGATAGACTTTGAAAATTTTCAATTATTACAAAGTGACAGTTGACCTCAATGGGCTTCAATGGATGTTATTCGATGATATCTGACAAAGTTAGATGCAAACTCACTCAAATATATAAGAAATGTTGAAATTCGACTTCAAATGAGGAAGATAGATTTTGAAAATTTTCAATTATCACAAAGTGACAGTTGACCTCAAAGGGCTTCAATGGATGTTATTCGATGATATCTGACGAAGTTAGATGCAAACTCACTCAAATATATAAGAAATGTTGAAATTCGACTTCAAATGAGGAAGATAGACTTTGAAAATTTTCAATTATCACAAAGTGACAGTTGACCTCAATGGGCTTCAATGGATGTTATTCGATGATATCTGACAAAGTTAGATGCAAACTCACTCAAATATATAAGAAATGTTGAAATTCGACAGTTGACCTCAATGGGCTTCAATGGATGTTATTCGATGATATCTGACAAAGTTAGATGCAAACTCACTCAAATATATAAGAAATGTTGAAATTCGACTTCAAATGAGGAAGATAGACTTTGAAAATTTTCAATTAACACAAAGTGACAGTTGACCTCAATGGACTTCAATGGATGTTATTCGATGATATCTGACAAAGTTAGATGCAAACTCACTCAAATATATAAGAAATGTTGAAATTCGACTTCAAATGAGGAAGATAGACTGAAAATATTCAATTATCACAAAGTGACAGTTGACCTCAATGGGCTTCAATGGATGTTATTCGATGATATCTGACAAAGTTAGATGCAAACTCACTCAAATATATAAGAAATGTTGAAATTCTACTTCAAATGAGGAAGATAGATTTTGAAAATTTTCAATTATCACAAAGTGACAGTTGACCTCAATGGGCTTCAATGGATGTTATTCGATGATATCTGACAAAGTTAGATGCGAACTTACTCAAATTTATAAGAAATGTTGAAATTCGACTTCAAATGAGGAAGAAAGACTTTGAAAATTTTCAATTATCACAAAGTGACAGTTGGCTTCAATGGCCTCAATGGATGTTTTTCGATGATATCTGACAAAGTTAGACGCAAACTCACTCAAATATATAAGAAATGTTGAAATTCGACTTCAAATGAGGAAGATAGACTTTGAAAATTTTCAATTAACACAAACTGACAGTTGACCTCAATGGACTTCAATGGATGTTATTCGATGATATCTGACAAAGTTAGATGCAAACTCACTCAAATATATAAGAAATGTTGAAATTCGACTTCAAATGAGGAAGATAGACTGAAAATTTTCAATTATCACAAAGTGACAGTTGACCTCAATGGGCTTCAATGGATGTTATTCGATGATATCTGACAAAGTTAGATGCAAACTCACTCAAATATATAAGAAATGTTGAAATTCTACTTCAAATGAGGAAGATAGATTTTGAAAATTTTCAATTATCACAAAGTGACAGTTGACCTCAATGGGCTTCAATGGATGTTATTCGATGATATCTGACAAAGTTAGACGCAAACTCACTCAAATATATAAGAAATGTTGAAATTCGACTTCAAATGAGGAAGATAGACTTTGAAAATTTTCAATTAACACAAAGTGACAGTTGACCTCAATGGGCTTCAATGGATGTTATTCGATGATATCTGACAAAGTTAGATGCAAACTCACTCAAATATATAAGAAATGTTGAAATTCGACTTCAAATGAGGAAGATAGACTTTGAAAATTTTCAATTATCACAAAGTGACAGTTGACCTCAATGGGCTTCAATGGATGTTATTCGATGATATCTGACAAAGTTAGATGCAAACTCACTCAAATATATAAGAAATGTTGAAATTCGACTTCAAATGAGGAAGATAGATTTTGAAAATTTTCAATTATCACAAAGTGACAGTTGACCTCAATGGGCTTCAATGGATGTTATTCGATGATATCTGACAAAGTTAGATGCAAACTCACTCAAATATATAAGAAATGTTGAAATTCGACTTGAAATGAGGAAGATAGACTTTGAAAATTTTCAATTAACACAAAGTGACAGTTGACTTCAATGGGCTTCAATGGATGTTTTTCGATGATATCTGACAAAGTTAGATGCAAACTCACTCAAATATATAAGAAATGTTGAAATTCGACTTGAAATGAGGAAGATAGACTTTGAAAATTTTCAATTAACACAAAGTGACAGTTGACTTCAATGGGCTTCAATGGATGTTTTTCGATGATATCTGACAAAGTTAGATGCAAACTCACTCAAATATATAAGAAATGTTGAAATTCGACTTCAAATGAGGAAGATAGATTTTGAAAATTTTCAATTAACACAAAGTGACAGTTGACCTCAATGGGCTTCAATGGATGTTATTCGATGATATCTGACAAAGTTAGATGCAAACTCACTCAAATATATAAGAAATGTTGAAATTCGACAGTTGACCTCAATGGGCTTCAATGGATGTTATTCGATGATATCTGACAAAGTTAGATGCAAACTCACTCAAATATATAAGAAATGTTGAAATTCGACTTCAAATGAGGAAGATAGACTTTGAAAATATTCAATTAACACAAAGTGACAGTTGACCTCAATGGACTTCAATGGATGTTATTCGATGATATCTGACAAAGTTAGATGCGAACTTACTCAAATTTATAAGAAATGTTGAAATTCGACTTCAAATGAGGAAGAAAGACTTTGAAAATTTTCAATTATCACAAAGTGACAGTTGGCTTCAATGGCCTCAATGGATGTTTTTCGATGATATCTGACAAAGTTAGATGCAAACTCACTCAAATATATAAGAAATGTTGAAATTCTACTTCAAATGAGGAAGATAGATTTTGAAAATTTTCAATTATCACAAAGTGACAGTTGACCTCAATGGGCTTCAATGGATGTTATTCGATGATATCTGACAAAGTTAGACGCAAACTCACTCAAATATATAAGAAATGTTGAAATTCGACTTCAAATGAGGAAGATAGACTTTGAAAATTTTCAATTAACACAAAGTGACAGTTGACCTCAATGGGCTTCAATGGATGTTATTCGATGATATCTGACAAAGTTAGATGCAAACTCACTCAAATATATAAGAAATGTTGAAATTCGACTTCAAATGAGGAAGATAGACTTTGAAAATTTTCAATTATCACAAAGTGACAGTTGACCTCAATGGGCTTCAATGGATGTTATTCGATGATATCTGACAAAGTTAGATGCAAACTCACTCAAATATATAAGAAATGTTGAAATTCGACTTCAAATGAGGAAGATAGATTTTGAAAATTTTCAATTATCACAAAGTGACAGTTGACCTCAATGGGCTTCAATGGATGTTATTCGATGATATCTGACAAAGTTAGATGCAAACTCACTCAAATATATAAGAAATGTTGAAATTCGACTTGAAATGAGGAAGATAGACTTTGAAAATTTTCAATTAACACAAAGTGACAGTTGACCTCAATGGGCTTCAATGGATGTTATTCGATGATATCTGACAAAGTTAGATGCAAACTCACTCAAATATATAAGAAATGTTGAAATTCGACTTCAAATGAGGAAGATAGACTTTGAAAATTTTCAATTATCACAAAGTGACAGTTGACCTCAATGGGCTTCAATGGATGTTATTCGATGATATCTGACAAAGTTAGATGCAAACTCACTCAAATATATAAGAAATGTTGAAATTCGACTTCAAATGAGGAAGATAGATTTTGAAAATTTTCAATTATCACAAAGTGACAGTTGACCTCAATGGGCTTCAATGGATGTTATTCGATGATATCTGACAAAGTTAGATGCAAACTCACTCAAATATATAAGAAATGTTGAAATTCGACTTGAAATGAGGAAGATAGATTTTGAAAATTTTCAATTATCACAAAGTGACAGTTGACCTCAATGGGCTTCAATGGATGTTATTCGATGATATCTGACAAAGTTAGATGCAAACTCACTCAAATATATAAGAAATGTTGAAATTCGACTTGAAATGAGGAAGATAGACTTTGAAAATTTTCAATTAACACAAAGTGACAGTTGACTTCAATGGGCTTCAATGGATGTTTTTCGATGATATCTGACAAAGTTAGATGCAAACTCACTCAAATATATAAGAAATGTTGAAATTCGACTTGAAATGAGGAAGATAGACTTTGAAAATTTTCAATTAACACAAAGTGACAGTTGACTTCAATGGGCTTCAATGGATGTTTTTCGATGATATCTGACAAAGTTAGATGCAAACTCACTCAAATATATAAGAAATGTTGAAATTCGACTTCAAATGAGGAAGATAGATTTTGAAAATTTTCAATTAACACAAAGTGACAGTTGACCTCAATGGGCTTCAATGGATGTTATTCGATGATATCTGACAAAGTTAGATGCAAACTCACTCAAATATATAAGAAATGTTGAAATTCGACAGTTGACCTCAATGGGCTTCAATGGATGTTATTCGATGATATCTGACAAAGTTAGATGCAAACTCACTCAAATATATAAGAAATGTTGAAATTCGACTTCAAATGAGGAAGATAGACTTTGAAAATATTCAATTAACACAAAGTGACAGTTGACCTCAATGGACTTCAATGGATGTTATTCGATGATATCTGACAAAGTTAGATGCGAACTTACTCAAATTTATAAGAAATGTTGAAATTCGACTTCAAATGAGGAAGAAAGACTTTGAAAATTTTCAATTATCACAAAGTGACAGTTGGCTTCAATGGCCTCAATGGATGTTTTTCGATGATATCTGACAAAGTTAGACGCAAACTCACTCAAATATATAAGAAATGTTGAAATTCGACTTCAAATGAGGAAGATAGACTTTGAAAATTTTCAATTAACACAAACTGACAGTTGACCTCAATGGACTTCAATGGATGTTATTCTATGATATCTGACAAAGTTAGATGCAAACTCACTCAAATATATAAGAAATGTTGAAATTCGACTTCAAATGAGGAAGATAGATTTTGAAAATTTTCAATTAACACAAACTGACAGTTGACCTCAATGGACTTCAATGGATGTTATTCGATGATATCTGACAAAGTTAGATGCAAACTCACTCAAATATATAAGAAATGTTGAAATTCGACTTCAAATGAGGAAGATAGACTGAAAATTTTCAATTATCACAAAGTGACAGTTGACCTCAATGGGCTTCAATGGATGTTATTCGATGATATCTGACAAAGTTAGATGCAAACTCACTCAAATATATAAGAAATGTTGAAATTCTACTTCAAATGAGGAAGATAGATTTTGAAAATTTTCAATTATCACAAAGTGACAGTTGACCTCAATGGGCTTCAATGGATGTTATTCGATGATATCTGACAAAGTTAGACGCAAACTCACTCAAATATATAAGAAATGTTGAAATTCGACTTCAAATGAGGAAGATAGACTTTGAAAATTTTCAATTAACACAAAGTGACAGTTGACCTCAATGGGCTTCAATGGATGTTATTCGATGATATCTGACAAAGTTAGATGCAAACTCACTCAAATATATAAGAAATGTTGAAATTCGACTTCAAATGAGGAAGATAGACTTTGAAAATTTTCAATTATCACAAAGTGACAGTTGACCTCAATGGGCTTCAATGGATGTTATTCGATGATATCTGACAAAGTTAGATGCAAACTCACTCAAATATATAAGAAATGTTGAAATTCGACTTCAAATGAGGAAGATAGATTTTGAAAATTTTCAATTATCACAAAGTGACAGTTGACCTCAATGGGCTTCAATGGATGTTATTCGATGATATCTGACAAAGTTAGATGCAAACTCACTCAAATATATAAGAAATGTTGAAATTCGACTTGAAATGAGGAAGATAGACTTTGAAAATTTTCAATTAACACAAAGTGACAGTTGACTTCAATGGGCTTCAATGGATGTTTTTCGATGATATCTGACAAAGTTAGATGCAAACTCACTCAAATATATAAGAAATGTTGAAATTCGACTTGAAATGAGGAAGATAGACTTTGAAAATTTTCAATTAACACAAAGTGACAGTTGACTTCAATGGGCTTCAATGGATGTTTTTCGATGATATCTGACAAAGTTAGATGCAAACTCACTCAAATATATAAGAAATGTTGAAATTCGACTTCAAATGAGGAAGATAGATTTTGAAAATTTTCAATTAACACAAAGTGACAGTTGACCTCAATGGGCTTCAATGGATGTTATTCGATGATATCTGACAAAGTTAGATGCAAACTCACTCAAATATATAAGAAATGTTGAAATTCGACAGTTGACCTCAATGGGCTTCAATGGATGTTATTCGATGATATCTGACAAAGTTAGATGCAAACTCACTCAAATATATAAGAAATGTTGAAATTCGACTTCAAATGAGGAAGATAGACTTTGAAAATATTCAATTAACACAAAGTGACAGTTGACCTCAATGGACTTCAATGGATGTTATTCGATGATATCTGACAAAGTTAGATGCGAACTTACTCAAATTTATAAGAAATGTTGAAATTCGACTTCAAATGAGGAAGAAAGACTTTGAAAATTTTCAATTATCACAAAGTGACAGTTGGCTTCAATGGCCTCAATGGATGTTTTTCGATGATATCTGACAAAGTTAGACGCAAACTCACTCAAATATATAAGAAATGTTGAAATTCGACTTCAAATGAGGAAGATAGACTTTGAAAATTTTCAATTAACACAAACTGACAGTTGACCTCAATGGACTTCAATGGATGTTATTCTATGATATCTGACAAAGTTAGATGCAAACTCACTCAAATATATAAGAAATGTTGAAATTCGACTTCAGATGAGGAAGATAGACTGAAAATTTTCAATTATCACAAAGTGACAGTTGACCTCAATGGGCTTCAATGGATGTTATTCGATGATATCTGACAAAGTTAGATGCAAACTCACTCAAATATATAAGAAATGTTGAAATTCTACTTCAAATGAGGAAGATAGATTTTGAAAATTTTCAATTATCACAAAGTGACAGTTGACCTCAATGGGCTTCAATGGATGTTATTCGATGATATCTGACAAAGTTAGACGCAAACTCACTCAAATATATAAGAAATGTTGAAATTCGACTTCAAATGAGGAAGATAGACTTTGAAAATTTTCAATTAACACAAAGTGACAGTTGACCTCAATGGGCTTCAATGGATGTTATTCGATGATATCTGACAAAGTTAGATGCAAACTCACTCAAATATATAAGAAATGTTGAAATTCGACTTCAAATGAGGAAGATAGACTTTGAAAATTTTCAATTATCACAAAGTGACAGTTGACCTCAATGGGCTTCAATGGATGTTATTCGATGATATCTGACAAAGTTAGATGCAAACTCACTCAAATATATAAGAAATGTTGAAATTCGACTTCAAATGAGGAAGATAGATTTTGAAAATTTTCAATTATCACAAAGTGACAGTTGACCTCAATGGGCTTCAATGGATGTTATTCGATGATATCTGACAAAGTTAGATGCAAACTCACTCAAATATATAAGAAATGTTGAAATTCGACTTGAAATGAGGAAGATAGACTTTGAAAATTTTCAATTAACACAAAGTGACAGTTGACTTCAATGGGCTTCAATGGATGTTTTTCGATGATATCTGACAAAGTTAGATGCAAACTCACTCAAATATATAAGAAATGTTGAAATTCGACTTGAAATGAGGAAGATAGACTTTGAAAATTTTCAATTAACACAAAGTGACAGTTGACTTCAATGGGCTTCAATGGATGTTTTTCGATGATATCTGACAAAGTTAGATGCAAACTCACTCAAATATATAAGAAATGTTGAAATTCGACTTCAAATGAGGAAGATAGATTTTGAAAATTTTCAATTAACACAAAGTGACAGTTGACCTCAATGGGCTTCAATGGATGTTATTCGATGATATCTGACAAAGTTAGATGCAAACTCACTCAAATATATAAGAAATGTTGAAATTCGACAGTTGACCTCAATGGGCTTCAATGGATGTTATTCGATGATATCTGACAAAGTTAGATGCAAACTCACTCAAATATATAAGAAATGTTGAAATTCGACTTCAAATGAGGAAGATAGACTTTGAAAATTTTCAATTAACACAAAGTGACAGTTGACCTCAATGAACTTCAATGGATGTTATTCGATGATATCTGACAAAGTTAGATGCGAACTTACTCAAATTTATAAGAAATGTTGAAATTCGACTTCAAATGAGGAAGAAAGACTTTGAAAATTTTCAATTATCACAAAGTGACAGTTGGCTTCAATGGCCTCAATGGATGTTTTTCGATGATATCTGACAAAGTTAGACGCAAACTCACTCAAATATATAAGAAATGTTGAAATTCGACTTCAAATGAGGAAGATAGACTTTGAAAATTTTCAATTAACACAAACTGACAGTTGACCTCAATGGACTTCAATGGATGTTATTCGATGATATCTGACAAAGTTAGATGCAAACTCACTCAAATATATAAGAAATGTTGAAATTCGACTTCAGATGAGGAAGATAGACTGAAAATTTTCAATTATCACAAAGTGACAGTTGACCTCAATGGGCTTCAATGGATGTTATTCGATGATATCTGACAAAGTTAGATGCAAACTCACTCAAATATATAAGAAATGTTGAAATTCTACTTCAAATGAGGAAGATAGATTTTGAAAATTTTCAATTATCACAAAGTGACAGTTGACCTCAATGGGCTTCAATGGATGTTATTCGATGATATCTGACAAAGTTAGACGCAAACTCACTCAAATATATAAGAAATGTTGAAATTCGACTTCAAATGAGGAAGATAGACTTTGAAAATTTTCAATTAACACAAAGTGACAGTTGACCTCAATGGGCTTCAATGGATGTTATTCGATGATATCTGACAAAGTTAGATGCAAACTCACTCAAATATATAAGAAATGTTGAAATTCGACTTCAAATGAGGAAGATAGACTTTGAAAATTTTCAATTATCACAAAGTGACAGTTGACCTCAATGGGCTTCAATGGATGTTATTCGATGATATCTGACAAAGTTAGATGCAAACTCACTCAAATATATAAGAAATGTTGAAATTCGACTTCAAATGAGGAAGATAGATTTTGAAAATTTTCAATTATCACAAAGTGACAGTTGACCTCAATGGGCTTCAATGGATGTTATTCGATGATATCTGACAAAGTTAGATGCAAACTCACTCAAATATATAAGAAATGTTGAAATTCGACTTGAAATGAGGAAGATAGACTTTGAAAATTTTCAATTAACACAAAGTGACAGTTGACTTCAATGGGCTTCAATGGATGTTTTTCGATGATATCTGACAAAGTTAGATGCAAACTCACTCAAATATATAAGAAATGTTGAAATTCGACTTGAAATGAGGAAGATAGACTTTGAAAATTTTCAATTAACACAAAGTGACAGTTGACTTCAATGGGCTTCAATGGATGTTTTTCGATGATATCTGACAAAGTTAGATGCAAACTCACTCAAATATATAAGAAATGTTGAAATTCGACTTCAAATGAGGAAGATAGATTTTGAAAATTTTCAATTAACACAAAGTGACAGTTGACCTCAATGGGCTTCAATGGATGTTATTCGATGATATCTGACAAAGTTAGATGCAAACTCACTCAAATATATAAGAAATGTTGAAATTCGACAGTTGACCTCAATGGGCTTCAATGGATGTTATTCGATGATATCTGACAAAGTTAGATGCAAACTCACTCAAATATATAAGAAATGTTGAAATTCGACTTCAAATGAGGAAGATAGACTTTGAAAATTTTCAATTAACACAAAGTGACAGTTGACCTCAATGGACTTCAATGGATGTTATTCGATGATATCTGACAAAGTTAGATGCAAACTCACTCAAATATATAAGAAATGTTGAAATTCGACTTCAAATGAGGAAGAAAGACTTTGAAAATTTTCAATTATCACAAAGTGACAGTTGGCTTCAATGGCCTCAATGGATGTTTTTCGATGATATCTGACAAAGTTAGACGCAAACTCACTCAAATATATAAGAAATGTTGAAATTCGACTTCAAATGTGGAAGATAGACTTTGAAAATTTTCAATTAACACAAAGTGACAGTTGACCTCAATGGGCTTCAATGGATGTTATTCGATGATATCTGACAAAGTTGGATGCAAACTCACTCAAATATATAAGAAATGTTGAAATTCGACTTCAAATGAGGAAGATAGACTTTGAAAATTTTCAATTATCACAAAGTGACAGTTGACCTCAATGGGCTTCAATGGATGTTATTCGATGATATCTGACAAAGTTAGATGCAAACTCACTCAAATATATAAGAAATGTTGAAATTCGACTTCAAATGAGGAAGATAGATTTTGAAAATTTTCAATTATCACAAAGTGACAGTTGACCTCAATGGGCTTCAATGGATGTTATTCGATGATATCTGACAAAGTTAGATGCAAACTCACTCAAATATATAAGAAATGTTGAAATTCGACTTGAAATGAGGAAGATAGACTTTGAAAATTTTCAATTAACACAAAGTGACAGTTGACTTCAATGGGCTTCAATGGATGTTTTTCGATGATATCTGTCAAAGTTAGATGCAAACTCACTCAAATATATAAGAAATGTTGAAATTCGACTTGAAATGAGGAAGATAGACTTTGAAAATTTTCAATTAACACAAAGTGACAGTTGACTTCAATGGGCTTCAATGGATGTTATTCGATGATATCTGACAAAGTTAGATGCAAACTCACTCAAATATATAAGAAATGTTGAAATTCGACTTCAAATGAGGAAGATAGACTTTGAAAATTTTCAATTAACACAAAGTGACAGTTGACCTCAATGGGCTTCAATGGATGTTATTCGATGATATCTGACAAAGTTAGATGCAAACTCACTCAAATATATAAGAAATGTTGAAATTCGACTTGAAATGAGGAAGATAGACTTTGAAAATTTTCAATTAACACAAAGTGACAGTTGACTTCAATGGGCTTCAATGGATGTTTTTCGATGATATCTGACAAAGTTAGATGCAAACTCACTCAAATATATAAGAAATGTTGAAATTCGACTTCAAATGAGGAAGATAGACTTTGAAAATTTTCAATTATCACAAAGTGACAGTTGACCTCAATGGGCTTCAATGGATGTTATTCGATGATATCTGACAAAGTTAGATGCAAACTCACTCAAATATATAAGAAATGTTGAAATTCGACTTCAAATGAGGAAGATAGATTTTGAAAATTTTCAATTATCACAAAGTGACAGTTGACCTCAATGGGCTTCAATGGATGTTATTCGATGATATCTGACAAAGTTAGATGCAAACTCACTCAAATATATAAGAAATGTTGAAATTCGACTTGAAATGAGGAAGATAGACTTTGAAAATTTTCAATTAACACAAAGTGACAGTTGACTTCAATGGGCTTCAATGGATGTTTTTCGATGATATCTGTCAAAGTTAGATGCAAACTCACTCAAATATATAAGAAATGTTGAAATTCGACTTGAAATGAGGAAGATAGACTTTGAAAATTTTCAATTAACACAAAGTGACAGTTGACTTCAATGGGCTTCAATGGATGTTTTTCGATGATATCTGACAAAGTTAGATGCAAACTCACTCAAATATATAAGAAATGTTGAAATTCTACTTCAAATGAGGAAGATAGATTTTGAAAATTTTCAATTATCACAAAGTGACAGTTTACCTCAATGGGCTTCAATGGATGTTATTCGATGATATCTGACAAAGTTAGATGCGAACTTACTCAAATTTATAAGAAATGTTGAAATTCGACTTCAAATGAGGAAGAAAGACTTTGAAAATTTTCAATTATCACAAAGTGACAGTTGGCTTCAATGGCCTCAATGGATGTTTTTCGATGATATCTGACAAAGTTAGACGCAAACTCACTCAAATATATAAGAAATGTTGAAATTCGACTTCAAATGAGGAAGATAGACTTTGAAAATTTTCAATTAACACAAACTGACAGTTGACCTCAATGGACTTCAATGGATGTTATTCGATGATATCTGACAAAGTTAGATGCAAACTCACTCAAATATATAAGAAATGTTGAAATTCGACTTCAAATGAGGAAGATAGATTTTGAAAATTTTCAATTATCACAAAGTGACAGTTGACCTCAATGGGCTTCAATGGATGTTATTCGATGATATCTGACAAAGTTAGACGCAAACTCACTCAAATATATAAGAAATGTTGAAATTCGACTTCAAATGAGGAAGATAGACTTTGAAAATTTTCAATTAACACAAAGTGACAGTTGACCTCAATGGGCTTCAATGGATGTTATTCGATGATATCTGACAAAGTTAGATGCAAACTCACTCAAATATATAAGAAATGTTGAAATTCGACTTCAAATGAGGAAGATAGACTTTGAAAATTTTCAATTATCACAAAGTGACAGTTGACCTCAATGGGCTTCAATGGATGTTATTCGATGATATCTGACAAAGTTAGATGCAAACTCACTCAAATATATAAGAAATGTTGAAATTCGACTTCAAATGAGGAAGATAGATTTTGAAAATTTTCAATTATCACAAAGTGACAGTTGACCTCAATGGGCTTCAATGGATGTTATTCGATGATATCTGACAAAGTTAGATGCAAACTCACTCAAATATATAAGAAATGTTGAAATTCGACTTGAAATGAGGAAGATAGACTTTGAAAATTTTCAATTAACACAAAGTGACAGTTGACTTCAATGGGCTTCAATGGATGTTTTTCGATGATATCTGACAAAGTTAGATGCAAACTCACTCAAATATATAAGAAATGTTGAAATTCGACTTGAAATGAGGAAGATAGACTTTGAAAATTTTCAATTAACACAAAGTGACAGTTGACTTCAATGGGCTTCAATGGATGTTTTTCGATGATATCTGACAAAGTTAGATGCAAACTCACTCAAATATATAAGAAATGTTGAAATTCGACAGTTGACCTCAATGGGCTTCAATGGATGTTATTCGATGATATCTGACAAAGTTAGATGCAAACTCACTCAAATATATAAGAAATGTTGAAATTCTACTTCAAATGAGGAAGATAGATTTTGAAAATTTTCAATTATCACAAAGTGACAGTTTACCTCAATGGGCTTCAAAGGATGTTATTCGATGATATCTGACAAAGTTAGATGCGAACTTACTCAAATTTATAAGAAATGTTGAAATTCGACTTCAAATGAGGAAGAAAGACTTTGAAAATTTTCAATTATCACAAAGTGACAGTTGGCTTCAATGGCCTCAATGGATGTTTTTCGATGATATCTGACAAAGTTAGACGCAAACTCACTCAAATATATAAGAAATGTTGAAATTCGACTTCAAATGAGGAAGATAGACTTTGAAAATTTTCAATTAACACAAACTGACAGTTGACCTCAATGGACTTCAATGGATGTTATTCGATGATATCTGACAAAGTTAGATGCAAACTCACTCAAATATATAAGAAATGTTGAAATTCGACTTCAAATGAGGAAGATAGACTGAAAATTTTCAATTATCACAAAGTGACAGTTGACCTCAATGGGCTTCAATGGATGTTATTCGATGATATCTGACAAAGTTAGATGCAAACTCACTCAAATATATAAGAAATGTTGAAATTCGACTGTTGACCTCAATGGGCTTCAATGGATGTTATTCGATGATATCTGACAAAGTTAGATGCAAACTCACTCAAATATATAAGAAATGTTGAAATTCGACTTCAAATGAGGAAGATAGACTTTGAAAATTTTCAATTAACACAAAGTGACAGTTGACCTCAATGGGCTTCAATGGATGTTATTCGATGATATCTGACAAAGTTAGATGCAAACTCACTCAAATATATAAGAAATGTTGAAATTCGACTTGAAATGAGGAAGATAGACTTTGAAAATTTTCAATTAACACAAAGTGACAGTTGACTTCAATGGGCTTCAATGGATGTTTTTCGATGATATCTGACAAAGTTAGATGCAAACTCACTCAAATATATAAGAAATGTTGAAATTCGACTTCAAATGAGGAAGATAGATTTTGAAAATTTTCAATTAACACAAAGTGACAGTTGACCTCAATGGGCTTCAATGGATGTTATTCGATGATATCTGACAAAGTTAGATGCAAACTCACTCAAATATATAAGAAATGTTGAAATTCGACTTCAAATGAGGAAGATAGACTGAAAATATTCAATTATCACAAAGTGACAGTTGACCTCAATGGGCTTCAATGGATGTTATTCGATGATATCTGACAAAGTTAGATGCAAACTCACTCAAATATATAAGAAATGTTGAAATTCTACTTCAAATGAGGAAGATAGATTTTGAAAATTTTCAATTATCACAAAGTGACAGTTTACCTCAATGGGCTTCAATGGATGTTATTCGATGATATCTGACAAAGTTAGATGCGAACTTACTCAAATTTATAAGAAATGTTGAAATTCGACTTCAAATGAGGAAGAAAGACTTTGAAAATTTTCAATTATCACAAAGTGACAGTTGGCTTCAATGGCCTCAATGGATGTTTTTCGATGATATCTGACAAAGTTAGACGCAAACTCACTCAAATATATAAGAAATGTTGAAATTCGACTTCAAATGAGGAAGATAGACTTTGAAAATTTTCAATTAACACAAACTGACAGTTGACCTCAATGGACTTCAATGGATGTTATTCGATGATATCTGACAAAGTTAGATGCAAACTCACTCAAATATATAAGAAATGTTGAAATTCGACTTCAAATGAGGAAGATAGATTTTGAAAATTTTCAATTATCACAAAGTGACAGTTGACCTCAATGGGCTTCAATGGATGTTATTCGATGATATCTGACAAAGTTAGACGCAAACTCACTCAAATATATAAGAAATGTTGAAATTCGACTTCAAATGAGGAAGATAGACTTTGAAAATTTTCAATTAACACAAAGTGACAGTTGACCTCAATGGGCTTCAATGGATGTTATTCGATGATATCTGACAAAGTTAGATGCAAACTCACTCAAATATATAAGAAATGTTGAAATTCGACTTCAAATGAGGAAGATAGACTTTGAAAATTTTCAATTATCACAAAGTGACAGTTGACCTCAATGGGCTTCAATGGATGTTATTCGATGATATCTGACAAAGTTAGATGCAAACTCACTCAAATATATAAGAAATGTTGAAATTCGACTTCAAATGAGGAAGATAGATTTTGAAAATTTTCAATTATCACAAAGTGACAGTTGACCTCAATGGGCTTCAATGGATGTTATTCGATGATATCTGACAAAGTTAGATGCAAACTCACTCAAATATATAAGAAATGTTGAAATTCGACTTGAAATGAGGAAGATAGACTTTGAAAATTTTCAATTAACACAAAGTGACAGTTGACTTCAATGGGCTTCAATGGATGTTTTTCGATGATATCTGACAAAGTTAGATGCAAACTCACTCAAATATATAAGAAATGTTGAAATTCGACTTGAAATGAGGAAGATAGACTTTGAAAATTTTCAATTAACACAAAGTGACAGTTGACTTCAATGGGCTTCAATGGATGTTTTTCGATGATATCTGACAAAGTTAGATGCAAACTCACTCAAATATATAAGAAATGTTGAAATTCGACAGTTGACCTCAATGGGCTTCAATGGATGTTATTCGATGATATCTGACAAAGTTAGATGCAAACTCACTCAAATATATAAGAAATGTTGAAATTCTACTTCAAATGAGGAAGATAGATTTTGAAAATTTTCAATTATCACAAAGTGACAGTTTACCTCAATGGGCTTCAAAGGATGTTATTCGATGATATCTGACAAAGTTAGATGCGAACTTACTCAAATTTATAAGAAATGTTGAAATTCGACTTCAAATGAGGAAGAAAGACTTTGAAAATTTTCAATTATCACAAAGTGACAGTTGGCTTCAATGGCCTCAATGGATGTTTTTCGATGATATCTGACAAAGTTAGACGCAAACTCACTCAAATATATAAGAAATGTTGAAATTCGACTTCAAATGAGGAAGATAGACTTTGAAAATTTTCAATTAACACAAACTGACAGTTGACCTCAATGGACTTCAATGGATGTTATTCGATGATATCTGACAAAGTTAGATGCAAACTCACTCAAATATATAAGAAATGTTGAAATTCGACTTCAAATGAGGAAGATAGACTGAAAATTTTCAATTATCACAAAGTGACAGTTGACCTCAATGGGCTTCAATGGATGTTATTCGATGATATCTGACAAAGTTAGATGCAAACTCACTCAAATATATAAGAAATGTTGAAATTCTACTTCAAATGAGGAAGATAGATTTTGAAAATTTTCAATTATCACAAAGTGACAGTTGACCTCAATGGGCTTCAATGGATGTTATTCGATGATATCTGACAAAGTTAGACGCAAACTCACTCAAATATATAAGAAATGTTGAAATTCGACTTCAAATGAGGAAGATAGACTTTGAAAATTTTCAATTAACACAAAGTGACAGTTGACCTCAATGGGCTTCAATGGATGTTATTCGATGATATCTGACAAAGTTAGATGCAAACTCACTCAAATATATAAGAAATGTTGAAATTCGACTTCAAATGAGGAAGATAGACTTTGAAAATTTTCAATTATCACAAAGTGACAGTTGACCTCAATGGGCTTCAATGGATGTTATTCGATGATATCTGACAAAGTTAGATGCAAACTCACTCAAATATATAAGAAATGTTGAAATTCGACTTCAAATGAGGAAGATAGATTTTGAAAATTTTCAATTATCACAAAGTGACAGTTGACCTCAATGGGCTTCAATGGATGTTATTCGATGATATCTGACAAAGTTAGATGCAAACTCACTCAAATATATAAGAAATGTTGAAATTCGACTTGAAATGAGGAAGATAGACTTTGAAAATTTTCAATTAACACAAAGTGACAGTTGACTTCAATGGGCTTCAATGGATGTTTTTCGATGATATCTGACAAAGTTAGATGCAAACTCACTCAAATATATAAGAAATGTTGAAATTCGACTTGAAATGAGGAAGATAGACTTTGAAAATTTTCAATTAACACAAAGTGACAGTTGACTTCAATGGGCTTCAATGGATGTTTTTCGATGATATCTGACAAAGTTAGATGCGAACTTACTCAAATTTATAAGAAATGTTGAAATTCGACTTCAAATGAGGAAGAAAGACTTTGAAAATTTTCAATTATCACAAAGTGACAGTTGGCTTCAATGGCCTCAATGGATGTTTTTCGATGATATCTGACAAAGTTAGATGCGAACTTACTCAAATTTATAAGAAATGTTGAAATTCGACTTCAAATGAGGAAGAAAGACTTTGAAAATTTTCAATTATCACAAAGTGACAGTTGGCTTCAATGGCCTCAATGAATGTTTTTCGATGATATCTGACAAAGTTAGACGCAAACTCACTCAAATATATAAGAAATGTTGAAATTCGACTTCAAATGAGGAAGATAGACTTTGAAAATTTTCAATTAACACAAACTGACAGTTGACCTCAATGGACTTCAATGGATGTTATTCGATGATATCTGACAAAGTTAGATGCAAACTCACTCAAATATATAAGAAATGTTGAAATTCGACTTGAAATGAGGAAGATAGACTTTGAAAATTTTCAATTAACACAAAGTGACAGTTGACTTCAATGGGCTTCAATGGATGTTTTTCGATGATATCTGACAAAGTTAGATGCAAACTCACTCAAATATATAAGAAATGTTGAAATTCGACTTCAAATGAGGAAGATAGACTGAAAATTTTCAATTATCACAAAGTGACAGTTGACCTCAATGGGCTTCAATGGATGTTATTCGATGATATCTGACAAAGTTAGATGCAAACTCACTCAAATATATAAGAAATGTTGAAATTCTACTTCAAATGAGGAAGATAGATTTTGAAAATTTTCAATTATCACAAAGTGACAGTTGACCTCAATGGGCTTCAATGGATGTTATTCGATGATATCTGACAAAGTTAGACGCAAACTCACTCAAATATATAAGAAATGTTGAAATTCGACTTCAAATGAGGAAGATAGACTTTGAAAATTTTCAATTAACACAAAGTGACAGTTGACCTCAATGGGCTTCAATGGATGTTATTCGATGATATCTGACAAAGTTAGATGCAAACTCACTCAAATATATAAGAAATGTTGAAATTCGACTTCAAATGAGGAAGATAGACTTTGAAAATTTTCAATTATCACAAAGTGACAGTTGACCTCAATGGGCTTCAATGGATGTTATTCGATGATATCTGACAAAGTTAGATGCAAACTCACTCAAATATATAAGAAATGTTGAAATTCGACTTCAAATGAGGAAGATAGATTTTGAAAATTTTCAATTATCACAAAGTGACAGTTGACCTCAATGGGCTTCAATGGATGTTATTCGATGATATCTGACAAAGTTAGATGCAAACTCACTCAAATATATAAGAAATGTTGAAATTCGACTTGAAATGAGGAAGATAGACTTTGAAAATTTTCAATTAACACAAAGTGACAGTTGACTTCAATGGGCTTCAATGGATGTTTTTCGATGATATCTGACAAAGTTAGATGCAAACTCACTCAAATATATAAGAAATGTTGAAATTCGACTTGAAATGAGGAAGATAGACTTTGAAAATTTTCAATTAACACAAAGTGACAGTTGACTTCAATGGGCTTCAATGGATGTTTTTCGATGATATCTGACAAAGTTAGATGCAAACTCACTCAAATATATAAGAAATGTTGAAATTCGACTTCAAATGAAGAAGATAGATTTTGAAAATTTTCAATTAACACAAAGTGACAGTTGACCTCGATGGGCTTCAATGGATGTTATTCGATGATATCTGACAAAGTTAGATGCAAACTCACTCAAATATATAAGAAATGTTGAAATTCGACAGTTGACCTCAATGGGCTTCAATGGATGTTATTCGATGATATCTGACAAAGTTAGATGCAAACTCACTCAAATATATAAGAAATGTTGAAATTCGACTTCAAATGAGGAAGATAGACTTTGAAAATTTTCAATTAACACAAAGTGACAGTTGACCTCAATGGACTTCAATGGATGTTATTCGATGATATCTGACAAAGTTAGATGCGAACTTACTCAAATTTATAAGAAATGTTGAAATTCGACTTCAAATGAGGAAGAAAGACTTTGAAAATTTTCAATTATCACAAAGTGACAGTTGGCTTCAATGGCCTCAATGGATGTTTTTCGATGATATCTGACAAAGTTAGACGCAAACTCACTCAAATATATAAGAAATGTTGAAATTCGACTTCAAATGAGGAAGATAGACTTTGAAAATTTTCAATTAACACAAACTGACAGTTGACCTCAATGGACTTCAATGGATGTTATTCGATGATATCTGACAAAGTTAGATGCAAACTCACTCAAATATATAAGAAATGTTGAAATTCGACTTCAATGAGGAAGATAGACTGAAAATTTTCAATTATCACAAAGTGACAGTTGACCTCAATGGGCTTCAATGGATGTTATTCGATGATATCTGACAAAGTTAGATGCAAACTCACTCAAATATATAAGAAATGTTGAAATTCTACTTCAAATGAGGAAGATAGATTTTGAAAATTTTCAATTATCACAAAGTGACAGTTGACCTCAATGGGCTTCAATGGATGTTATTCGATGATATCTGACAAAGTTAGACGCAAACTCACTCAAATATATAAGAAATGTTGAAATTCGACTTCAAATGAGGAAGATAGACTTTGAAAATTTTCAATTAACACAAAGTGACAGTTGACCTCAATGGGCTTCAATGGATGTTATTCGATGATATCTGACAAAGTTAGATGCAAACTCACTCAAATATATAAGAAATGTTGAAATTCGACTTCAAATGAGGAAGATAGATTTTGAAAATTTTCAATTATCACAAAGTGACAGTTGACCTCAATGGGCTTCAATGGATGTTATTCGATGATATCTGACAAAGTTAGATGCAAACTCACTCAAATATATAAGAAATGTTGAAATTCGACTTGAAATGAGGAAGATAGACTGAAAATTTTCAATTATCACAAAGTGACAGTTGACCTCAATGGGCTTCAATGGATGTTATTCGATGATATCTGACAAAGTTAGATGCAAACTCACTCAAATATATAAGAAATGTTGAAATTCTACTTCAAATGAGGAAGATAGATTTTGAAAATTTTCAATTAACACAAAGTGACAGTTGACCTCAATGGGCTTCAATGGATGTTATTCGATGATATCTGACAAAGTTAGATGCAAACTCACTCAAATATATAAGAAATGTTGAAATTCGACAGTTGACCTCAATGGGCTTCAATGGATGTTATTCGATGATATCTGACAAAGTTAGATGCAAACTCACTCAAATATATAAGAAATGTTGAAATTCGACTTCAAATGAGGAAGATAGACTTTGAAAATTTTCAATTAACACAAAGTGACAGTTGACCTCAATGGACTTCAATGGATGTTATTCGATGATATCTGACAAAGTTAGATGCAAACTCACTCAAATATATAAGAAATGTTGAAATTCGACTTCAAATGAGGAAGAAAGACTTTGAAAATTTTCAATTATCACAAAGTGACAGTTGGCTTCAATGGCCTCAATGGATGTTTTTCGATGATATCTGACAAAGTTAGACGCAAACTCACTCAAATATATAAGAAATGTTGAAATTCGACTTCAAATGAGGAAGATAGACTTTGAAAATTTTCAATTAACACAAAGTGACAGTTGACCTCAATGGGCTTCAATGGATGTTATTCGATGATATCTGACAAAGTTAGATGCAAACTCACTCAAATATATAAGAAATGTTGAAATTCGACTTCAAATGAGGAAGATAGACTGAAAATTTTTAATTATCACAAAGTAACAGTTGACCTCAATGGGCTTCAATGGATGTTATTCGATGATATCTGACAAAGTTAGATGCAAACTCACTCAAATATATAAGAAATGTTGAAATTCTACTTCAAATGAGGAAGATAGATTTTGAAAATTTTCAATTATCACAAAGTGACAGTTGACCTCAATGGGCTTCAATGGATGTTATTCGATGATATCTGACAAAGTTAGATGCGAACTTACTCAAATTTATAAGAAATGTTGAAATTCGACTTCAAATGAGGAAGAAAGACTTTGAAAATTTTCAATTATCACAAAGTGACAGTTGGCTTCAATGGCCTCAATGGATGTTTTTCGATGATATCTGACAAAGTTAGACGCAAACTCACTCAAATATATAAGAAATGTTGAAATTCGACTTCAAATGAGGAAGATAGACTTTGAAAATTTTCAATTAACACAAACTGACAGTTGACCTCAATGGACTTCAATGGATGTTATTCGATGATATCTGACAAAGTTAGATGCAAACTCACTCAAATATATAAGAAATGTTGAAATTCGACTTCAAATGAGGAAGATAGACTGAAAATTTTCAATTATCACAAAGTGACAGTTGACCTCAATGGGCTTCAATGGATGTTATTCGATGATATCTGACAAAGTTAGATGCAAACTCACTCAAATATATAAGAAATGTTGAAATTCTACTTCAAATGAGGAAGATAGATTTTGAAAATTTTCAATTATCACAAAGTGACAGTTGACCTCAATGGGCTTCAATGGATGTTATTCGATGATATCTGACAAAGTTAGATGCAAACTCACTCAAATATATAAGAAATGTTGAAATTCGACTTCAAATGAGGAAGATAGATTTTGAAAATTTTCAATTATCACAAAGTGACAGTTGACCTCAATGGGCTTCAATGGATGTTATTCGATGATATCTGACAAAGTTAGATGCAAACTCACTCAAATATATAAGAAATGTTGAAATTCGACTTGAAATGAGGAAGATAGACTTTGAAAATTTTCAATTAACACAAAGTGACAGTTGACTTCAATGGGCTTCAATGGATGTTTTTCGATGATATCTGACAAAGTTAGATGCAAACTCACTCAAATATATAAGAAATGTTGAAATTCTACTTCAAATGAGGAAGATAGATTTTGAAAATTTTCAATTAACACAAAGTGACAGTTGACCTCAATGGGCTTCAATGGATGTTATTCGATGATATCTGACAAAGTTAGATGCAAACTCACTCAAATATATAAGAAATGTTGAAATTCGACAGTTGACCTCAATGGGCTTCAATGGATGTTATTCGATGATATCTGACAAAGTTAGATGCAAACTCACTCAAATATATAAGAAATGTTGAAATTCGACTTCAAATGAGGAAGATAGACTTTGAAAATTTTCAATTAACACAAAGTGACAGTTGACCTCAATGGACTTCAATGGATGTTATTCGATGATATCTGACAAAGTTAGATGCAAACTCACTCAAATATATAAGAAATGTTGAAATTCGACTTCAAATGAGGAAGAAAGACTTTGAAAATTTTCAATTATCACAAAGTGACAGTTGGCTTCAATGGCCTCAATGGATGTTTTTCGATGATATCTGACAAAGTTAGACGCAAACTCACTCAAATATATAAGAAATGTTGAAATTCGACTTCAAATGAGGAAGATAGACTTTGAAAATTTTCAATTAACACAAAGTGACAGTTGACCTCAATGGGCTTCAATGGATGTTATTCGATGATATCTGACAAAGTTAGATGCAAACTCACTCAAATATATAAGAAATGTTGAAATTCGACTTCAAATGAGGAAGATAGACTGAAAATTTTTAATTATCACAAAGTAACAGTTGACCTCAATGGGCTTCAATGGATGTTATTCGATGATATCTGACAAAGTTAGATGCAAACTCACTCAAATATATAAGAAATGTTGAAATTCTACTTCAAATGAGGAAGATAGATTTTGAAAATTTTCAATTATCACAAAGTGACAGTTGACCTCAATGGGCTTCAATGGATGTTATTCGATGATATCTGACAAAGTTAGATGCGAACTTACTCAAATTTATAAGAAATGTTGAAATTCGACTTCAAATGAGGAAGAAAGACTTTGAAAATTTTCAATTATCACAAAGTGACAGTTGGCTTCAATGGCCTCAATGGATGTTTTTCGATGATATCTGACAAAGTTAGACGCAAACTCACTCAAATATATAAGAAATGTTGAAATTCGACTTCAAATGAGGAAGATAGACTTTGAAAATTTTCAATTAACACAAACTGACAGTTGACCTCAATGGACTTCAATGGATGTTATTCGATGATATCTGACAAAGTTAGATGCAAACTCACTCAAATATATAAGAAATGTTGAAATTCGACTTCAAATGAGGAAGATAGACTGAAAATTTTCAATTATCACAAAGTGACAGTTGACCTCAATGGGCTTCAATGGATGTTATTCGATGATATCTGACAAAGTTAGATGCAAACTCACTCAAATATATAAGAAATGTTGAAATTCTACTTCAAATGAGGAAGATAGATTTTGAAAATTTTCAATTATCACAAAGTGACAGTTGACCTCAATGGGCTTCAATGGATGTTATTCGATGATATCTGACAAAGTTAGATGCAAACTCACTCAAATATATAAGAAATGTTGAAATTCGACTTCAAATGAGGAAGATAGATTTTGAAAATTTTCAATTATCACAAAGTGACAGTTGACCTCAATGGGCTTCAATGGATGTTATTCGATGATATCTGACAAAGTTAGATGCAAACTCACTCAAATATATAAGAAATGTTGAAATTCGACTTGAAATGAGGAAGATAGACTTTGAAAATTTTCAATTAACACAAAGTGACAGTTGACTTCAATGGGCTTCAATGGATGTTTTTCGATGATATCTGACAAAGTTAGATGCAAACTCACTCAAATATATAAGAAATGTTGAAATTCGACTTGAAATGAGGAAGATAGACTTTGAAAATTTTCAATTATCACAAAGTGACAGTTGACCTCAATGGGCTTCAATGGATGTTATTCGATGATATCTGACAAAGTTAGACGCAAACTCACTCAAATATATAAGAAATGTTGAAATTCGACTTCAAATGAGGAAGATAGACTTTGAAAATTTTCAATTAACACAAAGTGACAGTTGACCTCAATGGGCTTCAATGGATGTTATTCGATGATATCTGACAAAGTTAGATGCAAACTCACTCAAATATATAAGAAATGTTGAAATTCGACTTCAAATGAGGAAGATAGACTTTGAAAATTTTCAATTAACACAAAGTGACAGTTGACTTCAATGGGCTTCAATGGATGTTTTTCGATGATATCTGACAAAGTTAGATGCAAACTCACTCAAATATATAAGAAATGTTGAAATTCGACTTCAAATGAGGAAGATAGATTTTGAAAATTTTCAATTATCACAAAGTGACAGTTGACCTCAATGGGCTTCAATGGATGTTATTCGATGATATCTGACAAAGTTAGATGCAAACTCACTCAAATATATAAGAAATGTTGAAATTCGACTTGAAATGAGGAAGATAGACTTTGAAAATTTTCAATTAACACAAAGTGACAGTTGACTTCAATGGGCTTCAATGGATGTTTTTCGATGATATCTGACAAAGTTAGATGCAAACTCACTCAAATATATAAGAAATGTTGAAATTCGACTTGAAATGAGGAAGATAGACTTTGAAAATTTTCAATTAACACAAAGTGACAGTTGACTTCAATGGGCTTCAATAGATGTTTTTCGATGATATCTGACAAAGTTAGATGCAAACTCACTCAAATATATAAGAAATGTTGAAATTCGACTTCAAATGAGGAAGATAGATTTTGAAAATTTTCAATCAACACAAAGTGACAGTTGACCTCAATGGGCTTCAATGGATGTTATTCGATGATATCTGACAAAGTTAGATGCAAACTCACTCAAATATATAAGAAATGTTGAAATTCGACAGTTGACCTCAATGGGCTTCAATGGATGTTATTCGATGATATCTGACAAAGTTAGATGCAAACTCACTCAAATATATAAGAAATGTTGAAATTCGACTTCAAATGAGGAAGATAGACTTTGAAAATTTTCAATTAACACAAAGTGACAGTTGACCTCAATGGACTTCAATGGATGTTATTCGATGATATCTGACAAAGTTAGATGCAAACTCACTCAAATATATAAGAAATGTTGAAATTCGACTTCAAATGAGGAAGAAAGACTTTGAAAATTTTCAATTATCACAAAGTGACAGTTGGCTTCAATGGCCTCAATGGATGTTTTTCGATGATATCTGACAAAGTTAGATGCAAACTCACTCAAATATATAAGAAATGTTGAAATTCTACTTCAAATGAGGAAGATAGATTTTGAAAATTTTCAATTATCACAAAGTGACAGTTGACCTCAATGGGCTTCAATGGATGTTATTCGATGATATCTGACAAAGTTAGATGCAAACTCACTCAAATATATAAGAAATGTTGAAATTCGACTTCAAATGAGGAAGATAGACTTTGAAAATTTTCAATTAACACAAACTGACAGTTGACCTCAATGGACTTCAATGGATGTTATTCGATGATATCTGACAAAGTTAGATGCAAACTCACTCAAATATATAAGAAATGTTGAAATTCGACTTCAAATGAGGAAGATAGACTGAAAATTTTCAATTATCACAAAGTGACAGTTGACCTCAATGGGCTTCAATGGATGTTATTCGATGATATCTGACAAAGTTAGATGCAAACTCACTCAAATATATAAGAAATGTTGAAATTCTACTTCAAATGAGGAAGATAGATTTTGAAAATTTTCAATTATCACAAAGTGACAGTTGACCTCAATGGGCTTCAATGGATGTTATTCGATGATATCTGACAAAGTTAGACGCAAACTCACTCAAATATATAAGAAATGTTGAAATTCGACTTCAAATGAGGAAGATAGACTTTGAAAATTTTCAATTAACACAAAGTGACAGTTGACCTCAATGGGCTTCAATGGATGTTATTCGATGATATCTGACAAAGTTAGATGCAAACTCACTCAAATATATAAGAAATGTTGAAATTCGACTTCAAATGAGGAAGATAGACTTTGAAAATTTTCAATTATCACAAAGTGACAGTTGACCTCAATGGGCTTCAATGGATGTTATTCGATGATATCTGACAAAGTTAGATGCAAACTCACTCAAATATATAAGAAATGTTGAAATTCGACTTCAAATGAGGAAGATAGATTTTGAAAATTTTCAATTAACACAAAGTGACAGTTGACTTCAATGGGCTTCAATGGATGTTTTTCGATGATATCTGACAAAGTTAGATGCAAACTCACTCAAATATATAAGAAATGTTGAAATTCGACTTGAAATGAGGAAGATAGACTTTGAAAATTTTCAATTAACACAAAGTGACAGTTGACTTCAATGGGCTTCAATGGATGTTTTTCGATGATATCTGACAAAGTTAGATGCAAACTCACTCAAATATATAAGAAATGTTGAAATTCGACTTCAAATGAGGAAGATAGATTTTGAAAATTTTCAATTAACACAAAGTGACAGTTGACCTCAATGGGCTTCAATGGATGTTATTCGATGATATCTGACAAAGTTAGATGCAAACTCACTCAAATATATAAGAAATGTTGAAATTCGACAGTTGACCTCAACGGGCTTCTATGGATGTTATTCGATGATATCTGACAAAGTTAGATGCAAACTCACTCAAATATATAGTAAATGTTGAAATTCGACTTCAAATGAGGAAGATAGATTTTGAAAATTTTCAATTATCACAAAGTGACAGTTGACCTCAATGGACTTCAATGGATGTTATTCGATGATATCTGACAAAGTTAGATGCAAACTCACTCAAATATATAAGAAATGTTGAAATTCGACTTCAAATGAGGAAGATAGACTGAAAATTTTCAATTATCACAAAGTGACAGTTGACCTCAATGGGCTTCAATGGATGTTATTCGATGATATCTGACAAAGTTAGATGCAAACTCACTCAAATATATAAGAAATGTTGAAATTCGACTTCAAATGAGGAAGAAAGACTTTGAAAATTTTCAATTATCACAAAGTGACAGTTGGCTTCAATGGCCTCAATGGATGTTTTTCGATGATATCTGACAAAGTTAGACGCAAACTCACTCAAATATATAAGAAATGTTGAAATTCGACTTCAAATGAGGAAGATAGACTTTGAAAATTTTCAATTAACACAAAGTGACAGTTGACCTCAATGGGCTTCAATGGATGTTATTCGATGATATCTGACAAAGTTAGATGCAAACTCACTCAAATATATAAGAAATGTTGAAATTCGACTTCAAATGAGGAAGATAGACTTTGAAAATTTTCAATTATCACAAAGTGACAGTTGACCTCAATGGGCTTCAATGGATGTTATTCGATGATATCTGACAAAGTTAGATGCAAACTCACTCAAATATATAAGAAATGTTGAAATTCGACTTCAAATGAGGAAGATAGATTTTGAAAATTTTCAATTATCACAAAGTGACAGTTGACCTCAATGGGCTTCAATGGATGTTATTCGATGATATCTGACAAAGTTAGATGCAAACTCACTCAAATATATAAGAAATGTTGAAATTCGACTTGAAATGAGGAAGATAGACTTTGAAAATTTTCAATTAACACAAAGTGACAGTTGACTTCAATGGGCTTCAATGGATGTTTTTCGATGATATCTGACAAAGTTAGATGCAAACTCACTCAAATATATAAGAAATGTTGAAATTCGACTTGAAATGAGGAAGATAGACTGAAAATTTTCAATTAACACAAAGTGACAGTTGACTTCAATGGGCTTCAATGGATGTTTTTCGATGATATCTGACAAAGTTAGATGCAAACTCACTCAAATATATAAGAAATGTTGAAATTCGACTTCAAATGAGGAAGATAGATTTTGAAAATTTTCAATTAACACAAAGTGACAGTTGACCTCAATGGGCTTCAATGGATGTTATTCGATGATATCTGACAAAGTTAGATGCAAACTCACTCAAATATATAAGAAATGTTGAAATTCGACAGTTGACCTCAATGGGCTTCAATGGATGTTATTCGATGATATCTGACAAAGTTAGATGCAAACTCACTCAAATATATAAGAAATGTTGAAATTCGACTTCAAATGAGGAAGATAGACTTTGAAAATTTTCAATTAACACAAAGTGACAGTTGACCTCAATGGGCTTCAATGGATGTTATTCGATGATATCTGACAAAGTTAGATGCAAACTCACTCAAATATATAAGAAATGTTGAAATTCGACTTCAAATGAGGAAGATAGATTTTGAAAATTTTCAATTATCACAAAGTGACAGTTGACCTCAATGGGCTTCAATGGATGTTATTCGATGATATCTGACAAAGTTAGATGCAAACTCACTCAAATATATAAGAAATGTTGAAATTCGACTTGAAATGAGGAAGATAGACTTTGAAAATTTTCAATTAACACAAAGTGACAGTTGACTTCAATGGGCTTCAATGGATGTTTTTCGATGATATCTGACAAAGTTAGATGCGAACTTACTCAAATTTATAAGAAATGTTGAAATTCGACTTCAAATGAGGAAGAAAGACTTTGAAAATTTTCAATTATCACAAAGTGACAGTTGGCTTCAATGGCCTCAATGGATGTTTTTCGATGATATCTGACAAAGTTAGACGCAAACTCACTCAAATATATAAGAAATGTTGAAATTCGACTTCAAATGAGGAAGATAGACTTTGAAAATTTTCAATTAACACAAAGTGACAGTTGACCTCAATGGGCTTCAATGGATGTTATTCGATGATATCTGACAAAGTTAGATGCAAACTCACTCAAATATATAAGAAATGTTGAAATTCGACTTCAAATGAGGAAGATAGACTGAAAATTTTCAATTATCACAAAGTGACAGTTGACCTCAATGGGCTTCAATGGATGTTATTCGATGATATCTGACAAAGTTAGATGCGAACTTACTCAAATTTATAAGAAATGTTGAAATTCGACTTCAAATGAGGAAGAAAGACTTTGAAAATTTTCAATTATCACAAAGTGACAGTTGGCTTCAATGGCCTCAATGGATGTTTTTCGATGATATCTGACAAAGTTAGACGCAAACTCACTCAAATATATAAGAAATGTTGAAATTCGACTTCAAATGAGGAAGATAGACTTTGAAAATTTTCAATTAACACAAACTGACAGTTGACCTCAATGGACTTCAATGGATGTTATTCGATGATATCTGACAAAGTTAGATGCAAACTCACTCAAATATATAAGAAATGTTGAAATTCGACTTCAAATGAGGAAGATAGACTGAAAATTTTCAATTATCACAAAGTGACAGTTGACCTCAATCTGCTTCAATGGATGTTATTCGATGATATCTGACAAAGTTAGATGCAAACTCACTCAAATATATAAGAAATGTTGAAATTCTACTTCAAATGAGGAAGATAGATTTTGAAAATTTTCAATTATCACAAAGTGACAGTTGACCTCAATGGGCTTCAATGGATGTTATTCGATGATATCTGACAAAGTTAGACGCAAACTCACTCAAATATATAAGAAATGTTGAAATTCGACTTCAAATGAGGAAGATAGACTTTGAAAATTTTCAATTAACACAAAGTGACAGTTGACCTCAATGGGCTTCAATGGATGTTATTCGATGATATCTGACAAAGTTAGATGCAAACTCACTCAAATATATAAGAAATGTCGAAATTCGACTTCAAATGAGGAAGATAGACTTTGAAAATTTTCAATTATCACAAAGTGACAGTTGACCTCAATGGGCTTCAATGGATGTTATTCGATGATATCTGACAAAGTTAGATGCAAACTCACTCAAATATATAAGAAATGTTGAAATTCGACTTCAAATGAGGAAGATAGATTTTGAAAATTTTCAATTAACACAAAGTGACAGTTGACTTCAATGGGCTTCAATGGATGTTTTTCGATGATATCTGACAAAGTTAGATGCAAACTCACTCAAATATATAAGAAATGTTGAAATTCGACTTGAATTGAGGAAGATAGACTTTGAAAATTTTCAATTAACACAAAGTGACAGTTGACTTCAATGGGCTTCAATGGATGTTTTTCGATGATATCTGACAAAGTTAGATGCAAACTCACTCAAATATATAAGAAATGTTGAAATTCGACTTCAAATGAGGAAGATAGATTTTGAAAATTTTCAATTAACACAAAGTGACAGTTGACCTCAATGGGCTTCAATGGATGTTATTCGATGATATCTGACAAAGTTAGATGCAAACTCACTCAAATATATAAGAAATGTTGAAATTCGACAGTTGACCTCAACGGGCTTCTATGGATGTTATTCGATGATATCTGACAAAGTTAGATGCAAACTCACTCAAATATATAGTAAATGTTGAAATTCGACTTCAAATGAGGAAGATAGATTTTGAAAATTTTCAATTATCACAAAGTGACAGTTGACCTCAATGGACTTCAATGGATGTTATTCGATGATATCTGACAAAGTTAGATGCAAACTCACTCAAATATATAAGAAATGTTGAAATTCGACTTCAAATGAGGAAGATAGACTGAAAATTTTCAATTATCACAAAGTGACAGTTGACCTCAATGGGCTTCAATGGATGTTATTCGATGATATCTGACAAAGTTAGATGCAAACTCACTCAAATATATAAGAAATGTTGAAATTCGACTTCAAATGAGGAAGAAAGACTTTGAAAATTTTCAATTATCACAAAGTGACAGTTGGCTTCAATGGCCTCAATGGATGTTTTTCGATGATATCTGACAAAGTTAGACGCAAACTCACTCAAATATATAAGAAATGTTGAAATTCGACTTCAAATGAGGAAGATAGACTTTGAAAATTTTCAATTAACACAAAGTGACAGTTGACCTCAATGGGCTTCAATGGATGTTATTCGATGATATCTGACAAAGTTAGATGCAAACTCACTCAAATATATAAGAAATGTTGAAATTCGACTTCAAATGAGGAAGATAGACTTTGAAAATTTTCAATTATCACAAAGTGACAGTTGACCTCAATGGGCTTCAATGGATGTTATTCGATGATATCTGACAAAGTTAGATGCAAACTCACTCAAATATATAAGAAATGTTGAAATTCGACTTGAAATGAGGAAGATAGACTTTGAAAATTTTCAATTAACACAAAGTGACAGTTGACTTCAATGGGCTTCAATGGATGTTTTTCGATGATATCTGACAAAGTTAGATGCAAACTCACTCAAATATATAAGAAATGTTGAAATTCGACTTGAAATGAGGAAGATAGACTTTGAAAATTTTCAATTAACACAAAGTGACAGTTGACTTCAATGGGCTTCAATGGATGTTTTTCGATGATATCTGACAAAGTTAGATGCAAACTCACTCAAATATATAAGAAATGTTGAAATTCGACTTCAAATGAGGAAGATAGATTTTGAAAATTTTCAATTAACACAAAGTGACAGTTGACCTCAATGGGCTTCAATGGATGTTATTCGATGATATCTGACAAAGTTAGATTCAAACTCACTCAAATATATAAGAAATGTTGAAATTCGACAGTTGACCTCAATGGGCTTCAATGGATGTTATTCGATGATATCTGACAAAGTTAGATGCAAACTCACTCAAATATATAAGAAATGTTGAAATTCGACTTCAAATGAGGAAGATAGACTTTGAAAATTTTCAATTAACACAAAGTGACAGTTGACCTCAATGGGCTTCAATGGATGTTATTCGATGATATCTGACAAAGTTAGATGCAAACTCACTCAAATATATAAGAAATGTTGAAATTCGACTTCAAATGAGGAAGATAGATTTTGAAAATTTTCAATTATCACAAAGTGACAGTTGACCTCAATGGGCTTCAATGGATGTTATTCGATGATATCTGACAAAGTTAGATGCAAACTCACTCAAATATATAAGAAATGTTGAAATTCGACTTGAAATGAGGAAGATAGACTTTGAAAATTTTCAATTAACACAAAGTGACAGTTGACTTCAATGGGCTTCAATGGATGTTTTTCGATGATATCTGACAAAGTTAGATGCGAACTTACTCAAATTTATAAGAAATGTTGAAATTCGACTTCAAATGAGGAAGAAGACTTTGAAAATTTTCAATTATCACAAAGTGACAGTTGGCTTCAATGGCCTCAATGGATGTTTTTCGATGATATCTGACAAAGTTAGACGCAAACTCACTCAAATATATAAGAAATGTTGAAATTCGACTTCAAATGAGGAAGATAGACTTTGAAAATTTTCAATTAACACAAAGTGACAGTTGACCTCAATGGACTTCAATGGATGTTATTCGATGATATCTGACAAAGTTAGATGCAAACTCACTCAAATATATAAGAAATGTTGAAATTCGACTTCAAATGAGGAAGATAGACTGAAAATTTTCAATTATCACAAAGTGACAGTTGACCTCAATGGGCTTCAATGGATGTTATTCGATGATATCTGACAAAGTTAGATGCGAACTCACTCAAATATATAAGAAATGTTGAAATTCGACTCCAAATGAGGAAGAAAGACTTTGAAACTTTTCAATTATCACAAAGTGACAGTTGGCTTCAATGGCCTCAATGGATGTTTTTCGATGATATCTGACAAAGTTAGACGCAAACTCACTCAAATATATAAGAAATGTTGAAATTCGACTTCAAATGAGGAAGATAGATTTTGAAAATTTTCAATTAACACAAAGTGACAGTTGACCTCAATGGGCTTCAATGGATGTTATTCGATGATATCTGACAAAGTTAGATGCAAACTCACTCAAATATATAAGAAATGTTGAAATTCGACAGTTGACCTCAATGGGCTTCAATGGATGTTATTCGATGATATCTGACAAAGTTAGATGCAAACTCACTCTAATATATAAGAAATGTTGAAATTCGACTTCAAATGAGGAAGATAGACTTTGAAAATTTTCAATTATCACAAAGTGACAGTTGACCTCAATGGGCTTCAATGGATGTTATTCGATGATATCTGACAAAGTTAGATGCAAACTCACTCAAATATATAAGAAATGTTGAAATTCGACTTCAAATGAGGAAGATAGATTTTGAAAATTTTCAATTATCACAAAGTGACAGTTGACCTCAATGGGCTTCAATGGATGTTATTCGATGATATCTGACAAAGTTAGATGCAAACTCACTCAAATATATAAGAAATGTTGAAATTCGACTTGAAATGAGGAAGATAGACTTTGAAAATTTTCAATTAACACAAAGTGACAGTTGACTTCAATGGGCTTCAATGGATGTTTTTCGATGATATCTGACAAAGTTAGATGCGAACTTACTCAAATTTATAGGAAATGTTGAAATTCGACTTCAAATGAGGAAGAAAGACTTTGAAAATTTTCAATTATCACAAAGTGACAGTTGGCTTCAATGGCCTCAATGGATGTTTTTCGATGATATCTGACAAAGTTAGACGCAAACTCACTCAAATATATAAGAAATGTTGAAATTCGACTTCAAATGAGGAAGATAGACTTTGAAAATTTTCAATTAACACAAAGTGACAGTTGACCTCAATGGACTTCAATGGATGTTATTCGATGATATCTGACAAAGTTAGATGCAAACTCACTCAAATATATAAGAAATGTTGAAATTCGACTTCAAATGAGGAAGATAGACTGAAAATTTTCAATTATCACAAAGTGACAGTTGACCTCAATGGGCTTCAATGGATGTTATTCGATGATATCTGACAAAGTTAGATGCGAACTCACTCAAATATATAAGAAGTGTTGAAATTCGACTCCAAATGAGGAAGAAAGACTTTGAAACTTTTCAATTATCACAAAGTGACAGTTGGCTTCAATGGCCTCAATGGATGTTTTTCGATGATATCTGACAAAGTTAGACGCAAACTCACTCAAATATATAAGAAATGTTGAAATTCGACTTCAAATGAGGAAGATAGACTTTGAAAATTTTCAATTAACACAAAGTGACAGTTGACCTCAATGGGCTTCAATGGATGTTATTCGATGATATCTGACAAAGTTAGATGAAAACTCACTCAAATATATAAGAAATGTTGAAATTCGACTTCAAATGAGGAAGATAGACTTTGAAAATTTTCAATTATCACAAAGTGACAGTTGACCTCAATGGGCTTCAATGGATGTTATTCGATGATATCTGACAAAGTTAGATGCAAACTCACTCAAATATATAAGAAATGTTGAAATTCGACTTCAAATGAGGAAGATAGATTTTGAAAATTTTCAATTATCACAAAGTGACAGTTGACCTCAATGGGCTTCAATGGATGTTTTTCGATGATATCTGACAAAGTTAGATGCAAACTCACTCAAATATATAAGAAATGTTGAAATTCGACTTCAAATGAGGAAGATAGATTTTGAAAATTTTCAATTAACACAAAGTGACAGTTGACCTCAATGGGCTTCAATGGATGTTATTCGATGATATCTGACAAAGTTAGATGCAAACTCACTCAAATATATAAGAAATGTTGAAATTCGACAGTTGACCTCAATGGGCTTCAATGGATGTTATTCGATGATATCTGACAAAGTTAGATGCAAACTCACTCAAATATATAAGAAATGTTGAAATTCGACTTCAAATGAGGAAGATAGACTTTGAAAATTTTCAATTAACACAAAGTGACAGTTGACCTCAATGGGCTTCAATGGATGTTATTCGATGATATCTGACAAAGTTAGATGCAAACTCACTCAAATATATAAGAAATGTTGAAATTCGACTTGAAATGAGGAAGATAGACTTTGAAAATTTTCAATTAACACAAAGTGACAGTTGACCTCAATGGACTTCAATGGATGTTATTCGATGATATCTGACAAAGTTAGATGCAAACTCACTCAAATATATAAGAAATGTTGAAATTCGACTTCAAATGAGGAAGATAGACTGAAAATTTTCAATTATCACAAAGTGACAGTTGACCTCAATGGGCTTCAATGGATGTTATTCGATGATATCTGACAAAGTTAGATGCGAACTCACTCAAATATATAAGAAGTGTTGAAATTCGACTCCAAATGAGGAAGAAAGACTTTGAAACTTTTCAATTATCACAAAGTGACAGTTGGCTTCAATGGCCTCAATGGATGTTTTTCGATGATATCTGACAAAGTTAGACGCAAACTCACTCAAATATATAAGAAATGTTGAAATTCGACTTCAAATGAGGAAGATAGACTTTGAAAATTTTCAATTAACACAAAGTGACAGTTGACCTCAATGGGCTTCAATGGATGTTATTCGATGATATCTGACAAAGTTAGATGAAAACTCACTCAAATATATAAGAAATGTTGAAATTCGACTTCAAATGAGGAAGATAGACTTTGAAAATTTTCAATTATCACAAAGTGACAGTTGACCTCAATGGGCTTCAATGGATGTTATTCGATGATATCTGACAAAGTTAGATGCAAACTCACTCAAATATATAAGAAATGTTGAAATTCGACTTCAAATGAGGAAGATAGATTTTGAAAATTTTCAATTATCACAAAGTGACAGTTGACCTCAATGGGCTTCAATGGATGTTATTCGATGATATCTGACAAAGTTAGATGCAAACTCACTCAAATATATAAGAAATGTTGAAATTCGACTTGAAATGAGGAAGATAGACTTTGAAAATTTTCAATTAACACTAAGTGACAGTTGACTTCAATGGGCTTCAATGGATGTTTTTCGATGATATCTGACAAAGTTAGATGCAAACTCACTCAAATATATAAGAAATGTTGAAATTCGACTTGAAATGAGGAAGATAGACTTTGAAAATTTTCAATTAACACAAAGTGACAGTTGACTTCAATGGGCTTCAATGGATGTTTTTCGATGATATCTGACAAAGTTAGATGCAAACTCACTCAAATATATAAGAAATGTTGAAATTCGACTTCAAATGAGGAAGATAGACTTTGAAAATTTTCAATTATCACAAAGTGACAGTTGACCTCAATGGGCTTCAATGGATGTTATTCGATGATATCTGACAAAGTTAGATGCAAACTCACTCAAATATATAAGAAATGTTGAAATTCGACTTCAAATGAGGAAGATAGATTTTGAAAATTTTCAATTATCACAAAGTGACAGTTGACCTCAATGGGCTTCAATGGATGTTATTCGATGATATCTGACAAAGTTAGATGCAAACTCACTCAAATATATAAGAAATGTTGAAATTCGACTTGAAATGAGGAAGATAGACTTTAAAAATTTTCAATCAACTCAAAGTGTCAGTTGACCTCAATGGACTTTCAATGGATGTTAATCGCGTATATCTGACAAAGTTAGATGCAAACACACTCAAATATATGAGAAATGTTGAAATTTGACTTCAAATTAGGGAGATAGATCTTTAAAAATTTTCAATCAACACAAAGTGACAGTCGACCTCAATGGGCTTCAATGGATGTTAATCGCCTATATCTGACAAAGTTAGATGCAAACTCACTCAAATATATGAGAAATGTTGAAATTCGACTTCAAATTAGGAAGATAGACTTTGAAAATTTTCAATCAACACAAAGTGACAGTTGACCTCAATTGGCTTCAGTAAATGTTAATCCACGATATCTGACAAAGTTAGATGCAAACTCTCTCAAATATATAAGAAATGTTGAAATTCGACTTCAAATTAGGAAGATAGACTTTGAAATTTTCAATCAACACAAAGTGACAGTAGACCTCAATGGGCTTCAATGGAAGTTAATCGACGATATCTGACAAAGATAGATGCAAACTCTCTCAAATATATAAGAAATGTTGAAATTCAACTTCAAATTAGGAAGATAGACTTTGAAAATTTTCAATCAACACAAATTGACAATTGACCTCAATGGGCTTCAATGGATGTTAATCGCCTATATCTGACAAAGTTAGATGCAAACTCACTCAAATATATGAGAAATGTTGAAATTCGACTTCAAATTAGGAAGATAGACTTTGAAAATTTTCAATCAACACAAAGTGACAGTCGACGTCAATGGCTTCAGTAGATGTTAATCGACGATATCTGACAAAGTTAGATGCAAACTCTCTCAAATATATATGAAGAAATGTTGAAATTCGACTTCAAATTAGGAAGATAGACTTTGAAAATTTTCAATCAACACAAAGTGACAGTCGACCTCAATTGTCTTCAGTAGATGTTAATCGATGATATCTGACAAAGTTAGATGCAAACTCTCTCAGAATATATAAGAGAAATGTTGAAATTTCGACTTCAAATTAGGATCGATAGATTTTGAAAATTTTTCAATCAACACAAATTGTACAACTCGACCTCAATGGGCTTCAATGGATGTTAATCGCCTATATCTGACAAAGTTAGATGCAAACTCACTCAAATATATGAGAAATGTTGAAATTCGACTTCAAATTAGGAAGATAGACTTTAAAAATTTTCAATCAACACAAAGTGTCAGTTGACCTCAATGGACTTCAATGGATGTTAATCGCGTATATCTGACAAAGTTAGATGCAAACACACTCAAATATATGAGAAATGTTGAAATTCGACTTCAAATTAGGAAGATAGACTTTGAAAATTTTCAATCAACACAAAGTGACAGTCGACCTCAATTGGCTTCAGTAGATGTTAATCGACGATATCTGACAAAGTTAGATGCAAACTCTCTCAAATATATAAGAAATGTTGAAATTCGACTTCAAATTAGGAAGATAGACTTTGAAAATTTTTAATCAACACAAATTGACAATCGACCTCAATGGGCTTCAATGGATGTTAATCGCCTATATCTGACAAAGTTAGATGCAAACGCACTCAAATATATAAGAAATGTTGAAATTCGACTTCAAATTAGGAAGATAGACTTTGAAAATTTTCAATCAACACAAATTGACAATCGACCTCAATGGGCTTCAATGGATGTTAATCGCCTATATCTGACAAACTTAGATGCAAACTCACTCAAATATATGAGAAATGTTGAAATTCGACTTCAAATTAGGAAGATAGACTTTAAAAATTTTCAATCAACACAAAGTGTCAGTTGACCTCAATGGACTTCAATGGATGTTAATCGCGTATATCTGACAAAGTTAGATGCAAACACACTCAAATATATGAGAAATGTTGAAATTTGACTTCAAATTAGGGAGATAGACTTTAAAAATTTTCAATCAACACAAAGTGACAGTCGACCTCAATGGGCTTCAATGGATGTTAATCGCCTATATCTGACAAAGTTAGATGCAAACTCACTCAAATATATGAGAAATGTTGAAATTCGACTTCAAATTAGGAAGATAGACTTTGAAAATTTTCAATCAACACAAAGTGACAGTTGACCTCAATTGGCTTCAGTAAATGTTAATCCACGATATCTGACAAAGTTAGATGCAAACTCTCTCAAATATATAAGAAATGTTGAAATTCGACTTCAAATTAGGAAGATAGACTTTGAAATTTTCAATCAACACAAAGTGACAGTAGACCTCAATGGGCTTCAATGGAAGTTAATCGACGATATCTGACAAAGATAGATGCAAACTCTCTCAAATATATAAGAAATGTTGAAATTCAACTTCAAATTAGGAAGATAGACTTTGAAAATTTTCAATCAACACAAATTGACAATTGACCTCAATGGGCTTCAATGGATGTTAATCGCCTATATCTGACAAAGTTAGATGCAAACTCACTCAAATATATGAGAAATGTTGAAATTCGACTTCAAATTAGGAAGATAGACTTTGAAAATTTTCAATCAACACAAAGTGACAGTCGACGTCAATTGGCTTCAGTAGATGTTAATCGACGATATCTGACAAAGTTAGATGCAAACTCTCTCAAATATATAAGAAATGTTGAAATTCGACTTCAAATTAGGAAGATAGACTTTTAAAATTTTCAATCAACACAAAGTGACAGTCGACCTCAATTGTCTTCAGTAGATGTTAATCGATGATATCTGACAAAGTTAGATGCAAACTCTCTCAAATATATAAGAAATGTTGAAATTCGACTTCAAATTAGGAAGATAGATTTTGAAAATTTTCAATCAACACAAATTGACAATCGACCTCAATGGGCTTCAATGGATGTTAATCGCCTATATCTGACAAAGTTAGATGCAAACTCACTCAAATATATGAGAAATGTTGAAATTCGACTTCAAATTAGGAAGATAGACTTTAAAAATTTTCAATCAACACAAAGTGTCAGTTGACCTCAATGGACTTCAATGGATGTTAATCGCGTATATCTGACAAAGTTAGATGCAAACACACTCAAATATATGAGAAATGTTGAAATTCGACTTCAAATTAGGAAGATAGACTTTGAAAATTTTCAATCAACACAAAGTGACAGTCGACCTCAATTGGCTTCAGTAGATGTTAATCGACGATATCTGACAAAGTTAGATGCAAACTCTCTCAAATATATAAGAAATGTTGAAATTCGACTTCAAATTAGGAAGATAGACTTTGAAAATTTTCAATCAACACAAATTGACAATCGACCTCAATGGGCTTCAATGGATGTTAATCGCCGATATCTGACAAAGTTAGATGCAAACTCACTCAAATATATGAGGAATGTTGAAATTCGACTTCAAATTAGGAAGATAGACTTTAAAAATTTTCGATCAACACAAAGTGACAGTTGACCTCAATGGGCTTCAGTGGATGTTAATCGACGATATCTGACAAAGTTTGATGCAAACTCTCTCAAATATATAAGAAATGTTGAAATTCGACTTCAAATTGGGAAGATAGACTTTGAAAATTTTCAATCAACACAAAGTGACAGTTGACCTCAATGGACCTCAATGGATGTTAATCGCGTATATCTGACAAAGTTAGATGCAAACACACTCAAATATATGAGAAATGTTGAAATTCGACTTCAAATTAGGAAGATAGACTTTGAAAATTTTCAATCAACACAAATTGACAATCGACCTCAATGGGCTTCAATGGATGTTAATCGCCTATATCTGACAAAGTTAGATGCAAACTCACTCAAATATATGAGAAATGTTGAAATTCGACTTCGAATTAGGGAGATAGACTTGAAAATTTTCAATCAACACAAATTGACAATCGACCTCAATGGGCTTCAATGGATGTTAATCGCCTATATCTGACAAAGTTAGATGCAAACTCACTCAAATATATAAGAAATGTTGAAATTCGACTTCAAATTAGGAAGATAGACTTTGAAATTTTCAATCAACACAAAGTGACAGTAGACCTCAATGGGCTTCAATGGAAGTTAATCGACGATATCTGACAAAGATAGATGCAAACTCTTTCAAATATATAAGAAATGTTGAAATTCGACTTCAAATTAGGAAGATAGACTTTTAAAATTTTCAATCAACACAAAGTGACAGTTGACCTCAATGGGCTTCAATGGATGTTAATCGACGATATCTGACAAAGTTAGATGCGAACTCACTCAAATATATGAGAAATGTTGAAATTCGACTTCAAATTAGGAAGATAGACTTTGAAAATTTTCAATCAACACAAAGTGACAGTTGACCTCAATGGGCTTCAATGGATGTTAATCGCGTATATCTGACAAAGTTAGATGCAAACTCACTCAAATATATGAGAAATGTTGAAATTCGACTTCAAATTAGGAAGATAGACTTTGAAAATTTTCAATCAACACAAAGTGACAGTCGACCTCAATGGGCTCCAGTAGATGTTAATCGACGATA